>NC_080679.1:27654278-28279278 GCF_030445035.2 Dasypus novemcinctus
ATAAAATAAATACTTTAAAAAAGAGAAAAAATAAAATAATGCCATCCTTAACTCTGTGCTGTAGGTTGAAAGAGTACTCAATAATCTTTAATTGCTCTATCTTTGGATTTATATTCCTTGAAGAAGAATTTCTGGATCAGCAATTTTTCATATTTTTCGGGTTTTTAAAATGTATTGTCCAATCACCATTCTGAAAGATTATGCCAATTTACATTCCCACAAGCAATTTATAAAAACGCTGAGTTTCCCACAATCTTCCCAACCCCTTCTCTTAAAAGTCACCCTTACAAATACCCAAGATGTTTGATCTTATTAACCTGGACTTCTATATGGAGGTTCTGTTTCTTGCTTGCACGCCCTTTCCTGGGACCATGTGCGGCTGAATGGTTCCTGAGGGCCAGCTCTCAGCAGTCTCCTCTTCTCCCTCCACATCCTCTTTCTCTTAGGGGTCATCTACTTCAACCGTCCCTTCAGTGCAAATGGCTTCCTAATTGACACCTCTAGTCCTCACTCATCACTAATGTCCCAACTGTACATCTGTAGTTACCTGTTAATACTATTTTGGGGTGCCATCATCTCAAATCTCCAAGTATAATATCAAATCTACCCTACACTGCTCCCTTCCTCCAGCTCCCCCATGCAAGCTCCTGGCTTCCATCTTCCCGTTACCAAAGTTTGAAAATGCCAAGGCACCCTGGACTTCTCCCTTTATCTGTCGTCCCCCTGCAATATCCAAGCAGTAATCAGATTCAACACCATATTTTTCTCAGTATCTTCCAGAGGGTCTTCTTTCCATTTCTAACACTATCACCCTTATTTGAACTTTTGTCATAAGTAAGTCCTTTGGCCAACCAGCTCTCCTTCCTTTGATCATCCTTAAGATGGCTCTCCCTAGATGCCCAGCCACTCCCCTCCTCAAGAATTATCTACAGATTTCACTGCCTGCATAAAGATCACACCCCTCCAATTCAAGTTCAAAGACTTCCAGGACTATCCTATCTTCTGGATCTTTTCTTTTGCAATTATCCTAACTTGAAATGTCCACTTATTCCAAATGCTACCCATCCTTCAAATCATTCCTCCTCCCTGAAGGCTTTTCTGATGCCTCCAGTCCACAATACTAACCCATTTATTTAGAAGAGTTGGGCTACCAGTATTATTCTAACTGGCTTATACCATAAGGACATTTGTCATCTCACATCAAAGGGAAGCGATAGAGTAGCCAGAGGAATGGGCTGTAGCAAGCACTGTTGCTACTCCATATTTATTTCCCCCTTCCTCCTCCCTAACAGGACCTTAACTGTGTTCAAGTCTCCACCTCTCCTTCACATACTGTGTGCTTCTAGGAGGTTGACCTCATTCTTAGCTCTAGTGAGTGCAAAGGTTCTACAACTTAGAGATAAGCAAGGGGTGCTGGAGCCTGAGTTCAAATCTTAGTTCTGCCACCTCCTAGCTCAGTGGCCCCTGGGAAATGCATTTAAATGCTGTGCTTCAGTTTTCTCGTGCTTAAATGAGGGTACTAAAATTATTTCTTCTGGAGAGTTACTAAGGGGGTTAAATGAGATAATACATGTAAAGCACTTAGAACAGTGTCTTGCACATAATAAAAGTTAGAGTGAGGAAGAGCTTGCTGTTTTTACCCTGGTTAGTATAAGACAATCCTAATATTCCCATTCCACTTACCATTGACTGGTTTGGAATAGCCATGGGATCCAGTGCTGGCCAAAAAGGTATGAGGGCAGTCTGCTGTGGACCTTCTGGGGATGCTGTCCTAACTCTCAGGGAAGGAACATAAAATTATATGACCCCTTTTATTTTCTAGACTGTGCCATGTCTGCAATCTGAACATGATGCCTGGGATATACAGTTGGAAGGAGCTGGACCCCAATGTTGGCTGGATGATTCATCAAGTTCCCAGATACTCTCCTCTCTTTGCTCATCCCTCTAACGTGTGCTGGCTTCTCCCAAGAAGCAGGCTGGCTGCAGCAGTCCCAGTCATCGTGTTCCAGGCACAGCAACAACTAGCGGAATGGAGAGACTGCCTCTCCCCGTGGCTCTGTTTAGGAGTGGGAGCAGTTCTCCCCCAGTCACCCAGTGGGCTGTATTCCTGCCTCATCAGCCAGATTCCTGTCACCTGGCCTTTCTAAAACCAGCCCAGTGGCAAGGAAACAATTGGGCTTTTCCTTAGCTCAATGGGCACACCTAGAGCCAGGAGAGGGGTTGTCTTGGCTGCTCCTGTGTCTACTGGAAGTGGATCAGGATTAGGGATTCTCAGGTAGGGCTCAAGAGACCTGGGTTCTGGTCCTGGCACTGCTACTAACTAGCTGGTACGATGACTTCAAGCAAGGTACTTACCCTCTCCAGGTCTGTGCCCTCAACTATAAAGAGGAAATAATCAGTCCTGCCTTCCTTCCCTCAGTACATTGGTGTAAGAATTAAATAAGACACAGGACAGCGCATTGTAGGTCTGAAATTCCTGCACAAAAGTAAAGTGCCGTGAGTGTTAAGAGGCTGCTCTCTTCCTTTACAAGTCTGTTCTCTTACCTTCCCACTTTGGGCCCTAAAGCCAGCAGTCTACCCAGAAAGCACATCAGGAATCTGCCTCCTTGGTCCACCCTGCTCTTTTGGGTTGCCTTGTCTCCTGCCTCTAGGATGACAGCCCCACCTGGGCTCTCTGCCCTCTCCAGCCCTGGCACCACTTCCTTCACATGCTGTGGTAGGTGCAGTCATGGGCCCCAAAAGAAGACATCTCCTTACTCTTAATCCAAGTGCCTGTGGGTGTGAGCCCATCTGCAAATAGGACCTTCTGAAGAGCTTATTGTTAAAGTGTGGCCCAACTGATTGAGGGTGGGTCTTAATCCACAAAGTGGAGGCCTGTAAAAGGCAGGAAATTCTGATGCCATCCCTCAGTAGAAACCAGAAACTGGGGGGAGACAGAAGAAATAGAAGCCAGAAGTTGGAGAGGGCCACAGGAAGAGACCAGGGACCTTGTCATGTGACAGGGGCCTGCCACTCCAGGACGCTACCGACTCCTGCAAAGAGCCTCACCTTGGCGACATCTTGATCTTGTGCTTTGTGCCTTCCAAAGAGCGAGACAATAAAATCTCACAGTTGAAGGCAACCAACCCATTGTGCTCTATTTGTCATAGCAGCCTGGAAAATTAAATGGGTGCCCAGGCCTCCATGCCTCCAGGAGCCCTGGGAGGTGCATTTTCACCTAGAAGCCCTGTCCTCTGAGACCTGTCAAGGCCAGGCAGGAGAGGTTTTAGAAAAGAGCTATAAACACATGAGCTACAGAATCAGATGCTCTCTGAGATAGAATCAGGGCCTCATTGCTCAGTAGCTGGTTGATCTAAGGCAAACATCTCGTTTCTGAACCTCAGTTTTCCCATATTTAAAAAGGGGTAATATTTAAAATAGTTGCTCTATGGGAAGCGGATGTGGGTCAACTGATAGAGTGTTTGTCTACCATATGCAGGGTCCAGGGTTCAAACCCCGGGCCTCCTGACCCGTGTGGTTAGCTGGCCCATGCACAGTGCTGATGCGCACAAGGAGTGCCGGGCCACGCAGGGGTGTCCCCTGCGTAAGGGAGCCCCACGCGCAAGGAGTGTGCCATGCAAGGAGAGCCGCACCACCTGTGAAAAGTGCAGCCAGCTCAGAAGTGGCACCGCACACACGGAGAGCTGACGCAGCAAGATGGCGCAGCAAAAAAGAGACACAGATTCCCAGTGCCGCCTGATAATGCAAGTGGATGCGGAACACACAGCGAATGGACACAGAGAGCAGACAGGGTCGGGGCGGGGAAGGAGAAAGAAATGAATACAAATAAATCTTTAAGAAAATAATAAAATGAAATAGTCGCTCTGAGGTAAGATCATACATGTCAACAGTGCTCACTGGGTCTGTCGTGGAGCAGGAGCTCGCTGAAGGGAAGTGAGGCTCTTTCATTCTGTTTGTAACAACGGTGGGAGAAACGTGAAGAACAGCTTCCCTTCAGCCCTGGAGGGGGTAGGGGCCTTGGAAAGAGAACAAGGTCAGGTTCCAGGGCTGGGGCTCCCAACGAACCCTGCGGTCTTGGTCCCGTTTTCCCTGCTCTAGAAACTGGCGTGGGGCGGGAGTGACGCTGGGCAGCTGCAAGGCCCCTCCTTCCTTGGAAAGCCCAGGAGCTTGTCTGGTGGCTTCGTAGTTCTTCCACAGGCCTCCCAGATTCTCCTTTGGTCTGTCTGATTTCCAGAAGCGGCTCCAAGCCGGTCTGCATCCAGATATTTCTTGCAGGGGGTTCCTCACCATTTTTGGTCAAAGACGACTGCACCTCCTCCTGGGTGCCACCGCCCTTTCCCCTCCCCACCCCTTCCCCCGGGCCTCTGTCCTCTCACTTTCTTGTCTCCTGCCAAAATTCCTGACTCCCTAAGCCAGGTAGGAAAGCAGTTTAGTCCGACCCACGCTGGCACTTTCTCAGAACCTCCCCTGCCTCTGGCACATTCCTTGTGTTTGGGCAGGACCCAGAGAGCTGGAGAATTCCTCTCCCGCCTTAGCGTGGGTCCCCCGTGTTGGCATGCCAACAGCCCCAAATATTTAAAGTCATCATGAAAATGAGCTCAGAGTCCCATGCCAGAGCCTTGAAAGGAATTAGGCTGAAAACAGGGCAAAGGAAGAGGTGAAGCCAAACCAAAAATGCCATGAAAGGCACTGCCCAGTGCGGCCGGAGCCCGCAGCCCTCCTCGCTGGCTTCATTCATCTGTAGCCAGGCACCAGGCCGGGCACCGGGGATGTAAATTGAAGGAATCACTGAGCCTGCCCTCGAGGAGCTCCGGGCAAGCCCGGAGGAAGCTACACCAACACCATCACAGAGCAGCGTGCGGAGGACTGACAGGCTGCCGCACACGGCCCGATGGGCTCACCACAAAGCTCGACGGGGGAGGTCAGCGACACATGCCCCAGGGCCTGGCCAAGGCCCGGCTCAGGAATAGGCATGCACCCGTGGACAAGGCAGAAGACGTGCCTTCCAGGCAGAGGGCAAGCAGCAGGGGCAAAGGCACAGAAGCACGCAGCAGGGTGGTGGAGAGGGAGAAAGAGCTGGGGCGCAGCTGTCTCATGGACCGCAAGGGCCCGGAGTCTCCATTCGGCAGTTTCTGCACATGCAGCGCACAGGACGGAGAGAGGAAAGAGACCCAGCCCGACGAATGGAAGAGTAAAAGAACGCCGACAGAGACCAGCATTTGGATTCCATGAACACAGACGGAAAGGCTCGAGCAGAAAGCCCTGATGAGTCAAGCGTCAGGTGTGCCCTGGGAGCTGCATGCCCAAACACAGATCAACCCAGGGAGACTCCCTGCTGGAGGGGAGATGGGATTTCCCAAGTCATTTGAGTGATGGAAGAGAGTCAGATGGGCAGGCCGGGAGAGCTGGCAGTTCACAGGCCCCTGGCACAGCAAAGGGAACGGTGCCAAGGTCAAAAGCAAACGCCTGAGTGAGTTGTGATCAAGGCAGCCCCAGGGCCTCCTGGTTACCAGGAGGAGGTGGAAGTGGTGGGGCAGGCCCGGTGCCGCGACCTGCCGGAGCCCGTCACAGTCCCGGCAGCAGGAGCGGAGGGTGTCTTTGAACTGAGTCTCGGTGTGTGGGGAGGCCACAGAGAAGTCTCTTCGGGAAAAAATGGGCGAAACAACAGAGACATGATCAAAATGATCAGAATGAAGGTGACATGAGCAAAACGATCACCAGGTGCTGTAAAATTCTTTACGACCCAGACGTCTGCTAATGACGGAGATCTTCTTCATCCTCACCCTCATATTTACGTACGCATTTATTTAAGCCGTTCTAGCATTTATTGAGCACTTACTATGAGCCCGGCTGTGCATGCCTCTTACTCGATCCTCACAACAACTTGAAGATATCGACATTTTTCTCAGTCCCATTTTACAGAGGGGAAACGTCTCCTAGGAAGGCTAAGTTAAGGTCCAGGATAGCCTTAAAACCAGGCGGTGCATATTTTGAAAGTGGGGAGTAAGCGCCCTGGAGTGCTTTAGAGAGAGTAGGAGAATCGAGTCTGCAGAGGGCCCGTGGTCCCAGGCAGGGTTGCTGACCACACACGGGCCACTGCCCTGTCCTTGGCTGCCAGGAGCGTGAGGACCCCTTAGCACCTGCACCTGAGAGGCACCAGCCCCACAGGATTTGGGGTCAGGTAGCGAGGGTACAGTGGACGGGCCCCTTCCTTGACAAGGTCATGGCTTGGCAACAATGGGACTAAAAACTGGGGTTTACAAAGATTAAAACACAAAAACGAACACAAAACAAAACCATCATAATCCTTCCACTCTAGAGACCTTTCATACAGCAAACCCCACGAGCGGCAGGGTCAGGAGCACAGGCCAATCTTTCCACCTGGCTTAGGGAGCAAAACTGGCGTCCAAAGGGAAGTCGTGTTGGCACAGGGAACGGGCCTGAGCCCTGAGGTGAACCCCACGAGACACATGGTCAGGGGTGGGTCAGCATCGAGGTCGGCAGGCCCTCACTTCCGGGCTCATGCGTTCCTCAAAACAAGTTCATCATTCAGAGGAAGAGGCAAAAACCTGGTCTTGAGGTTTGGGTGAGCTTGTACAGAAGGCGGGGTGGGGAAGGGGGTTCCAGGAATCCCACTTGCCGCCTGATGCAGGTACCAGGAAGACCCAAGGCACCGCGGAATCCGCGGGCCACGTGGAGGTCACTGGGAGGAAGAAGAGCTTCAGGTTACAGGATGGTGGGGCCTGGAGATGGGAGAAAAGCTGTCCTGAAACTTTACGAGAGTTGCAGTTCTGCGTGGAGAGCAAGATTGCGAAACAGGTAAAGGCTACAAGGACAAAGAGGAGGGTGGCCCTGAAATAAGGAGGACTTTCTGGAGGAGGCACTCTGGGAGCAGGGCTCTGAAGGAGGAAGGAGGTAGAGCTCAGAGGACAGAGGAAGGGGTTTTATCCCATGGAAAGTGTGAGAGAGAAACTCAAGAAAGTTCAGACCCGGTGGACAGGAAGTCCTCACTGGGAAGTTTAAAGCTAGAAGGGGAGCTGTGTGCAGCTCCCAAAAGGTGTGTGTGTACACACGTGTATGCCTGGGTCTGTGTGTGTGTATAGATGCACGCATGCACGCGTGTGTGCCTGGGACCCGAACGGTTGAGGATTACTTGGTCGCACATGACGGGTGGGGAAAAGTGAGGCTAACAGAGCCAGGGCTAACAATAGCAGGATTTGAAGAGCGCCGGGGGAATTCAGCAGGTGCCTTCCACCCCGAAGGGGGAGCAGGGATAGAGGGTCCTGACAGAGGCCTGCTGGATTTTCCATCAGCCCTGTGGTGTCAGGTTTCCGCTCAATTGAAATCCAAACGTCTCCTATTTCTATTGAGTCATTTCCACACTTACTTCCAGTAAGCAGAGCTCGCCATCTGCACAATGTCAGGCCAAAGAAATAAAAACCGAGAGGAAATTGCACTCCAAGGCAACACAACTGGCCTGATACGCCTGGGATATTAGCTGAGACATGTGTGTCTTCACTCATAAAAGCATGAACGCCCTGATTGTTTCTCAGCAGGAAGTTTCCCATTTGGTCTGGCTGAGAGGCAGTTCTAAAATGAACCATGAAGTGGCAGCCTTCCTGTCTCCCTGAGCCTCTCCACACTGCTCCTAAATCACATTCCTCCCAGGTCGCTGCAGATGATTCTCATGTGCCGACAGGCTGCACAGTTCATGGCAAGGCACCAGCAGGAGTCCTGGTTCGAGCAAGACCCAAACAGTGCGGCAGGGAGGGGACCTGAGATGGAGGCTAAGTGACAGGCAGGAGGTCACCTGCCCGCTCGCCCACCCTCCTTCCTTCTTGGCCCTGCTGACTGACGTGTCCCCTGCACCCCTTGATGGGGAGTATCAGGAGAGTCACGCACACTGTCCACAGCTTAGTTTCTCTGTGTGAAAGCCAGGCTCGGAGATACTGAGCTTGTGGAGTTGGAGGAGACATTCGATGTGTCCACGGGGAAAAACCCATTGCCCAGCACACAAAAGCTGCTTAAGAAATGCTTCAACTCCTTGTAACAATAGCAAACACCTCTATCTCCGGGACCTTTCTATCTAATGACTAATTTAATCCTCACAACCCTGTACGGTAGGCACTGTTATTATGCCCATTTTACAGGAGAAGAAACTGAGGCACAGAGAGGTCAGGGAGAAAGTGGGATTCACACTTGGGCAGCCTGGCTCTGAAAGCGAGGTGTGAATAAAGGAATGCATGAAAGAATTTTAATTTTAATTTGACGGCTTGGTGGATGAGTGGACAAAAGATATGGGTTTCCATGACCAGGGGCATGTTATCCAAGCAGCACATGGACAGCTTAAAGGCTGGGAGTTCAAATCCCAGCCCCATCCCAAGCCCAGGGGCTGAAGTCAAGCATTTCCTGTTGCTATGCATTTCTCTCTCTCGTGCTCAGAGCTAGACTTGCAGGCTGGTTCCCCTACTGAAGTGGAGAGGAAGGCCACGGCTTGCAAGGTTAGAGCTGGAAAGGACCCAGAGGCCAGCTAACTCATTTTAAGTTTAAGGGACAGAGGCAAGAGGGGAAGCTACAGCCCAGGGCCACACAGTGCCTGCTGGGACAGAGTCCGGTGCCGTTGTTACTCCTTCACACCAGGAAAACTTACGGGGAAAGTCAGAGAGGAATCAGGGACCTAAAAGCATTTGAGGAGTTGAATATATTACATGGCAGGTTGTGTTAAAAATGCGAAAGACTTACTTGTTTGCCAGGAAGTTTTGGTCTCAGTGAGTCTGGTGAGGTCATCAGGACTTGCTGCTCCCCCACCCATGCTGGAAGCACACGGAGAGCCCCGGGAGGAGAGGACACCCTGTACGGGCCCATGGGCCACTCGCTGTTCCCCAGCACGCCCCAGCTTCCCACATGCCCGCCAGGGGACCTTCCGCTCGCGCTCCTCCCGCGCCCACTTCCTCCCTCCACCGGCCCCTTGCCCCGTCCACGCCTGGCCAGCCCACACCCCCACCCCCACCCCTGGGCTCCAAGCGGCAGCCAGCAGGCCACCTTCCCTGGGAAGCTTCCCGGCTCCTCACAGCCAGGCTGGATTTTCCGAGCTCCCAGAGGCCCTTTCAGCCAGCATTCAAAATTCCAGCCTCACCCTTCCAAAGCTCACACCTGGTTTACCAGGTGTGACCTTTGGCAAGTACCTTGCTGTCTCCCTGTCTTTTCAAATGGGGACAATAATAACCCCCTCCACACCAATGGGGTTGTTGTTGGGATTAGATACGATTAAGATATTTAAAGGCAGAATCTAGCACTCGCTCAGAGCTCAATAAACGAAGGTACAATAGCCTCCTGGGAGGTCTTATTCCACAACTGCATTGAATTCTGGTTGTTTGAGTTTGGATCTTATCTCCCCTTCTAAGGAGATACCTATCTTGTTGGCCAGAGAGCTCATCTTTGCACTACAGGTGCACCGAATCCAGAACCTCACATAGTCAGCATTGAGTGAGCTTGGATGCTAAAGAGATTCTCTACAGCAAAGAGCAGAGGTTAGAGCTTTTTCATTTTTTTTTTTTAAGATTTATTTTTTATTTATTCCTCTCCCCTTCCCCGCCCCAGTTGTCTGTTCTTGCTGCGTGTTCTTCTTTTGTGTGTTTCTGTTGTTGTCAGAGGCACGGGAATCTGTGTTTCTTTGTTGTTGCATCATCTCACTGCATCAGCTCTCTGTGTGTTCGGTGCCATTCCTGGGCAGGCTGCACTTTCTTTCACGCTGGGCAGCTCTCCTTACAGGGCACACTCCTTGCACGTGGGCTCCCCTACACGGCGGCACCCCTGCGTGGCAGGGCACTCCTTGCGCGCATCAGCACTGTGCATGGGCCAGCTCCACACGGGTCAAGGAGGCCCGGGGTTTGAACCGTGGACCTCCCATGTGGTAGACAGATGCCCTAACCACTGGGCCAAGTCCACTTCCCAGAGCTTTTTCTTTTTAATGAACCTGCCTTCATAAATAGACTTGGTGGGTTCTGGGAGACCGGGAGCAAGCTCACACTCTCAGCTCGTCCTGCTCATGTTCTCCTGGATGATAAAAAGCAACCATAATAACCTCTACCTATGGAGGACTTCATGTAATCCATATGAGGTCCTTTGTACACTTTACTTCATTTAATGTTTACAAAACCCCTACAGGGTCAATATTATCATCCCTGTTTACAGACAGGAAAACTGAGCCTCAGAGAGGCGAAGTCACCCTCCAAAGAATAGATGTCAAGTGCATAGCCGGGGTTGGAATCCAGGCGTGCTTGACTCCCAAGTCCAGGCTCTAAGCCAGAGGTCTGTAAACTCCCTCCTGCATTTTGGCCTGAAGCCTGTTTTTGAATGGTGGGCAGGCTAAGAATGGCTTTTACATGTTTATATAGTTGGAGGGAAAAGAAAGACTAATATTTTGTGACATGTGACAATGATAAAAATTCAAATTTTGGTGTACACAAATAAAGTTTTATTAGAACAGAGCCACATCCATCCATTGACATATTGTCCAGAGGCTTTTGCACTATAACCCCAGCATTGAATAGTTGCAGGAGAGAATGCATGGTCAGCAAAGCTGAAAATATATACCCTCTGGCTCTTTACAGAAAAAGTTTGTTGACCCCTGCTCCGTGCCATGCTGCCTCCTACAGATAAACTTACTGCAAGGAAAACTTGCCTTTCCATAGGGCACCCGGTGCATGCAGCAAAGCTTCAGGTCTGGGGACTCTTACTTTTCCTTCTTTGCATCCAGCCAGCCTGGGTTCTCCCTGCTCTCACCCAGCAGTCACTGTGTTTCAAAAGGCAGAACTGAGGGCAGCCACAGATTCCAGGAGGCGAGGGCGACAGGCTGGAGCAAGCCCGGGAGGCGCAGGGAAAGGGATTTAGACCCAGAAGTCAGCTCAACTTCATCAGCGCCTTGGCCCCCTTGATCCGGGGTTTCCTGCCACATCTTGTACAGCTCTGAACACGCCGGGCCCCAAGCAGGGGCAGGCAGGCTGGAAGCAGCGGGAGGGAAACCCCCGGCCCCTCCTGTGCCCCACCGTCCTTCCAGGCAGGGCTTGGCTCAGCAGGTCTCTCTCTGCGGGGCCTCAGTCTCCTAATTTGTAAAATGTGAGGTTGGCTAAAGCAGCTGTTGTACACTCACTCCGTCCCCCAGCGTCTACAGAAAGCAGGCTTTCTCCCTCAGATTGAACTAAACACTGCAGAAGATTCTACAGCTTCCTTTGCCCCTCCACTGTGCCCCAGGAGGGTGAGTTCCAAAGAGCAGGATTTGTTCCTTCATTCAGCTGGGATTTTTGAGCACCTGCTGTGTGTCCAGCGCTGTAGAGAGAAAATAGAAGTAAAATTAACCAAGGGGCCAGGATACAAGCCGTACAGGTGAAGAGCTTCCAGAGGACAATGCCAGCAAATTCTGATTCCCTGAACAGATACTGAGCACCAGTTATATGCTTAGCATGCTCTAGGTTAGGGGTTCTTAACAAGGGGTCCATGAGCTTGAAAGGAAATTTTTAAAAAAACATTATTCTTGTGGGGACGTGCTGGTGCGGGTGTGATGTATTTATTAAAAAATACACAGTATAGTGTGGATTCAGTAAGGGGTCCCTGGTTTTCACCTGACTGGCAAAGGGGTCCATGGAACAAAAAAGGTTAAGAACCCCTGCTCTAGGTGCTTTCACACCCATGCTTTCACTTAAGCTATGAAATGCACCTGAGCCAGGAATCCTTAGACCCGTTTTCACCAAACTGAGACCCTGAGAAACTTCCTGAAACCAAAGTGAAGCAGTGGAGCTGTGTTTTCAATCCAGGTCTCACTGTAAAACCTGTGCACCTTCAAAAATGGGCTGCCCCTCGTCCAGGGTGCCTGAGAGCATGCAGGATGGGGACATTAAGACAAACTTCCTTAGAAAATAAAAATCTTACCCAGGCCCTCACAATAGCTAAAGCTGGAACAATTTGAGCAAAAAGATTAAGCAGTATTAGATTATAACCAAAAGCAGAAAATACACATTCATGAGTTCATACTGACAAAATAAATGATTGAATAAATAAATAAATAGAGGAGAAACAAATCTCTCTTCCAGAGGAATTCCAAATAATTTATGGAGATACTCTGCCCTCAAGAAGGGGGAGTGTAACTCCTTAAGCGTGACCTGCACAAAGGGACTTCCAAAGAGTACAGCACAGAAGGTCAGGGCCAGGGGGTAACTTTATAGGGAAACACTTGACAAACACCCCCTAGGCCTGGTGATCAAGGTCAATATCAACCGGGCTAAATCGCATTGATAATATGTGCCCTTGACATATGATGGAAATGGCACTTTACCTCTATGGTCTTCCTCTCCAAAACCCATAATTCCAGTCTAATCATGAAAACAACTTCAGAAAAATTCCAGTAGAGGGGTATCCTATAAAATACTTGGCCAGAATTCCTTAAAACTGTGAAGGTCATTGAAAACAAGAAATGCCTAAGGACTGTCACAGCAAGAGGAGCCTAAGGAGACAAGATGACTCCTTAGGTCCTGGATGGGAACTTGGAGCAGAAAAAGACATTAGGCAAAGACTAAGGAAATCTACATAAACTATGGGCTTTGGATAATAGTATTGCAACATGCTGAATAATATTGTTCATTAAGTGAAGCAGATAGGCTCAGGTTTGAAACAGAAAGCTCCTGAGTCCATGCAGCTGTCAATAAATCATTTTTCCTTCTCAAAAAAAAAAAAGTGAAGCAAATATACCACACCACTATAAGATGTTAACAGGGGGAAAGTGGGTGTGAAGCAGGGGGCAGGGTATATGGGAATTCTCAGTACTAGCCTCTCGATTTTTCTGTAAATTTAAAACTGTTCTAAAAGATGAAATCTATTGATTAAAAAAATTAAACTTAAAAAATGTGACGACTCGTGAAGCTTCCATTGACACACACTTGCTCAGTGTAAACTCAGAAACTCGGTGAAGAGCTCTCCCCCCAGGACCTGCTTCCCTCTCCTTGGTTGGACAGAACCAGCAGGTGTGGTCCTCAGGGACTTGCTCCTCCTTTTACCTGGTGAGACTGTGGGCGGGGTCAAGCTGTCCTTGCCATTGAGGCAGCCAGGCAAGGAAGCACCTGGCTGATGGCCTCTCTCCACCATGCACACGGCATAGCCTCACATACATGACAGCCACTCCAGCAGGATGATGGAAGCTGGGGTCGGGAACCAAGATTAGCCCGTTTGGCCTGCAGATGTTGGGAAAATGATCTTAACCTTTTGGAGCCTCTTTTCTAAGTTTTTTATTTGCAAAATGGGTCTGTTACCCACTTCACTGGGTTATATTGAGAACTGAATTAAAGTATAAAACAGATCTTAAACTGGAAAGCTATGTACATTATGTACATTTTTACTGCTATTGTTGCTATTTTACTTCTTAGTTTATTAACACACCAAATCCTCATGCTTCATGAAGTTTCTGAATAGAAATCCAGAGTCACTGGAGCAGCTTGTCCAAATGCCAAGCTTTCTCCCAAGTTGGGTCAAAGGCCTAGGACACACAGGTCACCAGCCAGCCCATCACACTATTTCTCGCCTGTCATTCAAACAGCCTCTGCTTTTTTTTTAAAGATTTATTTTATTTATTTCTCCCTCTGCCCGCCCCCCCCCCCCCCCCCCATTGTCTGCTCTCTGTGTCCATTCATTGTGTGTTCCTCTGTGTCTGCTTGCATTCTCATTAGGCGGCTCTGGGAACTGATCCTGGGACCTTCCAGAGAGGGAGAGAGGCAATCACTCTTTTGCATCACCTCAGCTCCCTGTTTGCTACGTCTCCTTATTTTCTTTCCTCTGTGTCTCCTACTGAGCCATCTTATTGCGTCAGCTCTCTGCATGGCTGGCCCTCCTGCATGGGGCCACATTCCCACATGAGCCAGCACTCCATGTGAGCCAGCTCTCTGCGTGGGCCAGCTTGCCCTCGCCAGAAGGCCCTGGGCATCAAACCCTGGACCTCCTATTTGGTAGACTGGAACCCAATTGCTTGAGCCATATTCATTTCCAGCCTCTGCTCTTAAAACAGGCAATCACCTCCCTTGTTCCTACATTGCTCAGGAAACTTTCTTAGCCCCTCTCAAACTCTCTGTTTCAAAAATCCACTGTCCCTTGAAATACATTTGCTAAACAAGATACCTTCTTCCCTAAGATCAAATATATGTGGTCTTGGAAAAAGAAGGTTGTCAGTAAAAGCTTTTTTGCAATGGAATAAATGGATCAATCGTGTTGTAGAGGAGATTCCTACGCTGGATGGAAAGGATCCCTAGGACTGAGATTTCAGTATTCTATGTGCCGTATATGGTTAGGAGTTCAAATCCCAGCTCTACCACTTACTAGCAACATGAGTCTGGATACTTCCCTTAATGACTGTAATGCTCAATTTCCTCTCCTGTAAATGGAGTTAATAACTGTATCTACTTCAAATAGCTAGGTACTCCCCCATGTCAAGTACTAGTACAGGGCCTGGTGCTGGAAACGGGTTGATTATGAGAATTTTCCAATCTAGAACACTTACCTCTTGGGCTTGCCCTGATTTTAAACAGTATTCCTGACTCTTCCTTTCTGATCAGGGACACTGGGTAAATAGCTGGATAGTGTGGTTGTTTCAGAGTATTCCCTGGACTGACCTACCTTCAAGACTCCCAAACAGATATAGGCTTCTGCCAGTTCTTCCTCTGTTGGCATGCCGAGTCTCTCCTCACCTTTCTCCTGTAAGACATCAGCAGCCAGGAAGCAGTGATGGTTTCATGATTTATAGGCTCCAAAGCATTTCGCTTATGCTCCCTTTTAAAGAAAAGGAGAGTAGGTCTCAGAAGAATCACAGAAACTCACTCTTATTTGCTCCTGTACTGGCTGAAATAATTTTGAAAAACTATGAACTGCCTCTCACATTTAAATTTTGTATTTTAAAATGTTGCTATGTTTGGATAGTTGCAAAAGAAAAGAATTTCTAATGTGTCATAAATATTTACATTTTAAAATGAAAGTGTTACATTGCTCTTTGAAATGTATCCAATGGGAATATACATTCCAAAAGTATTTGATACTTATTATCATCTATTTTTTTAAATGCCAAATGTTTACTTTAGCAGTCATGAATTTTACATTTTTTTCCTTAAACATGTGTATTCATTCTACTTCTACTTCCCCAGAGTTTTAATTGAATATAATATACTTTGAAGTTTGAAAGTCTTTTACTGATCACCTCATCCTACTTCTCTGTGACAACAAAATGGGGTGTGTATGTACACATTTGAAGATTTTTTCTTGTGACCATAGGTTAGAAAAATTCTTCTGGATTGAGTTGTCATTTCAATTATTAGTAGAACACAACTGATCAAAACAACAAAAACACATTACAAATTTTGATAATTATCAAACATTTAAAAAATAGTTTATTGGAAATGTATCTCTTAAATGAAGTGGACTTCCACCTTTATATGCTGTAATTGAAGAGATTGCCCAACTTTCCCTTTGCTTTACACTCCAGAGGTTTTAAACTTCAGAGCAAATCAAGGGCTTAGATTAAGGGCAACTTTGACATATGTCTTTATTTGGGGCCATGAAAGGGGGGGTACATGACTTTTCAGGTAGTTCTGTTTTATTAAAGAGTACACAGGGAAGCCTTATGCATCCCTCCAAGTGCCCTTACCCAAAAATAAAGACCTGTGACTTGACAATGAGTGTCCCAGGGAACCACCTGTGAAACGAATGGTCTTCTTACCAGATTCCCACCTCCAGCCTTGCCAAAGTGTGGGTCTTGCACCACAGAGAGCGTTTGGGGTGGTTTTAACTTGTATTTGGATGTGGCAAGAGAGGACAGATCTCACACCACTCAGACCTTCTGTAGCAAATAGGATCCAGCACAAATATCATGGTATGTTTTGTTTTTCCTTTGTTTCACTTATCTATTTACTTTTTATAATTTTATTTTCAGAAATTGCATTAGACTTTTTTAAAAAAGATTTATTTATTTATTTCTCCCCCGTCCCTCCATTGTCTGCCCTCTGTGTCCATTCGCTGTGTGTTCTTCTGTGTCTGCTTGTATTCTCAGTAGGTGGCTCTGGGAACTGATCCTGGGACCTTCTGGAGTGGGAGAGAGGCAATCATTCTCTTGTACCATCTCAGCTCCCTGGTCTACTGCATCTCTTATTGTCTCTCCTCTGTGTCTCTTTTTGTTGCATCATCTTGCTGTGCCAGCTCTCCATGTGGGCCAGCACTCCTGCATGGGGCAGCACTCTGTGAGGGCCAGCATTCGCATGGGCCAGCTTGCCACATGGGCTAGCTTGCCTTTACCAGGAGGCCCTGGGTATCAAACCCTGGACCTCCTATATGGTAGATGGGAGCCCAATTGCTTGAGCCACATCCGCCTCCCATACATTTCTTATTTTTAAAATCCATCCTGCACAGAGAAGACAAGAAATTTCTGAATCCTGTCTTTGGATTAGTTTGAGATTTTTTCTAAGTAACATTTTCAGTTGAGAGAACTGTTTCTTTGCTTTGTTCACATTCTTTGAAGAGCAAATGGGCGTTGACTGTCCAGATGCTGGAGTTCTGCAAGTCCATGCTGGCCTCTTGCCTTTGGAATCAGCCATATCACAAGTTAGTTTTGCAGAACTTAGAGCTTTTTCCGTGGTGTCTTTGGGCTGGATCTTGGAGGAATGGCAGGACTGCTTCTTCAGTGCGGATAGGAAGCTTCTACTTTTACCATGACGTTCACTGTTCTGTTGCATGTTTTACAAGTAATCAACAACACACTTTTGGAGTCTTTGTATTTTTTTCACAATTTTTTGCTTCTTTAAAACTGAGAGTATAATTTTTGCCTCTTGGTGAAGAAGTTTCTGTGTTTTGGGGGTCAGTCTGGGCTTGCATTTGAGATGCACTCAAGGGTTATCCAGCACCAGGAACTGGAAACAGTATAGACATGTTTCTTCAAAAGTGCTATTATCAGCTCCGGGTTCCCCTCCCGAACTTCTCCTATAGGAGATAGTGGGCCTGGCCCGGGGCAGCTGGCTAGTAGCTGCCGTTTCTCCGCCTTAAGGTAGTGTTCCTCTCTCATCTTGCTGTCACTGCTTCAATGCCTTTGTTTTATTTTTGACAGTTACCTTCTACTTATGAAATATCATGCTGTTCTCAATTTATAGTAGTAATAGAATGTTTTCTTTGTAAATAAATTTGGCTGAAAATATAAAATAACCACTTTGATCTACCATATTGGAAAAAATACCTAAGTTTGAAAACATAATGTGTTGGTGAAACTTTGGAGAAACAAACTGCTGGTAGGAATATAAGTGAGTCCCCTTCTGAAGGATAATTTTTCAATTCCTTTCATTGACCCAATGATTCCACATTTTTACTTCTGGTGATTTAACCTTCAGATATGCTTACATACAAACAAAATGACATACAAGCATGGTTAGTTATCAAAACATGATTTGTAACAGCAAAATAATGGAATGGACCCAAATATTTATCAATAGGGTATCTGGTTACATAAATTCAAGTAGGTACACATCAGGGAAATGCTATGAAGCTGTTAAAAAAAAAGACAAGGAAAAAAAACAAGAATTAGGATGTTCTCTATGTAACATTACAGAAATTTCTCTATACAGTTAAGTAAAACAAGTGGGTGCATATCTATATAACCTTAAAATGTTTGTTTGGAAAAACATGGGGGGGATAAGTATATTTGTATTTTATCACATTTTACATGTGCATAGAAAAAAGAAGGTTATAGAAGGAGCTGATCTCTTGGACAGCAATAAGGAGTAAGTGGGAAACTAGGGAGTGATGGGGGTGGACTGGGGAAGAATTCCAGCTGCGAATGTTTTTTCTGTTTCCTTTTCTATTTTTTTAGTCTTGTGAATATATTACTTACTCAAAAATAAATGAGGGCAAAGTCAAAATGAGTTGATTTACCGAAACTATTAACTGAAATAATACTGAGGCGATACGTGGACATGCCAAAAATCACGAAGGTCTTATGCATATGAGCGGTGCAGAGAAACTCTGCCCAGCTCTTTTAACTGCCTCCTAGGCTCAGTCTGGTTCCTATTAATTGATTGATGATCAGTTACTCTTTCAGTCTTATGGGCTGAAAAATAAGGTGATAAAAGGAGAAAAAATAGCAAGAGTCTTCACAAATTTGTTGACAGAGAAGAAACCGAGGGACCTTTGAGCTCAGCACTATCATCACAAAAAAGTGGCCAGGGAAGGAAAGTGATTTGTCAGGACTTGTTGGCAAGGCCAGCTAAGACCTTTCTCAGCCCTGGGCACTGGTTTTTTGGACACTCTACATTGCATCAAACCTCTCAAAACGCACGCAGATTAAATCAGTAGCAGCTGTGCTAACTCTAAAGCATATTTCTAATTTTGTTCTTGAAATGGTTTAACTATTACAAACTTAGTAAATGTATGTTGTCTATGATTCCTGTGTTTATTATGTGCTCTCTGGGATTCCAACAAAATATGAAACCTCAGTTAAAATTTGTTTTCATGTGCAATGTTTTAATGCTAAATGTGATAATTAATGAAGATGACATAAGAAGGTTTTAGGGGAAGATTTTAAGCTTTATTTTATATTCCAGGTGCTAGCATTGTTGCTTTAGTCTGGCAGATGTCTCAGATAATCCATTCAAAAAAGATCCTCAGTCCAACTTAATGAAGCCTGTACCCTTCCCATTCTGATGTAAGCATTGGCAGCGTATATGGAGGATTTCTGGATCCGACCATGCCAGTTTGAGCAGATGTGGCCAGAGCAGGAACCCTGGCTGAATGTTAGTGGGCGACCCCAGTCGAGCTGCTGGTGACCCACATTGCTTTCAAGGATGCAATGAGGCAAAGGCCATAAGAAGTTTTCATTGTATGTGTAATAATTTTGATCTTGCTGTTTTCTTTTGATATCTTCTTTTCTCAGGGCTCACTTTTCTAAATCCTGAAAAACTCAAAGGTAACAGCCATGTCAGCTAGTGGCAGCAGCAGTAGGAACCCACACCCACTACCTCCCAAACAAACACGGCCTGGAGAACACCAGTCCTCCATGGGAAACAGGATGTGTGCCCACCACGGTGGCACTGTCAGAGAAAGAGATGCGCTCCTGCCCACTGCTGCCCCAGCAGAAACTGGTGATGCATGGAGGTGACAGGAGACCAGAAGTCTGCTCCCCCTCCTCGGGCTCTGGGAGAGTCTGTCCTCCCTCTTTCAGTGATGCCTATCAGTCTTTCCAGCATCTCTATAAATCAGGCCTTTGCACAAACCCCCTTCCCAGGATTCCCAGATAGAATTGCTGTGAAGTAAAGCAAGAGTGGGGAGAAGGCTTCTTAAAGGCGGACACAGGCTTAAGTAGGAAGAATTCGAGAGTATGAGCTAAGGCCTGCACGTTGACGCTAACCAGGCCTTTGCTTTAAATAACAAAGCACAACCACTTTCCCATAGCCTCATTTTCCTCTTCATTTGAGAAGGGGTAGGGAGGTGGGCACATTGGAGTGGGGGTTAGGTGCTGGGAATAATATATATTAAGGGAAGACAATGCTGGAAGCAGCCAGACGGCCAGTATAAAAAGCTTCATAGTCATTGTCACTCCTCTTCCTTTCCAGTGGCTCAAGGGAGGACTGAAAGGCCAGATGAAGAGTCTGATTCTGTCTGTTCTACAGGATGTGGCAGCACATGGATCACCCCAACTCTCCATCTCAGAGAGCATGGAGGAAACAGAGCCAATCGCTCACACATGCTTTTACCAGCCTGGTAAGGACAAGTATCAATCAATGCATTATTCACTGATCGCATGTGTTCATCCACTTAGTTCTTCCCTGCATTTGCTGGGTGCTTAGCCTTGCCCTTCATTCCAGTCCAGCGTAGGCCCTAGGTGCTCCCAGAAAGCACTGACCTTAGCTCAATCCATGTAGCCAAAAATAATAGGGAAGCGGATTTCACTCAACTGATAGAGCATCCACCTACCACATGGGAGGTCCAGGGTTCAAATCCAAGGCCTCCTGACCTGTGTGGTGCTGGCCCACGTGCAGTGCTGATGTGCGCAAGGAGTGCTGTGCCATGCAGGGGTGTTCCCCACGTAGGGGTGCCCCATGCGCAAGGAGTGCACCCCGCAAGGAGAGCCGCCCCATGCAAAAAAAAAAAGCGTGGCCTGCACAGGAGTGGCACCGCACACACAGAGAGCTGACACAGGAAGATGACGCAATAAAACGAGACCGATTCCCAGTGCCACTGACAAGAATGCAAGAGGACAAAGAAGAACACAGCAAATGGACAGACAGCAGACAATGGGGTGGGGGAAAGGGGGAAGGGGAAGGGGAGAGAAATAAATAAAAATTAAAATAAAATAAATCTTAAAAAAGTTATTCTCTAGATAACTTTAAAAATAATAATAACGATGATAATAATAGCAGCTAATGCACATGGGCTTCTTTCTCATCCCAGGCATTTTGCTAAGCACATTGCTCTCGTCTCAATTCTCAGAGCAACTCCCTGATATGGGGATTGTTATTATATCCATTTTACTGGCTGGGAAACTGAGGCTTGGGGAAGAGAAGTATTTCCCCCAAGTCATACAGCTAGGGAAAGCCAGAGCCAGGAAAATCCAGATAGTCTGGTTCAAGTCCACCCTCTGAACCAGTCCCCAATCCTGCCTCATTAACTGCAGACTGATTACTATTACAGGGCAGCTGCTGCCCTGTTCTTGGGGTGAGATAAAAATTGTCCATTGGACTCAGAATGGTCATTCATAAAACACCTGTCCTCAGGGACCCACGCCCTCTATTCTGACCTTCACACAGCTCCCCATGGACTTTCACACCATGCAGTGTAATTAGTGGAGTGCCACCCTAGAAGATGGGCAAGGTGGGCATTTTTATCCCCATTCAACAAAGGGGAGAACTGAGCCTAACAGAAGTACATGGCCTTGCCAAAGGCCACTGCCAGCATTTGGTGTCCTGGAAATATAGCCCAATTTTCTAAAGCCAAAGCCATCTCCTTTTCTTGGTGCTGCGTCTGAAGGTCTTGATGGGAAAAGGGAAGGATAGTCTCCAGGGTCCTTGCCACTGTGGCCCAAAAGCAGCCATCTGGATCCTCCATAATGATAGACAATGGCCATTCCGTCCAAGCCAAGATTCTCCCTGCATTATCTACTCTTTGGGTCTTACATCTCCCAAAGCTGGTTTTGTGCTCAAAGCAAAACATATCCCTGGAAACCATACACACCCATTCAGCTATTCTTTAACTTTGAGGGAGTTTACAGTCCCTTGGGACAGAAAGGAGACCACAGAGCACAAGGCGAGGCCAAGGGACAGGGAGGAAGACGGCTGGGGGGACAGGAGGACTCCAGGTCAACTCTGCCTTCTTTATAGTTTGGCCCTCATGGGCCTGGCATGCTGCAGATACCCCACTTAGCACAGGGGCTGGGAGGAGGCCTCTGTCTACCGACCTTTTCTTTCATCTCTTCTGTTCCCTCTCCCTCATCCTCCCCTGGACCACCACACTCGTCCTGATATGGAGTGCTCGGGGATGCCAGGATTCAAGAAGGGGATCAGGTGGTCAGAGTGGGGTTCACAGGGCTTTCTTGAAGAAGTGAGCTTTCTGCCAGAGGCAATCTGACCATCAATGGGCAAATTATTCACCCAGGATTGCTAGTGTCAATGGGATTGTCCCAAAAACTAAGTTCTCAAAGAAGTTCATCATTTTCCAGCCAAGCTAGCTCACTGGATACTTTACGTGACCTTGGGCAGATTGCCTATCCTCTCTGAACTCAGTTTCCTCAGCTGTGAAATGAAGCCGATAAGAACACCTGCTCACAAAGCATTGGGTAAAGATCAAATGCGACTATTTAAATTCTTTGTAAACTCTGAGCCAACAGGGAGATGTCACTACTCCTCATTCACTAATCACCTTTACCCCTAATCCGATGGTGTACACAAAGCAGGTACCAGGTTCTGACATTAAATTGTTCTGTTGGAAGAGATAAAAGGCAAAACAAATTTAAAAAAAAAAAAAAAAAAAAAAGCATGTTTGCATGGGAGAGCAGGCTGGGAGACATGTCCTGAACTGAAGTCAACAGCAGCCTTGAGAAAGAAAAGCCAAGTTTTCCAACCTTTGCACCACACTTCAAAGGGCATTGGTCCCTGACTCCTAGGTAACACAAATATTTTTTTACTCCACTGTATTTCTTTGTTCAATATACTCAACCTGTTTTCTCTGGGTCCTCTCCACATGCATCAGAATTACAGCTACCTTTTCAAGTGTGATAAAAATATCACTTTTTATCTACTTAACACTGTGATAAAAAATGCCAGTTTCTGTGTCCCACACGTAGAAACTCGGGGATGAGCCCCACAAGTCTGCATTATAAACAAGCTCCTGGGGAGATCCACCTGTGAATGACCCCAGACCCATTCTTTGAGAGCCTCTGCTTCAGCCTAGGTGAGTCATTTGACTACTCAGCATATCATCAATTATCACCACACAGAAAAGATGCTTCCCAAGAAAAGAGAAATGCCAGTAAATCTGAACACTTACTCCCTAAAGATGTAACATTGTGTCCTCCAGTGTCATTTCATGATCTCACCAGTTGCATAGCATCCACCCCTCCATAAAAATGAAGTTCCAGTAACTTCAGCTTTCCCCTATGCAACTTTTCTAACACTCCCAGGCTACATGTTCCACAACTCCAGATCACACCAGCACTTACCGTGTGTTGTGTTTATTGACTTTTATGCTAGACTTCCCCCATTAGAGGGAAGCTTGCCCCCTTCCCTGGGGACAGTGGCTGTGCCCCCTTCTCCTCTGTGTTTCCACCATCTCGACCAGTGGTTAATGGCATGAAGCAAAAAGAGTATCAAATGGGATGAGGGGTGCTGAAACATTTGGGGAAGGAACCAGGAAGGTGAACCCTTTGGGATGTCTTAGCACAAGGACCCTTTCATGCAAGGAGGAGATAGATGCTTGTGCATGGTTGGTTTACAAGGAATAGAAATTTTGATCTTGTCCATGGTTTGGGGGTTTTGAGGGATTATTTCAGGAAATGGGTACCAATAGATGGTTTTAATGCTGTCAAGTTTCTCTTAGCTTTAATACTGGTTTTGTTATCTTGGGACAGGTGTTTCCATTGATTCAGGTCAGTGAATTGCTCACACAAGGATCATCTTTGTTTATGTAAGATGACCATAAATTGTCTTGCCCTTCACCAATATCTGGTTACCTCCCTCAGAGAGGATCATGTTCACCCACACTGTTGAATTCCCATATGGCCATGTGGTTTGCTTTGGCCAAGAAATGTGGGCAGACATGATCTGAGTTCCTCCTGGTCTGATGATATAAGGCCCAGTGTGAACTTGATCTGCCCAGGGCCTGGAAGGAGGCTGGAAGTGGAGACCCCAGCTGGCCTACAGTGGACATGGAGTGTAAGCATGAAATGAACATTTTCTGCTTTAAGCCCTGACTTTTGCAAGTCCTTACTACAACATAAACCAGCTTTTCCTGGCTCAAGTCCGGATGCCCACATGTCTCCCTTTTTTTAATCAATGAAAATATTCACATGCAACTAGGCTAGTTTTGCTCACCTCTCTGGGCCTCAGTTTCAGTGTCTAGAGTGAGGGAAAGAAAAATACAGGATAACAATAGCAAGCATTGATTGAGTACATACTGTGTGCCCAACTAGGCACTTCGTAAAAATTTTAACATTTTATCTTCCCAACAATCCTAGGATTGTTACTATTATCCTTATTTTGCAGACAAAGAAACAGAGGCCTGGTGAGGTTAGGAAACTTTCTCAAGGAAAGAAACTAAGGAATTAGTGATGGAATGTAGAGAGCCTGACCCCAGAGCTTACCCTCTTAACCTCGGAACCAGGCTGGCTCATCTCTAAGACTCCATCTGGGACCTGCCGAGGCTCATGGCATTTTGATGTGATGACAACTGTCCTAGGTCTTCCGTTTTGAAACCAAGACCTGTCCTCACCACTGCCCTGCTCTTGTGCAGTTCAGGAAACCATTTGCCCGGTGCTCTGAACGGTGGGAGGAAGCCGGGGAGAAGTGGGTTAGCTGGAGCACCAGGAGGGAGCGCCTCCCCAAGGCACAGAAAGTCTGCTGCAACTACTCTCCTCTTTCAAGTTGCTGTCTCATTGAGGAGAAATGTGCCACCAAAGCAAAAAGTCTTCCCAATCTCCCAGGAGGTGTTTAAATGTAGATGAAAATCACTTTCCAAAGAAGTGGTAGCCTGGGCAGAAGGCCTCTCCAGGGGCAGCTTGGGGTGGGGTGGGGTGTGGCCTCAGCATGGGGCTCTGAGCTCAGCACTGCAGCCCCTAGTTCCAGGAAATGATCTTCACAATAGGCACTCCTCAGCTCCCTAGGAACTAAGCAAGGGGCAGGAATGGTTCCAAGAATGGAAGCCCTGCTCCTTCCATGGAATGGCATAGGTTGGCACATGCAGCCTACACATATCTTGTGCCCACTTGGACTCTGCAACAAAGAGACTCTTCTGTGTCCCTGCCTACCATCTTTCTTTGTCTGGTATGTAGAAACCTGAGAACTTTTGGAGAGGACACTCCCAATGACCAGGCTCTTGAGAAAGAAAAGGGCTGGGAGTCTAAGGAGCTGAAAAAAGACTGATCTCTTCACAGGAGCAGAGGTGTCAGACCAAGGGCCCCCAGAGGCTCTCAGCCCTGGGGCAGTATTGAATCTCTCATCCCAAACCTGCACCCTAGGCCACGCTGGACTCCACCCAGGTCCTGCTACAGATCTGGCCCTGAGTTCACGTCATGGAAAGAGCTCTGGGTTGGGCTTGCAGCTGTGTCATCATTTGGGTTGTGACCTGGGGCAAGTCACTTCACTTCTCTGGATGAGACAACCTCTTAGGTACACCCTCCAGCAACATGATTCCAGGAGGCCCTGAGGTCTGTCATTCTGGGGACAACACTGGCATCACTGTTTTGCTTCACTGTTAGCAAGAATAGCAGCTTTGGGTTACCTCCATCCACTCTCTCCTCCCTAATGTTACTGGAAAGCTGATTTATCTTCACTTCTGTCCCTCTACCTACCTTCTAGTCATATTCATATCCATCTTTCCTCCTTTCCCAATTACTGGTATGTACAACCCAGAAGGATGTCGTAAAATGCCATCAACCACTTTGTTTGATCCTTGGCAGATCCAGCCAAAGGACATGGCTGGATTGCTGTTGGGTGTAGCTGAGAACTGCACCTGGCTGTCTTCTCCTCATCTTCCATTAGCAGAGTACATTTTGGCATGTCTAAAAGAGCAGACTTGAAGCAGGAGAGGTCGTCAGCAATTTGATCTGAGTAACTCCTCGGGTTTCTCTACAAGAAAGTGTCCCACCAACAGCCAATGGCCAATGGCATCAGTTGGTCAGAGAGGGACCCTTATCACTATCCCCCCTGCTCAGGCTCCTCTGACCACAGACCTCATGCCCCCCTGCTCAGCTGCTCCTTGCCATGTCTTCCTTTGTGCCCCTAAATTCCCACTCTCTCCCTACTTTCCTGCAGTTCTTCCCCCACCCCAGCTGATGTTGGCCCTGACTCCTTGGTGCTGACTCAACAGAGGAAAGCAGACCCCTCAGACAGCCGGCAGTGGACCTGAGCCAGAGCCTGCAGGAGAGGGAGAGAGGGCAGGCAGAGGCCGGGAATCCATCAATCAGCCTGTCATCGAGTCCTTGCTGAGCTACCCTGAAGATCTGATCCCCTGCTGAGCTGCACTGTGGGGGTCTCAGAAGAGGAAGGGGAGAAGACAGGAGTTTTTATTTTGTGGCAACTAAGGGTGCAGCATTGGAGAGCGTTCCTTTTTGGGGTCCCCAAGCTTGGCATGGCCTAATCTACCATCACTCAAGGGAGGGATATTTGAGGGCTGCCAGTGAAAACCAGTCACAGTGGAGTTTAGGCAAAGTTGATGGGGGCAGCTAGGAAAGGTTATCGAAGTTGTACTGGCAGAGTTGTTTTTGTTTCTTTGTTTTTGTTATTTTTGCAGTTCTTAATGTAAGATTAAGATAATGCCAATTGTCCATTAGCAGGAGAGGGAACAAATGGAAATATGGGGAGACTCTAAAGCCCCCAAATCCACACCCTTGCTATTGCCACTGCCCCAGCACGGTCCCGTCCCCACCCCTCCCCACCCCCAGGCCTGCAGGGTGCTGCTGATTTCTCCTTTGAGCTACAGCATTATACTTCTGAAATGCACTCAGAGAGTGTCTTTCTCCCCCCATTTGCCCTCAGGATTGCATTTGCAGAGGGGACATAAAGGATCATAACAGAAGTAGGGGTTCAGATCACGATTTGGGAAGGAAGAGGCTGTGCTATAGAATCCCAGGGCCCTAGGAATTGGAATCCTGATTCAACCACTTACTGGTTGTGTAACAATGTACAGCAGCGGTTGTGTAACCAACGCGGGGCAGTTATTCAGTTCCTCTGAACGTCCATTTTCTCATCTAGTGAAGAGGAATAAAGTAACCACCTGGCAGGGGGTTGTGAGCAGATGTGTGGAAGCACCTGCACAGTTGTGAGCATGTCAGAGGCACTGGGGAAAGCTTCCCTTCCCTTCTTTAGGGAATGGGATGTGGCGCTGAGTGAAGAAGGTGGGAGAATGAGCTCACGGTGGAGGGAACACTAAGGAAAATGCCACTCTGTCGTTTTTCTAAGGGGTCTAGACCTGACGGGCAAACTCCACATCAAGGGCTCCCTCTGCTGTTCAGGCGCAGCACACATCTTCCTCTATAGAATGAGCCAAGATTCCTTAGCCTGGGGCACAGAATGTGCAAATGTACTAATTTCATCAGTTGGGTCCTGCTTGTACTTCCTTAACATTATCTCTTGAAAATGTTCTTTCCTTTCCATTCTGCTTCCCTTCCCCGAAGTTTATGCCTTTGTTTGTCCCAATGCCCAAATCCGTCAAAGTATGCCACTCTGAATTTCAGTTTCTTTATCTGTAAAAGGGGAAAAAATATTCTCTGAAATTTAAGCTAGTAAATAACAGAGCTGAAACTGGATAACATAACTTCTGGGTCCAAAGCTGATCTTTTTTCCATTATATTAGCCTTCTCTAGGTATAAACATAACATTTAACTTCTCTAAGCTTCTTTTCCCTCATCTGTAAAATGGAGAAAACAATCTAGTTAACCCCATGAGTTTGGTGTGAGGAGAAGGGACAATGCAGGAGGAAAAGAAACTTGGCACAGAAAAGGAGTACAATGAATATTAGCAATAATATGAAAGTACAGTATGTTCAAGTAACTGAAAGACGTTCATTCTGACGGTGCTTGGAGTGGAAGCAGGACATGACAAAGATGGGTTGGAAAAGTCACGGTTACCCAGCCACAGGGCTGTCAGGACAATCAAATCCATTTATACAGGTCAAACCCTTAGAACACAGCCTGGCTGACAGCAAGATGCATGTGTTAGGTGCTCGTAAGGAAACCCGCCCCTGCTCATCACCATTTACCGACTAAAGCCTCAGAGTTGATGGGGTAAAAGGATAGTTGCTTGAGGGAAAAAGAAAAAAAAGGGAAAAACGAAAGCACAGAGAAGAAAGAACATTTAGGAAAGGGAACTTAGGAAAGAGGCGTCTGGTCAATCTTGCCTTTGACCTTAGCAAATTACATGGTCTCTCCCTCTCTTTCTCTCTCTCTCACACACACACACCTCCCACTTGCCAGAGAGGAGCCCCTTTCCTAAGGCTTCTTCCAAGGCATGCTTCCACTGAGCGCCCCATTGCTGTGCCCAGCAGTGGTGCCCTTAGAGCTTCTCCCTGTATCAGTTCTGACCCACTTTGGGGCAGGGGGACAGGGCGGCGCACTCTCCCTGAGCTTTCCCATTGGTTCATGTCGTCATTGCTTTATTCTAGGGGTTCTTAACCTTTTTTGTTCCATGGATCCCTTTGCCAGGCAGGTGAAAACCACAACTCCTTATCATACCCACACCAACACATCCCCACAAAAATAATGTTTTTTGAATTTCAATCCAAGGTCACGGACCCCTTGTTAAGAACCCTTGCTCTATTTGCTCAATTACAAAGGCCAGTGTTTATGATGGTGTCATTAATATTTTCCATCTGTCCTGACCTATTTAAAGAAGAAAAAATCATTGAATACCCTAAAAATGTGTCAAAGACCTGCACATTCTAGTTTGAGAAACACTAATATAATAGAGTGAAAATGTATTAGAAAATACATTGAGAAGCAGACGTGGCTCAACTGATAGAGCATCTGCCTACCATATGCAGGGTCCAGGGTTCGATACCCAGGGCCTCCTTGTTGTAGAAGTCGAGAGGTTCAATTATTTGCATATAGAAAGGCTGGGACTCAGGAACAATTTTTGGGAAGGAAAAATGATTTATTTACAACAGGCCGGGCTCAGAGCTTTTCATTCCAAAATCCGAGCCCCGAACAAGATTTTTTAGTTCCTTTTATATAGAGGAAGGGCCAAATGGTTCTTTGTTTCAGTGCTCAATAGGCTTGAATTAGCATGTATCTTCCACATTCTAGGTAAGCTTTTAGCATGGACTTCATATAGTCTAGATAAGCTTTTAGCACATTTGTTTTGCATTTTCCCTGAATATTTAAAGATTATAGAGTTTGCATTGCTAAACTGTTTTTCCCAGGCTGGAGTTGTCATAGTTACTAAGGACAGGGCTACAGTTCTCACTGTCCCAAACTCACTGTTCAGAAAACATACAGCTCAGGTTATCTACGAAAACATGAACAGTCCCCCACCCATAGCCTACATCATCCTGACCCGTGTGGTGAGGGGGCCCATGCACAGTGCTGCCACACACAAGGAGTGCCATGCCACGCAGGGGAGCCCCTGTGTAGGGGTGTCCAACACGCCAGTAGTGCACCCTGCAAGGAGAGCTGCCCCGTGTGAAAAAAGCACAGCCCACCCAGGAGTGGTGCCGCACACACCGAGACGTGATGCAGCAAGATGACACAACAAATATAGACGCAGTTTCCTAGTGCTGCCTTATAATGTAAGCGGACGCAGGAAAACACAAAGCGAATGGACACAGAGAGCAGACAATGGGGGGGTGGGGGGAAAGGGAAGAGAAATAAAGAAAATAAATCTTAAAAAAAAAAAGAGAGAGAAAGAAAATACATTGTAAAGATGTTGTTATCAGTAAAGAAGAGTTTTGTCTTTATAACTGGTCAAAATAATTTTTAATATTATCAACAAAATGAAAGCACCAAATTAAAGATTTCTCTTCAAATTAGCAGACTCTAGAGAACATATCCAAGTTTATCTTAGTTATATATACTAGTGGGTGACTTGTCCCAGAAGACCTGTAATTACTAACTTCTTGTGCTCTCCTTTTTTCTTCACCATAGTCTGCCTGGTTATATTATGACATTATGGAAACTTAAAAACAATTTGGGGGAGCAGATGTGGCTGAAGCAGTGGGCCCCTGCCTACCACACGGGAGGTCCCAGGTTCCATTCCCAATGCTTCCTAAAAGAAGACGAGCAGACACAGAGAGAACACAACGAACAGAGAGCAGACAGCAAGTGCAAAACAACGAGGGGAGGAATAAAAAACATTAAAAAAAAATAACTTGGTACATACTAAACTTTGTACCAAAGTTTAGAGCTTGTGTTAATTTTACACAAGCTCTTAACCATTTTATATATGCTCTCAAGATGAATCTTCTAAACCTTACACTTAAGCTATCTCAGGCTATGTCCCCTTCTTCTGGTAATGTTGTATCACCCTCTAGCGGTATGTATGATACTTGCAGCCAACGTTGGTGTGCTAAGTTTTTCTGCTTTACTGAAGGAATGATTAATATCTTTGATAAGCACTTCTTCTGATGGACAGATTAAGTTCCCAAAGAATTTGTCAGCCCATTGGGCCAAAATGCATTATCTAAACCTTCAAAAATATCTAGAGGAACTAGTGGACATACCATGACGTCTTATGACGGCTGTTTTTCAAAGTCAGGACATAAAATGAATAGTAACTAAATGATATACACAGAACAATGATTCTGTTTCCCCCTTTTGACATTATTAGGGATGTATCAATGTTTAATGCCAACCCAGGAAACAAAATGGGACACAGATTTCAGTTACAAAGAATCACAGATGGAAAAATCAGCTTTAGGTTTGGCTTGAAAGGATAATTTTCTAAAAAACATAATCTATTACTGTTATCTCTTAAACTGCTGAAACATTTTTTGATATTTTAAATCTGCTTCATAGAGATAGCTACTATTTGGAAATTAAGTCATTCACATGTTTTCTATCTTATATGATGATTCCTGGCTCTTCTTGTTCATTGACGTTGACTGTGGATTTTATCGGTTCTTGCTTTTCCCTCAGTGTTTCTCTCAGTCTTCAGTTCATCTTTCAGTTTGTTCCTCAGGAACATTTCCCAGAGGAAAGCAGATTTGGCTCAATGGATACAGTGTCTACCTACCACATGGGAGGTCCAAGATTCAAACCCAGGGCCTCTTGACCTGTGTGGTGAGCTGGCCCATGCGCAGTGCTGATGTGCGCAAGGAGTGCAGTGCCACACAGGCGCATCCCCTGTGTAGGGGAGCCCCACGTGCAAGGAGTGTGCCCCGTAAGGAGAGCCGCCCAGTGCAAAAATAGTGCAGCATGCCCAGGAGTGGTGCCGCACACACAGAGAACTGACACAGCAAGATGACACAACAAAAAAGAGACAGATTCCTGGTGCTGCTGACAAGAATACAAAAGGACACAGAAGAACACACAGTGAATGGACACAGAGAGCAGACAACTGGGTCGGGGGGGGGGGGAGCTGGAGATAGGGAAGGGGGAGAAATAAAAAAAGAAGAACATTTCCAGAGCCATCACCACCATTTGTCTAGTGTTTCACACCTTTGTCAAGGGCCTAGAAATGCTGAAAACTCATTCATGTCTTTTTTTCTATTAAAATTAAAATTACTTTGTCAGCTATTAATATATATACAGCTTCCATTAAATTTCATAGATTAGTGTTTGCTTGTTACATCTTTTCCCTTCCTTTTACTCTCATCATTTGGTATCCTTTTTCTTTGGTGTGTATCCTTATTCTTTATTATTTATATTTGCCTTTCTTTAATTCTTATACATTGAGTATGTAAAGACAACACTCTTTATCTTTTAATGGAAGTATTTAGTCTATTTCATGAAATGTTATTACTGATGGATACATATACATATGTCTTTTTTTTTCAAAAGATTTATTTATTTATTTCTCTTCCCTTCCCCTCCCCACCCCAGTTGTCTGTTCTTTGTGTTTATTTGCTGCGTCTTCTTTGTCCTCTTCTGTTGTTGTCAGCGGCACGGGAATCTGTGTTACTTTTTGTGTCAGCTCTCTGTGTGTGCAGCGCCATTCCTGGGCAGACTGCACTTTCTTTTGCGCTGGGCGGCTCTCCTTATGGGGCACACTCCTTGCACGTGGGGCTCCCCTACGCAGGGGACACCCCTTGGTGGCACGGCACTCCTTGCATGCATCAGCACTGCACATGGGCCAGCTCCACAAAGGTCAAGGAGGCCCTGGGTTTGAACCACGGACCTCCCATGTGGTAAGCGGATGCTCTATCCGTTGAGCCAAGTCCGCTTCCCTATATATGTCTTATATGTATGTATATTTAATATGTTCAAGTCTATCTTACTATATGCTATTTGTCACATTGTTCTTTTTTTTTCCCAAAGATTTATTTTTACTCATTTCTCTCCCCTTTCCTCCCCTGCCATTGTCTGTTCTCTGTGTTCATTCGCTGTGTGTTCTTCTGTGTCCGCTTATATTCTTGTCAGCAGCACTGGGAACATGTGTCTCTTTTTTGTTGTGTCATCTTGCTGCATCAGTTCTCCGTGTGTGCGGCGCCACTTCTGGGTGGGCTGTACTTTTTTCGCATGGGGTGGCTCTGCTTGCAGGGCACACTCCTTGTATGTGGAGCACCTCTATATGGGGGTGCCCCTGCGTGGCACAGCACTCCTTGAGTGCGGTAGCATTGTGCATGTGCCAGCTCACCACATGGGTCAGGAGGTCCTGGGTCTTGAACCCTGGGCCCTCCCAATATGGTAGGTGGACACTTTACCAGTTGAATCACATCTGCTTCCCACATAGTTCTTTCTCTACCTCTTCTGATCAACAGCTTTATTATTGTATTTCCACTATATTAGTTTGTTAGTTACACATTTTCTTTTCTTTTAATGATTACCATTGTTTGCAATATCCATTTGATTTGTTTGACCTCTTCCTGAAAAATGCAAGAAACTTAGAATATTTTAACACTATTTGCCCTCTTCCTGACCTATAAGTTGCTGTTGTAATGTATTTTAATATTTTACCTTTAAAATTATTGTTGCTATCATTTGTGCAGTCTATATTCACTCATTTTCACTTACATGTTTCCCCTTTTTGTTGCTTTTTATTCCTCCCTGCACCTTCAACTCTCCCACCTGATGTGTGTGTCTGCTAATGATAATTCTCAGTATTTTGTTTATTTGACACTGTCTTTATTCCCCTTCATTTTTGAAGAATATCATAGCTGAGTATAGAATTTGAAGCACTTCGAAAGCATAAATGTATTATTTTCTAGCTTCTATTGTTGTTAGGAAGTCAGCTGTCTTACTGTAGATCATTTTTCATCCTCATACTAGCTGCTTTTAAGATCTTTCTTTTTTCTTTGACATTCAGTAATACTATGATATTATTAGGTGTCATTTTCTTTGTATTTATATTTGCCTAAGGTTTACAGGGATTCTTAAATATATGGCTTGATACTTTTCACTGGTTTTAGAATTTCTCAACCATGATTATCTCTCCTCTCTCCTCTGGAGACTTCAATTACAAATATATTAGAGCTCTTCACTATATCCTCTATGTCTCTCACATTTGTAATTTTCTATTGTTTTTCATGCTTCTTTCTGGCTATTTTCTTTTGTTCTATCTCTTATTAACTGATTTTCTCTTCAGCTACATCTAACCTGCTATTAAATCCATCAATGGAATTCTTAATTGCAGTTATTAAATTTCTTAGTACAAAAACAGTCATTTTTTACAATGAAATTCTCAATATTGTATTTTATTTTCTGGTCCTTATTAAGCAGTTATTTTAAAGTCAATGTCTGACAACTCCATTATTGGATAATTTGTGGGTCTTTCCGTTGTTTTTTCTTAATTGAATGTCTTGTCTCCTTGTATGCCTGATTATTTTTGCTTAGGTCCCTGACATCATATATAAAAAATTATAGAGGGAAGCAGATGTGGCTCAAGAAATTGGGCTCCCATTTGCCATATGGGGAGGTCCCAGGTTCAGTTCCTGGGGCCTCCTGGTGAAGGAAAAGCTGGCCTGTGCCACAGGGAACTGGCCTGCGCTGTGAACTGATGCAACAAGATGACACAACAAAAGAGAGACACAGAGGAAAGACAATGAGAGACAAAACAAACCAGGGAGCTTAAGTGGCTCAAACAATTGGGTGCCTCTTTCCCATGTCAGAGGTGCCAGGATCAGTTCCCAGTGCTTCCTAAAGAGAAGATGAGAAGAGAAGACAAGCAGACATTGAAGAACATGCATCAAATGGACATAGAAAGCAGACAGTGAGCACAGACGGCAGTGTGTGCGTGTGTGGAGGGGTAAATAAAAAAATCTAAAAAAAATTAGAGATAATTTAAAGCTTAGTGTTTTCATTTCCTTGCTGCTCAAGCAAATACCGTGCAATGGGTCAGCTTAACAATGGGAATTTAATAGCTCACAGTTTGGAGGTTAGGAGAAAGTCCAAATCAAGTCATCATCAAGCCTCTATTTCTCCGCAAAGGCTGTGGCATTCTTGGGAAGGCTGCTGGCAACCCTCGGCCCTGGGCTCCTCTGTCACATGGTAATGCACTTGGCAGCTTCTCCTGGCCTCTCCCTTTTCTTCCAGATTCTGTTATGTTCTGTTTCTGGCTGCTCCCTCTGTGGCTTTCTCTCCTTCTTTCTAAATTTCATTCTATGTACAAAGGACTCTGGTAATAAGATTAAGGCCTGTCCTGATTGGGTTAGGCCTTAACTGAAGTACCCTAATCTAAAGGTCCTACTTATAGTGGGTTCACACCCACAGGAATGTACAATATTAAATTTAAGAAACATGCTTTTTTGGGTATTTACAGCTCCAAATCATTAGGATAATTTTTTTCTGTTCCAGAGAGACTATTTACATTAGTTTCTTGCTAGAATACTCGTAGTTTCATACTAATTCAATTCAACCAGAGATAAAGATGATTTGGAGCTCTTCTTCAGTCCGTTTGAGGGTTAGTCTACTTCTTATTCACTCCTCCTCCTAGGATGTAGCCCTCTGAAGTCCTAACCCATACTGAGTACCTCACTGACTCAAAGAAACAGCTGATACCCAGGCAAGAGCCATAGCAACCACAGGGAATCTCAGAGGCAGGATAAATGGTCTATCTTGTTAGGGTACTTCCATTAAAGAATCAGTTCCAAGCAGCCACCTTCTATCTCTGTGTGTTTCTGCCCAGTTAAAAAATTCCCAAAGAAATAATTCATTTGATCAATTATACCAGCTTGTGTCATGTGACCATTGTTTTGTTGTCAGGAGAAAGAGTCTTCTTATTGGTAACCCCACATAACCAAATGAAATGGTTGCCCAAAAGACATTCCAGAAGACAAAAAACACTAAATGCTTATTAGAGAACATCAGGAAGAGGAAGGAATAAAAGGTGGCATAAAATGGGGAACAAGGGAAGCGGATTTGGCTTAATGGATAGAGCGTCTGTCTACCACATGGGAGGTCCAGGGTTTAAACCCAGGGCCTCCTGACCCATGTGGTAAAGCTGGCCCATGCACAGTGCTGATGCGCACAAGGAGTGCCATGCCACGCAGGGGTGTCCCCCGCGTAGGGGAGCCCCACACACAAGGAGTGCGCCCCATAAGGAGAGCTGCCCCATGCGAAAAAAGCACAGCCCATCCAGGAGTGGCACGGCACACACGGAGAGCTGACACAGCAAGATGACACAACAAAAAGAGACACAGATTGCTAGTGCCACTGACAAGAATATAAGCGGGCACAGAAGAACACACAGCAAATGGACACAGAGAGCAGACAACTGTGGGGGGGCAGGTGGGGAAGGAGAGAGAAATAAATAAAAATAAATCTTTAAAAATGGGGAACAAAGTAGGAGGGAATATGATGAATTTATCTATAGAGATGTCTAAAAGGTTACTGTGGGACATTTGATTTGGTCAGGGTCCTGGCAGGAAACAAATGAGACACTAAAATATGGGATAATTAGGGAAGTTTAATAAAGGGACTATGTTCAACAGTGAGGGCAGGGTTATGGTTAACCAACAACGGATGTAGTCCTTTAGGGATAGCAACAGTGGGGAGCCATTACCACTCTTAGGCCTAAAGGAGTAAGAGGAAAAAGCAGTGTCCTGCTATATATATATATATATATATATATATAGTGACACAGTGATTCAAATCAACTCAAGTGTAAGAAAGCAATATATATAGGGAACATGAAATAAGCAAAGGATTGTCGAATAAACAAGGGTCCAACTGTTATATCACAATCCTTCAAGATATGCATACATACAAATATAAGCTCACCAAATCAGAGGAGCCTCCGACATCTGGCCCACAAGACTAACAGCCAGCCAGAGTCCCAATAGTATGCAATATAAATACATATATGTATATCTAGTTAGTTTAACAAGTTTATACTGACAATTAGAGTGAGAAATAAGAGTGACATTACAAGTCAATAGATTAAATCAATATTGAAGAGAATCACAGAATGACAGAATAGAAAACTCTTATATACAAACTCACCAAACAAAATGTTCTGCCAAATAAAGGTTAACAATAATGGAAGCTTAATATCAAAAAAATTTTAAATGCAAAGGAGATGGAAAAAATTAATACATATTTAAGTCTAGATAGTACGTAGAAATCGCTGCTTATTAATAATTAATACGACATATGGCCTGTGAGCTACAAACAGGGATCCAACTGTTGTAGAAATTCACAAGTGTTTAAATAGTTATTAAGAAGTTAAGTAATGATAAATGTGTATACATACTCACCAAACCTGGGGACACACCAAAATCCGGCTCATGGCTGGGAAGTCCTCAGTCAGCAGCCGATCGATACTAGAGTCCCGATTAGAAAAACACTTGGGCAGAGCATCCCCTCCCAGGGTGAGACTTCATCTGGCTCTGATGCGACCCTTCCCTTTTATACTAACATTGAGTATTGCTTATCAGTCCAAATCCTGAGCCAAAGCACATTCCAGAGTCCATGCGTCAATTCCCAAGGAAGTGGTCAGTTTCTTTGAGAATGTTCACCGCCTCTTATCTAGGAGTTGCTTGCCCCAGAACAAAGAACTGTAAGTTCTTGCTTTAGCCCATAGGGTCACTGCCCTGTTTCTCTGCCTTTTATGTTGACTATATACTGATCAAGGAAATATTAGTTGCTGCCTGTCAAGAGTTTAAGGTTTGAACAATACTCACTAGTTTTTCCCAATACAAGCGGTCACTAAAACCTACAAAGGGTAACTATAGATATAGAAAAGGGCCATCTAACAGGAGCTGTAGCCTTCAATTGAACAGTTAACTTGCAGCAACCCAGCAAAGAGGAGCAAGAGAAATACATATCCTAACTCTACCTTCTTCCCATCTTCCATATCTTCTGCAGGTGCTTCCCATTTACTGAACCTAACCACAAGCCGAAGAGCAAAGAAGCCCATTGTTGCAGCACATTCATGGCCCGGGATTTGAACCGCAGACCTCCCATGTGGTAGACAGACGCCTTTACCACTGGGCCAAGTCCGCTTCCCTTGGTTCTGTTTTTACACTCCTTTTATTGTCTCATGCTGTTTTTGCCTGGAGGGCAAATTCTGGAAGGAGGGTCACCCGGAGGAAGGCTTTCCCAATTCAATCTTTCCCAGCCAAAACAGGGTCAGGGACCCACAATGGGTACACAGACTGGCTCCACATTGCCTTGGGGAGGGGTCAGGAGGGCACCAAAACCTTCTCTGATGGGTCCTGAAAGCTTAGCTCTCCTGGCCTTCCCAGCAAATAAAGCCCTTCAGGTAACTCCCCCTGCAGCCCTGAGGAGATCCTGTATCTTTAAATCTCCACTGCCTCTGGCCCTGTGTGGAGAGGGTTAAAACAATGGCTGTCCACCTTTGTTCAGGGTGGCTTGGAACAATATCTGCCTCCACAGCCAGGAGGCGGTGATTCAAATTTGCTAATCTAAAGCTGTGATCTGTGACCACCACGCACACCTCTGTTCTTGGGGAAGATGATTTTTATGTCCCTTTCTGTCACCAGACACTAGTCAGGGATTGGGCACTGTGGTGGCATATCATGAGAGTGAGGGATGAGCACCTGCAGTTACTGTGCAGAGATAAGAATTTACAGTTCTTTACCATAATTTATCTGCCTCTTCTTCCTGCTTTTCCCTGGATGCTGTACAGTGTTCTTCTGGGTTCTGGAGTTTCAAAATAGTTGTTTCTTACAGTTTCTGCCTGTTTAATCATTGTTTTGGTGGATGGACTGAGTCCTGGAGCTCCCTGCTCTGCCATCTTCCCTGGAAGTGTTGATACTACTCCCTTTTTTTTCAGAGATTTATTTATTTATTTATTATTTATTTCTCTCCCCTTCTTTCCCCACCCCCCACATTGTCTGCTGTGTCCATTCACTGTGTGTTCCTCTGTGTCTACTTGCATTCTTGTCAGCAGCTCTGGGTATCTATGTCTCTTTTGATTGCATCATCTTGCTGCATCAGCTCTCTGTGTGTGCGCAGCGCCATTCCTGGGCAGGCTGCACTTTCTTTCGCGCTGGGCGGCTCTCCTTATAGGGCGCACTCCTTGCACGTGAGGCTCCCCCTTGCATGGCACAGCACTCCTTGCACACAGTACTGCGCATGGGCCAGCTCACCACATGGGTCAGGAGGCCCTGGGTTTGAACCCTGGACCTCCCATATGGAGGGCTGAAACTCAAGAAAATCTCTGCCTTATAACCAGCTGCTTACAAAATGAGGAAATCTTGTAAAAAAAGACCAATCCTCTTCCCATTTCCTAATGTTGGACCCCAGCTGTTTGCTGTTCTGACTGGTTGCCTTACGACCCTCACCTGTTAGCTCTCAGGGGACCAATGAGGAGGTCTGTTTGGAGTTATTGGGGGCTTCCCCTTGACGCCAGAAAGAGTTCCAAATGGAACCTTGTTGCCATGGTCTCTGTCTTCACTTTTAATATTTCTTTTTTTTGGAGGTACCAGGGTTGAACCTGGGACCTTATACATGGGAAGCTGGAGCTCAACCCACTGAGCTATACCTGCTCCCCACTTTTTCATTTCTAAACCTCAGTGTGACTCGTTTCAAGTGTCTTGTCTTCAAGTTCACTGATTCTTTTTCTGCTAGCTCCAATGGAGACCCTCCTGGGCATTTTCATTTCAGTTATTGTGGCATTTGACTCCAGTGAGTTCTGTTTGGTTCCTTTGAAAAATTTCTCTTTACTTAGAGTCTCATTTTTCATTAATTGTTTTTCTGATATCCTATAGTTCTTTCTCTGTACTTTACTCCACCTCCTTAAGCATTTTTAAGATCATTCTTTAAAAGGCTTTGTTTGGTATGTCCACATTCTTGTCTTCTTCTTTGGTGTTTCCTGTATTTTTATCCTTTTCCTTTGATTAGACCATCATTGTCTCATACTCTTTTGTTACACACTACGCATTTAAAATTTTTAAAATTTTAACTCCAGGATTTACTCCCTAAAATATCTGTTTCCTCATTTTGTAAGCAGCTGGTGATAAAGCAGAGATTTTTATGAGTTTCAGCCCTCTTATCAGGAAGGTCTGCCCAAGGCAAATGCACTGTGCAGAGTTTTCCCTGTCCTGGTCTTTTGCTTGTTAATTGTTTCGAGTTCCCCTGCTTACAGGAGTTTGGTTGTCCCCTCTGCTACCCAGGGAACACACCTGCTTATCCCGGGTAACTGAAGCGAGCAGGCCTTTGTCCCAGACTGTCCACCTCTCTAGTTTTGTTTTATTTGGTTCTGTTTTTCCTTTTTTAAAGATTTATTTATTTAGCTCCCCTTTCCCCCTGCCCCGGTTGTCTGTTCTCTGTGTCTATTGGCTGTGTCTTCTTCTTTGTCTGCTTCTGTTGTTGTCAGCAGCCCGGGAATCTGTGTTTCTTTTTGTTGCATCGTCTTGTGTGTCAGCTCCCTGTGTGTGCAGCACCATTCCTGGGCAGGCTGCACTTTTCCATACTGGGCGGCTCTCCTTACAGGGTGCACTCCTTGCACGTGAGGCTCCCCTACACAGGGGACACCCCTGCATGGCAGGGCACTCCTTGCATGCATCAGCACTGCGCATGAGCCAGCTCCACACGGGTCAAGGAGGCCCGAGATTTGAACCGTGGACCTCCCATGTGGTAGACAGAAGCCCTAACCACTGGGCCAAGTCCACTGCCCTGCTTGTCTTTTCTTTAGGCAGCACTGGGAACTAGTTCTGGGACCTTCTAGAATGGGAAAGAGGTGCTCAATCTCTTGCACCACCTCAGTTCCCTGGTGTGCTGTGTCTCTTATTGTCTCTCCTTTGTGTCTTTTTTTTTTTTTAAGATTTATTTCTCTCCCCTCCCCCCCCGGTTGTCTGCTCTCTGTGTCCATTCACTGTGTATTCTTCTGTGTCCGCTTGAATTCTTGTCAGTAGAATCTGTGTCTCTTTTTGTTGCATCATCTTGCTGTGTCAGTTCTCCATGTATGTAGCGCCACTCCTGGGCAGGCTGGACTTCCTTTCATGTGGGGCAGCTCTTATATGGGGCACACTCCTTGCGCGTGGGGCTACCCTACCCTGGGGACATCCCTGCATGGCACAGCACTTCTTGCTCACATTAGCACTGTGTGTGGTCCAGCTCATCACGTGGGTCAGAAGGCCCTGGGTTTGAACCCTGGACCTCCCATGTGGTAGGAGGACACTCTATCCATTGAGCTAAGTCTGCTTCCCTCCTCTGTGTCTTTTTCTTGCCTCACTGCCATGCCAGCTCTCTGTGTGGCCAGTGCTCCTGCATGGGACAGCACTCTGCTTGGGCCAGCTCACTGTATGGGCCAGTTTGCCTTCACCAGGAGGCCCTGGGAATGAAACCCTGGACCTTCCATGTGGTAGACAGGAGCCCAATCGCTTGAGCTGCATCTGCTTCCCAGGAGGAAAAGTCTTAAAAGGCTTAATGTAGAGCCCCACGTGTACATCTCACCTCATAGCACAGCCTGAACCCATGCCTTGGGTGTGTACTTTTCTCTTTTCTCATTTCTTAGTAATAAACTCTTTATTCCTTTGTTTACCCTTAAAAAAAAAAGTGAAAATAGCCTAAGAAAACAATGGGACACCATCAAGGGCACCAATATACATGCTATGGAAGTCTCAGAAGGAGAAGAAAGAGAGAAAGGGGCAGAAGGAATAGTCAAAGAAATACTGACAGAGAACACCCCAAACTAAGCAAAAGATGTGAATATGCACATCTAAGAAGCTCAGAGAACATCAAAGAGGATAAACATGATAAACATGAAAAAATATACTCCATCATATATATTGATTGCCCTATCAAATGCAAGGGATAAGGGTAGTTGGTGCTGGGGTTTAAGATATATTTAGGGGATTTGAATCTCTGGACTGATAATATGACACCCAGGCCCAGAGCCTCAACAGACTTCAGCTCCTACACTTTGATTTATTGGACTTACCCCACTCAGCTAACATGGAGTTGAAGAAGGTCAACCACCACACCATGGAGCCTAGAGTGTCTACAACTGAAAGCAGGAAGAGTGCATCCAGTATCCATGTGGAATCTAAGCCCCCACTTGACATAGATGTGCAATGGACACAACCAATCCAATGTCCACAGAGAAAATGTGGAATGGGTGTGGGAAGGGTAGCCATGGTGGCTGCTGGGTTTGAGGAATGGGAGGAAGAGATGAGATGTGGAGGCGTTTTCGGGACGTAGAGTTGTCCTGGGTGGTGCTTCACGGACAATTACGGGACATTGTAGATCCCCCCAGGGCCCACTGGATGGAACGTGGGAGAGTGTGGGCTATGATGTGGACCATTGACTATGGGGTGCAGTGATGCTCAGAGATGTACTTACCAGGTGCAATGGATGTGTCACGATGATGGGAGAGAGTGTTGCTGTGGGGGGAGTGGGGGGTGGGGGCGGTGGGGTTGAATGGGACCTCATAGTTTTTGAATGTAATTTTAAAAAATAAAAAATAAAAAAAAAAAAGAATATCTGAAAAAAAAAGGAGAGAGTTCTGAAAGCTGCATGAAAAAAGCTATGTTTTATATATAGGGGAGTCCTAATAAGATTGAATGCCAATTTCTCATGAGCAAACATGAAGGCAAGAAGGTATTGGATTGAAATACTTAAAGTGCTGAAGGAAAACAACTGTCAGCCAGTAATTTTATACCAGATAAGATTCCCTTTCAAAAATGAGGGAGAAATTAAGACATTCCTGGATAAAAAATACAAAGAAAAAAAAAAGAAGAGGAGAGCTGATGTGGCTCAATTGTTTGAGTGCCTGCTTCCCAAATGGAGGTCCCTGGTTTCGTTCCTGGTACCTCCTAAGAACAAGAAACCAAAAACAACAAGCACACAAATGAAAAAATCCAGCTCAAGGGAGCTGACGTGGTTCAGTGGCTGAGCACTGGCTTCTGACATACAAAGTTCTGGGTTCAATCCCTGGTCCTTGTAACTCAAAAGAGAGAGAGAGAGAGAGAGAGAAGATACAAGTAACAAAAATCAGAAATGAAAAGGGGGACATTACTACCAATCAATGTCTGAAGGACTATAATAAGTGGATACTATGAGCTGTATGACAATAAATTAGATAACCCTAGATGAAACGGACAAATTCTTAGAAACAAACAAACTACCTACATTGACTCAAGAAGAAATAGAAGATTGCAACAAATAAATTACCAGTAAAGAAAGTGAATCAGTCATTAAAACCTCCCAATGAAGAAAAGCCCAGGACAAGATGGCTTCACAGGGGAATGCTACCAAATATTTCAAGAAAATTAACTCCATTTCCACACACTCTTCAAAAAAACTGAAGAGGAGGGAACACTCACTAACTACTCTTCAAGGTTAACATCACCCTCATACCAAAGCCAGATAAAGATACCATAAGAAAAGAAAATTACAGCTCAATATCTCTCATGAATTTAGATGCAAAAATCCTCACAAAAAACTAGGAATCAGAATACAACAGCATATTAAAAGAATTATACACCATTATCAAGTGGGATTTATCCTTGGTATACAAAGTTGGTTCAACATAAAATCAATTAACATATTACACTACATTAACAGAATGAAGGGGAAAAAGCATATGATCATCTCAGTTGACACAGAAAAGGCATGGCAAAATCCAGCACTCCTTCTTGATAAAACATTAGAAATAGAAGAAAACTTCCTCAACATAATAAAGGGCACATATGAAAAGCCCACAGCTAACATCCTGTTTAATGGTGAAAGACTGAAAGCTTTCCTTCTGTAATGATGTGAAGGCATATGGACCCCAGAAAATCGTTCTTAAAGCTAATCCAGGGAGGCAGATTTGGCCCAATGGATAGGGCATCCACCTACCACATGGGAGGTCCAAGGTTCAAACCCCGGGCCTCCTGACCCACGTGATGAGCTGGCCCACGCACAGTGCTGATGTGCGCAAGGAGTGCCGTGCCACACAGGGGTGTCCCCTGCATAGGGCAGCCCCACACGCAAGGAGTACACCCCATAAGGAGAGCCACCCAGCACGAAAAAAGAGCAACGTGCCCAGGAAAGGCACTGCACACACAGAGAGCTGATGCAGCTAGATGACGTAACAAAATGAGACACAGATTCTGGGTGCTGCTGACAGGAATACAAGTGGACACAGAAGAACACACAGTGAATGGACACAAAGAGCAGACAACTGGGGGGAGGGGTGGAGAAGGGGAGAGAAATAATAAATAAATCTTAAAAAAAAAAAAAAGCTAATCCATTCCTGTACATGTAAACCTATTTTATTTTTTCAAAAGATTTTTATTTTTTTATTTCTCCCCTCCCCCCTCCCAGTTTTCTGCTGTGTCTGCTTGCATTCTTGTCAGGTGGCACCAGGAATCCATGTCTCTTTTTTGTTGTCTCATCTTGCTGTGTCAGCTGTGTGTGTGTGCGGTGCCACTCCTAGGTAGGTTGTGCTTTTCGCTTGGGGCGGCTCTCCTTGTGGGGCACATTCCTTGTGTGTGGGGCTCCCCTACACGGGGGGCACCTCTGTGTGGCACAGCACTCCTTGCACATGGCAGCACTGTGCATGGGCCAGCTCACCACACAGGCCAGAAGGCCCTGGGTATCAAACCCTGGACCTCCTATATGGTAAGTGGACCCTCTATCAGTTGAGCCACATCCACTTCTCTAAACCTATTTTAAGTAGGGACTTTTGATTATGTTAACTCCAGTTAAGTGATTTTTTATTAGGTTACTTCAGTAAGGCATGGCCCAGGAAGTGCCTTAATCTTCTTACTGGAATCCTTGTTAAGGGAATGAAATTTAGGTGAGGAAAAAAGAGAAAAGTCACAGAAGCAAGAAGCTGAGAGAGAAAAAGCCACAGAAGCATGAAGCTGAAAGCAATAAAACCCGGAGAAGGGAGTGATCAGCAGCTGCTGCCATGTGCCTTTCCACGTGACAGAGGTGTCCAAGATCACCAGCAGCTGGTCTTCTGGGAGAAAACATTGCCTGATGATGCCTTGATTTGGACATTTTCATGGCCTTAGAATTTTAAGTTTGTAAACTAATAAATTCTCATTGTTAAAAGACAACCCATTTTAAGCTATCTGCATTTTGGCAGCCTAGCTGACTAAAACAAATTTTGGTACCAGGAAAGTGGGGTGCTGCTATCAAAAATACCAAAAATGTTAAAAAGGCTTTTTAATTGGATAATGAGTAAAGGTAGAAAGAATTGTGAAATGCTTGATAGAAAAGGTGTAGATTGCTTTGAAGACACTGTCGGTTGAAATATGGATGCTAGTTATTTCTGATGAAGACTTAGACAAAAATGATGAATGTGTCATTGTAAGTAGTGACCCTTGTTTTAAAGTGGCAGAGAACTTGACAAAATTGTGTTCTGATGTTGAGTAGAAGGCAGAATCTGAAAGTAAGGAGTTGAAATTTAGCTGAGATTTCCAAAATAAATGTGGGAAGTATGGCCTAGCGTCTCCTTGTAATTTACAGTAAAATGCAAGAGGAAAGGGATAAGCTGAGAAGTGAATTCCTGGACACAAAGAAAGCAGAAATTGATGGTTTGGAAATTTCTGAGCTTCCAGAAAGTGGGTCCCCAGAGAATAGTGCCCCATGTGAGGATATAACCCAGCATGGAACCAGTCAGCCATTTCAGGGCAAGTCAGGATTTGAAATGCAGCTATCAGAAAGGATTTGTGGAAAGTCCTATTGTCTGATGTTTGGGACTGCTGTGTGCTACATGCAAAATCGACAAGTGTTTTTGTGAGATCTGTATGAATGGAAGCACTGCCAGCCTGGACTAAAAGGAACAAAAAAGGGCCAGATTAAAGGAGAAATGACTTCAAAGACAGACCCTTGGAAGCGGAGATCAGGACTGAAGAAACGAGGGCCAAGAGAATGGACCCATCCATGCATATGGAAGGGGTGAGTATGCCTCAGAGTCTGGAGAGGGTCTTCCACCCCATTGTTTAGGAAAAGTGTTACCACCCCAGGTTTCTCAGATGCCTGGGGAATTATGGAGAGGCTGACTGACACCCTGATACTTAAAGAGGGTGGAGCCTAGAGTTCAGCTTGATCCTTGATGAGGGTGGAGCTGAGAGCATGGCTGTCACCCCAATGCTTGGAGATGTTAGAGCCCTCACCCCAGTGTTCAGGAAGAGCAGGGCTGCTGCACAAGACCTTGGAAAGGGTGGGGCTGCTGCTCCATCGAGCCTGGAGGACAAAGCATCATTCTACAGATAACTTTCAGACCTTGAAATCTAATGGAGTATGCCCTACAGGGTTTTAGAATTGTTTGGGACTCGGGACCCCCGTTTTCCTTCCAATTTCTCTCATAGAAATGGGAACATTTATCCTATGACTGTCCCTCCTTTGTATACTGAAAGCAGACAACTTGATTTCTAAGTTTTACAGGTTCACGGCTGAAAGGGAACTTTGCCCCATGTCTGGAGGACAGACCAAACCTATAACCAATTTATGCTGTTTTTGCTGTGTCCATTCACTGTGTGATCTTCTGTATCTATTTCTTTTTTCTTCTTCTTCTTCTCATCTTTCTCCTTTAGGATTCACCAGGATTCAATCCAGGAGACCTCTGATGTGAAGAGAGGTTCCCTGTCCATTGTGCCACCTCAGTTTCTGGTCTCTGCTGCGCTTCACCTTGACTCTCCTTTGTTGCCTCATCATTTTGCTGCGTGACTCACTCGCACGGGCACCGGCTCACCATGCAGGGACTCGGCTTGCTGCATGGGCACTCGGCTCACCACATGGGCAATGGCTCACTGTGCGGGCACTCACGTGGGCACTTGACTCACCATGTGGGCACTCGTGTGAGCACTCAGCTGAACACGCAAGCACTTGGCTTGCTGCATAGGAACTCGGCTCACAATGCGGCACTGGCTCACCACACAGGTACACTTCTCTTTTTTTCACTAGGAGGTCTCAGGGATCGAACCTGGGTCCTCCCATATGGTAGGCAGTATGGTATCACCTGAGCAACATCCATTTCCCTATAACGAATTTTGATGAAACTTTGTACTTAATATTGCTAATTAAATGATGTAAGACTTTTCTGGAATATTGTGATGGAATGAATGTATTTTTCATATGGAAAGTCTTTTTGGGATTCAGAGGGTGGAATGTGATAGTTTGAGGCTATATGACCCCCAGAAAATCATATTCTTAAAGCAAATCTATTCCTATGGGTATAAACCTATTGTAAGTAGAGTCTTTTGATAATGTTACTACAGTTAAGGGCCTTTTGATTAGGTTATTTCAGTAAAGCATGTTGGGTCTTAATTTTCATACTAGAATCCTTTATAAGAGAATGAAATTCACATGAGGAAAAGAGAAAAGTCATGGAAGAAAGAAACTTAGCAAGAGAAAGCCACAGAAGCAGGAAGCTGAAAGCAATGAAACCCAGAGAAGGGAGAGACCAGCAGCTGCTGCCATGTGCCTTGCCACGTGACAGAGTAGTCCAGGATTGCTGCCAGCTGGTCTTCAGGGAGAAAGTATTGCCTGATAATGTCTTAATTTGGACATTTTCACAGACTCATAACTATAAGCTTGTAAACTAATAACTCCCCATTGTTAAAAGCCAACCCATTTTATGGTATCTGCATTTCAGTAGCCCAGTTGACTAAAACACTAAGATCAAGAACAAGATGAGGATGCCTACTGTCACCACTGTTATTCCACACTGTATTGGAACTTCTTGCCAGAGCACTTAAGCAAGAAGAAGAAATAAAAGGCATCCAAGTTAGAAAGGAAGAAGTAAAACTTTCCCTATTTGCAGATGATATGATCCTATATTCAGAAAATCCTGAAAAATCCGCAACAAAGCTCCTAGAGCAGGAGTTCTTAACCAGGGGTCCATGGACCCCCAAGGGGTCTGTGGAAAGATTTCAGGGGGGCCCACGAGCTTGAACTGAAAAAAAAAAATCAACTTATTTACCTTTATTTACTCTAACCTCTAACTGAAATCTAGCATTTCCTTCACTTATTTATGCAATAAATTACAGCAGTATTCATTTCATATCACATTAACAGTTGTTGCATATCTTGAAAAATTGTTGACACTCACCTACACTTCAAAATTACAGTAGTTACTAGACCTGATACTAGTTGAGTGTCATAAAACTATCTCCTGCTACATTCTAAGAAGGCGTCTGTGGTTTTCTCTTGACTGGCAAAGGGGTCTGTGGAACAAAAATGGTTGAGAACTCCTGTCTTTGAGCTAATAAATGAGTTCAGCCAAGTGGCAAGGTACAAAACCAACACCCAAAAACTGTGTTTCTATGTACAAGCAATGAACAATCAGAAGAAGACATCAAGATTAAAAAAAAAGAAAAAAGAAAAAAGATTTTATTCACAATTGCAACTAAGAGAATCAAATATCTAGGAATAAAACGCCCTGCCACCATGGCTTCTCAGTCGCAGGGCATCCAGTAGCTCCTGCAGGCGGAGAAGCGCACTGCCGAGAAGGTGTCTGAGGCTCGCAAGGGAAAGAACCGGAGGCTGAAGCAGGCCAAAGAAGCAGCTCAGGCTGAGATTGAACAGTACCGCCTGCAGAGGGAGGAGTTCTAGGCCAAGGAAGCTGCGGCTCTGGGATCCCACAGCAGCTGTAGCACTGAAGTGGAGGAGAACCAGGAGAAGATGACCATCCTCCAGAACTTCTTCCAGCAGAACAGGGACGAAGTTCTGGATAACCTCTTGGCCTTTGTCTGTGACATCCGACCAGAAATCCATGAAAACTACCACATAAATGGATAGGGGAGAAGGAGTGCCTGTTCCATGGGTGGGCATTTTAGATGCCTTCACATGGAATGTGAAGCTTCAGCAAAGCTAGAGTTATATTCTTGGGGAAAGGCATTAACTTATTTCTGTATATTATGTAGTAGGTCCTTTCACTTTTTAGAGTAGCAAATCTAGGTTCTTTGTATAGACTTAGAGCTTATCCAAAGAATTTCATCTTTTTACCTCCTGTTTCTTATAAATTTAATGGGTATATGTTGTCTGATTTCCTTTGCCATTTAGCTCAGGCTACATATGTGGCAATATTGACTTTTTCTTTCTTAGATCTAGTACCAAAAAGCACATTTAAAGAAAGAAAGAGTTTAAATGTTTTATTTCCCTAAGGCTTTCTTAACAGTCAGGGGCTTTATCTATGAAAAAGTAGGAAACAGTCATTTGTAACGTGTGTGAAGCAACAGCCAACCTTAAAGTAGTCCTTTCTGGCTAAGTTTGAACAATGAATACTAGAATAACTCAGCTGCTTTTAGTTTCTTTTAATAAAAATTACTAGATAGAATTCAAAACTTATTATATGTTATTGCTTAATGTACTGTTAATCATTTAAAAGTAAAGATTCTTTGTCATGCAAAAAAAATACTAACCACAGAATTTGTATACAAAAAACTACAAAACATTGCTAAAAGAACTTAAAGACTTAAAGAAATGGAAGGATAGTCTGTGTTCATAGATTGGAAGACTAAATACCATTAAAATGTCAATACTATCCAAAGCAATCTATAGATTCAATGCAATTCCAATCAAAATTCCAACAACCATTTTTGCAGAAATAAAAAATCCCATCATCAAATTTATATGGAAGGGTAAGGGGCTCCCAATATCTAAAGCCATCTGGAAAAACAATAAAGTTGGAGGACTCACACTCCCCAATCTTAAAACTTATTACAAAGCCACAGTAATTAAAACAGTATGGTACCAGCAAAAGGACAGACATATAGACCAATGACATAGACTCAAGAACTCAGAAATCAATCCTCACAGTCACTGATTTTTGGCAAAGTGCCAAAGACCACTCAATTGGGAAAAGTCTTAACAATTGGTGCTAGAAAACTGAGTCTTTGTTTGCAAAAGAAGCCCCCTACGTCTTACCACATACAAAAAATAATCTCAAAGTGGATCAAAGACCTAAATATAAGAGCTAGAATTATCAAACTGCTGGAAGAAAACATAAGGGAGCATTTTCAGGATCTTGTGTTAGGAAATGGTTTTCCAGACTTTATACCCAAAGAACAAGCAACAAAAAAGAAATGGAACCTCATCAAAGTCAAAACCTTTTATTCCTCAAAGGGACTTTATCATAAAAGTAAAAAAGGCAACCTACATATGGAATTTTTTCCTTTTGGAGTAATGAAAATGATCTAAAACTGACTGAGGTGATGACAGTATAACTGTGATGAAATAGAGCCAGATATACACTGAATGGATTGTGCAATGCACGGGACTGTAGAATATAGGGAATTCAATGGTGGACGACGGACTATGGCTAACAGGACAAATACGAGAACATTTTCTCATAAACAATAACAAAATATATAATACTAATAAAGGATATTAATAATTGGGTGGATTGGGTGGAAAAACACCAAATGTAAGATATGGGCTATAGTTAGTAGTAATATTTTGTTTTGCTTTTTTTAAATTTTTTTATTGACTTTGTAATAATATTACATTAAAAATATATATGTGAGGTCCCATTCAACCCCACCCCCCCACCCCCCCTCTCCCCCCCCCAACAACACTCGTTCCCATCATCATGACACATCCATTGGATTTGGTAAGTACATCTTTGGGCACCTCTGCACCTCATAGACAATGGTTCACATCATGGCCCATACTCTCCTCCAGTCCATCCAGTGGGCCCTGTGAGGATTTACAATGTCCGGTGATTAGTAGTAGTATTTTGATGATGCTCTTTCATAGTTTATAACAAATGTTTCACAACGATGCAAGGTGGTGATGATATATATGGGAGCCTTGTACGATGAGATGCATGTTTATTTTGTAAATTCACACATTTTTAAAAATTTCTCTTCCCTTCCCCACAGCCCTCCCCCACCCAGTTGTCTGCTTCATGTGTCCATTTGCTGTGTGTTCTTCCGTGTCCACTTATATTCCTGTCAGCGGCACCCAGAATCTGTGTCTCATTTTGTTGCGTCATCTTGCTGCATCAGCTTTGTGTGTGTGCAGTGCCATTCCTGGGCAGGCTGCACTTTTTTCCTGCTAGGCGGCTCTCCTTATGGGGCGCACTCCTTGCGGGGCACACCCCTGCATGGTAGGGCACTCCTTGCACGCCATCAGCACTGTGCGTGGGCCAGCTCATCACATGGGTCAGGAGGCCCTGGGTTTGAACCTTGGTTGGACCCCCAATGTGGTAGGCAGACGCCATATCCATTTGACCAAATTTGCTTCCCTCACAAATTTTAATATTTGCTTCAATAAAATTTTATTTAAAAAAGATAACTTACACAATGGCAAAGAATATTTGGAAACCACATATCCAATAAAGGATTAATATCTATTATATATAAAGAAATCCTTCAATTTAATAACAAAAAAGACAAACCCAATTTAAAAATGGGCAAAACACTTGAACAGGTATCTCTACATACAGCACATACAAATGGTCAGAAAGCATACGAAAAGATGCTTAACATCATTAGCCATCAGGGAAATGCAAATTAAAACCACGAGATATCATTTCACATCCATTAGAATGGCTATTTTAAAAAAAGAAGTGTTGAGAGGATGTGGAGAAATAGGCATATTTATTCACGGCTGGTGGCAATGTACGATGGTGCAGCTACTGTGGAAGTTTGGCAGTTCCTCAAAAAACTAAATATAGAACTACCATGACTCAGCATTCACACTACTAGGTATTTACCCCAAAGAACTGAAAGCTGGGGCTTGAACAGATGTTTGCGCACCAATGTTCCCAGTGTCATTATTAACAATTGCCAAAAGATGGAAGAATCCCAAGTGTCCATCAACCGATGAATGGATTAGCAAAATGTAGTATATATACAAATGGAACATTATTCAGCCATAAAAAGGAATAAAGCAATGAAGTCCTGATACATGTGACATGGATGAACCTTGAAGACGTCATGTTGAATGAAATAAGCCAGACACAAAAGGACAAATATTGCATGATCTCATTGATTTGACAACTGGAATAAGCAAATTTTTAAATAAGAGTCAGAATCTAGAATATGGGTTACCAAGGGATGGAGTGGAGATAGGGAATAGTAAGTTAAGGGTTCCTATTTGGAATGATGGATATGTTTTGGTAATGGATGATGGTGATGGTAGCACAATATTGTGAATGCAATTAATGTCACTGAAATATCTATCTAAATATTATTAAAAGGGGAAATGTTAGATTGTATATAGGGCAACAGAGTAAAAAAGTTTTTTAAATCAATGAAACTACACTACACTAACAGTGAACCCTAGGTTAAACCATGAACTTTAATAGTACAGTTATAAAAAATGTACTATCATCAATTCTAACAAATGTTCCACACCAATGCAAGGTGTTGGTGTGGGGTGACATATGGGAATCCTTTATTTTATGTATGATTATTCTGTAATTGCACAATTTCTCTAATAAAGAAAAAATTTTTTAAAAAGTGGTAGGATCTTGAAAGTCCTTAGCTGGCCCCACCTCCACTGCCACCAGCTCAGAGCGGAGCTGGCCTAAACTCCCATTGTGCATCCCTGCTCTCAGTTCCGGAGGAAGCAGAGAACCCTTGTGCACATATTGGGAGCATGTATGTCTGGCCCAATCTGTTTGGTGGTAGCCTGAGGGACCTGCTGTCCCAGAATGCCCTGTATGTTGGAGTCATTTTATCCAGCTCTCCCACTGGGAGTCAAGTGGCTGCCTGCGGTAAGGGATGAGGCTGTAGAATATACAGTACAGTGCCTGGGAGCATGTGGAAACAATTTCCTAGGGAAGAAGGGATATTCATATCTGTGAAAATGGGGGAAATCCCAGGGCCACAAGTGGATCCCAAAACAAAAACATACTAGCAGAAAGGATCAGGGTGGCCTCTATACTTTGGCCTGGAGCTATTCTCTAAACTCACTGGATAAGCTCTGAAGGAGAGTACTCACACAGGTCTATCTGCAAAGACTGGGAAAAGTGTTTATTTTTGTTGTTCAGAAAGAAATTATGAAAAGGAACCTTAACAGAGCTGAAGACCATAGTAATAGAAATTTAAAACACCCTAGAGACTGAATCGTAGATTGGAGCTGGCAGAACAAAGAATCCAAGAATTTGAAGATAAACTAACTGAAATCATCAAGTCTGAGAAGGAGAATGAAGAATAGTGAACAGAGCCTGAGGAAACCATGGAACACAATCAAGTATACCTATATATATTGGGGGAATCTCAGGAGAAGAAAGGAGCAGGGAGAAGATTCAAAGAAATAATGGCGGAAAACTTCCCCAACTTAAGAAAAGACATGAATATGTATGTCCATGATGCTAAACAAACTCCAAAAATAAACCCACACTGCAATGTATTTTAACCAAACTGTTGAATCCAAGACGTAAAGCAAGAATTCTGAAAGCCACAAGAAGCAATGTGTCACATACAAGGGTGCCTCAGTAAGTTTAAATGTCAATTTCTCATTAGAAACCATGGAGGCAAGAAGACAGTAGGATAATAGTGCCTGAAAGCAAAAAAAATGGCTAACCAATAATTCTTTATCTGGCAAAAATGTCTTCAAAAATAAGATATTAAGACATGCCCAGATTTTTAATGAAGTTGAGTACACAGCAAAAACAGCAGGGTTGGAGGAAGGGAAGGAGGGAAAAATAAATAAATCTTTAAAAAAATAAAAACTCAAAGTTGAGCAAGTTTGTCACCACTAGACCAGTCCTAAAAAAGACGCTAAAGAGAGTTCTGTAGGTTGAAAGGACACACACTAGACAAATGATCAAAGCCATTTGAAGAAATAAGGATCTCTGGGAAAGGTAATAGTGTGTAAATATGAAAGCTAGTACTACCACATTTCTCGTTTGTAACTCCATTTTTTTACTTTCTACAGACTCTAAAAGGCATATATATATAAAATGTAATTAAGTCAGTAATTTTGGACTCAATGTACAAGAACTACAAAGCAATATACTAGAAATGGGTTGGCTTTCATAATGGGATTTGGTTAAAATCTTAGTTCTAAGGCCATGAAAGTGTCCAAATCAAGGCATCATGAGAAAAAACTTTCTCACCAAGCTGTGATGATCAGGCACATGGCTGCGTCCGCTAGTCTTCCCCTTTGCCTTATTGCTATCAGCTTCTGGCTAACGAGGATTCCTTGGCTCCTGGGGCCTCTCTTTTCTTTTTTATTCCTTCGTTTGTAAGGAGGGCAATTCTAGAGGTTTTCACTTGAGCTTTCCAGCTCTAACTGCCCTCTCTCCATGGACCAAGGGACATATGATGGGATTTTTCCAGTTTTAAAGTAAATCGAGTCCCCAATTATATATACGTTCTTAGAATGGAACAAAAACCACAGAACGGAGCCATTGTTCTACATTACCCACTGTAAAATGGATTCAATCCAAGAACCATTTATCATCTGATCTCCAAAAGCCACTATTCTATATGGCCTCAAGGTCCAATGGGGGAAAACTGCTCAACAATTTACAGTGCGTTCTTGCAGCCTTGTATTTTCAGGAGTTGCTATCTGTCAGGTGGTTTAAGTGACAAGATGCAAGGAGAGTTACTTTCAAATGAACTGGCTTGTAAAAATAGATTAAGTAAGAATACAATCAGAATAATTCAAGTTTGCTGTTAGGGACACTTGTTCTCCTAAAATTACAGCCAATCTCTGTGATTTCCTTCTCTATCACATGCAGTCTAGTCTGGATGAGAGTATTAACTAAAATGCCAAAGGAATGGAAATGAGACTCCAATTAAGAGTTGACTTTCCCCTTCACGTTTTTGATTCCTGTAGTGTCAAAGCAGTAAACACAGTTCTACTGCTCACTACTGGTGATTCCTTAAGGAGACTGTCTCTCAGCTTCTCCCACTGTTACCTGTGGAAATGCCCTGGTCCCTTATAAACCTGGCCCTTTAGTTCTTCAATCCTATGAGCAACTCTATTACCTCAGATAAATAATATCCTTTGTTTCGTCAGCTAGAGCTGAAGTCTAAGCTCTAGCTGAAACAAGAATTGAGGTAGCTCTTTGATTCTGGCAGCTGCTCATGGACGGACTTTTCCAGAACCCACCTCTACCATTAATGACTCAACTCCTGTGTCATAATTCAAATTCTCTAAAGAGAATCTGACTGGCTCCATTTACTCTATCGGTTGAGTATTTCTGGTCTGAACAAGTCAGCTAGTTGAGGAAGTTCAGTTATTAGAAATGAGAACAAAGCTATAGGTACAAGACAGTGTATCTCTTAGGCAAGAAGACTGATGGAAGTTCTAGGCCGCTCCATGTCATCCTTTCCTTACATGCAGTTCCATATATGTGACCTCTGCTAGGTACTGGAGATACCACAGTAAGCCACTCTCCAATGAGGGTAACAATAAAATAATCCCAATAAACACCCAAAAATATTTTAACCACAATCACAGGTTTAACGGGAGCTTGACCAAGAGAGCAGGAGAACTACCTGAGGCAGAGTTAGAGTTCAGGTGAAGAGAAGAGTCTGTGCATAGTACTAAAAGCCAGTAATGAGCAAAAGACAAAGTTAGAGAAGGTAAGGGCCAGCCTATGTAGAGTCATAGGCTTCCACTCTATTCTAAGGGGTAAAGAAAATCTGTATTTTTGCCATATTAGATTTGCATTTTAAGGATTATTCTGACTCCAGAATGGAGAAAAGATGAGACATAACAGTTAAGATCCTGAGGAGTCAATACCATGGGTGGAGCTATAATGTTAAGAGGTACACATGCAAAACTGGCAGATAGGCTGAAAAATGATGATTAAGGAAAGATCACTCATAATCATAACTAACTGTGACCCCTAAGTTTCCCCCAAGCTTAGTTTTCTCTTACTGTGACGTAGGAACCTATTACCCAAAGGCACTATCCATCAACTATATAAACTCCAATAATTAAGTCCTGTGAAACCTAGTGTCAAAATTGAAAACTAAAGACAGGTAGATACTTGCAACATTTTTTTCCGAAACTGTTTCATACTGTTTTCTGAAGATGCTGAGATAGTGTGTGGTCAAACAAAGCATCAAAAGTAAAGAGGCAGTATATACTACCCTACCTTCAGAAACAGTTAAAAAATATTAACTATGATTTAGAATCAATCAGAAGAATTAGGTTGACCAGTAGGTGAAACAAAGTTAACAGTCCTGACTTGCAAAAATGACCTCAATGTGGTTCCATCTATTGTTAGCAGGAAAACATTTAGATTTAAAAATGTTTGCCCAATTTATACCAAAATATCTCAAAGAAATCGAAATGGCAAGAACAATTTGTAAAAAGCTAAGACACAAACCTAACCTATGAGGCTTATTATATTCTTGTTAAGTCACATCATTTGACTGGATTTAGGATAATCATTTCAGTGTGTTTTTCCAATATAAACTAGAATAACATTCATTTCCAAGTCTCTTTTGAGAAAGCAAAATTAAGTCAATGGAAATCAAAATGTCAAATAAATACAATTAGCAAACCAAGGTGTTACATAAATTAACCCATTTATTACAGGCTAGAGATGGTCCAAATTGTGGTGCTCCTACTGGTCTTTCAATTCCTTCAGTCTCCTGATGGCAGACTTTACTGTGACTGCAGAGGTGGTGCTGAAAAGACAAACAATTTTGGTTTCCAATATAATTTAGCTATGTAAGCATAAAATGGCAAGTAAGTAGATTTGCATCATTTTTACATTACAATCCCAATATTAAGGTCTCTCTTTTTATTTCCCCAAATATGACTCAAAAACTACACTATTAAGCAGACTGCTCTAGCAAAACTTTGCTGCATTAATCCAGAAATCCAACCAACACTAGACTACTGCTCAAGATTAGTGGCTCCTAAACCACAAAACAGCATTCTTTTAAGAGAATGTCTTACTAGGTCTTGCAATAAAGAGTAAAATACATTTTAAAAAGATGTCTATTAATGTAGCTAAAAAAATTTTTTTAAAAAATCAAATGATTCAAGAACTGTACTTGAAAAACACTTCACCATCCCATAGTATAGGAATATGGATGCTAATTCATTTTACTATTAGAAGAAAACAGGACTCTCGCCCCCATTTTCCACCTTGCCCTCACAAAACACCCACAAGGTGTTTAAATAATTTACATTATCCAAATAATTTTTCAAAGCTATTGTCTCAAAAAAGGTGAAGGTCTAAACCAGTGGTATCCAACAGAAATATAAGGCAAATCACGTGTAATTTTAAATCTTCTAGTAGTTACATTTAAAAAAGAGGTGAAATCAATTTTCCTGCACATACCAAACATTATCATTTCAGTATTTTACACTGCTTCAGTTTTAAATTTAAATTAAAAAATTCAATCCCTCAATCACACCACTCACATTTTATGAGGCAATTGTTTTGGATAGCACAAGTCTATACAGTGGCTAGAGAAGAACACCTCAGACTTCAGAATCAGAGATGATTTCCAAGTGTGGCTTTAATTTCCAGAAATACATCAGCACAAGTCACTGTAAGCAACAACCAACAGAGAGGTTTGCCTCAGCAACATCACCTGGCCCTGTCAGGTTAAGAGCTGAATAAGTCAAAAAAACTACTGTTTAGAATGACAAAGACATGGTGGTCCTGATGGCCAAGTTTCCAAGTACAGTTATAAGCTGACAACAGCTTTTATTAAAACCTTGCAATTCAAGCCAACATTCAATCCCACACGATCATGCTGATAATGACCCCAGTAGCTCTATAAAATTCTAAAGTTATACGTGATTCAGACTTCTACTTTTAGTAGTTTTATGTTCTTAGGAAAACTGGTAATATTTCTAACTCTCAAGACAGCTGAAAAAGCATCATTTACTTTCCTAGGCTTGTCAAGCCTGAAACCAACAAATAAGACTTAAAGCCAGCCCATCCAGAGTCAAACCTGGGATTTGCCTCCTGTGGCCCCACAATTCCAAATTCCTAAAGGACTTACTTGTAGGTCCAGGCACCACCAGCTACTGTTTTCATGCAGGAACCACAATGCCATATCCCCACAGCTTTTCTCTTCATTTTGGTCTACAAAAATAATACATTTTCTCTATGAACAAAAAGTATTTTCTTTTTATGAGCATCCTGGAGCCTAAATTATACAAGAAAATGCTATTGTATTTTATAATATAATATATGTATCTAATCCCTTCAAGTCCACAAAATTTGCTTTCATCGTAGTGACACTGCCAGGTATGTTACAGAATCCCCTCACCAGCCCCCCCAAGAAAACAAAAGCAAAAAATTGTTTTTAATAAGAGTACTTCTGCATACAGTAAAAGTCCCAATATTTACTAATTAAAAATCTCTATAACAACAGAAGTAGTTGTTAAGATGTAACGGGTGTTTGATACACCGTGAGCAGACCAAACCAACAGACTTATTCTCCACAAAGGAGGTTTTGATTAGGTTGGGGCTCTTTGCCAAATTTTATCTTTCAGTTCCTAAATGGTTTTCTCTGAATGAAAAACGTTTCACGAAAATTTAAAATTATCAATACTCTGGCCACGAAACTGATAATGTATGTGCAATTTTAACTGCTGAATGACAAAGAATCAGCAAGCACACCGTTTATAAATTACCTTTAAACTGGACCTCCGTCGCCCTACCAGAGACCACCTTACCTTGCCACAGAAAGAGCAAGTGTACTTGGCGTGCTGGCTGATTTCAATTTTCTTCACCATTTTCCGAAGGGAGGCGCCATATCGGGTTCCGTATTTACCAACGATTCCAACCTTCTTGGTGCGTTTCGCCTGGTAGACGGGAGAAATTTTTAAAAGCCATTCAATATTTAGGGTTGGGACTAAAGAACGGAGACCCCACCCCAGGTACCGGCGCCTTCAAGCGCAACCCGCCCCCCGCCCGTGACCCAGCTCTCCCCAATTCAACCCGATTAAAACCAGCGACGGGTCAGGCCCCGCCGAGTCACCCCCGCCCCTCTGCCGCGGTCTGCGTCCCAGAGGGAAGTGGTGTCTCAGGCCGAGGCGAGGGCACGGAAACTGGAGAAGATACAAGCCAGGGCCTGCCAGCAGAGATGGGTTAGGGCGAAGAGAAGGGCAGATGTGTGCGGATAAAGTCTAGGCCGCCTCTGGAGCCCAACTCACCATGTCTCCGCGAACCAACTCCGAGCCGAGAGAGGAAGAAGCGTAGTACGCAGGCGCGATTTTAGCCTGACGAGCGGAAGTAGCGAGGGGGAGGCTCATCTAGGAACTAAGCTCTATGGTCTGGAGGTTTCCTCGGAAATCCCGCCAATGCGAGGCTTCCCGTCGGCCTGCTGGGGAATGTTTGGGGTGACTCGGGGGGCGGGGGTTGGGCACTGGGTGGGAGGAGGTGGAGAGTGGGGCGTGTCTCTCCAACAGGTTTACCCTGATTACAAACTATAGCAATAAGCAACTGTTAACAGACGCATCAAACCGCAGTATTATCTTACACATATTTCCCAATTCCTACAAAGCAAGTACGTTCTTTCCCCCATTTTAGAGAAAGGAAACAGACTCAAATTTTAAATGACTTGCTCATCGAGACTTGGCTTGGAGAAGTGCTTGAATCTTATGGTTGTGATTCCAACTTTCATACTGCTTTTCGCACTGTACTATACAGTCTGAAAGTGGCAGGTCCTGAGCCGGGTGCTGGCGATGGTGATAACGGCAAACCCAGGCTCCACCTCAGAACAAGTTTATAGCCCACCTAGTAGACAGTCAACTAGTCACTTTAATGAGTGGTAAAATTTCAAACGGATAAGCACCCTGAAAGAAAGGAAGATGGTTTTACTTGAGCCTGAAAAACAGAAAACCCTGGCTTTGCCTGGGGAATTGACCTTGAGATTTCAATGTAGTCACTTATAACCACTGACGTCTTCAGTTCTGATGAACTACCTACCTTCCGTGTAATTTCAGAACCCACTCCAATGACCTTGTCCTAGGCTGCCAGACAGGTTCCTGGTCCTTGCCTGGAGCTTTAGTCTCCCAACATCTTACTCTAACCCCATTCTATTCTTCCAGCTCTCTCAAGGCGGTCAAGGGAGGAGCCAGGTTTCCAGTTAAGGCCAGAAGGTGGAGAAAGTGTTCTGTGACTGGAGAAATGGTGGTAAATATCTTCATGAAGAATGTTAGAGGTTTCTCCCTTACAAGGTTTATAATGATTAACTGATCACAAGGTTTATAATGGTTAAAAAACAGTGACTTGCATTCCTGTGACATAGAACAGCCCCCTATCCAGAGCCCACATATTCAGATACAGTTAATTTCCTCACAAGAATAGACAAAGGAGCCACATGACAACACCAACCCCTTCTGCATCCCTAGAATTCACCCCCCTAGCCCACCACCCTCTAGCCATTCCTATTGGCTCTCAGATCTTACCCAACCCCAACCCACTCCCACTGACTAAGCATTTTCCTGCCTATAAATGTACTGTATAAATTCATGACCAGAGGCAGGCTGAAGTCTCTCTTCAGACCACCACCATGCTGCCGGGGGGAGGGCTGAATTCTAATCTTCAGACCCCCTTCATTGGGAGAGCTTCCCAATAAACTTCCTACCTGCAATCGCATCAGTCTCCATGTCCCAGTGAGTGCCATTTATTCTCTAACAGAACATACAGTAGAAAGTTTTGCACTTTGCTGAGAGATTGGTGAAGCAAGGGGAGAGAACTTCTAGAATTAACGAGTGGGAGAGGATCAGTGATTTAAGGACAATAACCACAAAAGATCCTGTGGGATGAAAAGCATTCTGGGGTTACTCAGACTTGCCTCAATCAAACTCTGGCAACAAATAGCTTCAGTTCACGAAGTTTAGTATTAACTGTCTCAAATAATGTTACTAAGCTTGTATATTTCTTCTATAATCTGAAAAATTACCCTTAAGGAAAACCTCTACAACCCTACTAGTAAGGAGCACACTTAGAATCCAGACCTTGATTCATAATACCTGTAGCATAATGAATTGAAAACTTTGGCTGGTCTTTGTCTCAAGTTTCTGGGGAGGTAACCTCTGGATCTCAGGATTGTCCAGTGATAAAAATGTCTTTTTAAAAAAAATTATGGTGGGCCCAGGATCCACCTGATATTTCGTATGCTAATGAGATGTCAGGGTGGGGTCAGTCATACCTGCAGACTTAGGATAGGGACTGATAACTCCAGAAAGACCCACCAGGTGATTAGGAGATTGGGGCTTTAAGATGATGTCCTATTACCTGAACTCCCCAGTCTTTTGGAAGGCACGGGGCTTGGGGATTGAGTTCAACCAAGTGGACATTGATTCTATTGGTAATGCATTATATAATGGAACCCCATATAAACTAGGGACACTTAAAGCCCAAGAGAGCTTCCACAATTGATAAGATACATCTCTGTGCTGGGTGAGTGAGGCATTCTGACTTCATGTGGAGAGGTCAGAACATGCATCCCCACGTTTGTAGTTATCAGAAGTATGGGTAGCCTGGGCTCCTGAGTTTGCAACTGGTACCCGAAGGACATTCTTGTAGAGCATTCACCTGTGGAGTCTGGCCTAACTGGATCATTAGTCAGAATTGAATTGCTTGAGTTACTGCAGTATTTGCAGTCAGTGTCAGAAGTTTTTGAAAGTTGGTAGAGGTTTTTGAAAATGTAAAAAATACCAGTCTCTAATAAAAGGAACCAAAGTTCTTTAGAGAAATGGCTGATTCCAGGAGTGCAGTAGGAAATATACAAGATGAGGAAGGAGACTGGAGCATGTGATATTGCCAGAAAGTAAGGAAGTAGTAAAAAATAAAAGAAAAAGAAAAAAGAAAAAAAGAAAGAAAGAAAAAGAGAAAAAAACACACAAAAAAATGATTTACAATTGAAATGGTATGTCAAATGGGCAAAGGAGCCAACTAAAAGAGCTCCCAATGGCCAAAACTGGAACAATTTGAGCAAGAAAATAAAGTGGTATTGAAATATAATACAGAGTATAAAATAAATACCCACGAGTCCATACTGATATAAACAAATGTTTGAATAAATAAATGGTGAAGATGAGACAAATCTCCCTTGCAAAATAATTCCAAATAATTTATGCAAAGACTGTACTCAAGGAAGTAGAGCGTAAATCCCCACTCTTAAAGTGTGGACTAGGCATAGTGACTTTCTTCCAAAGAGCACAATATGGAAAGAGATTAAAAAAAAAAAAAAGGTAGGGAAGAGGATGTAGCTTAATCAATTGGGTCCTGGCTACCATATGGGAGGTCCTGGGTTTGCATCCCAGGGCTTCCTTGTAAAGGCAAGCTGGCCCATGCCTGCGGAGAGCTGATGGCCTGTGCCCGTGGAGAGCTGGTGCAGCAAGATGACACAACAAAGGGAGACAAGCAGACACAGAAGAATGCTCAGTGAATGGACACAGAGAGCAGACAGCATTCAAGCAGTGGGGGGCGGGGTGGATAAACAAATAAATCTTTAAAAAAAAAAAGAGTAACTTTACGGAGAGGAAATCTGACAAAAACAACTTCAGCCTGGTGATCAAAGTCAATATTAACAGTCATAAATAGTGCTGATAGTATGCACCCTAGAGATGATGTGATGAAAATGGCATTTTACCTCTGTGGTCTTCCTCCCCCAAACCCATAACCCCAGTCAAAAATGAAGAAAACATCGTATTCCAGAAGAGGGATATCCTATAAAATACTCAACCAGTACTTCTCAAAACTGTCAAGGTCATCAAAAACAGGGAAGTCGGAGAAAGTGTCATATCCAATAGGACATGTAAATATAAAATTGTTCTGAAAGATAGATCTAGTGAAAACAAACAAACACAAAAAACAGAGTTTACCACAAGTTAATTCCACAAGGAATCAGGGCTCATGTTCACCTCACATCCTAGGACTCAGCTCAGAACCTGGCACACAGGTGGTAATAAATATTTGTCACATGGGGAAATATTGACCTTGAATGATATAATGGTGATGGGTTTCTAAAGGGTTTTATTTATTAATTTTTAAAAGATTTCTCTACCCCTCCTCCCCCACCCACCCATTGTCTGCTCTCTTGTGTCCATTCACTGTGTTTCTTCTGTGTCCGCTTTCATTCTCAGCAGCACTGAGAATCTGTGTCTCTTTTTTGTTGCATCATCTTGCTGCATCAGCTCTCCATATGTGTGGTGCTACTCCTGGGCAGGCTGCACTTTCTTTGCATGGGGTGGCTCTCCTTGAGGGGTGCACTTCTTGTGTATGGGGCTCCCCTATGCAGGGGACACCCCTGTGTGGCATGGTACTCTTTGCATGCGCAGCACTGCACATGGGCCAGCTCACTACACGGGTCAGGAGGCCCTGGGTTTGAACCTTGGACCTCCTATATGGTAGGCAGATGCTCTAAAAGCTGAGCCACATTTGCTTCCCTATAAAGTGTTTTAAATGTCTGGGTTTCTCTACAAGGTCAATCCGTACTTACGTCAGAACTGGAAACAGCTTTGGAGTTCATTTCATCCAAAATTAAACTGTGGATTCAAAGGTGAAATGACTTGTCTAAGGTCACAGAGACAGTGACTCTTCCTACTATCGCACAAGATTCATGTCTCTAAGTCTGCTTCTTGAGCTGCAAAATGAGTATACCACCCACCTTATAAGGTTATTGAGAGGATGAGGTAACTGTCATGCAATGCTTACTGAGCATCTCAAATGGTGGCTCTTTTTATTGTTAAGATAATGATGATGATACCTGATTTCAATGTTTCTTGATATAGTCTCAATCCTAATTCCTCTTCTGCCATACTTGAGGGACTACAGTAGATCTGTTTTCCACTTTTTCTTGAAAATCTGCCCATGTCTTTTCTTCCTAATTCCTTTAGCTTGAGTACAATGAGTCTATACTCCCATGGCTACCCCCACTTGACTGCCACCTGGGGCCAACAAAGGGAATATTCCATCACAGATTTCAAGTACCCTCTGCCCTTTTAGGGTAGAAGAATGGCAAAGGGCCATAGGGAAGAGGTTCCCTCTCCTTCAGAAAGGAAATGGACTGCATTTTGGGGATGATTTCTCCATCAAAACTATACCCTTACCCTGCTTACAGAAAACTATAAATTAAAATAAAGGCCTATCCTACTAGTGCAAACCAATGGAACTGGCGTAAGAGTGTTGAGGAATGAGTACTGGCAATGGTCTCCTGTTTCAATCTGGGCCTCTAGGCCAAGGAGGGATGCTATCTGTTGTCCTGGGGGGTGGGTAAGTACAGCCAGCCTCCCTCTGGATCTGTCCAGGCAGAACAGAGGGGGAGCCCTCCTGGGCTGGCACTGGAGTTTAATTCAGAACACATTTAGCAAATCTACCACCTCACCCCCAACCCAATCCCTGCACCCTTACCCCATACCCTGCATAGTCTCCTGTCTCTGACCTTTAGGAGGTCTGAGAGAGAGAGCAAGAGAAGAGAGATGCATGAGTAAGAATGCAATAGAGGGGCTGAAAATGAGGCAGTCCATAATAGGAGGAAATTGTTCATGTTCACTGCAATTTTGTCAATGCTGAACATGTCTCTTTAAACAGCAAACTTGAAGATGTACAAATAGTACGCTCATGAAATCAGCTCTAAGTGTCTTCAGAGAATTGGGCCTCTCATAAAGTCTCAGTTTGTCTCATCTATGGGTTGATGAATCTCCATTCCCATTAGAAGACCATTAGGTGTGGAGAACTTTAACTGCAAATGTGTCCCCATAAAAATCTTGGTAAAAATCTCTGCTGAGTCCCCCCAGCTCTTCAAGAGCACTCGAAATACGCATTAGCCTTTAGAAAAATAAATATGTTAAGTCACCTCCAGAGAGGAGTTCAGTCAGCTGCTGAGTCAAAGCAGTTCTCTCAGGGCATATGGAACATTTTACTATTGAAAGAAATCTGAGGTGCAAGCATCATCCCAGAGTCATCTCCTCTTGGAGACAGAAAGGGCAGAAAGGATTTATCTGGAAGTCTCCAGCTCCATGATGTTCCTTCACGTGGTGGGCTGGGCACGCCACAGCAAAGAAGGGACTCAGAGGAGGAGGGCGAGGAAAGACCAAAAGCCGAGATCTACAAAGAATCAGGATAGTCGGAAATGGATTCAGGCACACGTGCTCTTTCCTTCCTCACTTCTTTCAAATTTATTTTAAATTCATGCCCGTTATTTTTATTTTTCTAATGGACATTTCACAGAGCATTTAAACAGGCAATGCATCCATCAGGAAGGTAGAAGTTACTAAGCAACTTTTAAAGGGATAAAGTAGATAAATATGAAGCAATGGCCAAGAGTATTATGTGAAATAAGCCATCTTTGGCATGAAGAGTTTGATATAATTTTTGTAAAATCAAAATATATGTATATTTACATATATTTATATGCATAGGGAATAAATTACAAATGGCTGCATCACAGAATGCTGATAATATAAACTTTATATGGTATTAATGATTATCTCCAGGAAGTAGCACAAGGTAGGAGGGAGGAGAACATAGGACTTCCATTTATACACCTCTCTATTGGTTAAACTTTACATCAAATTTATAATATTGAGGTGAAATTGCTGAGAAATGGGGAAAGAGTCTTTTGAATAAATGGTACTGAGATAATGGCATATCCATATGGAAAAAATTAACCTCGACCCTACCTCACCCTGAGTATAAAAATAAACTCCAGATGGAGGGCAGGTATAAATATTAAAGGCGAAACAATAAATTTTCTAGAAGATATTCATAATGTTAGGGTCTCATGGTTACATGGGTGTTTATTTTACAGATTTTGTTAGGCTGTAAATTAGCTTTAGTAACTGTTTTTGCATAGTGTATTTCACCCCCAAAAAAGGGGTTAAAAAAAAACAAATGAGCAAATGTGCCTGGTACACAATAAAATCTCTTGGAGGAAAAAATTGGGCAGAAGGCGTTGCAAAGTCAAGTAATTGTTTGTTATCACAGTACCCAATCCTGTGACTCAGAAGCTTCTCCTTGCTTTCTGCTATGATTAGAAATCCATTTCCTCCACTGAGACCCCACAGGAAAACACACACTGAACCAAAACTCAGGTGTGAGAGCCTGCTCCAATTAACCCCCTTTAATCTTTTAAGTCCCTTTTTACTTTGGTAGTCCTGAACCTGTGAGGAATGAAAGGGTGCATGAAAAATATGGTTGGCCTTCTTTTTATCTTCTTTGCAGTTTAAATTTTATCTAAAAAGAGCTTCAGAAAGCATCAAGATCCATAGACAAGAAGAATGCAATGCAGACAAGGCAAAGACCAAGAGCCGGCAGTATGGGGACGGTGCTTCTTTTCTATTTCTCAACTCTAAAGGCCGATCTGAAGCCAAAAATGAAAAAGATGATTCTTTTTCAAGAATCAAGGACACATGGGTCAAGGCTAGCAGGATCCCTTGCTGCCACCTGAGAGAGGCTTCCTGACACCAAATCTAGAGGCAGATTTAACAAGGGTCACTCAGGGAGCAAAACCCCACTCGTGACCCTGGTAAGGGGAAGCAGAGAAGGAAACAATTGATGGCTGGGATGGAAATGGATGAGATGAGCCTGGGTTTTCTTCATTTAAAGCAACACTTTCAGAAAACACGATACAGGGAGCCTGGACTGAGGTGCAAAATAAAGGAAGGAAAGGAGTTAGTGTGAAAATCCTTCCTTACACCTAAAGGTATATTCCCTCTCTAAATAATACAAGCATCTTTACTGAATGGATGACTCAACAAATATTGGAGGTACATTTGGGATGACCTAACAGAAAATATAGAGGCTACACGGTATAAATAAAATTTGCTTTGGAGAAGCTCAGGGGTATATCTCAAAAGAGTTTTTTCCTCTGGAGCAGCCAAAATTGATGTTCAACTGGAGGCCTCGGCTGGAGGCTCAGCAGGCCCTATCTATAAAGACCACAGAGAAACCCCGGTTTCAAATGTGAGTGCCAAATTGCAAGAGCAAGCATGTTGGTAACTGAACTGTGTACCCCAGATGGACATGTTCTTGGTCTTGGTCTGCATTCTGGGGAGTGTGGCCCCATTGTAAATAGGATCTCTTCAAGATGTCACTTCAGTTAAGGCAACTGAACTGAATCAGTTGGGCTTTAATCCAGATTACTGGAGTCCTTTATAAGAAGAGTGAAAGTCAGATGGAGAGAGAAGCAGCCAGAAGCAGAAGTCAATGGAACCTGGAGGAGAAAGTAGAAGACATGATCACATGCATTGCCCTGTGTTGGAAAAGCCAAGGAACCTCAGATTGCTGGTCAGCCAGAAGATACTATTCCCGGGAAGAAGCAAGCCTTCTAGCTTCTGAAACCATGAACCAAAAAATTCCAGTTTATAAAACAACCCATTTCATAGTATTTGTTTAGCAGCCAGGAAACTAAAAGTCAAGCCCTCCCAATGGCAGGCACTGATCTGACATCTTGCTATAACCAAAGGGCTATTCTGAGTAGCAGGTCCCAGTGTGAATACAGCAGGGATTTATTAACATATTAATTTAACAATGGTCAGTGATTCTCCCAAGAAACATGGGATAGCCTGATATGTCTCTAAAATCACCTGCACTTGGATCTTGCACAGGTTGGGTCTCTGGAAAGAGTTTGGATGCAAGATGTTTGTTATGGCTCAACACTGTAAGAAGGGAGAGAGAGCGAGACTGGGCACAGGAAGGTGAATTGTGAAATAGGCCCAAGAGAGCCACAGACAACCCAGTAGGATACTCTAAGGAAAGTGCTGCCCATCAATGTCCTCCACCAGACCTTCACACCTCCTCTGTCACAGGACATGGCCTCAGACACCGCTTTCTACTAAATGAGCCCAACCTGGAGGTTGTAGCAGGTAGGGCCATTTGCTGACTGCCCTCCCTGCAGCTGGCCAGTCTATAACCAAACCCTCAGTCTTCCCCTACTTCCCAAACCTATTCTTCTGTCTTCCTTATCTCAGTAAATAGTGTCATCGTTTTATTCAGGTGAAAACCTAGGTGTTGACTCTTCTCTTCCTCAAATGCTTCACATTTAATCAGTGTGTATTCCTTAGTCAAAGGGGTGCTGCTGCAAAATACCAGAAATTGGTTGGTTTTTATTTTTATTATTTTAAAGATTTATTACTTTAAAATTTTATTTCTCTTCCTTTCCCACTCCCCCCTTCCCACCCCCGTTTTCTGCTCTGTCTACTCACTGGGTGTTCTTCTGTGTCCACTTGTATTCTTGTCAGTGGCACCTGGAATCTGTGTCTCTTTTTGTTGCGTCATCTTGCTGCATCAGCTCTCTGTGTGTGCGGCGCCACTCCTGGGCAGGCTGCACTTTTTTCAAGCTGGATGGCTCTCCTTATGGGGTGTACTCCTTGCACATGGGGCTACCCTACATGGGGGACACCCCTGTGTGGCACAGCACTCCTTGCACGCATTAGCACTGAATGTGGGCCAGCTCATCACATGGGTCAAGGAGGCCCTGGGTTTGAACCTTGGACCTCCCATGTGGTAGGTGGACACCCTATCCGCTGGGCCAAATCCGCTTCCCTGGTTGGTTTTTATAAAGGGTATTTATTTGGGATAGGACCTTACAGATACCAGGCCATAAAGCATATTTTACTTTCCTCACCAAAGTCTATTTTCATGTGTTAGAGCAAGATGGCTACTGACATCTGCGAGGGTTCAGGCCTCCTGGGTTCCTCCCGTCCAGGATCTTGCTTCTCTCTGGGTTCAAGGTTACTCTCTTCCTGGGGCTTGCTTCTCTTTCCTCTCTAGGCTTACTTTCTGGTGCTCTAGCTTAAGGCTTCAGCATCAAACTCTAACATCAAAACTCTAACATCAGAAATCCTCAACTCTGTCCTTGGCCATGCCTTTTATCTGTGAGTCCCCACGCACCAAGGGCTGGGGACTCAAAGCCCTAATGATGTGGCCCAATCAAAGCCCTAATCATAACTTAATCATGCCCAGGTACAGACCAAATTACAAACATAATCCAATATCTATTTTGGGAATTCATAACCATATCACACTGCTACAGGTTGCAAATTCTTTTAGCTCTCCCTTCAAGATATATCCAGAATCCAACCACTTCCCATGCCCTTCATCTGCTACTCACACTTAGGAACGCCCCCAGCATCTGCCCCACAGACTGCCCAATAGCTCAACAGCTTCCTGTCTCATTGTTCCCTCTGCCCATCCCTCCTGGTCTATTTTCTACACGAGAACTAGGGTGAGCCTTAAAAATGACAATCAGACCCTTGCTCAAAACCACTCAGTGGCTTCCATTCATATTCAACAGTAAATCCAGATGTTTACCATGACCTACAAACTCTACATCCTCTGGCCCCTGCCCACCTCTTCAGCATCATCACCACCACCACCTACTACTCTTCCCCACATGACACTCTATTGTCCTCAGTCACTCTCTAAACCTGTGCTCCCTACCACAGGAGCCACCAGCCACATGTGGCTACTGAACACTTGAAACATGTCTAACCTAAATTGAAATGCACTGTGTCCAATACACATTGGATTTCAAAGATATTATGAAAAAAAAAATGTAAAATTTCTTAATAGTTCTTTAATATTGATTATATAGAGAATTGTAAGACTTTGAATATATACTTTTTTTACCTTTTTCAATGTTCTATTAAAAAATTAAAAGTACACATGTGGCTTGCATAATTTTGCTATTGGTCAGTGCAGCTCTAAATGAGGGGCTGGCAAACTAGAGCATGTGTGCCAAATCTAGTCCACTGCTTATTTTTGTATGGCCTATGAACTAAGAATGATTCTTATTTTTAAATGCTTGAAACAAAAATCAAAAGAATAATAATTCATAGAATGTGAAAATTATATGAAATTCAAATTTCAGTGACCATAAAGTAAGTGCTTTTGGAAGACAGCCATGCTCATTTGTTTACATGTTTACATGTGGTTGTTTTCACACTACGCAGGCAGAGTTGAGGAGTTGTGATATTGACTGCTAGCCCTAAATCTGGCGATTTACTGAAAAAGTTTGTCAATCCCTGCTCTAAACACTTACCTTACTTAATTTTTCTCTGTAGGAGTTATAATGTCCGGCTCCCTTGTTCTATGAGAAGCTCTGCAAATGCATGCACTTTATTTTGTTCAGTGAGTTCTCTCCAGCATCTAGAACAATGCCTGGCACAAGGGTGATGCTCTATAAATATCTGTTGAATGAATACATTTTTAAAAGATCCAGTTTTGGGCGTTGTGTGGAAAACATTTCATTATTTAAAGAATCTGATTTACCACTAATACCACTCACTATCTCCATTTCTTAGCCAGAAAAGTGAAGGTTAATTAAGACCGTAGCAAGCCCATGATGCTGGAAATAAAATGCTGCGTCTTGCCCATTAACTTGCTGGCTTTAGAGAGAGAAAGGCACTGCAGCAGTGACAAAAGGAGCACACATTTGGAAAAAAAAGCCTTATTTTATTTTAATGAATTCCGTGATTTTTAAATGCTCTCCCACTCCTCCCTTATAAGGGAGAGGTAAAGCTGTCCCAGTTATCAAAAAATTCAAATCTCCTTTTCTTAGGTGGACTGGCTGTGAATGGACCCTCATCTAAGGTATCTCCCACATCTTGAGTACCACTTCCGGTTGTTCCTGAAGCACTTTCTGGGTCAAAGGACTCTGCTGCCTCCAGGAGCTCCTCATTGCTTCCATCTTCCTCAAAGGACTTCTGGAATAGGTCATAGATCTTCAGCTGCTTTGGGTCCTTTATCACAGAAAGAAAAGGAAAGATAAGTCAGAACCCAGGCTCCAATTTCTCCCTCCAACTTTCCTCTACTGTGGCTGGTGAGACAACACAATCACAAAGGCAAGGGACTGCCCATTTTCCACCATCAGGGTTCTACACGCTGGCGAGTGCACACCACAACTCAGCAGGGCATTTATTACTAAGGCAGCCTTATCGTTTTAGTGTCAGACATCTTATCTTTTCTGCTGCTCATTGCTTTAGGGAAAAAAAGAAATGGTTGGGAGAGCAACAAAGAACCTGTTGTCCCACTATATACTGGAAACGTTACCTCCCTTCTAACTTTCTAATCAATATTTCAATATTGAAATAGCTCCCAAGATCTTACTTCCTCCAATGCCTTTCTCTACAGAGAGGTTAGTTACACTGTAATTTGACTCAGCCTGTTTAGCCAAGGCTTATCCTTAATTTTCCGAGCCAAGTAGAAACCTGTATCTGTTTCTGATTACCTTAAAGTTACAAATGATCAGAATGCCCACAACTGCTTCTATGCAATGGAGCTGTATTAAAAGCATGCTCAGCTGTTACAACCACAATGCATGATGGGCTCACTATCACCACCTGACCTGCCTTAGGAGATCCTCTTAAATCTAAATCTAGATTCCCAGCCTTGACCATCTCTAATGCTGAGGTACGTTTTCAGTATCTCTCCTGACATCTTGGTTCCCTAAAACTAAACCTGTTCACAACCCAAACCATCTCTCATTGCATTCGGATATCCCCCAAACCAGCTCCTCTTCCTAATTACCTGTGTTTGACAGCATACCAACATTCCCAGTCTCTCCACTTGAAAGTATGAAAGGCACCCTGGCTCTTTATCTCAATATCAAACTGGCATCAAGTCAGCTTCCCATCAGTTCTCCCTTCACAGTCACCCTCTTTCCTCCACCCAATCCTTCACATCTGCATCACTTTGCAACAGCTCAGCTGGACTTCCTGCTTCAGGCCTCCACCCTGGCTAATCAGCGCCAGGTCTTTGCCAGATTAATCCCGCCCACCCCCACCCCCAGGCTGTTCTTGAACCTGATTTTCTTCATCCTGACTTTGGGCTCCCCTGTGTCTACCTCCTAAAGTCTCAAGTCACTGTCCTGGCTTTTCGTGTCCTTGATAACCAGGCCTCAGCCTAACTGGCCACTGTTTCCTCACTGCTTCACACTGGTGAAGTGACATCCCTTGAAAACGGATCATGGCAGCAAGTCACGTAAAGACTCCTGATTGCTCGGCTTGACCTGCACGCTGCACCCCCTTGCCTTTCCAGATCCCAGCCTTTCAGAGCTAGAAGTGATACTGAAGACCTTTGAGGTCAGCCCCTCCCTGTCCACACCTCCCCATTCACGGGCCCTCCTCTAGGGCAGCCCCATCGGGCTCTGAACATCGGCAATGCCAGGAAATGCTGCGCCTCATGCAGAAATAACTGTTAACATGCATTTGAGCATAACGATGGCAACACTCTAGGCTTACTCAGAGCAAGCATGATGAACTGAAAGCGAGTTCCAAGATCAGATGTATATGTCAATTCCCTTTTCCTATGAGACAAAAGCACCTTCCTTGTCAAGTACCTGGGCTAAGAAGAAAACAAGCCTTTGAAAGCTCTGGGCCTCTCGCTCTTCCCCATCACACTTGGTTGAAGTGGAGGAGGAAGAGGCGGAGGCAGCACCTGGGCGGGATGGAGTGCTGAGGTCAGAGCCAGCCTCTCCACAAGTCCACAAGCCTTCCTCTCGGCACCTTTGACCAGCCACACCCAGTCGTGGGAGGCTGTTCACCAGCCTCTGGCTCTCCTTCCTAAGAGGAGGACTGATGTCACAGAAAGAGGGCTGAGCAGCGTCAGGATGTCTTCCACCTTGGGTGGCTTCATGCGACCCGCGACTGAGGGCAAATCTTAATGCTCCGCCAGGTCTCAGTTTACCCCTTTATAAAATGGGTAAACAAGTGAAAATAAAATGCAGTGCTGAGGGAAAATACGTCAGACAAAAGCATTACGCTGTCCCAGCACACCCTATTCTGTCTGAAGGCAGCTCCTTGGTGTGATGTTACTAAGTACTCTTCTCAACAATATAGGGAATACAGGAAAATTCGCCACAGGGAATTTTCTGTAAGTTTCGAATAGTCCTTGGAAGAGGCAGCATCAGGAAGCCTGGACGTTATGAGAATCTATGAGGGACGGGTGGAAGCAGTGGGCCTTAATGCCTTCATTTCCACAGGAAGGGATCACACACAACTGAGCTGAGGATGCTTGCAGGCGCTTCCTTTTCTGCTCCTGGGCTGGGGAGGGCTGAGGAGTGATTCACTTCTTTCCATGCAGAACCCAAGGGCAAGGCCGACAGCCAGGTGCTGGAGTTACCTTGTAGAGGTAATCAGTGGCTTCTGTCACTTCTGAAAAATTGGTCTCAGAAAGCCCAGCTTCACCCAGAACTTTAATCTTCTCTTGAATCAGGGGCCTGTTGGGGAAAAATGAGCAGCAGTGAATACACCTGTACAGAACCATCTAACTGATTAAAACGAGGTCACCCTCCTCGTTCTTACGGGGCTGTGGCATGTTTACTGTTCTGTATTTTTGATCTCTCAAGGCAGAAATGGCCTTTCTGAATTATTTGTCCCCTCTCAATTGTAAGACACCCCCCAGTCTAGGGTGTCTAACATCATGAGGTTCAAAATTCTTTCAAATGGGAGATGGGTAGGAAATAAATGCTGCTTCATTACAAAAATATTTTTAACCAGGTGATGTTCTGAGCCATCCAGGGAACATATCCATGAAGCAAAGAGAGGGAAGTCCGGGTCACCCACAGACATCGCAAAGGTAAGATCCCTTAGTCTTAGCGCTGGGAACGGACCAGGAGGGGATACTAGTGAGACAATCAAAAGACTTAATATGAAAAAGGAGGAAAGAGGGTTGGGTTTCTACTTTTTAGCACTTTCCACTTAGTTAACCAACATAAAACACCAGGGCCCAACATTTGATCCCAGCTCATTATCTCTGCTAATGAAGCACTACATGGCCCAGGTGAGCAGTTTTCTGTGCTCTACCAATAGCATTGTAAGACGTGGCCAGTAATACTGACGCACCTAACGGTGGTTAAAGGAGGTCATCGCCCTCCTCAACAAGTGCCATGAGGGCTGGGAACAAGAGTGTCTTACCAACTGAATTCATCTACAGCTCATCACAATCAGTTCCTCAGTGGGAAAGGGGCCACATCCCCCCCTTTTTAAAAGTAATTAATTAATTTATTTCTCTCCCCTTCCCCACCCCCACCCTGGCTGTCTGTTCTCTGGGTCTATTTGCTGCATCTTCTTTGTCTGCTTCTGTTGTTGTCAGCAGCACGGGAATCTGTGTTTCTTTCTGTTGTGTCATCTTGTTATGTCAGTTCTCCGTGTGTGCGGCACCATTCCTGGGCAGGCTGCACTTTCTTTCGCGCTGGGCGGCTCTCCTTACGGGGCGCACTCCTTGCGTGTGGGGCTCCCCTACACAGCAGACACCCCTGCGTGGCACGGCACTCCTTGCGCGCATCAGCACTGTGCATGGGCCAGCTCCACACGGGTCAAGGAGGCCCGGGGTTTGAACCGCAGACCTTCCATGTGGTAGACGGACGCCCTAACCACTGGGCCAAGTTCGCTGCCCTGCATCCCCTTATTCCTACATGATTCCCTTATGCACCCTGCAGCCATCAGCAGTGGAAGTGGAGGGCCTACTAATGGGCCTCCATTAGGGATCCCTAGAGACTTTAGGAAAGCAGAAGCACCTGGGGAGCAAAGAAAAGGCCCATTCCCCTGACAACACTTGCTCAGCTCCAGTCCTCAGGACATACCAAAGGTAGTCGTCAGCTGTGCCTTTTGCCACGAGGTAGTGGATGCTCACGGAGCTCGTCTGTCCGATGCGGTGCACCCGGTCCTCAGCCTGGATCAGCACCTGTGCATCCAGAGATCAAGGGACATCAAGGTGAAGGCCTAATGCAGCTCCAGCCCCTGCAGCAAGGGGCCTCTTGCGCCCCAGGACCCTCCACATCCCTTGCTCCTCAGAGCATGTCACTGCCATACCAGGTGGCAGGTAGCCTGCAAGTCTTCACCTACAGATGACCTACCATTTTAACCAAGGGCCAAGCCAAACAAACCACTGGCCAGGCCATTAGAATCTGAAGCTGAGCATCTGTGGATGGCCTTTCAGAAATGTTGAGCTATGAGGAGGGACAAATAACAGGTAACCTCACACCCTTCCCTTTCATCTCTAGGTAAAACGAGAAGTGATGATCTTCTAAATAAAATACAGTCACACCCAAGGGAGATGCCATAAATAATTAGGGGTAGGATGGTTTCCTTATATGATGCTAAGTCCTGTAATGAATCACTAAAACCATGAACATTGTCTATCATAAAATGCCTCGGAAGCAGCTATGGCTCAAGCAATTGAGCTCCTGTTTATCATATGGCGACCCTGGTTGGATCCCCGGGATCTCCTGGTAAAAAAAATAAAAAAGCCATCCCAGACCTGCGCGGTGAGGCGCAAGCCCCCATGTGGTGAAGTGATACACCAAAAAGGTGATGATGCAACCAGAAAGGAAAAATAAAAATGCCTTCAGCCTCAAAGCTCAGCCATTATTAAGGCAGTCCCTGATATGTAAGCAGTGAAAGCCAAATGACGTCAGAGGACTGGAGGGAAATTAACGTTTCTGGTGCTTAGGAGAAAATTTCATGATCTCAAACAAATGTCTTCTATCTGCTGATGCATCCCTCAGAGGCTCAGATGAGGTCAATGGGCACGAGGACAGTGTTCGCCCACTGCTGTCCTGTCTGCAGCCCCGCTGGCTGAGGCGGCTCCCAGGGATTTTACTTAGAGGGGCAGAGGCTGGAGAGCCAGCGGCCTAGGCTGCAGCGCGCTTCTGCCTGCATTCCCCTGCGGTGGTAGCTGCATGGTCCTGCACTCACCACTTTGGCTCTCCAGAGCCCCAGTTTCTTCAAGTCTTCCCATTGAGTAAAAATGGCATCAACAATCCTACAACTTTGCAGGTTGGTTGTGGGGACCTAAAAACCAGCAAGTGCTTAAAAGAAGTGAAAACTGACAGCTAACAGAAACGGGAAGATGATGAAGCTGACAACAGGATAAGCCCACAGAAACCTCGTCGTGCCCGCTGTGAAGGAGTGTCCTTTTCCCCCCAGCCATGAGCTGGCCCAGGGTACTCGAGTCTTTACATCCCTTACCCCCGGGTTCCAAAACAGCTCAGCGAATACCACCAAGTCAGCCGAGGAGAAGGTGAGGCCCATGTTGGCCGCAGTGATGGACAGCACGGCCACGGCGTGCCCCTCGGACAGCTGGAACTTCTGGCACAGGTCCTCTCGCTCTGCCGAGGAGGTGGAGCCATCGATGCGGATGTGCCACACGTGCTGCAGGAATAAGGAGGACCGAGCTCGGGCTGAGCCACAGCCAGGCAGCTCACAGCCCCGCTCAAAGCACAGAACTGCACGGCTATGGGCTCAGGCCTGGCTCCCACCACGCTCAGAGTTTTCCTTTTCTTTCTTTCTTTTAATTGAAATTTCAGTAGATTCACAGGCAGTGGTAAGAAAGAACACAGGGAGATACCTTGTATACTTTGCCCAGTTTCTGCCAATGGTAACATCTTGCAAAACCACAGTACAATATCACAGCCAGGACGCTGCCTCTGATAGAATCCGCCCTCTTACTCAGGTTTCCCATTTTCCCTCTACTCCTGTTTGTGTGCATGTGTATAAACCTCCATACAATTTTACCACCCAGCAGGTTCGTGCATCCTCCTTCACAGTCAAGACACTGAATAGTTCCAAGGTCACAAGGATCTTTTTGCAGCCCTTCTATAACCACATCCACCTCCTTCCTGTTCCCTCATGTCTCCCTCTCCAGTTCCTAGCCCTTGGCAACTACTAAGCTGTCCTGTATTTCTAAAATTTTGTCATCTCAAGATTGTGACATAAATGGAATCCTACAGTATGTAACCTTCTGGATTGACTTTTTTTCACTCAGCATAATGCCCCTGAGGTCTATCCAAACTGGCCTGTAGCACTTGCTCATTCCTTTTCACTGCTGTATAGTATTCCATGGTCTGAAGGCACCAGAGTTTGACTGACTCTCATCTGCTGAAGAGCATCTGAGATGATTACAGCTTCTGAATATTTCCAATAAAGCTGTGATGAACATTTGTGTAGAGGTTTTTGTGTGGATGTAACTTTTCATTTCTCTAAGGTAAATGCCCAGGAGTCAAATGCTGGGGTGTATGATAGGAGCATTTTTAGTTTGCTTGTTTTCTTTTAAGTGGTACTTATTTATTTTTAATGATAAAGCTAAACATTATAAAGAAAATAAAATTATTAGCAATCTCAATCTATTTTCCCTGCTACTCTTTTCTTAATGTGCATGGTATCTCTTTTTAAGAAAAATTTCCCCAATAAACACTGTAAATACACTAAGTTATTTAAGTTTTTAAAACATGATTAATGGTTACTATTTCATTATGTACACTCCATAATTTAACCATATTTCTAATTCTGCACACTTAGGTGCTTTAAATTTTTACTAAAAAAGGACAGACTGACAAATATCCATTAACAGATGAATGGATAAACACATACTTGCAATGGGATACTACTTAGCACTAGAAAGGAATAAACTATTGAAATATACAAAAGGGATGAAGCTCAAAATAATGATGTTAGTGAAAGAAACCAGACCTCCCCCCAAAAAGAAAAAGAGTAGATACTATATGATTCCATCATATAAAACTCTTAAAAAAAGAAGATATTTAGTGACAGAAAGCTGACGGGTGGTTGCTTGGGGATGGGAGAGTAGGAAGGGGCAGGAGGATGGGATTACAAAGGGGTTGAAGGAAATTGGGGGAAGTTGAATATATTCATCTTGCTTGTGGACAGTTACCAAATTGTGCACTTTAAATTGATGGTTAATTGGCAATTATACTTCAATAAAACTATTAAAATGAAAAAAAAATTACAGGGTAAGTTGAAATATCCCTATTCGCGGTTCTTTGACCACATTTGACTGTTTCCTTACACTAGATGGCTAAAAAAGTACTATGGCAAAAGGGAGACATTTAATTTAAAGTTCTTAATAATATCACCAAATTGCTTTCCAAAAAAGGAATAGATGAGCATGTCCACCTCACAGCAGCTTTTTTAAAAACCTCTGCTGTTCAACAGGTTAAAAGAAAAGTATCTTGTTTTATTTTTCATTTGATTACTAGTGGATTTGAATCTTCTCATTTTTTTTTATTGGCTAGTTGTGTTATTTCTTTGATGAACTATCAATTCATAATATTTTGCCAAATTTTTCTACTGGGAGTTAGTGTTAACCTTTCTACAGAAAGGCTATTATTTTTATGTCATATAAGCTGCTAAAATTCTCCCAAATTTATTTCCTTTAATTCAGTTCTTCCCTAAATGTGCCTTTATTTTATTTTTGAACATATTTTTAATTTTTCTAGTTATAAAAATAGTACATATTCTTTGTAATATATAGAAAGGATAAACAAGACAGTGAAGGTGACATAGAGATAATGATCATTAATGTTTTGGTATGTATTACCCAGGCTTTTTCCTAGGCATCACAATTTTTAAAAATTATTATACATTTAGCTTTTAAACAACATATCACGGGCATCTTTCCACATCAATATACACCAAGGAGATACCAATAACTTCATTTTTAGTTTCCTCAGCTTCTTATAGAGGATCCAATAATCTCCAAAGAGTTAAGATCTTCCGATCTACACTAACATTTTTAATGGCAGAATGGACTATAGTTTTTTTTTAACATTAACCTACTAATGAACATTTAGGTTTCCATTATTCAATATTATAAATAACAACATGACTAATATGCTTATATATAAATCTTTCTTTCCTGGTCTGATTATGTCCTCAGGATATATTACTAGAAGATGAAGTTTGGAAAGCTGAGGGTACACATTAAGTTACTGCCAAATTGCCCTGCAACAATGTACCAAATGAACAAAATAATCATGACTTAACCATTGGGTTGTGTATGCCAGAATGGATCCATAATTTTAGATGATTTTAACAAACTTTTCCTTTGAAATTTATTTCACCATTTTTATGCACAGAAAGTCATTCCCCACCCAGCATTCAGCTATGTGTTCATCTATATATTTTTTCTAACATTTTATGGTTTAAGGGTTCATCTGGAATACCATAACTAGTAAGGCAAAGTTCCATTTAAGTTCCCTCCCCAACTACTTAGCCAATTATCCAGATTGTATTTACTGAATGAATTAAACCTTATTTGTGATGATCCCTTGGTCATATGTTTGTTTTTTATTTATACTAAAGCACCATCCATTCTGTTCTGTCCATCTGGCTGCCAGTTTTTGGACCAGCATGATTTTCAGTTATAATAGATTTCTATATCTGGAGGGACAAGTTCTCTGACATTACTTTTCTTTACAAAGTTGTCTTAATTTTTGAGATGGCCTTTTAAAGAAAAGTATAAAGTTCTCTTTAAAAATCCCATTGGAATTTTTTATTAAAATTGAATTAAGCCTACAAATTAATTTGGGAAGGACTGACATTGTTACACTACTTAGCTTTTTCAAAGAGCAGCATGGCACATGTCTCTCCAATTCTTCATTAGATTCTATGCTTTTCTTAGTGAGATCACTACTAGATACTTTGTATTTTTTGTTGCTATTGTGAATGTGATCTTTTCCCCATGACATTTACCAATCAGTTATAGCTGGCACATAAAAAAGCAATTTATTTTAGTATATTTATTTGGAACTCAGGTACCCTACTGAACTCTTCTGTATTCTGATAGCTTTTCAATTAATTGCCTTGAAACAGTGACAGCTCTGTTTTTTTCTTACTAGGTATTATAGCTTTTAATTCTGCATCACACTGTATACAAATATCAACACCAAGTGGACTGAGAGCAACTTCTAAAATTTTTAAACAAAAAATCCAGGAGAAAATCTTCATGTCAGCTAAGGAAAGATTTCTTAAATCAGTCATAAAAAGCATAAAACATAAAAGAAAAGGCTGATATGATTGAAATATATTATAATTAAACATTAAAACAGAAATTTTAAACTTTTGTACAACAGCTTAAGAAAAGTGAGAAGATAAAAATAGAATAGATAAATGATTAATATCAAGAATTTATAAATAATTTTCCAAATAAATAAAAGACAAACAATCCAACAGAAAAACAGGCAAAAGATAAGAAAAAGAATATTTACAAAAGAGTACCTGAAATGGCCTGTAAACATATGAAAGGACACACATCTCACTGATATCGGGGAAATACAAATTAAAAAAAGAATAAGACAAAACCTCATCACTGTATTGGCAAAAGAAAAAAGCATGACAGTACCAAGTGCTGCTGTGCACACAGAACAGCAAAAATTCTTATACACTGTTGGTAAGATTAGACATTTGAACAATCACCTCAGAGAGCAATTTGACAATATTTTGTGAAGTTAAAGAAGCCTATCCAAAGACAAAGCAAATCACTCCTGGAGATACCCATGCACACACACAAGGCATAGATGCATATGTATGTGCAAAAATATTCATATAATAGCAAAATACTGGAAACACATTGAATGCCTAACAGCAGGAGAATTGATAAACTGTGGTTTAGTCTTCCAATGAGGTATTATTCAGCAGTCACAGTGAATGAGCTTCATGAACAACACTGCATGGAAAAGTCTCAAAAGCAATGCTGAGCAAAAAAGTAAATTGCAGGATGCTTAACAGTATGCTATCATTTATGTAGAAATTTAAAAATTATACAAAGTGAGACTATATACTATTTAGGGATATCTACTTTTATACTCAAGTGTGATCATATGGAAGGGAAAGATAAACACTCACTTCAGGTTACAGTTCTCTCTGGGGAGAAAGGAAAGGGAATGGAAGTAGAGGACTATTGAGGGAGCTTGATGTTTTATTACTGAAAAAAAAAGTGAAATAAATATGGCAAAATAGTTATTAAATCTGGGCGGGGGGAGGAAATATATGAATGTTTGCTGTATCCTCATCTGTATCCTTCTCTGTGTTTGAAATATCATATAAATGCAAAAGATGAAAGACAAAAGATAATTTATAGTCCTAAATTTAACCAAAAATGAAAATGGAGGTGAAAACACGATGCACTTAATTTTCATGAACATCCTCTGGAAATCCTTCTTGATGTTTTTCATTCAGTTTAATGACAGCCATAAAGCTCTGTACTTTAGTTTACATGCGTCATGTGCAATTAACAAAGGTACTCTCAGTAATGAGGAGGAACAAAAGGAAGGAAAAGAGGACACACACAAATACTTGCCCCACATAAAGAGAACAATTTTTACTAATTCCTCTCATGTTAATTTTGTAATTATTTATGCAGAATGGAAGGTCCACTGGAGATGCTTCTAAAGCAAGATTAGTGGGATATTGGTTTACAGAGCATGGGAGAAGTTAAGGGACACTGCTGGGGAACTATGTGGACCCCACTGTGGTTCTATAAGCACGAACTCTTCCTCAGAGAGTCTTCAGCAATGCTCCTGTGAACTAGCATCTCACTTCTTTGCCCCAATTTGACCACAGCCTGCTCAGAACTACAGAGGGGTCCTGTGCTGAATTTCAAAGGGAGCTTACCTTTCTCTCAAGCTCTTGAGTAACTGCATCCAGAACCACCTTATGGTGTGCAAACACGAGAAACTTCTCTCTTCCACTTTCCAGTAGGTCCAGGATATATTCACTGTGGTTGACAATGACGACTCAAAATTTTCAACACATACTCATCCAGTTGAAGTTAATGACTGAAAAGTGACTATCTACCTCAGCAGTAGACATCTTGGGAGGGGAAAGGAAGGGGTGGATGCCTTCCCCAGCCCATTCATTCCCTTCTCTGGGAGCTGACTTACCCTTGACCTCACACCAGGTCACTTAAATAGAGGAAGTAAAATTAGGAGCTTCTGCCATGTACATAAAGAGGCAAAAGAGTTCCTTTATACCATTTAGTCATCTCACACACATAAATAAACAGAACTATCCTTCTGCTGTATATGTCTCTGGTATATTATTAAAACATTCTTATTGACTGGGATCATAGAAGATAATTAACAATTTTCACCATAGCTGTTACTATCAATATACTACATTTTCAGTACAAATTGAAGTATGTTCTGAAAACCCTTAGGCTGGGTGAAAGGATTCTTGGCAGCAGACAAATTTCTGGAAACTCAGTATTGGGACCTAAGTAGTAACAATGAAGGTCTAGACCTTCAGGGAACATCTGTCATTCAGGGAAATCTCTCTTCAGTGGTAATTGAATTCTTTTCTGAGGCAATGGAACAAGGAATGAACATCCTCTCTGTCTTATTCTCCTTTAACTTACTTCTCTCCTCCATCTACCATGTTTTTTCTTACCTTCCCACCCCTAAGCTTTACAGGAAGGCAGCTACCCCAGGGAACTGAAGGGTGGACAGTCACCCAGTCAGCAGACCCTCCCTGGCTTCCCTGGGAGACATCAAGTGCTTGCTCCAGCCTGTGGCCAGCCCGAGACGCCAATGTGTCTAGGCAGAGAAGAGACATTGCTTTTTTCTTAAAGAATGACAAATCTCAACCATTTCCTCTGTTACAGGTAGCTGGTGGAAAGGTAAGTAGCCTTTCCTCTAAAAATCTAAGAAATACTTTCAAGTAACACTATGGCTAATCAGGATACTAGTTTTCAGCTCAATTTGTAAACTGTTGGTAACAAGGATCTGCTTTAATTAGTATGGGAAACATAAAATTTGCCATGATATAAGCAAACAAGTTTATTGCTGCAGCATCAAAAAGTCACAAGGCCACAAAATCAGCTTGGTTGGCTCATAAAAGCCACAGGCCCCAATTTCCTAATGTCTCCCTCCCCGCTTCTTGGACACAGCTCTGTCCTTCTGCCCTTCCTTAGGTCCCTAAGCTATCAGGCTGGAAGTATTTGCCTACCACAATGACCTCGTCTTTTATAGCCAAATATCCCATTAAAATGAAAACAAGCAAAAAAGGAAGAAAAACAACCAGCAGAGGAAATGGAATTATAATCCAATTCCCACGTACGTCTCACTCACTTATGAGCAAAGTGACTCTGAGGCCCAGAGATCTAAGAGACCTATATGGGATTTCCTCAGCCTCCATCTTAAAAGACTCATTCTATCTATCTCACAAACATGCTATAAAGGTAAAACGAGTTGCCAGATGTAAAAATTGTTTGGAAACTATAAAGTACAACCCGATTTATTGTAGTACTTTGAAGAAGTTTGTGAAGGCTTATTTATGAGGTGGTAAAATGGTTAGATTTAAATTTCTGAGGGAAATAGGCCTGCGCCTAAAGCCTAAAGAGAGAGGTGTGAAGGGACCCTGCATTTGTAGGTCACAAGCTGAGGGAGCCAAGGAGAAAACACAGGCTTGCCATCTGCTCAAGCAGCACGTGAGGAACAGGCTGGTGGGGGCAATTCAGATTAGCTTCTCTGAGGTAAGTTTCCCCATCTGGAGTTCATTCATCTTGTAACAGTATCATAAAAGGAAAGGGCAGTGCCCAGAGGGTGAAGGAGAGCTGGCCAACAATCAGCAGTCTTTTTGTGAGGAATCTTAAGACTATAAAGCAGTGAGCTCATTCTCTTACCACATTTAAGGGTGTAGAGGGAGAGGTCAGTGGGCTGAGGAGATCCGGGGGCTGAGTGGAAAGGCTGGGACAGGCCTTGTGTTTCTCAATTTATCCAGATCTCAGTCTCCACAGCCAATCTGGCACCACTCAACCCACACTAAATTCATTTTCACTGCAAGTTAGTCACTTGGACCATTATCCTGCCAGCATCTCAAATGAATGTTAAACAATAAAAAATTAGGCAAAGTACATGTCAACTTAGATTGCCTCAAGTTCCTACCACACTAATTGAATATGAGTGGGTTTTTCTTTTAAGAAAGGTAGACAACTGAGATTTTTTAAGAGTCAACGAACAAATCCAAGAATAGAAACAATTACTTTTGCTTTAGTTTATAAGGCGGAAGAACACAAAGTGTGAAAATAGCCATTTGCTCCTATCTATTGTATAAACTTTGATAGTCATCATTTTACTCTGGTAACTAATGGCTGAAACCTCATGGCTTTGGAATGGACCAGAGTCTCCACATAAGGCAACTTTTCTCTTCCATGAAATCCCTAAAAGCAAGTGACCACAGTTCTCCTAGTAAGAGGAAATCTCTCCCTTTCAGTGTTTGGGTCAACCTCACCCTCCTTAGGGCAGCCCCCATGCAAAAGGGTTAAGGGACCCCCAGCACATACTAGGAGGGGCTGCAGTTACAGGGCTAATTCTGTCTTGTGGGTGATGGGGAAAAGGTGCCCTAATTTTACCTTTAAGATAGCTATAATCTAATCTCAAAGCACTGATCATTTCTATAGAACAGGAAAACCATTCTGGGAGACTAAGGAAATAGGTATTTGTTTTTAAAGAAGACTGATAGAGAAAGAAAGACAAGGGGGAGGGGGGGGACCCAGGAGGAGAACCACTTACATGACAGATGGGATTTTAGCTTCAGCTGTTCTGTTGAAGAAGAGAATGAGGGCTTCTTTCTGCTGCTGTTTCTGTTGAAAGGGAAATTGAGAGTTTAAAGCCCCCACTCAGAGCTCTGGGAGAAGCTGACTGAACTACTCCCACTGTAAGCTTTTTAAATCCTAACCACTCATCCCCAGAGTTGGGAGACCTTGGTGCTGACAATGACCTATCTGCTGGCTTTAGCCAAGTCACAGGGACTGCCTAGACTCTGGTTTTGTCCTTGGAAAGACAACATTATAGCTACTCTGTCCCTCTCTGGGAACCGAAGTAAGAAATGAGTGAGGCAAAGAATACAAAAGCTCTGGAAACACAATTCAGGTAGGGATTCACCTTAGACGCTAACCTCATGTTGGTCAGCTCAAATGCGGCTGTGGCAAACACACTATTTAATACATCCTTGGGACAACTTATACATGATATCCTCCATCTTGCTCTTCGCCTCCCCTTCTCTTCCGCCATGTTGTGTGCATACCTGCCTGACCATGCTCGCCTCTGTCCAAGACTTACTGAATCAATTCCAACGGACCCTAATAAGTCTCTTACTCTAGTGTAATCTCAAAAACCACTATTTACTTGATTTTGGCTTGTCTCCCACATAAAATAATTAACTTAGCAGGGAAACAAACCATGTTTTCAATATAGCTTGCAATAAACGAACCCTAATAAAGGATGCTAATATATGAGATGCTCAAAAAGTTTCATAATTATAGAAGAGCACATTTATTATTGCCCTAGACTCCCAGAGATGATATTCTTGCATCACAAGGCAGCTCTCGCCTTCCACTAGCAAACACGGATATCCAGATGCACCCACATTCTGATCCCTGTGAGAAGAGTGGCTGACACGACAACTTCCTCAAGGAACAAAGAAGTGACCCAACAGTCATAACATCTATGGCTCTGCAGTCATTACTCCTGGACACTCAAAAGCTCAGGAAAGCAGCCTCAGACAAATTACTGAGACCAGGCATGATGGAAAAAGCTTTCTGGTCAGAACTGCTTCCTGGCTTGGAACAGTCTTTCTCTAGGTTGTGACAGGAAAGGAGAAAGACACCAGGAAGCTCAGGAATTCACGGGGTAGCTGGGAGCAGTTCCTTTCATTTACTACATGTGTTATGCAGTGGGGCCTGCCACCCATCCCATTTTGTGGCAGTCATCCAATTTATCAACGCAAACTTCCTGGGAACTCATATTGAAGACGCCAATCCATGGCAGTGTCTTAACGTCCTTCTGGCTTATTGGCTCATTTTAGACTGATGAGACTCTGCGCGCACACACACACAACTTTTCACGTGGCCAGTGAGCTCATGGCTTCCTGAAGTCCATTCATGGGCCCCCTAAGCGTCCCCTGTAGCAGTTAGTCCTCCAGCTTAATGGGGTCCCCAGGAGGACGTGCTAAAGGGACAAAGCCAGGCAGGCCCACGTGATGTCCTTGTCCACAGCGTGTGCTCTTCCATCAGGCTGCACCGGAGGCCTCCTCACTCTACCAGCTTACTCAGGTGTCCTGCAGAGATTCTCATTACTCTCATCAGGTCTATCCCATCCCACTCACACTCGCTCACTCCCTCCTTTCTCATAAGAAAGGGAGAGGGTTAAATAAACAGATGGAGAAATAGTGAAAAGCACTTTCAGAAACGTGGCTTCAAGATTTAACACCTAGAGTTGACGAGGGTGTGAGGAAACAAACACCACCTTTATTACTGATTGTTGATGGGATGGTCTATCCGCCTCACCCTGCTGGGGTGATCTGGCAATATTTACCAGAAGTCTTTAAAATATGCCCTTGACCTGGGATCCAGTAACTTACTCCTTTAAATTTATCCTTTTGATATAAACAGAGGTACACAAATCTATAGTATATAGATATACTGCTTAAGCAATATATCTTTTTTTTTTAGGAGGTACTAGATATTGAACCTGGGACCTCATACATGGGAACTGGGCACTCAACCACTGAGCTACACACCTGTTCCTAGCAATATTCCTATTTTAAAAACAAAATATACATACATAAATATTATAGGAAAAAATCTAGATAATACACGTCAAAATTATGTACATGAAAGATGGGGGATTTTTTAATAGTGTAGTAATAAAAATAACAACACTACTTACCACATATTATGGGCCAGGTATGTTCTAAGAATTATATCTGCATTAACTCATGTAAATAACATCACTAAGAAGGAAGTCTGCTTATGACCCTCATTTTACAGATGAAGAAACTAAGGCAGAAAAGTCAAGTGATTTGTCAAGGTCACACAGCCACTCAAAGGCAGAATGACAATTTGTAGTGTTTAAAAGTGTAGGCTCTGGGAAATGAATGTGCTCAAGAAATTGGCCCCCGTCTACCATATAAGAGGTCCAGGGTTTGATGCCCAGGGCCTCCTGGTGAGGGCAAGCTGGTCCACATGGCAAACTGGCCCACATGGAGTGCCAGCCCATGCTGGAAAGCTGCCCCATGCAGGAGTGCCGGCCAATGTTGACAGCCAGCACAGCAAGATGATGCAACAAGAGACAGAGGAGAGAAAATAAGAAGACATAGCAGAACAGGGAATTGAGGTGGCACAAGAAAGTAATCTCCTCTCTCCCATTCCAGAAGGTCCCAGGATTGGTTCCCGGAGCCGCCTAATGAGAATACAAGCAGACGCAGAAGAACACACAGCAAATGGATACAGAGAGTAGACAATGGGGAGAATGGGGGCAGGGGAGAAAAAAAAAAGATTAAAAAAAAATGCATAGGCTCTGGACCAAAAATATCTGGGCTAGACACCTCTAATGGTGAGAATTAAATGGACTTAATGCACATAAAACTCAGTGGCTCGCACATAGCAACTGTTCAATAAGTACTAATTATTAGAGGTACTTTTTTCAGTTTTCAGATTTGGTACAATGGACACCTGCTACTCTCTTTTCTTCCTTTTTATTTTTTTTTAAGATTTCTTTTAAAACTTACTTTAGTTACTTTATTTATCCCCCTTTCCCCAGATGGTTCACTTGTCTATCTACTCATTGTTTGCTTGCCTTTTGCAGGAGGCACCAGAACTGAACCTGAGACCTCCAACATCAACATGAGAGACGAGTGCCCAGCAAACTGAGCCACATCTGCTCCCCTCTTTTTTTTCTTTTTGAGGTATCAGGGCCAGGGATTGAGCCCAAGACCTCGTATGTGGGAAGCTGGAGCTCAACCACTGAGCCATATCAGTGTCTCTGAGTTGATTTTTCATCTGTTTGCTTATTGTTTGTAGTTTTTAGGAGGCACTGGGAAACGGACTTGGCCCAGTGGATAGGGCATCCGTCTACCACATGGGAGGTCTGCAGTTCAAATCCTGGGCCTCCATGACCCGTGTGGAGCTGGCCCGTGCACAGTGCTGATGCACGCAAGGAGTACTGTGCCACGCAGGGGTGTCCCCTGCATAGGGGAGCCCCACGTGCAAGGAGTGCGCCCTGTAAGGAGAGTCGCCCAGCATGGAAGAAAGTGTAGCCTGCCCAAGAATGATGGTGCCACACACACAGAGAGCAAGATGACGCAACAAAAAGAAACACAGATTCCTGTGCTGCTGACAACAACAGACGCGGACAAAGAAGAATGCACAGCAAATGGACACAGAGAACAGACAACTGGGGTGGGGGGGGGAAGGGAGAGAAATAAATAAAATAAAATCTTTAAAAAATAATAATAATAAAAAATTAAAAAAAATTTTTTTTAAAAAGGGGGCACTGAGAACTGAACCTGGGACCTCCCGTGTGGGAAGCAGGCACTCAACTGCTTGAGCCACATCTGCTCCCTATCTGTTGCATTTTAAAAGAGGAAATTGATAGCTTTATCTTAAAAACAAAAACCAAAACCCAAAGCACTCCAAAAATAAGTCTCACTCAAAACTGGTCAGACACAGCTCCAGTCCATTAATGATCTCACTTCTTTTGCCAGTCATGGGCCAGGAAATTTTAAATAACTTGTATTCTTTGTTCCTGCTTCCTAGACTTTTATTAAGTAAGATGCACGAGATTTCAAATTTCTAGGCTGGAAATTTGAATGACTTGTCAAACAGCAGAAAGGTGAAGTGATATTGTCACTGGGAAGTCTTTATGGACTTGTTTCACTTTTCTGCTCCTGGCCCTGCTGATCAAATAATGACTTTAGACAAAATATGATTAGAGTCTGCTTTTCTCAGCCTGTGAAGAGATGCCTATTATTTCAGCTGAAAAATAAGAAAAAGCTTTCATTTTATATTATATTTTATAAATTGGCTGCTTCATCTTGGCTTCTGTGATTTAAAGCTTTTATAAAAAATGTCTTTCTCTGGAAGGAACAAAGAATCAGTTCTTGATAGGCCAGCTGTGCTGGGCGCTGTGCTGGGCTACAGCTACCATGAGATGCAAAATTATAGAGAAATTGGGGCTAAATGTAGCTATAAAAATGGGGAAATGGGAGTGGGGTGGAGGAGTTTCTATAGATTCAGAGGACTCCTTATTTAACTAAAACCACCATTCCCCATTTTAACTCTTTCAACTCAGGATCTTACGGGCGGTTGGGATTTGCAAGTTGTGTTAGTCAACATCCAGTCCAGCTCCAAGCTGATGCCCTTCATGAATTAAGGTAATGCTCCCAAACAAACCCATGCTTCAGAAACACACCAAATGGGTGGCTTTAGAAGTACAAAGGGCCCGATGGCTCTAAGTACAAGTAAACACTCATTTTCTACATCATTTTCTATCATAAAAATGAATTTACATTAAAGAATACAAAAGGCAATAATGTGCTCAAAGATTTATCTCATTATCTAAAAGAATTTAGTATCTTGCTTCAGTGCCACGCCAAAGGTAACTGACACCACCTCAATTTCTATGTTTCTGGGATAAACTCTTAATTTCCCTAAGACTCCAAGGAAGCAGATGGCAACTCTCAAACGCTGACCTGAGAAGAGCTCAGGACTCTTTCTCAGCTGGACTCTGGAGGAATTACACTGCAATTAAGGTCTAGGTTTCAAGATCTCCAAAACAGAGTTAAGACTCTGGAATATTTCTGAAGCAGAGATGACAATAACACAACAGGTAGTTGCATCAGAGCAACTGAGCACTGAGCACAATCCTTCTGACCTTTTTCAGCACCAAGCCTATGAGACTCCCTTTTTTAGACAAGAAAAGATGATAACATCCCAAAGAATTCAAGGGATTTGCATTCCTGAAGTTATACAATGCCCCATATTTCTGATTTCCAAGGCTCAGCCTGGTTAATTTTCTACCACCGCCTGTCAACTCAGAAATCAAACATTTAGGTTACATCTGAAATCATCTTTGGAAGATGTCACTCATCTAAGTTAAGGAACTATGTATGTTGGTAGGAAATGTTTTAAATGCCTTCAAACTTGGTTGCACTAAGTATGAAATTCCTGTTATTTCTATTTTTCGGTGGGGGCGGGCACGGACATATTGCACAATTCAGTTACCTCTTGGACAGTTAATCTTACTTTCTTTCACAATTCAAATGCTCACTGTCTGCTTTTTCAGTTGTTTACATTGGTTTCCTCAAACCTGTTCAGAGGGTGGATCACATATATCTGCAAATGTGCTTTCTGCAGAATCCCATGAAATACCAATAGACTTAATTCCATCACACATGTGCAGGAACAATTTTACCAGCAGGAAACATAGTGTTTTATTTATAAATATTTATATCTTTGCAATGAAGAATCTTGCATTATGAATTTTTTCAATTATTATTATATTTGCTATACTTGTTCATTTGGTTTTCTTATTTGGTAGACAAGAAAGTCACTAGTGGACAAGTATTATAGTTATAAGAGGTTTAAGAAAAAGTTATAAGAAAAAAAACTTAAAATTGAGAAATATTTTTTCATTGTGAATTATCTCTGGAAATCGGAAAAAGATCACCAAGATTGATTCGGCAACCAAACACTCTGGTTTCGCTTATGGTTCCACTAAAATATAATTTGAGAACCACTGGTCTGCACATCACATCAATGTTGTTAAATTTTGTTTGAGAACTCCACGGCAAAGAGATTATTGCCTGATCAGTACAAGAGCAATGTGTAGCAGTACAAGAGCAATTAACACAAGTATACATTGCCAATTAATGAGAGACTTGAAATAGCCTAGGCAGGCTGAGAAATAAAATGGGCACTCGCTGTGCTTGCCCAGAGGCTCTGGAAAGGCAAGCTCAGGGAACTGTGGGCAATTTCCAGGAGCCCCTCCCAGGAAGAAGCACCTGCAGACAGAACCACTCCCAAAGCCCCACCTCGGCCTGGACTCACTGTCTTATCCATGACCGTCATTCTCTTGGCCGCGGCATCCAGGGCAGCTCTGGCCCGGGCACTGATCCGTCCGGGGGCCACCACCACCATCTTGCGCTGTTTGGCAGGGAGCTGGGAGAGGACATCGGATTTGAGGCGTCGCAGCATGACCGCTTCTTCCAGCAGGAGCTTCAGCTCCCCGAGGTTGGAGGAGCCTGAGTAATCCCATCCCCAGGCTTGCTGCAGAGAACGGACACGGCCACACAGCCCCGTTAGAGTCCTCCAGGCCCGCTACACTGCGCGGGAGGCATCCACCACATAACCAGCCCAGGCTTTATTCCGAGAACCTCAAGGGGCTTCTCAATGATAAAGTCCCAAATGATACAAATGAGAAATAAGGAGAAAGAAAAAGGGCAAAAGGAAAGTCGGCAATGAGCTGGACAAAAAACACAGAACCTGGGGTTCTATTATCCGGCATTAACTTTCCTAGTAGCAAAGGCAAAAAAGGAAAACCTAATGAGGCAAGCAACTTGGTGTTTTATTAAAAAAAAAACAAAACCCAAGTTTGTCAGACTATTCCTGTGTATTAAATAGAGAAAGCAATCTTCCCTTGGGTTTATCCTAGAAAGGCCACTGCACAGCATAATAAATAATGTCAGCAGTAACACCTTCATTTGATGAGTTTTCCAGGGGTTTGAAACACTGGTGTTCCATGGGTTATAGTTAATAGTACAGTTACAAAAATGTTCTCCCATCACTTGTAACCTATATACCACACTAATGCTAGGTATTGATAATAGGGGGATTAGGGGATGCTGTATCGATGCATGATTTTTTCTGTAAACCTACAAATTCCCTAATGAAAAAAAAAGTAAACCAAACCAAACAAAAACAAAAAACCCCACAAAAACCTGGTGTTCCTCAGGAAGGGTTACACCAACACAACCAAGCACAATGTGGTAACAGCAACTGCCGTGCTGTTTTGGTGACAGCAGTTGTGGGTAGGAGCGGGGGCACCCAGGCACAAGACTTCTGTTAGCCTAGCTGCAACCAGGGGTAGTTTTTTAGTGTTTACACAGTCCTTTATAAACATGGTTCCCTCATTTATGAGTTAAGGGGGACAGTGAGCTCAAATCTCTACTCCTTGTCACACAGTTGGAAGATGTAACCAACTAAAATAAAAACCCCATCCTTCACAAACATCTTACTGGAAACAAAATTGATACTTTAAAGAAAAAAATAAAGCAGTTGTAAGTACCCAGTTCCCATATACCTCCCTCTCACACCCAGTTTTTCCTATTATTAGCATTTTGTATTAGTGTGGTATCTTTGTTACAACTGGTGAAAAAATATTATTATAATTATGCTGTTAAACTTTAGCCCACTTTACATTAGGGATCACACTTTGTGTTGAAAAGTCCTATGTTTTTGCTTTTTCCTTTTTGTGGCAACTTAAATACAACCTGAAATCTTCCTTTTTATCCCTATCCAAATATGCAATGCAGTGGTGTTAATTATATTCACAAAGTTGTGCCTTCATCACCATCATCAATTGCCAAAACTTTTCCATCACGCCAAACAGAAACTTCATACCAATTAAACATTAAGTCCTCATTCACAAAAAATAAAAAATAAATAAAATAAAAATTTTAAAAAGTCCTCATTCACTTCCCCACCCACCCCCCCTGGTAACCTGTCTTCTAGTTTCGAACTATAAAGAACTTGCATTTTTTGCTTATTTCATATAAATGAGACCACATAGTATTTGTCCTTCTGTGTTTGCCTTATTTCACTCAACATCACCTCTTCAAGGGTCCTCCATGTTATAGTAGGCATTGGAACTTCATTCCTTTTTATGTCAAATAACATTCCATTCTGTGTATATACCACATTGTGTTTGCCCATTCATCTGCTGATGGACACTTGGGTGGCTTCCACCTTTAGGCGATTGTCACTCTTCCTTATAGAAAATCAGGGAGCCACTGAGTCTGCTGCCTTGTATTTTCAGCCCCTTGAATCCCCTCTACCCTCCCCTGGATTGTGAGCTACCTGAGGCTAGGAGCTAAACTGGCTCATTTTAGAGGGTCTGAGGACCTAGCATAACTGTTGAGACATGGTAGGGATCTTTTTAAGAATGTGTTGAATTGAAACTGGAAAGAAGGTCAAGGGAGGAAAAATAAAGTGATCAAAAGCTCTTTCTTTCTTTCTTTCTTTTTAAAATATTTTTTTGTGCTTCTTTCTTTAAAAAGTACTCTGAAGGGAAGTGGATGTAGCACAAGTGATTGGGCTTCTGGCTACCACATGGGAGGTCCCGGTGCCTCCTGGAGAAGGCAAGCTGGTGCAGTGGGCAGGCGCAGCAAGCTGATGCAACAAGATGATGCAACAAAAGAGACACAACAAACCAGGGAGCTGAGGTGACTGAGCACCTCTCTTCCACATGGGAGGTCCCAGGTTTGGTTCCCGGTGCCTCCTAAAGAGAAGACAAGCAGACACAAAGAGCACACAGCAAATGGATACAGAGAACAGACAACGACCGCAAACAACGAGGGAGGAGGGAATAAATAAATAAAATAAATCTTTTTAAAGAGTACTCTGAAATCAACTGGAAGTTCTCAGCAAATGCCTGTAGAAAGCCAGGAAGTTGCAGACGAGCTCAGCATGGAAACTCTTGGCGCTTCTTGTAATGCATGAAACTACCTTTCCAAAAAAACCAGCTTTGGCCTAAGGATGACATTAAATAAAAATCTTGCTGGGAACACGTGGAAATCAAAATTAATTTGGCTATCAAGCTGAAGTTCTAATATTGTCAGCTCTTACTTCTGTAGGTCCAAACCCAACAATACAAAAGGGTTTAAACTGGACTTTGGAATAATCACAATCCAGCAAGCATTTACTGAGAATGTAACATGTACGAGGCACTGGGCCGAGTGGCAGGAAGGATGCAAAGATGGGAAAGCACTGTCCGGGTCCTTAGGGAACGTCAGTCCTAACTCTCTGCTCCACAGTGTAGGAACAGCACATGCTTGCCTTATGGGAATGGGAGGTGCAGGCAGGGAGAGGGAGGGAAAAGAAACTTCAAGGATGATACCTCAGTTTCTGCTATGAGCCTGGGGAGATGGTGACCTGAGACTGGGGTATGGGAAGGGACGGTTTGGGGAGGAATGGTAATGAATTCCACCTTCAGCCTCTTCTATCAGCTGCTCAACATGACCTCAGGGGTCAAGGGAAAGAGGAGCCTTTTCAAGAAAGTGGATCATCTGCAGAGAGGACAAAGGTCCAAATCATACATGAAGAACTTTGAGGGACCATGAAAACTATATGCAATCAATTGAATCAGACTGACCCACAAGGAAAGTGAATTATGGATTTTGTTAAAGAAGTGTGTGGCCTTCAAATACATTTAACAATTGAGAAAGTTCCTCCTTCAATAAGCAGCTAAAAATGGTTTGCCATTAACTTTGCAAAACACTACAATTTACATTATAAGTACTTCAAATATAAATAGATAGTTCTAAAGTACTTGATTTTTTTTCTTTTAAAAATGTATTAGAAAAAAATAAGGCAGACAACCTTACTAACATTATGAACTTGCAAAGCAAGTCTTTTTCCTCATAGATGGCACATGAGTGAGCTACAGTCATTTCTCCAATGTGCCAGTGTCTAGGGGCTCGGCACACTTGTGATTTGATCATGAAGCAGGACTCCCTGAGGTCTGAATTAATGAGGTTTAAGGAAGAGGAGGTTCGACTGCAATGGCACTTGCATTTACAGGGCTTCTCTGCTGGTTTTAGAGAACCAAGACTGCACAGACCGCAGCTCCTGAGGCCCCTGCTCCATGGGCACGAGAGTCAGAGAAATGACCAGGAGGTAAAGGCTTCTGGCCTCTGACCAGGCATGATTCAAAGGTGCACTGAGGGAAGCACATGTGGCTCAACGAATTGGGCTCCCATCTACCATATGGGAGGTCCAGGGTTCCTCCTGGTGAAGGCAAGCTGGCCCTTGCAGAGTGCTGCCCATGCAAGGAGTGCTGGCCCATGCAGGAGTGCTGGCCCATGCAGAGAGCTGATGCACAAGATGACACAATGAAAAGAGACACAGAGGAGAGATGATAAGCGATGCAGCAGACCAGGGAGCTGAGGTGGGGCAAGAGAATGACTGCCTCTCCCTCATTCCAGAAGGTCTCAGGATCAGTTAATGGAGCTGTCTAATGAGAATACAAGCAGATACAGAGGAACACACAGCGAATGGACACAGAGAACAGACAGTGGAGGGAGGGCGGAGAAATAAGTAAATCTTAAAAAAAAAAAAGGTGCACTGACTAGAGCCGCCCAGGGCAGCATGGGATCAAGCTTCCTCTATTTCCTGTTCCACAGTCCTCTGTGCCGAGTGACCCTCACCCACCTCATCCACTTTCTTCCTTCTGCCCTGAGCTTCAGCCTCACCTCTAGCTCACCTCAGCGCCCTTCTCTCAGGCAGCCCTGAAGGCTCTCAGATTCCACCTGCCTACGAATTGGCCACTGGTCCCTTCACTGGAAAACACTCAGCTGAACCACAACAAACCAGTTAAAACTAGAAGGTGCCATGCTCATCGGCCTGAGGAAACTCCCAGGTCAGGGGTGGGTGTGAAGCAGAGCTAACATCTCGGTCCAGCTCCCTGGCCAGTGCTCCGCCAATCATGTCTTGGCCAAGGAAAAGGAAGTGCCAAAACTGGGGTGAGGGATGGGTGGGCCACAGGAGGAAGAGAAAATAAATACCCGCTTGGCGTCACAGTAGCGAAGTCCAAAGGTGTGAAACCGAGGGAAGAAGGTTGGCTTGACCGCAATGATCTGGCTGTAGAGCTCCGCGGGCCGTGACATGGCTGGAGTGCCTGACAGTAAGATCACCCTCTTGGCAACCTAGAAAGCAAACAGTGAGGTGGTGAGAACACATAAGAGCACACAGGGGATACCCAGATGCTGCCAGGGATGAAAGCTGGGTGCCACCGGGAGTAGCTAAGCCCCCTCAAAGCTGGCACAAGCACCTGTCACTTCAAGGGCCCCCGGCAAGCTGGCAGTTCTCAAGCTGAAACATCTCAGGACTAAGGGTTGCTCTAGATCACAAAGACATTAGAACCTGGCCTCGCTGAAGCAGCCAGTGTGGCTCACAACCTGGAATCACTAAGTGAAGGTAGGCCAGAGAAGAAGGCCCTGCCTGGTCAGAGGACCCACTGGCATTGTCCACGTGGGCAGCTAGCTGTCATCTCCTCTTAAGTCCTTACTCGCGGCCTTCAGGGCACTCTGCCTATCTTCGTGTGAGTACAAAACACATTATGCTGAACTCTTTTTCTGTCTCCTTTACTAGACTGCAAGCTTCTTGAGATCAAGAAGCAGGCTCTGTTCTTTTCTTAAAATTTAATTTTTTCCCCTTATTCCAGTCCCCTACCTTCACCCCCCGGTTGCCTGCTCTCTCTGTCCATTCGCTGTGTGTTCTTCTGTGTCTGTTGTATTCTCATTAGGTGGCTCCAGGAACCCATCCTGAGATCTTCCAGAGTGGGAGAGAAGTGATCATTCTCTTGCTCCACCTCAGCTCCCTAGTTCACTGAGTCTCATATTCTCTTCTCTATGTTTCTTTTTTGTTGCGTCATCTTGCTGGGTCAGCGCTCCATGTGGGCAGCTCCACTCCTGGGCAGTCTGTCCTCCTGCGTGGGGTTGCACTCCTTGTGCAGGGGCCACTCCTTGTGCAGGGGACACCCCTGTGTGGGGCAACACTCCTTGCGCACTGCAGTACTCCACGTGGGCCAGCTCACCACATGGGCCAGGAAGCCCTGGGTATCGAACCCTGGACCTTCTATGTGGTAGGCAGAAGCTCTATCCGATAAGCCATATTCACTTCCCTAGGTTCTGTTCTTTATATTCTGTAACAGAATCTGTAACATATTCTGTTCTGTACATTCTGGGACAAGGTAAGCAATCAATAGATGTTTGCTATATGCTGAAAAAATCCAGAAGGAAGCTAATTAGTATCCTAGAGAACGTGGAGTGAACTCCGAGAATCCAGCAATGGGAAAGGCAGCGAGAGTGGGGTAGATAGCAAGAGGTCTGAACTGCCTCCAGAATGCATTTCTGACATCCAAGCTGATATCAGATAGTGACAGTCGCAACCAGTCGTCTCTCATCCCCAGGGGATGGTATCAGGACTGCCTATGTATGAGCTTCTAGTTTAATTTTCCTGACTCCAGCTCATTTGGCACTTAATAAGGACTTAGAAAGGCAGGGCCCAAGTCCATTTGCCCTAAACTCAGTCCGGATCTGCAGCAGCCTGCTCAGCAGCGCGCAGGATGGAGAGAAACGGAGAACTCTCGGCTCCTCAATACCCTGACAGCAAGCCGAATGAGGGCGACTGGACCCCAAATCCCAACTGTCTCTTATTCAGATGGGAAAGAAGATGGGATTAAAAATGGAGACAGGCCCCAGTGTATGGAAACACAGAACTGCCAGAAATTACTGAAGGTAAGATTAATTTCAGCTCTGGAAAGGGACCCTACCGTGGAGCTCAGTTGTCTAGAAACAGCTGATTAAGCATTGTAACCCTGAGTTAATGACAGCAGAATAAGGCAAACGCATGCAGTAAATCACCTCAGGGGGAAATTAGATTTTCAAATGGATGTGCTACCTCATAAAAATAAATAAATAAAGGTGCACCACCAGGAAGAAAAACATTCTTTATAAATATACAATATACACAATTGTCAAGATGCCCTCTGCCCTCTCAGCAACTGCCAATACCTAATTCCATTATGACAGGAGAGCTATGAATTTCTGCAGCTATAATTTTCCACAGTTCAATTACCCAGGCCTTCTAATTTCCTGCACGGTTTAATGCAGACTCATTAAAATAACAATGAGCTGCTTGAATGACGTCTATAGCACCGCTTGCCTTGGCTCAAGACCATTTCAATGAAACAGGAAAAATGAAAAGTCTTATCAATAAGGAAAAATCTGCCCATCATCCCAAACCTATTCCCCATGTGACCATGCTTGCCCAGGGACCGAGCCTGGGCAAAAATGGTTCATGGATCAAGTGATGGAAATTAACCCCAGGGTTCTCTGTCAGAAATTTATAGGAGGTGGTTAATACTCAGTCAGGTCTCCGTACATTTTCCAGACTAGAAAGATGGGATTGTTGCAAATGGAAATTTGTGGTTATTAAAAAGAAGAGGTAGCATTATGGAAAAAGAAGAAGGCCGTCTTTGAAAAGAAACCAGAACAGCATCTTATTATTACGGAATGATTTGGGCTGCTCCCTGCTCAGTCCCAATAGGTCTGAATTTGAATTGCTATCACTGTATATTAGTCAGCCAAAGGGATAGAAAATACCAGAAACTGGTTGGTTTTTATAAAGGGTATTTATTTGGGGTAGGAGTTTACAGATACCAGGCCACAAAACACAAGTTACTTCCCCCACCAAAGTCTATTTTCACATGTTGGAGCAAGATGGCTGCCAATGTCTGCTGGGGTTCAGGCTTCCTGGGTTCCTCTAAGCTCAGCGCCTCTGTTTTCTCCACAAGGTCAACTGTAGACTATCAGGCAAATGGCTCTGTCTCTCTCTCCCTGGGGCTCCAGTTTCAGCATCAAACTCCATCATTAAAAGCCCTCAACTCTGTGCTTTGCCATGTCTTTCATCTGTTAGTCCCTACCCACCAAGGGGTGGGGAATCAATGCCCTAATAATGTGGCCCAATCAAAGCCCTAATCATAACTTAGTCACACCCAGGTACAGACCAGATTACAAACATAATCGAATACCTATTTTTTGAATTCATAACCATAATAAACTGCTACACATTGCCATCTAATAAGCTTTTAATCCAGGTCCAGCTGCACAGGATTTATATGGTTCATATGCTGACCCTCGACCTCTCAGAATTTCCAACCCAGGAAAGCATCAATGGACCCAACAATGCAAATCAACAATTGAACACTTTACAGTTAATTCCCTTGGCTGAGGAAAGAAAGCAGCACATAAGAAATCCACAATGAGAGAAAGTAATAATAAAAAAAGTTCCTTGTTAGTGTTGGAAAGATAGATGTTTGACATGAGCAGACACTACTTCGGGGCAGACTACTTTCAAAGCCAGATTTCCTTTCCTCATGGGCCAGGGTGGGGAGGGCCCTACAAAAATAAAGCTGATAGTAGGACACACTGGTATGTATAATTTGACAAAGAAAATCCAATGCAATAATTCAAAGTAGATAGCTCACACAGAGATTTTCTAAAATGAGCCAAGAGAATGTTCTATTGGAAAGAAGAGAGCTAAGGTTTTAAGTTCATACAAGAAGCAGTCTGGGAACTCTTCATCATCTTCCATTGGTTTCTCTCTCTCTCTTTTTTTTCTCCAACCAAGCCAATAACTTGCTTTACTGAATTATTCTAATTGGCTCTAACATACCTCACCAAGACCCCAAACTAGAAAAAATCCATACTCCCTGTGGCAGTTTGATATTATTTATGAATTCCAAAAAGCGATACAGATTATAATTGTAAACTGGTCTGTTCCTCTGGGCATGATAACCCTTTGACTGTATTAGATTCAGCTGAGACATCTGATTAAATTATGTTAAGATTAGGGTTTTGATTCAACCACACCATTAGAGAGCAACTTAGCATTGAGTCCCAGTTCCCTTGGTAGGCTGATAAAACAGACTCTCACATGGAAGCAGATACACAAAGAAGCAGATACATGAGAAAAGAGAGAAGACATGGAAGGGGATCCTACGGCCCTGGGAAGAGAGTTGAGCCATTTGCCTGACAGCTTATAGCTGACCTTGTGAAGAAAACAGAGCAGCTGAACCTGGAAAGAAATGAGCCCTAGGAAGAGAGATGAGCCCTATGCTAGTCTACAGGTGAGATCAAAAGAAGCTGGGACCATGGAGCCTTAAGAGGGAAGAGGAAGGCTGAACCCCCGCAGATGTTGCCACATCTTGCATTAACACATGGCAACAGACTTTGGGTGAGAAAGTACCTCTTATGGTACCTTGAGTTGGACTCTTTAGGGCCTTGTATCTGTAAGTTTCTATCCCAAATTAATACCCTGTATAAAAGCCAACAGATTTCTGGTACTTTGCATCAGTACCATTTTTGGCTGACTAATACAACCCTCCAAAGCCCCTGTCCCATTCTTAAGTCCAGAGCTATTTTCTTTTTTTTTTTTTTAAGATTTATTTAATTTATTTATTTCTCCTGACCCCCTTGTGGCTTGAATTTGCTGTGTCTGTTTGTTGTGTGCTGGTCTTTTTAGGAGGTACTGGGAACCGAATCCGGGACCTCCCATGCAGGAGGGAGATGCCCAACCAATCACTTGCGCTACCTCCACTCCCGTTGTGTTTCCTCACTGTGTCTCTTGGTTGTGTCATCTTGTTGCATCAGCTTGCCATGCCAGCCCATTGTGTCAGCTTGCCTTCTCTGGGAGGCACTGGGAACTGAACCGGGACCTCCCATGTGGTAGGTGAGAGCCCAGTTACCTGAGCCATATCCTCTTCCCAGATCTATTCTAAGCAATGTTTCATTTACAAACAGGAAATGGAGAAGGCAGGTGACCTCAAGATAGGATCAAGTCCATACCATCCAAGTGACCCAGCACTCATTAACCATGATTTGGCAGGATTCCAAGGCCAGGTTTTAACTCATTCAGAAGTTATTACAGAGTCTTCAAAAACAAGGATAGTGGCAAATGTAGTTTGGGGACCAGTGATCATAAGTACAATGATCAAGAACAAATGCATGGTCACAGCCACTACCCAAGGAACAGTCTGAGCACAAGAGGAAAAATCCAAGATCCAAAAGAAATCCAGTAACCAGAGCCCGGAAAGAAGACTGAGGTTCTACTCTTCACTCTGCTCCTGATAAGAGCTTCCCATTACAAGCAAGACCACGCCAAGACTAAGAGCCTTTCTGAGTCTCTGGTTAGGCCAGCATACTTCATGTGAAATGGTTCCTTCCAGTTTCTAGCCTTTGCTCCAAAAAGAGACAAAGTTCCTGTCACAAAGTCTGAACAGTACTGCCCTTTCTAATCTGATACGATAATGCTTTCAGGCCAAGACAGCATCATTGTTCTGATATCAAAAAAATTCTGGTGCCTCATTTAAGACCATTCTTGGGTAAGGACTAAAGACTATGGCTACAGGTGCATTGGCTCAAAAATAGCAAAATGTTATAGTGAGGCTATATCAAATGTTACAATTGTAGCTGACTAAAGGAAGTTTTAACCTTTAAGGCATGAAAAGCTCTTGTGTATAGGTATTCATAATGCACACAGGATAAATTTAAATACTAAGGTAGATTTTTTTGCACTCTGGAAAAAAATCTATTTTACGTTAAATATTGGATGCCAATAATTTCCTTTTTAAGTTACCTGGGATATAAAGTGGGGAGTAGAATACCAGTCCCTCTGTGGCTTAAGAGATGGACCAGAGGGGACAGTGGCATCACCTGGGGGGGTTCCTGCAGCGTCATCATACTAGGGGAGAAGACAGAACTCTCCAGGTGATACCACTGTCTCCTCTGGTCCATCTCTTAAGCCACAGGGGAACTGGTTTTCTACTCCCCACTTTATATCCCAGCTGGTTGTTGTCATGTAATACTGGTTGTTCCTTGTAATACTGGTTATGAGGCGATCAAAAGGGAACAGGTGATACATATTATGATAGAATTAGACAAGAGAATACTCTGTGTCAGAATGAGGTAGAGTAATTTGGAATGACATGGAATGATTTCCAAGTTACAGTATTAAATGAAAAAAAAGCAGTGGTTTTAGAACAACCTGAGGAGGAAGAAAGGAAGCACATGCTTGTGTGCTTGTGTAGACCATTTTACAGAAGTAAACTGAAAATCTGGCAACAACAACAAAAAAATCTGGTAACTAGAAAAAAGAGAAAAAAAAATCTGGTAACTATGGTTGCCTATGGGGAGAGACACCCAGGAATGGGAGATCCAGAGGTGGGACAAAGACTGACTTTTTACCGTACATCCTTTGTACCATGTGAATTTATCATCTGTTCAAACTACTTTAATAAAAGAGGAAAATGAAAAAAGCCATCTATTTTAGAACAATAACCTGCCCGGTCAGTCAACAGGGATATGAAAAGTACTTTGCTCACAGAAGAAGAGAAACTTCTTAGGAATGGGTGGTGGGATTCTGGGGGTCTTTTAAAATTTTTTGTTCAATATGATAACAGTTTAACAATGAAAAGCAAAGGCAAACTAAAGGAACAAATAAAGAAACTAAACTAAAGAAACAAAAAACCCAGACACAAAACTCCCCGCTCAAGAGGAGTACAGGTGATGCTCAGGGTTGGAACCACGCGGGAACAAGACCCTCTGGGACAGGCGGAATCCGAGTGACGAGTGCCATGCCTGGCCAGGCTGACCTAAGAGGCTTTACAGCAAAATGTGAAATTAAAACTGAACCGGCAATTCCGATGGCAGGACTTTATTCCAATGGACAAGCACGTGAAATACATATGTGCAATGGTGGCACTTGTAGGGTTATTTATAAGAGCAGAAAGGGGAAACAAGTGAGTATTCGACAGTAGGGGTTATATTATGGGATGCTGGCATACAACAGAATAGCCATCAAAAGTGATGATTTAACTCTACAACAGCTAGGTTAGAAAAATAACCAAACCATTACTGTGGTTTTCTCTGTTGGAGGAATTACAGATGATTTTTCACTTTGTTTTTTATAGTTTTCTGTCTTGCCTACTTTCATTTATTTATGGATATAAATAGAACCACCTTCCTTAGTAGCCCAGACAAGTAAGTGTTGTGGGAGAAGAGAGATGTCACATTTCCCAGGGGACAATGACACCAGTTTCTTACAACCTAGACGTGTCCTCTGTATGTTGGCTGCTGTGCCCATTTACAAAGCTCCATTTTCTCCCCACAACCTGGCAGTGACATCACAGACTATACAATATAACCCAATTACCACCATCAAGTACTTTTGCTGAAAATATCTTGAGATACTAATCATCAGAATATAGGTCAAAGAGATGTAGAGATGTAAAAGTCAGAGGAACAATCAAGTGGCACTAAATTAGGCCCTTGTAAGGTTCTTCACAGACACACTTTGGTTTCTCCCAACTCTCTTCTTCTTCAAAAAATATTTAAATTTTAAATTTCCTTAAAGATCTAGCTGAGTGGTCCTCAACGGGAGATCTGCCTCCTAGAAGACACTCGGCGTGCCAGTTGCCACGACCTGGGAGGATGGCACTCCTGCCATCTGGCGGGTGGCCAGGGAGGCTGCTCAGAGCATCCTACGGGGCACAGATCAGCCCCCCACGACAAAGGTCTGCCCAGCCCCAAACATCACAGTGCTGAGGTTGAGAAACTCGGGTCTAGATGAAAACACAGCAAAGACAGATGACGGGTTCGGCTAACGGAACAACAGGCCCTCCACCCACCCCAACCACGATCCGGCAAACAGCCCAGCGTAAGCAAAGTCAACGTTACAGAAGAAACTGGCTTCTAGAGACCCTCATAAATATGGGCCACATTCACAGGCCCTATTTTTAAGTATTAATTCGTCATAAAGTTACGCAGCAAATGCAGAGTAGTATATTATATACTAATTAGCAGTAAAAAGATTTGTTTTCAGCATGGCACTCTGAAACATATCCAAGATATTAAAGATGAAAACAGTGCTTTAAGATGTCTGGCTCAGGAGCATATTTCAGAAACCATTACGTAGTTCGGCTTGCTTAACCAGACAATGACAACATTAACAAGGCGGTTGCTAAGATTTCCTATTAAAAATTTAATGATAAAATCTATCTATTATGCAATTTCTTTTGTCGAAACAATCAGGTACAGATTTGATTGTAGTTATGGCCACAATATTGGAACCATAGTGCCAAGGTCTATTAACATTTTTCTAAGGAAACATATTAATGCTTCCCCAAAGAAAGGTCACCACTCCAGGGAAAAATTTTCATTGAAACCTGTCTATGGACATATAAATATTTATATGCAATATGAACGGAAAATCAAGTTTTTTAAGTAAAGGATTTTTATTTTTAACCCTTGAAATAGGTATAATATTGCATGTAACCCTTAAAAAATAATGATTAAATAAAAGCTTAGAATGAATAAACATTTGCATGTTTGCGTGTGTTCTGGTGAGGAGAGGAAGACTTAAAAGTAAGCTAATTTTCAAATGCTAAGCTTAACCAACATTTAGCATATTTGTTTCCCCTAGTTCATGTTTGGTAAAATGTAAGGCTTTCTTGAAGAAGGAAAAATGGCACTTGTAAAATGCTGGTGCAACACAGAGGTAGCTTTAATAGAGAACAAGATGAATACATAGTTTTGTTTGCTCAGTCTACACAAACCAAAGTGGATTTCTCCAATGTCATCTGTGACAGATTTCTAACTTGTTAAGAGAGCAAAATCTACTTTTCTAGTTGTACTTATTTTTTCCATTTTAGGAAAAGCTTACCCCAGAAAGATGGAAGGAAATGTGGGGGCCTTCCCTCTGTCAAGGGTGAGGAGCCAGGGCCCAGAACGCAGCTATGGAGAAGGCTGCCAGGTAAAACACGGAGCCTGAGCCATACTGCATGCCAAAATACTTCCAAATTAGACTTACACCTACACTACTCTCCCTCCCCCTCCTGCCCCGGAGTCTCCTGACAGCCAAAGCACCTGGGCACAAGCTGCAGTGGCCACAAGAAGGAATGCAGATAGCTGACCATCCTGCTACCACCACCAGCCTAGGGGCCACAGAAAAGGGCATGTGCTTATTTGGCACGTCTCAGCTGTGTCAGCACTTCTTGCCGATACCAATCAGTGCTGGCCCGGTTCTAAGCTTGTACGAGTCTCTCCTTCCCCTTGGCTTCTGGCACAACAGCTCTGCCACTGCATGTGACTTAGAAGATGAGCAGCTTCTCTGCAGCTGTTTAGAGGATGAGCTGCCAGAGCTTCTCCCTTTTCTTTGTCCAGGTAGGAGGCCAGGGGAGGAGTTGGATTCCAGCTCTCCAGCCAGTGACCTTCATCAGTCACATAATTCTTCTGCTCCGGGGAACAGGGATGACAGCACTGAACCCTTAGCAGGATGTTTAGAAGAAAAACGAAGCTGGTACCAATGCTCTGAGTGGAGACGCCTTCAGTTGATGCTAAGTCATGCTCACGGCCCACCGCCCCTAACCAGCAGCCCTTGCTCTACTTGGACCCCTTGCCAGACCCTGCATAATACTGTGGCTGAGCAGGCTCAGGCCGAAGTGTGTTCCCAGCAGCACTCACCTTTAGGAGGGGCATAGCTGCTCGCGAGCGGGCAGTCTTAATGTTTTTGAGGAAGTGAGATTCATCCTGAAAAGAAAAAGGCACACAGGTGAGCAAGGCCAACTCCCATGTGCAGCGAGCTGCAGTTCCCCGTGACATGTGGTGCTGGCAGGGTGTTGATAGCACAGGTGCCTCCCTTAGCACTTTCTCATTTAAGAGAGCAAGCTGCAGGCCTAGGCAAGGGCCAGGGTTCTGGCAGCAGCTTTTCCACAAGATTCTGGGTAAGTGGCTTCACCCTGTGCAGGACAGTTTTCTACCTATAAAGTGGACCGAACAATCCTGGTCCTGCCTACCTTGAAAGCTGCGGTGAGGAACAAACCACAGAAAGGTGGTCTGCTGCTTTGTAGGACACCCCCCCAATCTGTAGGGCACTCAGGGGAAGCGTGCTGAAGATCCACTGTGCGCCCACACTGGTCCAAGCCTCAGGGTAGGGAGAAGGCTGCCCTCAGGCTCAGTTCACTGAGGACGTCAGACACTCTGAGTCCATATCAGACCACAGTACAGTGTTATCGCCGATGTGTGAACATGAACCATGCATGGTGGAAGTTCCGAGAAGGGAAGGAGGAGGTGTGACTCCTGCCCTCAAGTTTAGAACAAGCAGTTAAGAGCATGTGCAGCTTTGCATAATGTGCATCAGCAAAATAAAATCATCATATTTTCCAAAGCCACATGAATAACTAATGGGTTGCTAATGTTTGGGAGACTTTCTAGTTTGGCACATATTCAAATTAGTTGCTACATGACTTTGAGCATATACTTGACCTCTCTGAGGTGCCAGTTTCTCCACCTGTAAAATGGGTACAACAGTACCTAACGCATTGGGTAGTTCTAAGTCTTAAATGTGCTAACACCCATAAAAGCACCCCGAACAGTCCTGCCACTTAGCAGGCACTGAGTGGTACCAGCCACCCTGTCACTGAGCTACCTGGGGAGATCTGGCTCTGTCCCTGAAGGAGATCTGTAAGAAACCCTCTGTCCCATTTCAGCTACAATGAACCAAAATGGGCCTTTCAAAAGCACAATGGAAGGGATGAAACGAACCCCTAAATGCTGAGACAGCATCTATTCCCAGAAGCCAAGAGTGTAACAATGGCCTTTAGTACAGTCACCAAAAAAGGTGTTCAAGGAGAGAAGGAGAAAGGACAGAGGACATGAAAGGGACTGGACCCTTTCAACCAAGGGTAAAAACTAGCCACAAGGCATGGCTTTTCTCTAAAACCTTTTCTAAGAAGCTAAGTTTAGGGAAGCGGACTTGGCCCAATGGATAGGGCGTCCACCTACCACATGGGTAAGGAGTGTCCTGCCATGCAGGGGTGTCCCCCGTGTAGGGGAGCCCCACGCGCAAGAAGCGCGCCCTGTAAGGAGAGCCGCCCAGCGCAAAAGAAAGTGCAGCCTGCCCAGGAATGGCACCACACACACGGAAAGGTGATACAACAAGATGATGCAACAAAAAGAAACACAGATTCCCGGTGCCGCTGATAAGGATAGAAGCGGTCACAGAAGAACACGCAGCAAATGGACATAGAAAGCAGACAACTGGGGGGGAGGGGGGAAGGGAAGAGAAATAAAAAAAATAAATCTTTGAAAAAAAAAAGAGGCTAAGTGTATTCCTTTTTCTAATGCCTTAGGTGTCAGAAAAGGACAGGGCTCTCACTTAACTGAAAAACCAACCAACGCTGGTGGTAAGTGGCTTGCCTAAAATCACATGGCAAGTTCAGAGTTGTGCCAGAAACAGAAACACATGAATTCTGAAGCCAGCTTCAATCAGTGGCTCTCTAACTCTTAAGTTTCAGGCCACTAGGCCAATTCTTAATCTCATTCTCAGTTTCCTTAACTATGAAATGAGGAAAATACTTACTTAGTAGGACTATGGGGAAGATTAGCAAATTTATGTATGTATACACAGTACCTAATGCACGGCAGACCCTCAATGAATGAAGGCGCTGTTCTCTCCCCCCACCCCACCCCAGCCAGAACAACCTCCAACATACTGGGGTAATTCCTTTAAGGTTTTTCATTTCACATTTAGGCTTAAAACACTTTCAAAGCCACATATGAATTTGTAAAAGCCAAGCCAGAAACTGCTCCCTAAAATACTTGTTACTGACATACCTTTAAGATAATATAAAAATTTAATTTTGCTTATGCTAAGAGCATGATACACAGGTTTCAACTGGGTCCCTCCTCTCCTTCTCGAAGTTCCCACAGTATTTGGTTCACACCCCCATGAGAGCACTGAGAAGCTCCCTCAGCAAGTAGGCTGGTACCAGGACCACCTACTGCTCTCTTGTTGATTTGTGTGGCTGACAGGCTCTATTTTTCTGGGCCTCTTAGAACACACAAACTCTTTCCTTTCTCACCTTTTAGATAAGCCAGACAGTCCAAATTTGAGCATCAGGACTTGGGATGCCACTGTCAACAGTGAATTTTATTTTTAAGAGGATGAAAACTCCACTGGCTTTTAACACTCACTAGACTGAATAAAGAAGAGCAAGACCTTCCACAGCATCTGTTGGTATAGGGTCTCCCTGTTTTGCCAAGAGGTCAAAAAAGAGGGCAGACTCCCACTGGAAATCAGCACCTCTGTTTCACCACTGAGTGTTAGTGGCTAACGGGGGTAGGAATTGGGCAGATGGGGCAGGTGCGGGAGCCGCTGTCTACTTCTGACGTATCTTATTTGTGAGCCCTGTGGGTACATTCAGTCCTGACAGAGGTGGCTGAGCACAGGTCTCTCTAGACTCTCCTTATGAAGTAACCGAGGTGGTTAAAGGAAAGTCAGTGAAAGACATGCTGTTGGAACTGGGAGCACTGCAACAAGAAAAAAACAGTTCAAGTGAAAAATGCCTTTTTTGGGGGTGCCTTCATTTTGACTGGAAGAAAACTTGCTAACTGCTTGAGCTGTGTATGTGAGGCCTTCTGACAAGATGGCGCGCCATGAAGGAGCAGGCCCTTGCTGTGAAGGCTGTGGCTCTTTGAGCCCGTCTGGCTGGCCTCTACCCACGCCCTCATGCTGGAGAGGAGGTGGGTAGAACCCCCAGCACAGGCCTATTCAATCATGTTTCTTAAAAAAGCTCCCCAGGGAAACGGACTTTGGCCCAGTGGTTAGGGCGTCCGTCTACCATATGGGAGGTCCGCGGTTCAAACCCTGGGCCTCCTTGACCCGTGTGGAGCTGGCCATGCGCAGCGCTGATGCGCGCAAGGAGTGCCGTGCCACGCAAGGGTGTCCCCCGCGTGGGGGAGCCCCACGCGCAAGGAGTGCGCCTGTGAGGAGAGCCGCCCAGCGTGAAAAGAAAGAGCAGCCTGCCCAGGAATGGCGCCGCCCACACTTCCCGTGCCGCTGACGACAACAGAAGCGGATAAAGAAACAAGACGCAGCAAATAGACACCAAGAACAGACAACCAAGGGAGGGGGGGAAATAAAATAAATAAATAAATCTTTAAAAAAAAAAAAAAAAAAAAGCTCCCCAGGGGATTCCGCTTTGTAGCTAACCAAGGCTGAGAACCACTGCAGAGAGCAACGAAATGTCAGTTCCCCACAAAATCAAGACCATGGATTCTATTCTCCTGGACCTGAGTGAGGCTCGATGCAATTGTAGGTGCGAAAGTTCTATTCTAAGAAGAAAGTTTCCACAGAAATAAGGACTAAAAACTTTGCCAAGTCACTTACAATGATGATAACTTTAATAGGGGTTTTTAGCTGCTTTTCCAACTTGCTAAGAAGGTCAAAACTGACGATGTTGACCAAGCCAGCTGTCAGGCGGTCCTTGCCGGTCACCACGACGTTGATGTGCTCTGGGCTCAGAGACGGCAGCCACCGAAGGAAGGCCTGGGGACGGCAGGAGAGGACAAAACCAAAATGATGATCAGGCACAGCAGCCCATCGATAGCCCTCAGTATATGCACCGATTTTAATATTCCCTGAAAACAAACTCAGACTCGTTCCCTCCACGTCCTCCATGGTCCTCATCTGCTTTAACTCCAGTCATTTCCAGCTCCCTCTTACCCAGGCTTACCAGGCTTTAATTCCGCTAACAGGACCCTTCCTTCCTTCGTAAGCAAGTACTTGTCAGCAGTCACTTTGTAATGTCTACGGATTTCAATTCTGTGATCTAGAAATGAAGCTAAGCGACAAGTTTCTACAGGGAAAGAGTATGTCACTAAGGACCTAGCAGACCCTGACGTATTGAAGGCAAACCATAAATGTTTAGCGATGATAATTTAAATATTTATGTCGATATTTTCTGCAAAGCTGCCTGTTCTCTCCAGAAATCCTACTAATCTCCAGTCAAACCCAGCACCTGGGGCCAGTGGCAGGACACCCTCTGCTTTCCCAGGCTGACGCTATTCTGCTATCAGAAGTGCCGGTTCTTTCTTTTGTCTCAGTCTATCTGACCATCTGCCTCTTCCCTAGAATTTCTGGGAGTGCTCGGGGAATCTAACACCTGCTAAATAAATACGGTCAAATTATGCATTGTTAGAGGCATGGGCAGCATCCAGATTGACAAGGGCAGGAAGAGGATGAGGCCTGGTGTAGAGGCATCTTCTGAAGCTCTGCCTTCCTCCCCGGGAAGGGCACATCTGGGCAGGGGGATGGCTCGCAGCAGGCAGAGCTGGCACTTCCCACAAGCGGCTCATCGAGCCTCAGGAAGGATCCGAGCTGAGCTGCGGGGCAGCCGACACGATCAGCATAAAGCTAGATGAAAGCTGGGGATGAGGAGCCAGGCCTGCCCTCCTCACTGGCGTGATCACAGAACCACTCCCGCTCCTGGGCTTAGGGGAGAAAGCGCTTCATGCTGGTGACGACCCACCGCTCTGTCAGGTTCTTTATCGATCAAGTTCTCGGGGAGACCGTGCACCCCACCCACACCTCCAGAGCGGAAAACCTCGTGACTTCGAGCTCCGGCACCGCGTGCTCGTCAGTAGCAGGCGGCAGCGCAGCACTCAGCCTTTCTGCGATGCGGTTTTCTCATTTGTAGGTGGGGTTAATATCTCTTGTGTCTAATGGATGTGGCTATTATAGCATTAAGGAAGCTGAAGCTGAAAATACTCTTAAAATTACGTGTGGTAGAGATGAGAAGCGCTCTTAGCAGGGAACCAGGAGATTCTAAGGAAGTGTCTGCTGGCCAGCTGAGGGAGGCCACTGAGCTCGCTAACTCCTTGGATTGCTTCCTGAGAGCAATATCCTGATTCCAAGTCAGGAAACCACCCCCTCTGGCCCAGGAGGCCATCTCATCTCTCCTCCTGCCTTCGCCTTCGGCTGAGACAGGACCTTTAACGACTATTTTATGACCCTAACACAGAGGCAAACGTTCTTTATTAGAATCACAGCACAAAGAGAATTAACCTGCTCCCAGGTGAAGCGCACAGATGACGGGACCACCACCAGGAGCGGCCACTCCTTCCGGTAAAAGGCTGCTATGCAGATGGCTTGGATGGTCTTTCCCAGGCCCATGTCGTCGGCAAGTAGCAGGCGGCCTCTTTTTGCTATGGCAAAACTGAGAAAAGACAAGGTGAGGAGAGCGGCACAGTCCACATCCAGGTGTGCTCCCTCACCTGACGGCACATGAGGCGGATGAGCGGAGACGCGCTACTCGAAGCAGGCAAGGCTGCTGCCCGCATGGGCCCTGCCACAAGATATTTGGTCCCCTAAGAGGAAAGTTCAGGAGCCAAAAGGGGGCAGCACTAAAATTGAACAAACAAGCAAAAAAAAAAAACAGTCAAAATTGAGAAAAGTTGAATTGGTGGCCAAAAAGTTCTAAAGGACCTTGAAAGATCCAAAAAATAATCCGATCATGGCAGCCAAGGGAGGAAGTCTCCAATCGGGAGTCACCCTCACTCCAATGTGGCCAAGGCCAGGGAGCGGTGGATGGAGAGTGGGGTGCGGCTCTCAGGCAGGGGTGAAAAAGGAGCACACCCACTTACTGGAGAAGCCTGCCCAGGAAAGAAGGAAAGAAAAAGAGCTGTTGTCAGAAGAGATCGGGGCTTAGAATGAGACTTTCTAAAGATCAGAGACCACGATGTAGGCTCCCATAGTGCAAACCTGTCATTTTGCTCTCCTAAGAATCTCTGGAAAAGAGGACAGGTCAAGACAGGGGTTTATTTATTTATTCTGTTTTCCTTTCTGTGATAAGAGTACCCTGACTTTCTTTTGGAGAACCACTGTTTCCCCATCTTGGACTATCCACAACCTCCTCTTTCTTCTCCTTGACCTCCCATACTTCTACTAGAAGACAAGTACAAAACTGTCACTTTGCTTCTCCCAGGAAACTCTGATAAAAGGGTAGGTCAAGGCATTGTTTTAGTTTATTTTTCTTTCTCTGGTAAGAGCACCCTGACTTTCTTTTGGAGGACCACTACCTCCCTCACTCAGCCTCTGGCTCTAGGATGGGGCTATCAGCCCGTTTAACCACCAGACTGCCGAGCTTCCCAGGCCTCATGACTGGTCCTGGGGACGGTACCAGATCCCAGCTGCCTCCTTGTAGGCCTGATCAGGAAAGGGGTGCTTCACTGGGGGGCTAGACTGAAGGAACACAGCCAGACGCCACGGCAGCCGAGCTGCCACCCCTGAGGAGCGCCTGGCCGGGAGCAAAGTAAACCAAGAGGAAAGCAGAGCTGAGACAGACAGACAGGGAATCCTGAGGAGATCTTTTCAGACCCTGGGTTTTCTGTGACATGTGCTGATTAGTCTCTTTTTCCCATCTGGGTTGAGCTGGGTTTCTGTACCCCTGAAATCCCGAGTCCTGATTAACCCACGGGATTGAAATCAATGGTTCTGGGGACAGCACATCTGGCTATTTAACACCTGGCTGCTCCGAGACACCAGTGGAAGATGCGCGTTCATAAAAGAGGAAGCATCTGAAACGAGCCCATAGCGAGTGATGAAATTCCAGCAAGAGAGAGCGAGAGGAAGCTCGAGAACCCACTTGACTCCAGCTCTCTGAAAGGGCATCAGACTGGACACGAGCTTGGGGTCCACTGCAGAAAGGTCGGCCTCAGGGACGTCTGCCACCGGATGAAGGGACGTCCTCTCAAGTTGAGAAGCGAAAGCCTGGATGAGCGTCAGGGGCAGAGGATCCAGCTGAACTTGTGGGAGGCAGCGCACTCGCTCAACTAGAAAGAACACAGGGGTACAAGGTAGGGTGTGAGTGCCCAAAAGATTGGGGGTAGAGAGAAGGGGCTTTGCGATACAAAGTTCAGTAACTGGAATTCTGCCACATGTCACCTTCTCAAAAAAGCTAATAGAAGAGCAAAGCAGAGTCTGGAAGGTGTATCCCAGGCAAAGGACAATGAACCTAGATAACTAGTTTTCCCTCTCTGATCCTTACTTTCTGCAAATAGGAGGGCAATCAATAATGCAACATTGTTTTGCTACACCATGCAAACACTGGAAAGAACTGTGAAGTGTCCTTGTGACCAATTTATTTAAACAAAAGTAATTTTTAAAAAACTCATTAGTATTTCCATTCAAACACGTACCTATGTATATTCTAAAAAAAGCAGCCCAGAAAGACCTATAAAAGCCAACCTTAAATCAATGAATAGATTTTTTTTTTTTTCACATTCTCCTTCCTTTTCTTTAAACCATTTCCCCCCTCCCCTCCTCGAGATGGCTCCCTTGTCTGTTTTGCTCATTTTTGCTTGTTGTCTGCAGTCTGGTTTCTTTTTCTTTAGGAGGCACCGGGAACTGAATGTGGGCCCTCCCATGTGGGAGGTGGGCATTTAACTGCTTGAGTCACATGTGCTCCCTGCTTGTTTGTTTTTTGCTCATTGTCTGCTCGCCATTTTTGCTTGATGTCTCTTCATTGTTTGTTTGTCTTCTTTAGGAGGCACTAGGACCAAAGCCGGGACCTCCCGTGTGGGAGGCGGGTGGTCAACTGCTTGAGCCACATCTGCACCCTTTATGTTTTATTTTGATGGTTCTGATGTTTGCAAAGGCAGGAAACTCTATGTTACCTAGTGTAAATAGGAAAGGAAACATTGACAGAGGTTTTAGGAGTTTCTAAGAAAGATTAGGAGGATAGCAGCTATTAAAAAAAAAAGAAAACAAGATAGAGTACGTGGTCACAAACTGATAAAAAGACAAGTGGCCTTGCAAATGTTTGACTCTTTCCATAAGAGAATAAAATGTCTCACATTGAGAGGCATGGGCTTTACAGCTGAGACCCCTGTGGGGAAGCAGCCGGAACAGCGTTACTCTGCAGGTGCTCAGTCACTCCCCACCTGTTCTCTAAAGGAGGGTGGCAAACTAGCTACTGGGGGCCCAATCCAGCCGCTGCCTGCCTTGATAAAGAGTTTTACTGGAGCGCAGTCAGGCCAATACATTTTCCTGTCTATGGTGCTGGCATACCACCACAGCAGAGTTAAAGAGCTGTGACAGAGACGACATGGCCCGCCAAGCCTAAAATACTTACTATCAGGTCCTTTACAAAAAAAAAAAGAAGCGTGTCAATCCCTGATAAGCTTAAAGTCTAAATTACTACTGAGAGCCACCCTAGTGCTGACTTTTCAATTAAAGCTTGTATTTGGGGCCTTTACTTTCCTTCCAAGTGAGCTGATTCTAGACTCCTATATAATAAATGGGGAAACCTCTTCTTCTAGTCAAGGCTACGGACCCGACATACAAAAATAAATTATTTAGGATCTACAAGGAAATTGAAGCAAATTTCATTAATTTTGCTTTTTCAAGGAATTTAGCTTCACCTGATTTGACCCCCCAAAAAATGTTCTTTCTCTTTGACATGTTTTTCTTACTGACTAGTCTCCATGTGCCAGCACTCCTCTACCTCTAACTCTAAACCAGTGTTTCTCAACCACAACCATGTTTATTCCAGGCCCTCTAGGATAGCCCAGTATTCATTTGGTTTTCAGTACTACCCATCAACCAAACTTATTTCACTGAGCTAGACTTTCTAGAGTTTGCATTATGACATCAATAGCTTCTTACATGTACTTTTTTCAAACCACATGAATATCCCCCTTTGTTATCTTCACCCCACCTTATCCCATATGAGAATCACTGCCCTGAGCCAGTGTTCTCCACCTTGACAACCTAAGAGTTCTCATGGGAAATGTCCAACAATTCCATGAAACACCTGAGCACCCAAACTGAAATGCAACATTTCAGAAATTATCATAGAAATCTTGCAGTTCCTTCACCCAAGGATATGTCTGTGGAAGGAGCTAAATTTGAGAAACACTGTCCCAAATGATTCCCTATTTTTTTCTTCTTTTTCTACTCTTTGAAAATTTAAGAATCCCCTACCATGAAGTTTAATTTTGTGTTCTAGAATTGCAAGATTATGTTCGTTTACTTTTGAGGTCTCTACTGTGAATAGTAATTTCTTTTCTAATAAAGAAGAACCCATAGATGACAGGGGAAAAATTAGGTAAGGCCGATGGCTTTAATATAAAAAAAGACTGCCCATCTTGATGCAGAAATACATCTTACACCTCCAATTCAATTTGAGTTGCTAATTTCTCCACCCTTCAGGAGACTGAGCACTTCACGTGCTTTCAGAAACAATTTTCATTTTAATCCCAGTGATCTTCAGAACTAAAATACCGGATGAAAGCTAAGGAAGGGCTGGTGATCCAGCTGGCGTGAGATGTGGTGTTCTGTAAGCATTATATTCTTCCAGGCATTCAAGAGGGAAGGAAACCCTAGCCTACGCTCTGCTGCCTACCACGACTCTCTCCAAAATTCTAGGCTGCAGGTTCAGTCCCTGGGGAAAGCTCCATTGCCTAGGATTGCCTGGATCTACTGTAATTCCCTGGAGCTGGGGAGAAGACAACAACGTGCTGTCTGGCTTCGTGAGTCATCTAGAAGTAATTTCTGTAACACTGCTCTTTGGCAGAACACTACTGAACCACACAGCAGAGAGATGCTAGTGTTTTCAAATAGCAGCTGACAAGATGAGATTGTTGAGGGGGATGCAGAACCCTTCTGGACTGTGACAGCTGGGGGAAAACAAAAGGCCTTATGCCAATTTCATTATGGGCAAAAGGCCTCAAGTCACTTAGAGAAGAGAGGGAGGAAAGCTCTTAGAGTCCCTTTATCTAGAGAAGATAATTTCCACCACATCATCAGTGAGCATTCGTGTACTCAAAAGGTCTTACTGTCATTTCTTAATTTGTTTCATATACACATGTTCACTAGCTCAGGGTCCATAATCTAATTTCACATGTGAGGGACCAAGGGGTGAGAAGAGAGGTGCAAATTCTCCAGGTTTACGAGGTGTTACTGGTGGAAGCAGAACAAACTTGGAACTGTTGCTGTATTCTGCGGTACCTTCTCTCCTCGGCTTCATAGTTTACAGATTGGGCTTCAAAATTTCCTAACGGGGCAATTTACAAACTCAGATGGCTATTTTAATCTTATCTCTGTCACTGAACTTGACTGTGACCATACAACATTCCCAATAAGGAAAGTAACTGCTTCCTTTCTCTGGGCCCAAGCTTTTCCCAATCTATGAAACAGGAAGAATCAGTCTTATTTTCTACCAGATATAGCAATGACGAGATAACATGTAAAAAGGCAACTGGAATTCTAGACGTAGAATTCTTTTTTTTTTTCCTAAGGACATATGGGGAATTGAACCCAGGACCTTGAACAGGGGAAGCAGGCACTAAACCACTGAGCTACATCTGCTCACCAAGGAGAGTTTGTTTTTTCGTTTGTTTTTAGGAGGTCCGGGGATCAAACCCAGGACCTTGTACATAGGAAGGAGGTGCTCAACTACTTGAGCTACATCTGCTCCCCTAGACCTAGAATTCTTAACTCAAGATTGATTAAACTATTAAAAGCAAAAGCAAAATTTTATGTGTGGTCAAAATGTACATTTTTCTGGGTTAAAAATCTATTGTTTTCATCAGATTTTTCGAGGAGGCTACAGCCCAAAAAAGAATAGGAATTCTACAAACACTCTAAGAGTCACAAGTCTTTGATTTTTCCAATCAATTGCTGTATGAGGCTATTTGTTGTTCCATAAAGGTCAAAGCCTTTATAGCTAACATTTTTGGCTTTCTGTGACTGAAAGACAAAGAGGTGAGAGGAAAGCACTAACTCCTACGTCCTATCAAAAAGTCAGCTTTGACTCTCTTTTGGCCATCTTTCTGTGCAGACACAGAGGTGTGCATGAACGTCCTGGCTGATGCTCTCACGAGCATCAACAATGCGAGAAGAGAGGCAAACACCAGGTTCTTATCAGGCCATGCTCCAAAGTCATCATCAGGTTTCTGTGATGATGAAGTGCGGTTGGACCGGCGAATTTGAAATCACTGATGATCACAGAGCTGGGAAAATTGTTGTGACCCTCACAAGAAGGTTAAACAAGTGTGGTGTGATTAGTTCCAGATCTGATGTGCAACTCAAAGATCTAGAAAAATGGCAGTTTGGTTTCATTGTATTGATGACCTCAGCTGGCATCGTGGACCACGAGGAAGCAAGGTGAAAACACACAGGAGGAAACATCCTGGGACTATTTTTTTAGGGATGTAAAACATACATCCTTTTCCGCCATCCTGGAGCCTGTGGAGGCCTGCTGGGAACAGGACTTCTAAAATGGCAAATATGTCTGAAAGGCTGTGGTCCAAAGCCACTTTTGCTGGCTATAAGCAGGGGATCCAAAACCAGAGGGAGCACACAGCCCTTCTTAAAATTGAAGGCATTTATGCCCGAGATGAAACTGAATTCTATTTGGACAAGAGATGTGCTTATGTATACAAAGTGAAAAATAACACAATGACTCCTGGGAGCAAACCTAACAAAATCAGAGTATTCTGGGGAAAGGTAACTCATGCCCATGGAAATAGTGGCATGGTTCATGCTAACTTCCAAAGCAACCTTCCAGCTAAGGTCATTGGACACCAAATCTGTGTGATGCTGTACCCCTCAAGGATTTAAGCTTATTGAAAAGTAAATAAATAAGATTGTGAGTTTTTCTCTTGTAAAAACAAAGAACAAAAAACAAAGAACAAAAACATACATGTAAATAAAATGCATCCATGGGGGGAAAAAAAAGTCAGCTTTGGCCAAATAGCTTCCTCCAAATCACAAATTCCAAATAGCACCAGCCAGAGTTTCAGATTGACAAAGGCCATCCTTTCTCCTTCAGCTGGCATTTACTAAGATAAGTATAGCATCATATCCAAACTTGACCTTGTGGTTAACCTTTGCAGCCAGTCTTTCTTCAAGGAATCAAAAGTTCTCCTCTTATCTTTTATTACTATGTCAGTAGGGCAAACGGGAGCTGAGGACCCCTTTTTTTATTGAGGTAAGAAAAGAGACCCAGAATGTTGAATTTTCTACCCCACATCACACAGTAAGTCACATGAGGGGAAGACAAAGGAAAGCATGCCAGCTTTGTCCTTTTCTGTAAAGCTCCAGCCAGTAGGCAAGATCACCAATGCCCACCACTGGCTCCTAGGGCTGGAGCACATCTCTCCTGACTTGACTGGTCCAAAAACCAGGCTGGGAGGCCCAACAAGCCCTCCAGGGTCAAGTGGGAGGAACGTAAGTGGCGCCGACTGCATACTCACTGCAGAATCATTACAGCTTGGAAGATGGAGAAGAGACGGGCCTTCCAGGAAAGGCTGAGAGGTGACCATGTTCCCCTTTCTCAGGCATATTAGAATTTACTGCCCCATCCAAGCAGGGCACACAGTAGAAAAATGATAAGCCAGACTTGCTTCTCCTTCTTGCAGTTATGTCATCTGTATACTTATCCCTCTCCATGGTCAGTCTCTTAAGCATTATTGAAATGCTTAAGCCCCCTGGCCTTGACTTCTGCATCTGGCAGAACTCAGCCTTTTTGAAGCTCTGTAACCACTGGGCCTCTCCGGCCCTAGTTTTAGAGGTAATCTGAGAGCATGTGCTTAGAGATAGGCTAAGGTAGTTACAAACTACGCTAGAAATCCCAGCTCACCTCTGATTTACGAAGTCCATGTACCCTCACTCCTAATACTCCTACCACTGGCAGGAAGGGGCCCGAGGTCTCCGATCTTTTACGAGTACTGCCTCAGCCCCAGGAGAGAAAAGGCCCTGCAAACGCTTCAGCCGAAACCGCTATCTCAGCAAAAGTGGGTGGAGCTGCCTGAGAACATCTTCAGCTTTACCTGCCCCGTACACAGAACCTGAAGTTCCAATAGCAGAGGGAGGAGGAATTTCTTTGAACATATGTTAAATTTAACGCAGACTGTCAAAGTGCAACAAAAGCACAATATGAAATAAGCTAAGTGGGCATCTTACTTAGTTTATTGTGCTCTTCTAAGAGAAAGTTCCACTTTCTGGTCTTGAAATCTGTAATGAGAAAGGAAAAAAAAATCAAAAAACATGACAACACTGGACCCTCCTTCTATGTCATCACATTTATTCATTTAGCCCCTAGTTTAATAAACCTCAGTTAAGCTCACATGGCATTGCTGGTCCTGTGTTTGGCTCTGGGAATATGGAAATACTCGCCCTTCAGGCTTTCACAATATACAGCAAAGAAAGATAAGCAGAGACCATGACAATTCGGGGCTGTGAGGCTGTGATAAACGGTGTTATGGGGATATGTGACTGGAGACAGCCCAGCAGGTCAGAAATACCCTATGTTTGTAAGATAGGACAACAATCACTTATTCAGTGCCTATTTTTAGCCAGCCACTATGCCAAGAGATTTATATACATCATCTCCTCTGCTCCTCATAACTCTGTATGATGGACACTGCTATTAGCTCCATTTTACACATGGGAGACAAGCTGCATGTGGCCAGTGGGGCCACACTGCCAGGGTTCAAATCCCAGCTCTGACGTTTATTAGCTGTGTGACCTTAGACAAGTTATGTATCTTGGTTTCCATGTGTGAGAAATGAGGATACTGTGGCCCTTATACCTCACAGGGTTATTGTGAGGATTTTATGAAATTTAGATGTAAAATGCTTATGAAAGAACACCCAACAAACAACCAGCACTCCAAAAAGTTAGTTATTGTGAATTACTATTACTATTATTATGACACCATCTACTGATTAGCATAGTGTAACAATACTAAATAGGAAGGCATCTTACTACCCAAAAACAGCAAATTATATAAATAGAGGGAGGGGTTTCTCTACCAATCTACCTTCTGAGAAAAATCAACAAAGTCTAGCTTCAGTAAATGTTATCTGACCGGCATAAGCTAATTCTTTACTTTCTAGGTACTGCGAAAGCAAAGTGGTCAGGAAAAAGGCATCATGGACATGGTGAGTCAGATGCAAGATGAAAGCGAAGCAGCACAGGTGTAACCTGACAGAAAGACCAACAGCACAAAGACTGGACGGGAAGACTCCTGACAACAGCCTGAGGCTGTCGGCAGTCTATGACAAACAGCTGTGGCAAAAAAAAAAAAAAGAAAAAAAAATCCAATAATGATGTTTGGATGCCTGGGCATGGGCAGGACTGGGCGAAAGTATTTCAGCTGCACCCACTCCCCAAACAACAATGTCAAAAGCATGATTTCAGAGGCTGATGACAGATGCAGGTCATCCCATTCGCCTTTCCAGAGCCACCCCAGCTAACGCTGAACTTCTGGGAGGGCCGGGGAGGCCCCAAATCCTAGCCCCATGTGAGAGCTCATCCTATAACTCGGCCGCACAGGCCCAGCATCGCACACTAAATGCTGCTTATCCGCCTGCTCGAATTAGTTACAATGCTATCCATTTAGGAATAGCCAAAGAAAAGAAATAAAAAATAAATAAGTCAAGACAAAAACAAAAAGCAAAAACAAAACAAAACATAATAGCCAGCACCTCCTGAAGGAGCCCCAAATCCTGACAAAAGCTATTTATTGAGCAAGTTGACCCTATGTAGGCTTTTTCCATGATGTTCCCCGAATGCAATGTCTTGAAGGTATAAGGCTTTAAAGGCTTGCTTTCTACTGGGCTAAGGAAAAGACTAAAGTCATTTCAAGAAAGGGAAAACATTGATCCATAAAAGCCACGTAGTATTTTAAAACAACACAGCTGAAGCCAAGAATGAAGCCTGGAAATCCAGAATTCTGAAGCTGGTTTCTGCCTCCTCTCCCAATGGGGCAGCTTTTAATAATGTCACACACACACACACACACACACACAAAACCAAAAAAATAAAGAATGCTGCCTTGCTCAGATAAGTGGTTTTTAATCCTGGCCGATTATTAGGCCCACCTGAAGATTTTATTTATTTATTTTTAGTTTAACAATTCACTTTTCTCCCATTTTATTAGAAAAGTTGTATGTTTACGGAACAGCCATGCCTAAAATACAGGATTCCCATATCCCACCCTATTATTAACACCTTACAATTGGTGTGGAACATTTGCTACAACTGATAAAGGCACGTTTTTATAATTGTAGCATTAACCATAGTTCATGGTTTAACTTAAGATTCAATGTTTGTGCAGTGTAGTTTCACCCGAAGATTTAAAAAAATATCATTGTTCAGGCCCTATCTCTGACCAATTAGATCAAGTTCTCTGGGGAGGGACTAAGGTAAGAGGGTTTTTTGAATTGGAATTAAGAACTACTGACTTCATATAACTGGTGGCCCAAACAGTAGCAGCTTCCGGAACTTGCTAGAAATGCAAATTACTGGGCCCCTCCCCAGAACTACTGAAATAGAACTACTGGGGCCCAGCAAATATTACCTCCAGCTGCAGGTGGTCCTGATGCACCTCAAGTTAGAAAACCACCATCTTACTCTACTGAAAGGAATTTATTTCTATGGTAACTACCTGTTTCTCTACGTACAATTCCCGCCCCCCCGCCCCCAACACACACATTCTTCCCCTGCTAAGGACAAAATAAAAACAAATGGGTTTAAGTGACTGAAGCAAGAAATTAGGAGATTCTGACAAGACACAAACAAGACAAATGGGGAAAATTGTGGAGTCTTGTCTTTGGGAGACCATTAAGGACAAAACTGTGCCCACTCTGTGTTCTCTATCTGGAACAACTAAGGTGTCACCTTTCTAGAATAAGAGGAACAGACCAAGAAAGTCATCTTTAGAATACTGAAAGACGGAAAAATACTGTACGCTGAGACGAGAGACAACTATGCATCCTGGGAATCGACAGAGGACAATTACTTGCCGAATTTTCTGGACTCCATCTGTTTAAATAGTTCAATCAGGTTTTCCGAATAGCTGACGTCTGCCTCAAAGCGAGCCCGGGAAATGAGCACACATCGCCCTTTGACAAAGGCAAGAGATGGAGCTGGAGGAAGGCCGGGCTGTGCGGCACTGCTGGTGGAGGGCAACTCCCTGCTGCCATCCGCACCTTCCAAGGGCTGCAGGGTGACGCTGGAGAGGCACTGGGCTGCATTCACTGCAGAAGAAGAAAATGACAGAAGTGACCCTGGGATGATCAGGCAGGCAAGGGAGGAAGTGGGGAGAGGCAGGTTGGAGGAAGAAAGTAGGGCGGGAACAGAGACCAGTGGAATTATGCTTGACAGGTAGGCGAGAAAAGGGGTTGTTGGACTGGAAGGTTTGCAAGTATCCTTTAATCCGGGCTTTGGGAACTTCGGTATTTATTGAACCCAGACTCCACTGCACCTGAAGGTTCCCAATTAAAAAAACAAAGAATTCAGAAATTAACGGAAGGACGAAGACTCTCACAAGGAGGAAGAAACTTATTAGATAATTCCTGTTGCTGTGTTGCAGAAACCTAGTCATAGCACTAATCACCCCCCTAACTCTGGTCTCAGGTCACTACTCTGCATACTGCTTGGAGAAGGGAAAGAAAAACAGCACTGCCAGGCCACAAACACGGGTTAGAACATTACTTTAGCAATTACTGGTGCATTTAATGTATTAATAGATTTGAGTATACAAAACTAAACTATCAACACAAACTGAATTGAAAGCAAAGGTACTGAATGAAGATAAAATGCACAAGAAGTATAACAGAGTTAATATTAAAAAAGGAGTCCACAAAATACAAGAGGATAGAGACGTAACCAATTCAAAAGAGGAGGGAAATGAGTAATAAGCATGTGTAGAAATGTACAACCTTCCAAATAATCAGAGGGAAAAAAAGCCATTTTTCACTTATCAAATCTGCAGGCTAAAAAACAATTAGATGTCCACATAGCTGGTTGGGAATAAGCGCTTCTGGAAAGCAATTTGGCAATATATACCAAGAGCCCTAAAAAATGACCAAAATGATTCAACTTCTGGGAATCTACCCCAACTAACAATTGGAAATGCAGACAAAAACATATATAAGGGTGTTCCTGGTGGCTTTAAAACTGGAAAATCTGAGATGCAATGGATGTGTCATGATGATGGGGGAGAGTGTTACTGTGGGGGGGAGTGGTGGGGTGGGGGCGGTGGGGGTGAATGGGGACCTCATATTTTTTGAATGTAATATTTTTTAAAAAATGAATAAATAAAATGAAATTTTAAAAAAACTGGAAAATCTGGAAGCAAATTAAAATTATACAGAAAATGATTTAAGCAATTTATAGCATAGCTGTATAATGGGAAGGTTATGTAACCATTCATTTTCTCAACTAAGAAATTTTAGAAAAGATAAAAGTACAATAAACAATATTAGAAACTACCGTTTTTCTGGAGGTTAAAAAAGGTCCAGTATTTCATCACCTAGAATTGTTAACATTTACCATTAAAATAGAAATGCTTGTGCTGGAATACTGAGAAAGGCAAGATAAAAATTACACACATATGTAAAATTTGAAATATTTTAATGCATAGGAAAAAAAGACTGAAGAACGAAATAAAAATGCTAATGGGGGAGATTATGGGAAATATTTTTTATCCTTTACATGTTGCTATATTTTCCATATGTTCTACAGTGAGTATGTGGTAGGGTTACACAACAAAATCCAGAGATATGCCTAAAGCAAATGACTGAACGACTGACAGAGCCAGTCTTTATTATGTTATATTGATGAAAAGTATAACCTTTAGGAGATACAATAATCATAAACCTATCTGAAACTGTTAGAAACATAAGGATAAAATTCACAAAATCCACAAACATTGCAAGAGGTTTTAAGGTACATTTCCGTAGGTAACAGATCAAACACTGTTAAGCGTGTGGGAGAGCTGAACAATTAGCAATCAGTAAAATGTATCTAAAAGCTGTACAGAGAATTTTGTGCTCAATAAACATGATTTTCACCATTACGAAAAGCGACCACACCATAAAGGAAACCTAAATGAATTTGCAAAGCCAGAAATTAATCAAGTCACCATGCTTTGTGGTCAAAGAACAGGAGTAAGAAGATTAAACAAACAAAGAAAACCGCAACTATGGGCATCACAACTGGAACTGTAAACTCGTTTAAAATTAGCAACAAGGAGAACACCTAGTGTGAAATCCTGCTAACCCACAGCACTGGCTCTCCTCCTTCCAGCAACCAACCAACAGATAAAACTTAGTAAAAATGAGCCCTTCCCCAAAGTCACCAGCAGCTACCTGCCCAAGAAAGGGACACACCTAATGCCACAGGAGAGAAACAGGGCATTCTGCAGGCACTGTCCCACCAGCCCCCAGAACTGTACTGGTGACTCCCCTAAGTCCAGAGAATTCTAAGTCAGGTCCCCAATTCTGCTGAGAAGTTAGGGAGCTGAGGTGACACAAGAGAATGATCGCCTCTCTCCCACTCTGGAAGGTCTCTGGATCCGTTCCTCGAGCTGCCTAATGAGAATACAAGCAGACACAGAAGAGCACACAGCGAATAGACACAGAGGGCAGAAAACGGAGGGGCGGGGGGCGGGGGAATAAATAAATAAATCTTTAAAAGAAAATCTGAGAAGTGACAAGAGCAGGCATTTATCTTTTCTCTATTTGGAATGGGTGGGGGAAGGGGCATAGAAATGGCTGCTGGGAGTGATGAGTAAGATGGGAGACGAGAACACCCAGGGCTGACTCCGAAAGGCCACCTTGGTACATGACAGATGGCAGAGGGGTGCGTTCAGGTCGCCTGACAACCATCAGACATGGCAACACAGTCTGCCTTGGCCACACACTTCCACTCTCCACTCCTCCGGCACTTGAGTTAAAGAAAAATGGATAGAAAGCGACTCATCCAGCCCTCAAACTGCAGAAGGGGAAATAAAGAGGTCTCAGACACCACCTGAGGAAACTGGGGCGAGTGACCCTCATTCAAACAGCACAGAGCAAGCGGTCAGGATCTGTTCCATTTGCTGAAAGAGTTATCTTCCTGGTGGCAGGAGCTGGCACCGCGGCCAGGCTGTGTGCTCTAAATTCAGATTACCTGAGTTTGAATCCCAGTTGCACACCTGATTGGCTATGTAACCTTTTTTGTTATTCATTCTCTCTAGGCCTCAGTTTCCCCATCTGTAAAGTGACTGTTTTAAAGAAGGGGCTAAGAACAGCCTGGTACATACCAGGCACCATGAGGTGTGAATTCTCCTTGATATTCCTAATGACCTCCAATGAGAAGGAAGATGAGCATGGGGTGATGCCCTGAAAGCTTTCACCAAAAAAGCCATCCTCACGACTAGCTAGACCACATCTGCTACTCTAGAGAAATTCTTCAAAACCAGTGGCTCCCTCCCCCGGGGGCAACGGTGTGCCTACTTACTCAGGGCCCCATAGTCAGTCATGCTGAAGTCCCACGTCTTGGTGTCAGGATCTGAAATAAGAGAGAAGGACTTAGTCTGCCCACGATGCAGTGGGGACTGTTATCATGTTTACATGGGCACTCAACAAAAGCTTGTTTCCTGAACGAATGAAGGAAGGAATGCTAAGTACAAAAGAGTTGGCCAACAAGCGCCCAGTGATTTACAAAATCCCTGCAGAGAATACATAGAAATACAGGCAAGGATAAATCTTTTTCCATTTTGCAGAATTCAACACAGGCCCTCATCTAAAGGGTTGAGTGGCTTGGGCAGAGTAAGGACTAGAATCCAAGCTCTCCAAATCCCAGTATAGTCAGGTAGAATAGGGGGAGAAGGGGCATGAGCGCCGAGATGGTCTGTATAGCTGCAGAGCTAGCTATATCTAGACCAATCAACCTGAGTGTGTAACTTCATCTAGCTGAGACAATTCCACCACTTTTAAAATGGAGGTAACATCTAAAAACATTGTTAAGCTTAAGCGATACAAAGCATATAAAGCACCTGGCTGAGGAAGTGGCTTCTCAGTAAATAATTCATTCCTTTTCCATATGGCCATGTGGCAGGCCCCAAGTTTGGCAGCTGTTTGAGAGAATGTCTATTATAAAGGCAAACACATGCTAAAATAGAAACTCTTTAAACAACTGGATGGACAGAATGTACCGAAGCACCCTCTTAATATTTATGAGAAACTGTTAGATTAATAAAGACTCTAGAAATAGGAAAACCATCTGAAGAACAAGACAAAAAGCTCATTACCGTAATTTCTGCTGGGCAGCCTCTTAAACACAGCAATGAGCTCTGCATTGTATCCGATCTTCACCTGGAATCGGTCTCCATTCCTTACACACATTCCCTTCTGGGCGTTTACTGATTTATGGAATGAGGCTCCCACATTCTGTTGGGTTTTTCCTTTTGTTCTGGGCATGGTACCTGAGCCATACTGGACACTGGAAATGGTCCGCCCCGAGGTAGAGGGTCTCACTGTCTGGGCCTGTAATCCAGAATCCCTGGGGGGCTGTCCAGGGAGAAAGGCTGGCGTCTCCTGGGAACTCTCTGTCCTAGCCCTAGGCTCATGACCGGTACTAGCCAAGGCCACCAATTTGTTCTCCTGTGCTGCCTGCAGATAACCTTGCGCTAACTCAGAGCCCAAGTGCTGCTGGCTGGGGACCTCGGGAGGACTTTGTGCCAGGGGAGGGGAGACCCCAGGAAGAGTCATTTGTCTTGGTGAGCTGGCGCCGGTGCAGGCTGTGGGCATCTCTTCCTGTCTCTTCCATAGCCCCTTTGCCTGCTCTGGTGCACTGAGATGAAAACTGTGGGAATTATGAGGTCTTTGGTTACCATTAGATGAATTACTTGGATTCTGTTGCTTGAAAATGACACCATGGCTCACTGGCGTAGACGGATGCCTTGGGTGATTTTGGGAAGGGCCCTGCTTGGACAGGGAAGGGTTGGTTGCGACGGAGGAGCCCAGGCCTTTGTTCTGATGCTGTTCTGTTAATAATTTCACAGCTCTACGGGCCAGAGCCTTTTGTCGATTCTCTTCAATCTTTTTCCTCTGCTCCTCAGTAAGGGGCAAGGACATTTTAAGCTGGAAGTGCAATATTTAATCGGAAACTTAGGAAAAGCTGTAGAAGGAAAAAAAAGATTCCAACAGACATAAAGTTCATTTATCTGCCATGTTGTTACCTTGATGTTAACACGCTTTTATACCAGAAAATGCATAAGGAACACAACCAAAGGCTATATCAAAATTTCTTTTATAATTTTTTTTCCAAGAAAGCACACGCACAGGGATAGTAGCTATTATTACACGTAAGCTAAGAAAATGATTCTGAAGAAAAGGCAAAAAGATCAGATCAGATTCAAAGCTAAATAGGTACTTCAACTGCAATGTGTTTCTCCCTCCCAGCCTCCAATCAACACGAGTTATCATCAAACCCCAATAGAGTTATGCAGTGCAACCCGAATCCAACAGATAATGAGAAAGGCAACTTTCTAAACTAGAAATAATGCATTAGACTGAAATAGAACAAAACAACTACATACCATGGTGGGACACTTCCTAAAATAGCTTGTTTCCAACCTGGAAGAAGGAGAAAAGCATTAGTCTCACACAGACTGGGCACCAAGTTCAGGCCTCAGCATTCAAGCCTACCATTCCTGGTAAATATGCATCCAAAAGGTGGAAGCCATGGGGCTGTCAGTCTCAGTGCCTCTTTCCAAAACACACTACCATGGAGCAACCAAATGACTCCTTTGGAAAAATAAAAATGTCCAAGTAACACATGCTCACTGTACAAAATTCAGAAGCGAAAGTTGTAAAGAGTAAAATTAATCTGTAAACTCATTACCCAGCAATGACCACTGTTAATGGTTGAGAGTATAATTGTTTTTTCTATTCATATTGCACCACGTATTTGCAATATATATGTATTACAACATAGGATCATTCTGTATATTGTTTTGCACTTTTGATTTTTTTCAACTAATTTACTCTGATACTTTCCGTGAGTTAAGCCACGTGTACAATATTCTAGATTCAAACAGCTGCACACTAATTTTCCTGGCTTGTTTGAGACTAAATACCCTCCACCCAATGTAATGCCATGTAAGGATGACGGATGATCCAAGAGCACAGTTTAGGTCACTGGGAGAGCCAGGCAAGCTTCAAAAGGTTTCATTTCTCTTCTTTGGCCAGAAAGCCCCAAGCATCATCCGTCCCCTCCTCCTCCAAGCCCAGCAGCTAGGTAGGGATTAGGAAAAGCCTCCAGTCTTCTTGATAATATACTTCTGCCTAACTTTCCAACTAGGGCTCTCTTGACCGCCCCGCCCCCCCCAATACTCTCCAGGTTCAAGGCCTGGTGAGTTACCTGCTTCCATTAACCAAGGGAGGGGAGAACATAAGGTGGGGCAATTTCACTAATTAGTCCCAAACCGTAAAGCCATTCCAGGACATGGACGCTCCTCTTCCTCTTTGCTGGGACCTCGGTTCCACCCCCTTTCCGTGGCGCGTGTCAACCGGCTCGGGCGGTTAAGGGGGCGCCACGCCCCACTTCCTCTCCCATTTTGTCCACTTGGATGCACCCGTCCTCTGGCCCACTCCCTCCTCCGGGCTGGCATATGGGCTCGACCGCCTCCTCCACTATCCTCCTGAACACCTTCTCACCGGACGAGGCCTAGATCACGAGCCGCATTCGTAGCCGAACCCAGACACGACTCCAGAGCCCTTTCCAACTAGTTTATTCTTCCGGCAGGGCGGTTTAGGGAGGTTTATCCAGCGCCAGCAATTTGCCCGCCTTATTGCAAGGCCCAGGCCTGGGCGGGGGAGGGGGCATCGCGCCGAACTACACTTCCCAGGAGGCAACACGACCGCAACTGCGCTTCAAATAAGTGGTTGGTGATGAGCCCGGGAAACAGGGGTGCCGCAATGTCTTTTGGGCTTTGTAGTTTCGGTCCTGTTCCTGGCGGGAACTAGGGGCGCCGTTACGTCATGGCGGGAGGGAGTGGTGTACTGTGGGAGTTGTAGTTCTCTACCCTCCCACCCAACGATTTAGCCAAGCGCCTGATGACGGAAGTCAGGGTCATTGAGGGTCCCCAAACTGGAGGCTTGCTGTCAGAGCTCTTTCCAGAGGGCATACTAGACGGCAGGAATGATTTTGTAGCTCTTTTTAAAAAGTATCCCAAGTAGTATCTTACAATTCCTGGGAACATCCATGCCTGGTGTTCCTATCCTTGCGTTTAAACTTCTAAACCACCCCCTCCCCAGATCAAAGAAGATTCGAGAGCATCATTATCATTGTGATCATCAGTCATTGTGCTAAGCATTTAATGTAAATTATCTCATTTATTCCTCACTACAACCATATGACACCTATGACTCTTACCCCTATTTTATAGATGGGTGAACTGAGACTTAGAGCCATTTGGTAATAACGTTCTCAAGTCCTTATTAGGCTAAATGGTAATTCTGATTCAAAGTCCTTCATCTTGAGAGAAAACTAGTAAACTGACAATAGCAGACTGAGTACCAGTGCCTATTCAGCTCCACAGTCAACTCTCCTAATTACATTTTTGAAAAGTAATTTGATTAAAATATAGTTACAAACCATACAAACCATCTACAGTGTACATTCAGTGGCTTTTGGTGCAATCACAGAGTTGTGCCTTCATCTCCTAATTACATTTTAATGATAAATATAAATTCTACAGTATGAACACTGATGTTCCTATTCTGTTACTCTGGTTTCTAATATCTTTTGTTTCAAAACAAACAGGTGGAATTTCCTGACCCACCCCATGAAGATGGAGTGTGATGCTTCAGGGCTCCATCCCCCACAGAAGCTTAAAGAAACTAGCAAGAACTAGAAGAAACATCATTCTCAAAACTTCAGAAACTAGTTAAAGAACTGCAGTATCAGGGCTAGTGCTAAATCAAAAGAAAGGCAACTTAAAAGTGGTAGGGTTGGGAAGCGGATTTGGCTCAACTGATAGAGAGTCCGTCTACAATATGGGAGGTCCAGGGTTCAAACCCAGGGCCTCCTGGCCTGTGTGGTGAGCTGGCCCATGCACAGTGCTGATGTGTGCAAGGAGTGCTGTGCCACACAGAGGTGACTCCATATAGGGGAGCCCCATGGGCAAGGAGGACTCCCCTCAAGGAGAGCCACCCTGCCCAAAAAAAATGCAGCCTGCCCAGGAGTGGAGCTGCACACGCAGAGAGCTTACACAACAAGATGATGCAACAAACAAAGAGACACAGATTCCCGGTGCCGCTGACAAGAATGCAAGCCAACAAAGAAGAACACACACAGCAAAGGGACACAGAGAGCAGACATTGGGGGGGTGGGGGAGTGGTAGGGTCTTGTGGCACCCTGGCTATCCCCTCCCCCATCCTCTCATTGACTTGGCATGGAGCCGGCCCACTCTCAGTGCAGATCTCTGGTCCTGGTTCAGGAGGAAGCAAAGTAACCCTCCTGTACATACTGAGAGCATCTAATTCTGGCCCAATCTGTCTGGTGGTGGCCTGAGGACCTGAACCAGGACACTCGTCACAGACTCACAGTCCCAGGACATGCCCTGCATGTAGAGGTAGCTGACAGATCTCACCTATAGATTGCTGTGGGAGAGCAGTCAAGTCGTGGCTGCCTAGGGCAAGGGATTGCCAGCTGCAGGATATAGAACGCAGTACCCAGCACCATAAGGAAACTCTTTCCTAGGGAAGAGAGGACGTTCATATCTATATAAATGGGAGAATTCTTAAGGCCACACAAACATGCCCAAGCACAGAAAGGTTCAAGGAGTCTCCTACACTTTGACCTCAAACTATTCTCCAAACTCATTGTATGGATAGGCTCTGAAGAAGCATGAACAGGCCAATATCAGCAAAAAGTAAGAAAGGCATTTTCTTTTGTTCCTGCTGCTGCTGCTGCTTATTTATTTTATTTTTTAAATTATTTTTTAAAAATTTACTCCCCCCCACCCATTGTCTGCTCTCTCTGTCCATTTACTGAGTGTTCTTCTGTGTCCACTTGCAATCTTGTCAGCGGCACTGGGAATCTGTGTCACTTTTGTTGCGTCATCTTGCTGCGTCAGCTCTCTGTGTGTGTGGCGCCACTTTTGGGAAGACTGCGCTTTTTCACTCAGGGTGGCTCTCCTTGCAGGGTGCACTTCTTGCACATGGGACTCCCCTACGTGGGGGACACCCCTGCGTGGCACAGCACTCCTTGTGTGCATCAGCACTGTGTGTGGGCCAGCTCACCACATAGGTCAGGAGGCCCCGGGTTTGAACCTTGGACCTCCCATATGGTAGGCCGATGCTCTATCAGTTGAACCAAATCTGCTTTTTTCTTCTTCTTCTCCTTCTCCTCCTTCTCCTTCTTCTTCTTCTCCTCTCCTTCTTCTTCTTCTTTTCTTAGCTTGTGGTATTCAAAGAAAGCTCTATCATCACACCTCAGAGTCTAAATTCCAATGAAAACACATTAAAATATCAAAACATCCTGGTTTCAACAAAGATAACAAAGTAGGCAGACAAACAGGAAGTGATGGCCCAGGCCAAGGAGAAGATTCAAGCATTAGAAACCATCAATGAAGAAGATTGGGTTTGGGAGATACGAGACAAAGACGTTTAAAAAATGGTCATTAATATACTCAAAGAAGGGGGATATATGAGAACCTCATATTTTTTAATGTAACATTTTTTGTGATCTATGTATCTTTAAAAAAAAAGACAATTAAAAATAATTTTTTAAAAAGATTGCAAAGGGAGAGTTGAAAGGGCAAGATTGAAGGCAGTGGTTAGAAAAAATAAAATCATTTCATGGTCATGTGCCCATTGGGAAAAAAAATATATGCTCAAAGAGCTCTAGAAAAATATGGACAAAGAACTAAAGGAAATTAGGAAAACTAAAGATGAACTCAGAATATCAATAAACAGATGAAAATCATGAAAAGGAGCAAAAGAGAAAAAGTGGATTTAAAGTTCACAACAAATGAAATTAAAACTTTCTTAGAGGGGCTCAACAGCAGATTGGAGCTAGCAGAGGAAAGAATCTGTGAACTTGAAGATGAGACTATTGAACTCATTCAGTTTGAGGAGCAGAGAGATTGAAGAAGGGACAACAAAACCTTAAACAATCTGTCAAATGCCAAAGATAGAATTCTGAAAGCTGTAAGAGAGAAGCAATGTGTCATATACAAGACAGCTGCAATAAAATTAAGTGCTGATTTCTCATCAGAAACCACGGAGGCATGAAAGCAGTGGGCTAACATATTTAAAGAGTTTAAAGCAAAAAACTGCCAACCAATGTGGGCAGCTATTTTGAGTTAGCAACCCAAGAGGACCAGACGGGCTTCCACGGCTCGGCGGTGAGCCCCTAGGCCAACGCGTAGGCCTAGGTTCTCCAGGTGTGGGGGACGCGCGGTAAAAACCACGGAGACAGCCTGTGAGAGTGAGCTAGTCTACTTTATTGCGGAAATACACTCGATTATATAGGGTCGGGTTAAGGGAGGGGTAGGAGCTGGGGCGGGTTAACTACGGGGCGGTAGTGGATAGGCGGAGCCGTGCAGGCAGCTATGAGGTAAGCGGTGACTAAGGAAGGGGGCAGATTATGAGTTGGCTAAGTGGGTGGGACTGGCGGGAAGGATAGCAACGGCTGGAAAAGGGAGATCACAGGGGCTAGGAGGAGGGGTGAAGGAAGGCAGTAACAATTGCTCCTTTTGTTTTATAAAAAAAAAAGGGGGCGTGAGAGAGTAGAGGGATGGGCTGTGGAGGGTGAGAGAAAAAGGGGTAGAATTGACTGGCGATGGGCAAATGACATATCATTTGGCCAGAATGTATGCATAGCCCTTAGGGTCGGTGCGTGCCAGTGCTAGACGAAATATCTAACATGATGTTGCGCACGCTTTTTTGGGGTGGATAGCGCTGTGGCTGGTTTAACCGTGAAAGATTCTCCGACGTATAGCAATAAAGGGGGGCGGAGGGTGCACCCAAGCCCTTTACGCCGAGGGAAACAAACCCGTGCCGGCGGCTAAGGTCAGGGAGTTTCACAGCAAGCAGCTTCACAGGCGGGAAGTACGGTGGGAAAGGGGGCGAGGACAAGGGCGGGATTGAGGAGCGAGATCAGAGATAGCAAGACGGTGGTAATGGATTTGAACAAACGAGGAAAATACACTGTCAGCGTGATCCTTGGCAAGACGGATGATTCGTCGAATGGCCCAAGGACCAACGGTGAGACCTAGGATGATGAGCAGAACTGGGGTTAGTAACGGGAGGAGATAAGGGAGGAGGGGCTGCAGGAAGCCCCAGGAACCAGCACTTTGGGCTCGTTCAAGTCGGCGTTGGTTGAGACCTTTTTCAAGTTCTTTTAAGCTGGAGTCTACTAAACCGGTATAATTGGCATAGATGCAGCATTCTTCTCCCAGAGTTGCACATAGGCCACCTTCTTTGAGGAGGAGGAGGTCAAGGCCTCGGCGGTTTTGCAGGACAACTTCTGAAAGGGAATTGAGGGAGTCTCTAAGATACTTGACTGCATCTCGGAGGTAGATGATATCAGAGTCTACTGCTTGTCTAAGGTTTTGGAGGGCGGAGGCTTGTGTGGCTAGGGCTGCAACACCAGTGGCGGCTCCAGCTGTAGCTAGGAGGGAAGTGACAGTGAGTACAGCAGTAATAGGTTCGCGTTTGTGGAGGTAAATAGCTTCTTGAGTGTGATCAAAGGCTTCAAAGAAATGTAGAGGAGTGTGATAGATGACTCGGGGCGTGAGGAGGATGAGAACACACGTTTCTTTGGTCTTGTTAAGTGTGGCAACAGATAAGCATGGGGTAAGTCCGGTGGAAGAGCAGAGCCATTGGGTGGTGTTTAGGGGAACTAAGTATTTGGCAGAGACGTCTGGGGAGGTATAGTTGGTACAGACAGTAAGGCTAGGAGTGTGGGAAGAACGGGGGTGAATGCATAAACCTTTGGAAGAGATGTGCGTAAAAGTGAGTGGGACATGAGTAGACTGATTCCAATTGCAGGAAGAGGGGGAATCGTCGGTGGAGGAAGTAAAGAGTGGTGAAGGGATAGCAAGTGGATCATAGAGGGGGAGGCTGGGGGAAAGACATAACCAGCAAGAGCGAGTGAGGTTGGGGTGGGAGGCATTGAGAGAGGAATAGGAGGCGTTTAGGAGTTTGAAGTAGGGACTAGAGGGGATGAGAGGATGTGGTTGAATACCTGGAGCGGGGGGGGGGGGGGGGGGGAAGTGGGGCTTGTAGAAGGGACGACGGCGGCCAAGGTGGAAGAAATTTTGAGGGGGGTAGATGAGGACAGAAGAAGGTGAACAGTGGGTGAGGGAGGAGGGTTAAGGAGGTGATTGGGACCAATAGCAGAGGGTGGGGCAGAGACAACACGCTTTTGGATTTCAAACAAGGCACCACGATCATAGTTGCTCATATACAACCGGAGTCCATGGGGGCGAGCGGCCAGCCATGTATCGTCGTTTGGGTTTTTTACTGTCAGCCAAATAAAGTCCCAACGGGAATTGTTGGCTACTTGGAGAGAGAGATACGGGTCTCTGTTGGGGGCGCCGGACCATCCATGGGCCATGGTCACACATCCCCAAGAGGGGCAGTAGAAGTGTGATGGGTCATGACAACCTCGAGCACTAGCAGGACAGATGTAAAAACCAGACACAGGGTTGAATTGAGGGCCAAGGAGATGGTTGTTTCGAGAAAGCAGGCATGCTGTATCCCCGCCTCGACAGGATGAGGAGGAGTGGTGGCCTACCTTCGCTTTTCTGATGTTGCTTACTTGGCATTCGGGACGGAAGGAAATTCCAGCAAGAGGGCAGACGTGCGTGAGAAAGGAGGGAGCGACACTAGTAACATTATAAGCGAGAATGTGCTTTTCCAGGAATGTCTGTAAGGTCCAGTTGAATGGCTGATGGGATGAGGAGCTTTGGGCAGAGGAGGCTAGAGACAACATGAGAATGAGGAGATGGATGAGGTAGGGAAGGGTAGGGGAACAGGAGGCGGGGGTGTGAACAGAGCGGGCTTGTCGGAGGAGCTGGAGAACTTGGCGCTCGATGGGGTCATCATCTTCCAGGGAAAGACGGCTTAGGCGGCGGGCAAGGAAGCGTTGTCGACGTCGTTCGCGGCGAGAAGGAGCTGGTGTGGTTCTCACGGACGGTGGTGTTGGAGAGGTAGGCTCGAGTGAATTTGCTTGGGGGCGCATGGTGGTCATGGGAGGAGGGCGACGAGGGAGGTGAAAACGCCAATTAGAAGTAGAAAGGCGACAGCAAGGAGAAAACCTTGGCGGAGGTTCCAATCTGCTGGGGCTATAGCTGCGAGACAGACAGCTGAAAAGATTGTTTAAAAAATGAAGACTATAAAAAAGAAGTATAAAAGTGGGTGAGGGTGCGAGGGGAGTGGGAAGAGCATCTGCACTGAGAGTTCTTCTCTGATAAGTTGTAAGGCACGTTTCGGTGGAGGTCAGGCACTTGTCAGCAGCAGGTTGTAGAGGCGGCAATAAGGCTCTTCTTGTAAATTGTGCAGAGTCGAGTCTTTTGGGGAATCTGTAAAGACAAAGAAGGGAGAAGAGAGCCCTCATAGGGGAGGGACAATCAGCGGAAAGAAACTCGGAGAGAGTACTTATTTAAATATAAACATTTCAGGGAGGGGCTGGTTGGTGTTGAATTTGAGCGAATGGGGCGACATCTGGGCCTCCGCAGTCAATGTTGTCTCTAACGGAGGGCGCAGTGTACTCGTCATTCAGTGGAACTTTGGGGTCGGTGGCAGGCCTGATGTAGCGTCCAGGAACCCAGAGCGGTTGTGGCTCGGAGTCTGGGAAGACACAAGCAAAGCCTCTCCCCTGTGCTAGCAAGGGGGCTGGGTCTTGCCAAAGGTTTGTGGCGGGGCCTTTCCAATGAACAAGAGGAACTTGTGAAGGTTGCCACATGGGTCCCCAATGTTTGTGAGTTGGGGAGAGTCCTTTGTTATTGAAGGTCAGGAGATTATGATGGATAAGGCAAGCAGTAATGACGTCGGCAGGGGCTTTATGGGGAGAGGAAGTTTTTTCTTTTTGAATGAGTAGCTTGAGCTGTTGGTGAGTGCGCTCAACAATTCCTTGCCCCTGCGGGTTGTAGGGGATGCCGAAATGGTGTGTGATGTGGTACATCTGCACAAAGCTGGCAAAGGTGGCACTGCGGTAGGCTGGTCCATTGTCGGTTTTTAGATCCCAGGGAATTCCCATGAATAAAATGGCTTGCCGAAGTGCTTTGATGCAATGTTTGGCACTCTCTCCTGTGAGGGGCACAGCATAGCATAGGTGCGAGAAGGTATCAACTGCAACATGAAGATATTTAAGGCGCCCAAAAGCACTAACATGGGTGACGTCTAGTTGCCAGCGGGAGTTAGGCCGCAGGCCGCGGGGATTAGCTCCGCGGGGCTGCAAGGGTCCAAGGGGTAGCAAAGGTGCGCATGTTCGACAGGAACGCACAAGATGTTTGCATGTTTTGATGGGAAGGTCTGGAAAGAGCTTCTGGATAGATCGCGCAGAGAAGTGGAATTGAGAGTGTAAAAGTTTGGCTTGGTTGACGAAGTCCCCTAGTCTTGTTTTGTCAATGGAATCTTCTCGAATGGCAGCTGGGTATGCATGGCGGCCGGATGCTAAGGCGTCAGCAAGAGCATTTCCTTGAGTCAGTGGTCCTGGCAGGCCAGAGTGACTTCTGATATGAGCGATGAACCAGGGTTGTTGCCTTTCTTCAAGCAGTCGCTGTACAAAGGCGAGTGCTTGATCTATAGATGAGTCGCTGGGTAGAAAGGTAGCAAGTGGGAGGCTGCGACATACCAGTAAGGTGTATAAGCTGTCTGTAAAGATGTTGAGAGGCTGGTCTGGGTAAAGATTGAGGACTGCAGCGACAGCTAAAAGTTCACCCACTTGAACAGAAAGGTGATTGGCAAACATTACCTGTCGTGGCTCAAGCCTTCCTGGCGCATATATGACAGCAGCGAAGGCCCTTTTTGAGGCATCAGTGAAAGCAGTGATGGCGAAGGGAATTGGCTTTCTTGCGGGCAGCGGACGGAACGGGTTGAAAAATGCTAATTGAGATACACCTTGCAACAGTGGATGATGAGGATAGTGGTTGTCGAAGGAGCCACGAAAGAACTCTATCAGGCTCTGCATTTGAGCATTATTCATGATAAGGGAAGTAACTTCTTTTGCTTCAAAGGGCCAAACAATGGTGTGTGGCGGGACGCCGTACGTTTGTATGGAGAGAAGTACTAAGTCAGTGGCTAATGTGATCCAAGCCCTTGTAAATGGGCAGATTTTTGGGAGTTTACTTTTTGACGTGTGTAGAAAAAGAAGAGGACCATCTTGCCATAGGAGACCCGTCGGGGTGACTGGTGTTGGCAAAACTAAGGCAAGGATTGGGAGATCGGGAGAGAATCGCTCTAGGCGGCATTGCTGGAGTGCAGCATTTACTTGTTGGATGGCTTCTTTGGCAGCTGGGGTGATGGTGATGGGGCGAACGACTGCAGCGGATGGACTGCATTTAGTCTGCAGGAGCTCGAAAAGGGGTTGCATTTGCGCCGTTGTGATGGGGAGTGCTGATCGAAGCCAATTGATCTGTCCGCAAAGCCGTTGGAGCTCAGTCAGCGTCATTTGATCAGAAACATGGATTTGCGGGCTGGTGGGCCGAATATATTGATGAAAATGAAAGCCTAAGAACTGGAAAGGTGGCTGGGGGTTAACTTTGTCAGGTTGCACTGTTAATCCAAGACTTGAGAGGTTCGTCATAACTGCAGAGAGTAGATCATTGAGAAGTGTGTTAGAACTTGCTGCTAAAAGAAGGTCATCCATATAGTGGATGATGTATGTGTGCTCTGGATGGAACTTAGAGCATAGCGGCTCAGTGGCATGATTGACATAGAGCTGACATATAGTTGGACTGTTCCGCATGCCTTGTGGTAGTACTCGCCATTGGAATCGGAGTGCTGCTCCTTGATTGTTGGTACGCGGGACTGCAAATCGTGGACAATCTCGCGGGTGAAGGGGAATGGAGAAAAAGCAATCTTTGATGTCAATAGTGGCAGCATAAAAATGCTGGGGGACTGCGGTGGGATGCGGGCAACCAGGCTGGGGTGACCCCATTGGCTTAATATGCTTGTTAATTTCTCGAAGGTCGTGGAGGAGGCGAAACTTGCTTGTGTTCTTTTTGTTGATGACAAAAACTGGCAAGTTATAGGGACTGGTAGACGGCTCAATGTGCCCTGCCTGTAGTTGCTCTTCAACGAGGGCAGAGAGAGCTTGTAGTTTGTGAGTTGGCAAGGGCCACTGCTCGGCCCAGATGGGCTCCTCTGTGTCCCATTCCAGAGGGATAGGGTCAGGTCTTGAAATGGGAGCAGTGGCCCCTATAAGGGGGGGGGGGCGGCGCAGCTAAGAAGGCTTCTGTAGTGATTCAAGCTTTTAGCTGGCTGAGTACATCTCTTCCCCACAGGATGGTTTGGACTGAAGAGAGGACGAGTGGACGAATTTGGCCTTCGTGACCCTCTCGGTCGCTCCAATGCAGAGGCTGAGATGTTTTCCAAGAGGTAGCAGCTCCCATGGCGCCGATGACTTGAGGGCCAGTTTCGAGGGGCCAGTGATTAAAAGCGGCAATTTCGAAGGGAATACAAGAGATTTCAGCACCCGAGTCCAAGAGTCCGTCAAGCCATTGTCCCTCTATTTTAAGTTCTAGTGAAGGTCTTTGGTGACGTTTGATAGGCATGGTCCACATTAGGGTTTTGGAGCTTTGTGAAGGGCCTCTTGGGGGAGGGGCTGAGGCCTGCCCCGCTGGAAGTTTAAAGGCTGAGAAAAACGTTGCGCTGAGCGGCAGTCGCGGGCCCAGTGATACCCTTTGCCACAGCGCGGGCATGGCGTGGGGGGACCTCTTGGTCTGTGCAGTGCTACGGCAGGGCGGGGAGCTGCCGGTTGAGGGCACTCGCGAACAAAATGACCGGGCTGACCGCATCGAAAACAGGCAGAATTGGAGGCAGATGAGACAGCCATGGCGGAAGCGAAGGCAGCAGTAAGTGCTTTAGTCTGTGGGTCAATATCTCGACAAGCTAGGACCCATTCGTGCATCAGCTTATCACGGATAGGAAGGATGACAGCTCGGAAGGGTGTGAAGCACCCATCAAGAATAAGTTCTTTTGCTAACGCAAACTGAGCGTCTTCGTTAGTAATTTTACGTTGGCATGCTTCGATAACGCGGGCAACAAATGCCGGAAAGGTTTCTTGCGAGTCCTGAAGCATTTGTGTGAACTTGGTGGATTGTTTGGTGGAAATCAAAGAAAATGACCGCTGAACGAGAACTTTCACTCGGTGCCAAAACCCTGGGTCTATGTCTACATAGGAACGAGGGTCAGCATAGTTGTTAACCCCTGTGTAGGCATCAGCTGGATCTTGGACACCCGCTCGAACATTTTCCACTACTTGTTGATCAACAGCCACTTGATAGTGAGCGTGCCATTCAAGGAACTGGCCTGGCTGAAGGATGGAACGAGCTAGAGAAATCCAATCATAAGGAAGAACAAGCTGAACCCCTAACTCTTCTATTAGTTGTTGAGCATATGGGCTATCAATGCCATCTTCTTTAACGGCTTTGCGAAGAGTTTTAACTTCTTCTGCTGTGAAGGGAAGCCAAGTCTGAGGGCGTTGCTGCGTGGGCAGCGGGTTGAGCGGGTATAGCTGGGGGGCAGGAGAATGCACTTCGCTAGAAGCAGGTGGGGGGCTGCTGCCATACGGTGGTGGCGAGGGATGAACAGCAGCGGGGAACAGATGAGAGAATGATGGCTTAGCAGCGTCAAGGCGGCAACAAGCTGGTGGCGGGATATTTTTGGGCGCTTGACAAGATGGCGGAGCGGCTACATCACTTCTGGGCGTCCGCCAAGATGGCGGTGTATTGACGTCGTTTCCGGGCGCCGGCCAAGATGGCGGTGAAGTCGCGTCATTTCTGGGCGCCGGCCAAGATGGCGGCGAAGTCACGTCATTTCCGGGCGCCGGCCAAGATGGTGGCGAAGTCACGTCATTTCCGGGCGCCGGCCAAGATGGCGGCGAAGTCACATCCGGCGAGGGACAAAATGGCGCAGGAGGCTTTTCCGGTTTAACGGAAGATGGTGTCTGCATCATTTCCGGGGCAGGGCCGGAAGATGACGGGACAGGGAGGGGCGGGTAAAGGCGAGAGGAAGCGCCTTTGTTCCCGCCGGCGGGCTCGGATATAAGTGAAGAAGAAGCCGGAAGTGCGCCATTTTGGGCAGAGGTGGAAGAAGAAGGAGAAAGTCCGCCATTTTGAGGAGCTGCTGAAGCGGCTTCTGCGGGCCGTGGGGAGCGCGGGCGGGGAGGTTCGTGCTCGAGAGCGGCGGCGAGCTGGTCAGACAGAGAATTTGTGTCGCCAGGATCGTCGGGCTCATAGTCATTGGGTTGCTTAACTGATTTGTCTCGGATGGCTTCTGACGGCGCACCAAGGAGACAGGCGCGTATGGCTACTAGAGCAGGCAGCAGGCCGGGCGGAAAAGACCGCTTCTCATACTCTATGGCAGAGGTGACTCGATCTATGAGTCGAGAGTATGTGTCCGGGCTCCAGAGCTGGCAGGTGGCAAGCCACGGATTAAAAGGGAGTAGCAGGTCCCAGTATTTTTGGAGCTGTTTCAGGGAAACGCGGACTCCATTGGTATCAAGCAAGGCGGCTAAAAGCCGAACCTGAGGGGTATGGTGTGAGGAGAGAGAGGCGCCCATAGTGGGAGAAGAAAAGACGGTGATGGGGTCCCTACCTGGAGAGCTGAAATGGTCGCCTGTAGACAGCAGCAGCAGCAGCAAAGAGGGGCCGGAGGGCGGTGGAAGGAAAGGATCCCGGACGAGCCCCCAACTGTGGGCAGCTATTTTGAGTTAGCAACCCAAGAGGACCGGACGGGCTTCCACGGCTCGGCGGTGAGCCCCTAGGCCAACGCGTAGGCCTAGGTTCTCCAGGTGTGGGGGACGCGCGGTAAAAACCACAGAGACAGCCTGTGAGAGTGAGCTAGTCTACTTTATTGCGGAAATACACTCGATTATATAGGGTCGGGTTAAGGGAGGGGTAGGAGCTGGGGCGGGTTAACTACGGGGTGGTAGTGGATAGGCGGAGCCGTGCAGGCAGCTATGAGGTAAGCGGTGACTAAGGAAGGGGGCAGATTATGAGTTGGCTAAATGGGTGGGACTGGCGGGAAGGATAGCAACGGCTGGAAAAGGGAGATCACAGGGGCTAGGAGGAGGGGTGAAGGAAGGCAGTAACAAACCAAGAAAACTAAATGTGGCAAAACTTATTTCATAAATAAAGGAGAGAGAGGGGGCAAGATGGTGGCAGAGGAAGGAGCTGTCAGAGTCAGCTCATCCTACAGTACAGTTATTTACCTGCAGAGCTATCTAAATCACCTATTTGGGGGGGCCCAGGAGAACAGAAGAACACGCTATAACATTCTTGGAAGACCAGAAAGGAGGAGACTGGAGTGGGTGTAGCTCAGTGGTTGAGTGCCTGCTTTGCATGTGCAAGGTCATGGATTCAATCCCTGGTACCTCCTTAAAAAAAAAAATTACAGAAGGAGGAGACTGCCCATCTGCAGTGAAGATTCATGAGTAGAGCAGTCCACACTGTGGAGGCCAGTGCCCATCCCCTGGTTATGGTGCAAGCCATCTCAGGTGCTATTCCTTGACTGGAGTTGGCAGCTCCATTTCCCAAAAATGGGGGAGGAAAATATGGACAGGCACTAACTTCAGCTACTGATTAGTAAATTCAGCTGATTAAACTTCACACCTATGAGCAGCTAAAGTTTGGGCTCTGTCCAAGTCAGAAAGAGGCCAGTAGCCTCCATTTTAACTCCACCCCTGGCAAAAGGGGAAGTGGGGCTGATAGAAAATCATGGTGAAGCTAGAGACTGGCTTCTTTCCACCCAGGTCAGGTTACAGCCCTAACATAGGTTCCAGCCCCACCTCTGGCAGGGAGGAAGCTGGGGAGACCTGCACCAGCCTCTCCGGGCAACTACAGGCACTTTTGACCCACACAGACTAGATTGGTGAGGAAACCTACAGACACATCTCTGCCCCCAATAGGATAGAAGGGGGCCTGTGTTTCCTCAACCTCTCCAGGCAACTGCAGATAATTTCAGCCCACATGAACTAGATTATTGGACACATCTGTGGCTCCATCCCCACCTCTGACAGAGCAGGAAGAGAGACCGTGCTCCCTCACCCTCTCTGGGCAACTGCAATCACTTCAGTCTTCAAGGACTAGATTGCTGGGCACACAGGAGGCTCCATTCCCACCCCTGGTTATGGAGAGGGGGACTGGTGCTCCATCAGTCTATCTGGGCAACTGCAGTCAATTTTGACTTGCATAGTTAGTGTGTTACCTACACCTGTGGTCTTCACCCCATGCAGAGAAGGAAGGAGTGTGGAGCTTCACTAGTTACTCTGGGCAACTACAGACAGGCTTGGTCTGCATTGCTCGGATTACTTCACATGGCTGTGGCTCCATCTCTACCCCTGGCATGGGGGAAAGTTGGGAGAAGCTTCATTGGTTCCCAGGGCACCGCAGATAGGTCAGCCTCCACAGCTTACAGTACCATCCTCAGTTCCTATTCCACAACCAGCAATGGAGAAAGGGCAAGAATTTTCAGGTGGGCTAGACATGAGCTCCTATCAATTTCCAAATTATGTTGAGCCAAGCATCCAAGAGACTGTAGCACAAACCAATCAAATAGAAAGCCCTAGACTAAAGAGAGGAAAGGGGCCAATAATAAATACATCTAGTAAATTAGTGCCAAGACACCAACAAAAAATTACAATCCCTACCAAAAAACAGGAAGATATGGCTCAATCAAAGGAACAAACTAAGCCCCCAGATGACATAAAGGAGTTGAGACAACTAATAATAGATTTTCAAACAAATCTCCTTAATAAATTCAATGAGATGCTAAAGAGATTAAGGACATCAGGAAGACACTGGAGTGAGCACAAAGAAGAACTTGAAGGCATACATAGAAAAATAGCAGATATTATGGGAATGAGAGGCACAATAAATGAAATTTAAAATACACTGGAAGTATATAACAGCAGATTTGAAGAGGCAGGAGAAAGGATCACTGAGCTTGAAGATAGGGTCTCTGAATATGAACATACAATGAAAAGCTAATTAAAGAATGGAAAAAAATTAACAGGGTCTCAGAACTAAATGATGGCAAGAGACATGCAAACATTTATGCCATGGGTGTCCCAGAAGAAGAAGAGAAGGGAAAGGGGTCAAAAGCAATATTTGAGAAAATAATGGTAGAAAATTTCCCAACCCTATTGAAGGACATAGATATCTGTGTCCAAGAAGCACAACACACTGCCATCCAAATAACACATACTAATCAGAATGTTAAATGCCAAAGATAAAGAGAGAATCTTGAGAGCAGCAAGAGAAAAGAGATTCTTCACATGCAAAGGGTGCCCAATAGTATTAAATGCTGATTTCTCATCAGAAACCATGGAGGCAAGAAGGCAGTGGTAATATATAAGATACTGAATGAGAAAAACTGCCAGCCAAGAATCTTATGTCCTGCGAGATTGTATTTAAAAAAATGAGGGTTAGTTTAGAATATTCACAGATAAACAGAAACTGAGAGAGATTGTAACAAAGGGACTGGCTTTGCAGGAAGTACTAAAGGGAGTGCTATAGACTGAAAAGAAAAGAGAGTGTAATCTAAAACTTAAAAAAAAAAAAGTCAGGAGAGAGAGCCTTGGAAGGGAGTCTAGAAATGAAGATTATATCAATAAAAGTAACAAAGTGTACAAAGAGTGATGAAAACAAGATATAACAGATAAACCCCAAAGATCAAAATGGGTGAAGTAAGACCTGCCTATACAGTAATAACTTTGAATGTTAATGTATTAAATTCCCTAAACAAAAGACACAGACTGGTGGAATGGATAAGAAAATATACGTTATCTATATGCTGTCAATAAGAGAGTCATCTTAAACCCAAGGATAAAAATAAGATTGAAAGTAAAAGGCTGGAAAAAGATATGCCATGCATGCAGTAAACTAAAAAATAGCTGGAGTAGGTATACTTACATTGGATGAAATAGACTTCAAAAGAAAAGCTGTATTAGAGACAAGGAAGGGCATTGTATATTAATAAAAGGGACAATTTATCAGGAAGAATTAATAATCATAAATGTATATGCACCTAACCAGATGTCCAAAGTTACCTGAGGCAAACAGTGGCAAAACTCAAGGGAGAAATAGATGTCACTACAATAATAGTTGGAGACTTCAGTACGCCAATCTCATCTTGGATAGGTTATCTGGGCAGAGGATCAATAAAGAAACAGCTTGAATAATATGATAAATGACCTAAACTTAAGAGACGTATACAGAACATCACAGCCCCAAACATCAGGATATACATTCTTCTCAGTTGCTCATAGATCTTTCTTCAGGATAGACCATATGTTGGGTCACAAAGCAGATCTTAATAAATTTTAAAAGTTTGAAATTATACAAAGCATTTTCTCAGATCATATGGAATAAAGCTGGAAAAAGGGAAAAATCACAACACACTACTTAATATCCAGTGGGCTAAAGAAGAAATTTCAAAGAAAAATCAATAAATATCTCAAGATGAATGAAAATGAGAATGCAACTTATCAGAACTTATAGGATGCTGTGAAAGCATTGCTGAGTGGGAATTTTATAGCCCTCAATGCTTACATTAAGAGAAGAAAGAACTAAAATTAATGTCCTAACTACACATCTGGAGGAACTAGAAAAAGAATAGCAAACTATGCCCAAAGCAAGTAGAAGGAATGAAACAACAAAAAAGACCAGAGCAGAAATAAGTGAAATTGGAAACAAAAAGCAATAGAGAGAATTAACAAAACCAAAAGGTGGTTCTTCAAGAAGATCAACGAATTTGACAAACCCTTAGAATGACAAAGAAAAAAAGAATATGCAAATAAATAAAGTCAGAAATGAAAATGCGAATATTACTCCTGCCACCACAGAAATAAAAAGATGATACAATGAACAACAGTGCACCAACTAGACTATGCAGATGAAATGGAAAAATTCCTAGGAGCATAAGAACAATCTACACCAACCCTAGAAGAAATAGAAGACTTCAACAAGCTAATCCCCACAAAGAGATTGAAACAGCCATCAAGCAACTCCCCCAAGCAAAAAGCCCAGGACCACATGACTTCAAGGTGAATTCTATCAAGCATTCAAAGAATATTTAGTAGCAATCTTACTCAAACCCATTCCAAAAAAAATGAGCAAGAAGGAATGCTACCAAGCTCATTCTGTGAAGCCACTATCACCCTAATACCAAAGCCAGGTAATGATATTATGAAAAAGGAAAATTACAGGCTGATTTACTTAATGAATATAGATACAAAAGTCCTCAACAAAATACTCACTAATCAAATTCAGCAACACATTAAAAGAATTATTCATCATGATCAACTGACTTTTATCCCAGGTATGCAAGGGTGGTTCAACACAAGAAAATCAGTGTAATACACTACATTAGTAAACCAAAGAAGAAAAATCACATGATCATCTCGATCGATGCAGAAAAGGCATTTGACAAAAGCCAACATCCTTTCTTTATAAAAATACTCCAAAAGATAGGAATTGAAGGAAACTTTCTCAACATGATAAAGAGTATATATGAAAAATCCACAGCTAACATTGTACTCAGTGGTGAAGGACTGAAAGATTTCCCCTTGAGATCAGGAACAAGACAAGGATGCCCACTGTCACCGCTGTTGTTCAATATACTGCCAGAAGTTCTAGTTAGAGCAAATGGGCAAGAAAAAGAACTAAAAGTCATCCAAATTGGAAAGGACAAAGTAAAACTTTTGCTATTTGCAGATGATATGATCCTAAACTTATAAAATCCTGAAATATCTGCAACAAAGCTACTAGAGCTAATAAATGAATTCAGCAGATTGGCAGGATACAAGATTAATACACAGAAATCAGGGGTGTTTTTATACACTAGTAACGAGCAATCAGAGGAGGAAGACAGGAAAAACATTCCACTTACAATAGTGACTGAAAGAATCAAATATTTAGGAATAAGCATAAACAAGGATATAAAGTACTTGTATTCAGAAAACTACAATATATTGTTAAAAGAAATCAAAGAAGATCTAAATAAATGGAGGAACATTCTGTGTTCATGGAGGGGAAGACTAAATATCGTTAAGACGTCAATTCTACCCAAATTCACATACAGATTCAAAGCAATCCCAATAAAAATTCCAACAGCCTTTTTTAAATAAATGGAAATTCCAATTATCAAATTTATTTGGAAGGGTAAGGCGCCCTGAATAGCTAGAACCATCTTAAAAAGGAAGCATGAAGTTGGAGGATTCTCACTTTCAGACTTTAAATCATATTATCTAGCTACAGTGGTAAAAAAGCATGGTACTGGCATAAAGATAAACATATAGATCAACGAAACCGAACTGATGTTTCAGAAACAGACTCTCGCATCTATAGTCAAGTGATTTTATAAAAGCTATGAATAGAACCATAAAACTCCTAGAAGAAAATGTAGGGAAACATCTTCAAGACCTGGTGGTAGGTAGTGGTTTCTTAACCCTTACACTGAAAGCATGAGCAACAAAAAAAGAAAGGATAAATGGGGCCTCCTCAAACTTAAATACTTTTGTGCTTCAAAGGACTTTGTCAAGAAGGTGAAAAGGCAGTCTACTCAATGGGAGAAAATATTTGGAAATCACATGTCCGATAAGGGTTTGAATTCCATGATATATAATGAGATCATAAACTCAACAAAAGAGCATGCAATCTGATTTAAAAATGGATGCAGGACTTAAATTAGACATTTCTCCCAAGAGGAAATATAAATGGTAAAACACATGAAAAAGTGTCCACTTTCATTAGCTATTAGATATATGCAAATCAAAACTACAATGAGATATCATCTCACACCCCGTATAATGGCCATAATAAAAAACAAACAGACAAAGAGAAAACAAGTGCTGGAGTGTATGTGGAGAAGTAGGAAAACTCCTTCACTGGGTGGGAATATAGAATGGTGCAGCTTTTGTGGAAGACAGTTTGGCAGTTCCTCAGGAAGCTAAATATAGAATTGCTTTATGATCTGGCAGTCTATCTACCAGGAATATATCCAGAAGAACTGAAAACAGTCATGCGAACGGACATTTGCACTCTGGTATTTGTAGCGGTATCATTCACAACTGCCAAAAAATGGAAACAACACAAATGCTCATCAACTGATGACTGGGTAAACAAAATGTGGTATATACATATGATGGAATACAATGCTTCTGTAAGAAAAAATGAAATTGGGATACATATGCTAACATAGATGAACCTTGAATGAAATAAGCCAGACACAAAAGGAAAATATTGTATGGTCTTATTAATATGAATTAAATACGAAGAATAAATACATAGAGTTAAAACCTAAACTATAGGTTACTAGGAGAGAGGATAAGGACTGAGAAGGGAGTACTGATACTTAATGTATGTAGAATTTGCAATTAGCTTGACTGTAAAAGTGTGGAAATGGATAAAGTTGATGGTAACACAGTATAGTGAGTATAACTAACATGGTTGTTTTTTAAATGGGATTGTGGCTGAAATGGGTAGTATAGGGATGTAAATGTCAATTGACAGAAAGGGAATAATCTAGGGATTGAGTAACAGTGAACTTGGAGGTGGGTGAGGATTATGGCTAATAATACAAATACAAAATGTTCTGTGAACTAAGAACAAATGTACATTACCATTACAAGGTGGTAAGCATATAGTGATGTATGGGGAAAATATAATTAATGTAACATAGATCATAATTAACAGCAATATTATAGTATTCTTGCATCAATGTCAAAGAAGGTACTATACCAATGCTAAGTGTCAATAATAATAGGGGATTATGGGATCTTTTTCTTTTGGATTAAGGAAAATGTTCAAAAGTTTACTGGGGTGATGACTGCACAACTCTGTCATAAAATTGAGACCACTGAATATACATTTTGGATAGAATTTACAAGGCATGGGACTGTATAACAGAGTGAGCCATGTGGTGGAAGATGGACAGTGGTTAACAGTGGAAATATGAGAGTGTTCTCTCATGAGCAATAACAAATGTACAATACGAATACATAGTGTTGATAATAGGGGGTTTATGGAAAAAATACACCTAGTGTACACAGTGAACCATAGTTAGTGGTAATAGTCTGATCGTGTTCTTTCATAATCTGTAACAAATATTCCATAACAGTGTAAGGTGTTGGTGGAGCAGTTATGTATGGGAATTCTGCACATTGTGCATGATTGTTTTGTAAGCTCATAACTTCTCTAATTGAAAGAAAAGGGGGAAAATTGGGGAGAATTAAGACATTCCCAGATAAACAAAAGCTGAAGGAGTTCATCACCACATGACTGGCCCTAAAGAGATGCTAAAGAGAGTTCAGTAGGTCGAAAGGAAAGGGCAATAGATTGAAGCCATATGAAGAAATAAAAGCATGGTATAAGAATATATCTCAATAAAACTACTTAAAAAAAAAAGAATGAAAATCTCTGGTAAAGGAAATGACCTAGGTAAATATAAATGCCAGGACTATTGTATTTTTGGTTTATAACTCCACTTTTTACTTTCTGTGGAATCCAAAAGGCAAATACATAAAATAAAATAATAAATCAGTGATTTTCAGACTCATAATGTATATAAACATGTATTTTGTGATAAGAACTACATAAAGGTGAGGGGACAGAGTGGTTTAGGAACATAGCTTGTATTACAATTGAAGTTAAGTTGGTATCAAAGCAAAAGAGGTTGTTATAGATTTAGGATGTTAAATTTAAGCACCATAGTAACTGCAAAGAAAGTATCAGAGAATATGAAAGTTCATAGAGACAGAAATTAGATTACAGATTACCAGGGGCAGAGGGCAGGGGTAATGGGGCATTAACACATAATGGGTGTAGGGAAAGTTTTAGTAATGGAAGGTGGTGAGGGTACCACAACATTGTGAATGTGATCAGTCCCACTGAATGGTACGCTTGGGAATGATTGAGATGGGAAAGTTTTTATTGCATGTATTGCCCACAATTGGAAGGAAAGAAGCAAGGGAGGGAGGAAGGAAGGAAGGAGAACAACAACTACAGAGACAATTACAACTGTGGCAGTTTGAAATTATTTTTTGAATCCCAAAAAGAAAAATATTTATGTTCTAAACTAATCTGTTCCTGTGGGTGTGAGACCCATTTGACTGGACTATGTCAGTGAGTCATGATTCATGCTGTGTCTCCGCCCTCTTGCTGGGTCTGATATAAAGGGAGAGACAGACTCACATGGACAGACAGGGAAAAAGGGAATCCACCTTGTTTGATCCTGCCGTGTAAGAGAGAGGATGGCTTAAGCATGAAGCCCCAAGAGGCTGGCCAATGGAGCAACTCCACAGGAGACCATGGGCCCAGAGGGTAAGGCTTTTACCTCAGCAGAGATGGGTGGCCATCTTGCTTCACCATGTGGCAACATGCCAGGATCAACAGCAGCTGATGTTGGTGAGAAAGCATCCCTGCTGGTGCCTCAATTTGGACATTTTATGGCCTTGGAACTGTAAGAGTCTACCCCAAATGAGTCCCCATTATAAAAGCCAACAGATTTCGGGTACTTTGCATTGGCACCCCTTTGGCAAACTAAAACAATTCAATGCAGTACTTGATCCTGGATGGGATCTAATAAGGAAGGATAAAAGGTCCCAAAGGACCTTACTGGGACATAATGAAAAATTGGAATATTGTCTATAAGCTTTATATCTTTAACTTGATAACTGCACTTAAGGTGGTTACATAAATGAATATCCTTGTTCTTAGGAAATGTACATGACTGTATAAAGTGTTCAGGGAGCATGATGTATACAACCCACACTCAAGTGCTCAGGAAATGGACCAATAAATGGATTAACACATGGGTAGGTAGATGGATAAAATGGAATGATATGGCAAATGTGATAAATTGTTAATATTGGTGGATCTGGGTATCCGGGGAGATAGTGGTATGCTGGAGTTCTCTGTAAAGGATTTGTACTATTTTTGTAACTGTCCTGTAAGTTTGAAAGTATATAAAAAAAAAAGTTAAAAAACGAACAAACAAAACCCCAAAGATGTGGAGCTCTTCTTAAAGACTTGGGAACATGGCCAAGATATATAGTTTAAGAAAAACAAATCACAGCAAGATGTATCATTTGATCCATTTAGGGTTTTTAAAAAAATTTTTTTTAAACTTACCTCTAAATGCATATACACTCAGAACAAAGCCTGTGAAGGAAACTCAGAAACTCCCAAACTGCTCAGAAGTAAGTTGTGTTGGATGGGATACACCTATCAGGCAGCACCAGGAAACTGCATCTCTTTTTGGTGCATCATCTTGCTGTGTCAGCTCTCCGTGTGTGCGGTGTCACTCCTGGGTGGGCTGTGCTTTTTTCACGTGGGGCAGCTCTCCTTGCGGGGCACACTCCTTGCACGTGGGGCACCCCTATGCAGGGGGCACCCCTGTGTGGCACAGCACTCCTTGTGCGCGGCAGCACTGTGTGTGGAACAGCTTACCATACGGGTCAGGAGGCCCTGGGTTTGAACCCTGGACTCTCCATATTGTAGGCGGACACTATTAGTTGAGCCATGTCCACTTCCCTTATTTGAAATTTCTTATAATCATCATATGGAACTTGTGTGACTTTTTAACATAATAAATGTGGTTTTTTTTAATATGACAAAGACCTTGGCCTTTCTTACTGACTGAAGTGAAGTTTAGTAGTATCAAGGGCTCACATCTCCGCTCAGCCCATTTTATTGGCCATGTAATACAGTGACTGCTTCTCCATGTTCTCAGGTGTAAAATAATACAGGAAATAATACCACCTTGTTAAATCTCCCCATTGTCATGAGGGTCAGAGCGAGATATTAATAATATGGTAGTGCTTGGTGAAGTGAATTGAGATCCCAGGACGAATGGGAGAGAACTGAATAGCAGTTCTATTCAAATAATAGCAACTGTTGCTATTATTTGAGGTAAATCTTAGGTCTTTACTTCCTTACACCAAGCGCCTATTTCTTACTATATATGGGAAGAGAAACTAATCAACAAACTCCTGCTCCTGCCCCTTCTGTCCCCTAACAGTCAGCTAACTTGCTGAGAGTCTAAGTCCTGTGCACTTGACCTAGGTATGCCACCAATTCACGTGGCAGGGACATCCGTCTTCTGTGCCTCAGCTGTTTCACCGGTATCGTGGTATCATGCCCTTTAATCCTTGCTAAGGGGACAAGTGGACCAGTGGATCCCAACCTTGGATCCTAGAATTCCTATCAATTCATGGATCTTACTGCCAGACATCTGGATTCTGGTAGGTCTGGAATTAGTCTTGAAAATGTGATTACCCTTCTAAAAGGCTAAGAATAGGAAATTTTTAAAAAAATTTCAGTAGAAAGACCATCTTTAATAAGCAAATTTAATTAGACACCACTCAACAGTCACACTTTCTGCTTTGTGTCAACAGCACATGTATTGAGGTCTGCCTGGGTACAAGGGTTGTTTTTGCTTTTTTGTTTGTTTGTTTTAATTTCAATGCCTCAGAAGTTCTAGAGTCAATATAGTAAAAATGCATCCATTAAAAAGTTTTAAAAACCTGGAGAAAAGAACAAGAGCCAATGAATGGAGAGGAGAGGATATTTGTAGCAGGAGTATAGTTCTTTTCTGCTATTAAGCCCAGTTTAACTCTGAGCTTTCTGGCAGCCAAAGGAGAAAAAAATTTGAAATTAAAAAGTCATGTAAGGTCCTCAACTAAATGGGCCCAGACATAGCTCACAAATACCACTTAGCTTTACCTGATTGCCTTAGGAACAAAGAAACAAAAGGACAGTACGATGAGAATTTCATAAAGCTAAATTTTATACAATTAAATATCCAATTCTGAGATTTAGTCCTTCAAAAGGATTTAGTTCTTCATAAAGGATTTAGTCCTTTAGTCCATCATATTTTTTAATGTTTAAATGGCTTTCTTTCATAACATGATCACAGTAATAAATATCTTCTTTTGACAAAATAAAAAGTTGTTTTTCCCTTAAAAAATCCAATAATGTCTGTCTGTAAAATCCAAAATATCTGGCAGATACCACTTTAAGGGAATCCAGAAACAAGTAAGACACAGTTCCTGTCTCCAAAAAAGGTTATGGTATTTGGCGAATAGAAGACAAACAGCTAGAAATGCCAGATTTAGCAAATGTCCCAAATATTTGTCCCACATATTGCATAGGACATACTTACACTAAAAAAGTATTTGTTGTTTATCTGAAAATCAGATTTAACTGACATGCTGTATTTTATCTGGCAACCCTATAAACAACCCCATCCTATTTTTTAGCGGCTCAGGACTTAGCTGAGCAGTGAATGAATATGCATCAATCGATAGAGGATTCACAGATGTATTGGTACATTGCATTTTAAAGCTGGAATGAACTTCAGAGACCGTTTTGTTTCATAGGTGAGAAAGTAGTAGCAGATAGCTGCTCGCCCATATGGCACCTCGGTGTGTTGTAAAAAGGCACCTCTTCCTTTGGAGGAAGCAGCTTGTTCCAGGGCTCACAGTGAGCAGAGCAAGGGTAGTTTTTTAGCCTCTACTTGCCCTACCCCAGCCTGGTGCTCTTTTGGAGGGTACAACTGGTCAACTATAAATGGCAGACCTGATGGCAGCCCAGGGAGAGGGTGAACTGGCCAAAGCTAGTTCCTTAGGTGGAAGGACATCAGTCTTTTACCCTTCTTCGGCGTAACATTCATCTCCCCGTAACATTCATCTCCGCGTTTAACGCAGTTGAGAAGGAGTATTAACTCAGTGCCAAGGGGACAGTGGTGCACGGCGCAAGTGGAGACAGACTCCCTCCAGCTGGGAATTGAATCTTGGGGGCTGTGATACAAGAAAAGGAAAACACCTGAACAGATCCAGCTCAGTGGTGGCTTTCAATGAAGACTGCCCCTTCATTCCTGACGCAGCTTCCCGGAGTTGCCTTGACCCTATTACTTCTGATTCTTTTATTCTATGAGCTGCCCCACCCATCACCTTCCAGTGAATTTTTTTTTTTTTTTTGGGGGGGAGCATAATTTAATTTAAAGTCAGTCTCTGTTCTTACCCCGAAATAACCCTGACTCCTAACCCTGGGGAATTCCTCCTTCCCTCCCTTCCTTCATTTTAGCTGAGAGTTTACTGTAAAATTCAGGTACAAAAGAACACTGTTTATAACAGGATCCAAACTGAATTTTTCTTCTCTGTTTCAACCCAGGTCCCTTAGGATTCCCCAGCATTATCTCCTGGTTGTCCTGGGCTCTGGGTCCCTCAAGGACAAGGGCTCTAGCAGGTATTCTTTCCATTCTGTAACTTCATTCTCCGCCATGTACACTCTGGGATCCCCAAGGGTAAGGACAGTGTTAATTCATTTCCAGGCAATCTTTCTCATTTTCTTTTCTTAACCCATATGGTGAAATTTAGGAAGGGTCTTACAAAGCATTAATCGCCTCCCTAATTTAGAGATAAGGAAACCAAAGCCCAGAGAGGCTAGCTGTGCCTGATAGGACAGATCCAGGCGGAGGCCAGGCTGGAATGTGGAGCCTGTCGGTCTAGGGCTCTTCCTAGATTTTATCCTCACGGCTTGCTTGCCCTGGCCTGACAGCACCTCGAGCAGGGGTGAGTCCCCGCTCTCTGAATGCCAGTGACGTGGGTGCTGGGCTCCCCTCTTCTTTTCTGCTTCCCTCGAGAGGGCCTGGCAGCCCTTCGGGAGGGTTTTTTTTTGCAGCCACCTCAAGGGCACGCCTCGCGCAGGCTAATTACCCCTGGATGCTGCGATCAGTGCCGGCACAGACGCCGAGCGCTGGGGGAGGAGGAGGCCGCTTCCTCTTCCGCGCTGCCTGGCGGCAAAGGCATTTGCATATCCGCAGCCCAGAGGAGCCGTGTGACGGTTTATAAACCAAGACATTCACCTTCCTCAGCGGTTGTTCCGTTCTGATGGACTTAATTGCTTTGATTCTGACAGTTCTGTTTCTCTCCTCTGCCTCTCCCGGCACCCAGTCCCCTCTCCCCCAAATGTAACGCCAAAGACAGACCGCCCCTGTAATAATTTCTACAACATCTCTACAAGCAGGCATTCCACGGTCGGTGTGAGGATTCTCTCAGCAACTGAGTTTCTCTGATTGTTTGGTCTCAGTGGCTGTGATTACTGCACAAGCTTCTGAAACGTGGCACATTTTCTGCTGGGACAAGTATCGTACATCCTTTGCCAAAAACATTCCCCTCAACACCCTGATCCCATTTTCTTAGACCTGTAAACTTTCTCTTCCTCCACTGTCACAAATTCCACTTTTTTTCATCCATTCATTCAATTTCATTTAACAAAACTCGAAGGACTTAGTAGATGCTACCCGTGGTGCAAAGGCACTGGGGCCGCAAGAGGGGACGAGAACTCAAAGGTATCCCCTTCTTCATAAAGCTTCGTCAACTCCAGGCAGGGAGAGACACCACAGGAACAGACGAACCAACAGATGGTAAGTGGTGTGAGGGTGTGAGGCACCGGAGCAGAGGATGCTGGCAGAAAATAAAGGGGGTGCTATTTCAGAGCCAGTGTCAGGAAAGTCCACGGGGGTGGGGGGCATTGAGCTGAGACCTGAAGGAGAAGAGGCAGCCATGCATATGTCAGAGGGAAGAGGCCCGGTTCGGAGCTGAAAGAAAGCCTGTGGCGAGCAGAGGGCACAAGACCAGGTAGAGAGGGAAGTAGGGCAGATCGTTTTGGGGTCTCACAGGCCAGGGAATGAGGTTTGGGTTTTGTTCTGAGAGCAGTGGGAAGCCCCTGAAAGGATTAAAACGGGAATGGTGGGCTCCTGTGTGTGTCTGGAGTTACTCGTTTTTTAAATTCCACTCACAGTAACAAAGCGAAGCACAAATTGTCTTTGCTTTTTTGTTTGCCATTGTTTTGAAAATGGAGATAGTGCTTCACTGTGCTTTACAAATGTCAGGATGTATTTTTAGTGATCCCTTAAGACACTTCCCCCAGGTAAGAGAAATAATGCAGTATTTGACATGAACAACTGAAGAGATTAATAATTTCAGAGATGTGTAGTTAGGATCATTGGAGTCATCATGGGTGAGAGTCTGAGAATTATTTTCTATAACAATAAATGAGTGCAATTTAATGCAAAACACGCAATAGTTTCATTAAAATAGAATGAAGAAACATGCAGTAAAATACATCTTAATTTAATCCTACTATTATATAAATATGTCAATTGCTTCTAGTCTTTCACTAGTCAAAGATCTTTTAGCATCATTGTGACACAAATCCCAATCAATCGTATATCTTTCCCACCTTAAAATTCTACAAAGCCCTATTTTTTTCTTCCCTCCCCTTCTCCCACCCTGCTGTTTTTGCTGTCTGTTTCCATTCCCAGATCCCTACAGATAGATCTTCTGTATCTATTTATCTTTTGTCTTCTGTCTTTCTCCTCTAGGATTCCTGAGATTTGATCCTGGGGACCTCTGATATGGAAAGAGGTTCCCTGTCAATTGCGCCACCTCAGTTCCTGGTCTCTGCTGTGCTTTACCTTGACTCTCCCCTTAGTCTTTCTTTTGTTGTGTCATCCTCTTGCTGCATGACTCACTTGCGTAGGCACTGGCTCACCACGTGGGCGCTTGGCTTGCCACGTGGACACTGGCTCACTGTGCAGGCACTGGCTCACCACGTGGGTGCTCACGCAGGCACTTGGCTTGCCACATGGGCACTCGTGTGGGAAATTGGCTCACCACGTGGGTACCTTGCTCACCACAAGGGCATGCAGCTCGTCACACAGGAACTCGCATGGGCACTCGGCTCACCGTGTGGGCACTTGACTCTCCACGTGGGCACTGGCTCACCACACAGGCAGGCTTTCTCTTCTTTTTTCACCAGGAGGCCCCAGGGATTGAACCCAGGTCCTCCCATATGGTAGGCGGAGGCCCTATCACTTGAGCCACATTGGCTTCCCTGAAGCTCTATTTTAATGACATTTTAAAAATCTGTAAAAGTTTAATTGACTTAATTAGGCCATTATTTTTAAATAAAATAAGCAGCCCAATTCTACAGTGTTTAATAGAAAGAATACAGTTGTGTGTGGAGGTCTGAACTTATTAGAACATCATTTCTCTGCACTTGAGCCATTTCCTTTGTTCCTTGTCTGTCAAAATGATCTTGAACTCTAAATATGTTAGGATCTTTTAAAGGGCCTTGCTCATATTATTAGTGCATATTGTGCTTAAACTACTATTGGCTATCTATTTTAAAACATTTCTAAAAAGCTTTCATTTTAACAAATAAACAATTCAGTTCAACAAACATCTTTTCACCTATTTTATTCAGAGATATTGTGATAGCTTTCTCATGTGATAAAATAGTCACTTGAGTTATTTCCTTTCATTTTCCTCATTTACAATCATGTCACATTGAAAGAACTTCTAAATAAATGGGATAGACTATTCTAATAACCTGTGAAACTTTTTTCCTACTAAATAAAGATATTCTACCTTTTCCTTACCTAACACAAAGTCTCTACTTTGGAGACTCCACACAGGGAAAAATTAATTTCTATGTCTTTTAGTTACAGGGCAGAGAGAGAGAACAGCCAGACTGAGAAGTATCTGGATTCCCCGCTAGCCCTCAAGTGTTTCTTCTCTGTTTGTTTTTCTTAATTGAATCTAGGAATGAAGCTAAACAAAATAGCATTTCAAGTTCCTAGGAAGACCAAAACCGCCTTCCTCTGGGTATTACTGCAGTTGTAGAAGATGGAAAATGAGGAAAGAGTTGACCCCTATGTATTCACTAATCAAAAATGAAGTCATTGGGAAGTGAATTTGGCTCAACAGATAGATCATCTGCTTACCACATGTGAGGTCCAGGGTTCAAACCCAGGGCCTCCTGACCCATGTGGTGAGCTGGCCCATGGGCAGTGCTGATGCGTGCAAGGAGTGCTGTGCCACACAGGGGTGTCCCCCATAGAGGGGAGCACCATGTGCAAGGAGTGCGCCCCCTAAGGAGAATCACCCAGCGTGAAAAAAGCGCAGCCTGCCCAGGAGTGGCACTGCACACACCGAGAGCTGACACAGCAGCAAGATGACACAACAAAAAAGAGATACAGATTCTGGGTGCCGCTGATGAGAATACAAGTGGACACAGAAGAACACACAGTGAATGGACACAGAAAGCAGAAAACCGGGGGTGGGGAAATAAAAAAATAAATAAATCTAAATAAATAAATAAAAGAAATGAAGTCATTAATTCTGATGATATTGACAGAGGTATTAAAAGGAAACTAAGATAAAAAACAGTAATTTATATAAAATATTTGGTAAAATTATTTAGTAACAATACTGTTTGGGGAGTGGAAGAAGTGAGAGAATTGAAAGAGTGAGTCAATGATATATTCTATCTGGATTATTTTATAGATTATTTGAAGCATCTGTTTCAGTTATCTATTGTGGATAAAGAAAACATTCCAAAACTTATTGGCTTAAAGCATCTCATTATCTCTCATGGTTTTCTGGGTTGATCGAGCAGTTCTTTGTAGTTCTTGTTTGGAGTTTCTTTTTTTTTTTTAAAGATTTATTTATTTATTTAATTCCCCCTCTTCCCCCGGTTGTCTGTTCTCTGTCTATTTGCTGCGTCTTGTTTCTTTGTCCGCTTCTGTTGTCGTCAGCAGCACGGGAAGTGCGGGCGGCGCCATTCCTGGGCAGGCTGCACTTTCTTTCCCGCTGGGCGGCTCTCCTTACAGGATGCACTCCTTGCACGTGGGGCTCCCTATGCGGGGACACCCCTGTGTGGCAGGGCACTCCTTGTGCGCATCAGCACTGCGCGTGGGCCAGCTTCACACGGGTCGAGGAGGCCCGGGGTTTGAACTGCGGACCTTGGAGTTTCTTATGTGAGTGTGGCCAGATGTTGGCTGGGGCTCTGGTTACCTAGAGGCTTGACTAGCTGTATGACCTTGATGGCTCACCCACATCATCTCAGAGCTCAGCTGGGACTGTTGGCCAAAGCACCTACACATGTTCTCTCCATTGGCTTGAGCATCTCACAGTATGGAGACTGGTTCCCAAAGGAAGTTTCCCAAGAGGGAACACTGTAAGAGCCAGAGTGAAGATACAAGGATTTGGCTTCTTATACCTATCATCAGAAATCATGCAACAAACACCACATTTGCTTCACTCTCTTGGTCATGCAGTCCAGGCCCTAAACAGATTCAAGGAAGTTAAGCAATAGACTTCGTCTCTTGATGGGGTAGTGACAAGGTCAGATTGCGAAAGAGTGTTGGAAGGAAGATATAGTTGTAGCTGTCTTTAGAAAATATGACCTGGTACAGAATTTTAAAATTATGCATCCTGTTATTAACTACATTTCAGTTGCAATATATTGAGAAAGGCCAAAAGACTATAAAGACAATTTAAGTAAGAAATTGTAGGTTGGTAAAATAAGAGCACTTGTTTGAAGGGGGCAAAACACACACACTCTACTATCCAGTAATGACAGTTTTTGGTGAAGCATTCATGTGGTGGATATTGCCGTGTGCATTACCTATTGGTGGCTATGACACTCTGGCAATACTGAACATCAAAGCTCTCTAGAACTCCATTCATGGTGATGCTGTTCGCTACCATAACATGCCAATAGTTCTCTTCCTAATTCTGTTAAGAAAACTCTACTTCTTTCTTTTAAGTTATAACTTCCCTTCAAGGAACACTCAGTTTTTTTTAAGATTTATTTTTTCAATTGATTCCCCCCACATTGTTTGTGCTCACTGTCAGCTTATCTTCTTTTTAGGGGGCACTGGGAACTGAACCTGGGATCTCCCATGTGAGAAGGAGGCACCTAATAGCTGGAGCCACCTCTGCTCCTTGACTGCTGCATTCCTCGTTGCGTCTCCGTTGCGTCATCTCATTGCATCTCATTGTGCAAGCCCTTCACTGTCTTGCTCTTCTTTTTAGGGGACACCAGGAACTGAACCCGGGACCTCCCATGTGGTAGGAGGGTGGCCAACTGCTTGAGCCACATCCACCGCCCAAACAGCACTCTTTTTACCTCCTTCAAAAGCTCACCTTTTCCTGCCTTGGCCTCACTGCTCTCTAACATTGTTAAAGTTGGTAGCTTAGCCTGTAGTGCTGACAAATCCAAATATAAACTTCCTTCTGTACCTTTGGTGAAAGTGGGTAGAGGCAGTAGATGCATCCATAAAGAGGGCTTCAGCTCCTCACTTAAGTTTATCTGCCCTGAACTACCACCAGCTCTCAGGATACGTTTTTTAGAAGATTTTATTTATTTATTTATTTATTTATTTATTTATTTATTTATTTATTTATCTCCCCTCCTCCCCGCCCCCAGTTGTCTGCTCTCTGTGTCCATTCTCTGTGTGTTCTTCTGTGACCGCTTCTATCCTTATTAGCGGTACCGGGAATCTGTATTTCTTTTCGTTGCGTCATCTTGTTGTGTCCTCTCTCCGTGTGGGCGGCACCATTCCTGGGCAGGCTGCACTTTCTTTCGCGCTGGGCAGCTCTGCTTACGGGGCCCACTCCTTGTGCGTGGGGCTCCCCTACGCGGGGGACACCCCTGCATGGCAGGGCACTCCTTGAGCACATCAGCACTGCGCGAACCTCCCATGTGGTAGGCGGACGCCCTATCCATTGAGCCAAGTCCACTTCCCTCAGGATACTTTGATGCCCATGATGAATTTATTGATATTTTTTTAAATAGTAGTGTCCACCTAGGGCAGAAGGGCCTCAATAAGAAGGTTAAGGCCGTACTGAAGTACAGTCGTGATGGAAAGTGATGCTTCTTTACTTGAGACGTGCATATCATCCTGTCCTATTTTGAGGTGAGGAGAACCAACGTATCCAAAAGTTCACTGTTATATTAAAGACTCAGCTATCTCTTGTGCTCTGTGATTCTGGATTTGAGACTGGCCATGTTGTGCTTAATTAAAATCCAAACCTATAAGCAGAATTAGTTTTATGCCAAAGAGATAGTCAGGTAATTGTTTATATAGCAGTAGGGATTTACAGCTCGTGTGAATAATGAGCCAGGTCAATATGAATTGATAGGACCAAGACATGTGTTCTCTTATCTTGAATGTATTTTACTATATTTGCTCCATTATCAAGACTCATTAGAATACACAGAAAGTGGAGAAAGAAAATTAATACTGACAAATTTAGAGTTGCCTGATAAAATATAGAATACTCAGTTAAATATAAATTTCTATTCAACAACCAATAATTGTAGTATAAGTATGTCCCAAATATGGTATGGGTGATATTTCCTAAGATGAAAATACTTATTTTTATATGAATTTAAAATTTAATGAGGTCCCCTGTATTTTCACTTAATAAATCTGGGAATCCTAGTCAAGGTAGCTATTTCAAATCAGTAAGTTATTTTTGAAACGGTGCTCAAAATCAATAAACTGTACAGGAAAAAGTGTAAACATTCATCTTACATCATATAACAACAAAATAAATTCCATATGAAATGTAAGTAATGACCAAATGAAATGTAAGTAATAAAACCGTAGTTAGAAGCAAGTATATGGGCAAATATATCTGATCTTATGACAGGGAAGAGCTTTATAGGAATGAATCCAAAAGAAATAAAAGACATTATTTTCTTTTTCTGGCTGTGAAAACAAATACCATGCAGTGGGTTGGCTTAAACAACAACAATTTCTTGGCTCATGGTTTTGAGTCTAGGAGAAGTCCAAAATCGAGGAGTCAGCTAGGCGATACTTTCTTCCAGAACACTGTGGCATTCTGGGGCTGGCTGCCCGCTCTCCTTGGTCCTTGGCTTTTCTGCCACATGCAGTGCACATGGAGGCCACCCCTGGCTTCTCTCTCTTCTGAGTATCTTATTCAAGGATATAGATAAAGGAGCCTGTGAAGACTTCAGGCATCCTAGTTCCTGCTTCTCATCCAATATGCTGCTAGATGGAGCCCCCAGCCTTTGCTCAATATTCTACTTTTTTTTTTTTTAACGTTTATTTATTTATTTCCCCCCACCCTTTGTCGTTTTTGCTTTTGCTATGTCTGTTTGTTGTTGCTCCTCTTCTCTTTTTAGGAGGCACCAGAATGGAACCTGGGACCTCCCATGTGGGAGGGAGGTGACTAATTGCCTGAGCCACCTCCACTGCCTGCTTTGTTATGTCTCTCACTGTGTTTCCTCGCTGTATCTCTTGGTTGCATCATCTCAGTGCGCCATCTTGTTGCAGCAGCTCGCCCCTTCTGCCAGTCAAGCCCGCTCTCTGTCTTCTTTAGGAGACACCAGCAGCTGAACCTGGACCTCTCATGTTGTAGGTGGGAGCTCAGTCGCCTGAGCCACATCTGCTTCCCAATATTCTACTCTCGATGTAATTTTATTCATCCTGTATGAAATCGTCACTGGGGTGATAGCCCATTTGTGTCCACAGTTGTGAAAATTTAACATTAGATTATAAACCATGGCTGCAATATCCCTAGCGGCCACAGGGAGGCGCATAATATTCCCTGACAGCCTGCCATGTCCCTGTCTGCCCAGTTCCTCAGTCTGGCCCACTTACTACTTTGTTGTTCTCTGTTTACGTTTTTGTCCCTTCTTATGTGTTTCTTTTCCGTGTGTGTGTGTTTGCATTATTTATGACTAGAGGTTTACAGAAAAATCATGCAGAAAATACAGAGTACCCATATATTCCCCCATACACAATTTTCCCTACTACTAACACTTTGCATTAGAGCAGTACCTTTGTTACAACTGATGAAACAATATTATTTTAATTATACTATTAACTATAGTCTATAGTTTATGTTAGGGTTCACTGTGTTGTACAGTCCTACGATTTTTTAAAAAATATTTTATTCTAGTAACATATATAACCTAAATTTCCCCTTTTAACCACATCCAAATGTATAATTTACTGCTGTTAATTACATTCACAATGTTGTGCTACCATCAGCACCATCCATTACCAAACGTTTTCCATCACTTCAAAGAGAAAGTATGTGCCAATTCAACATTAACTCCCCATTCCCGATCCTCACCCCGGCCCCTGGTAACCTGGTATTCTGTTTCTGACTCTATGAATTTGTTTATTCTAATTATGTCTTATCAGTGATATCACAATTTGCATCACATTTTTTTTTTTTCTCGTTCTCTTTTTCTGTTTCCCTAACCCAATATCCAGCCTGCTCATAGCATGGAACTAAAGGTAATTTTTAGTTGTTTGTTTTAAGTTTTGGATTGTTCTCGGTTTTTATACCCTTTTACTTAACACTTTATATTTCGTTCTCCCAGCATTTCCTTATCCTAATTTATTTGCCTTTTACTTATGTGGCCATCAATTGCCTTTCCCCCTCAAAGCTGAAACAGAAAAAGGAAAGGGGACTCACCTTTAATCAAAATAAAACAACACCCAAGCAAAAGGCCATCCAATTGTTAAGGAATGTCCAAAGTGGGGCCTTGAGCCTGCGTGCTGGCTCCTCTACAGGCACCTAAATTTCTGCCTGGTGGAGGAGATTTGCACCCATCTGCGGAAGAGGCAACTCCTTTCTTCTCTCACTCCAGTATTTCATATTTCTAACTGTCAGAAGATTCTTCTTGGTGTCCAATCCAAATTCTCTGTAAGAGTTTAGATTGGTTCTGCCCATAGGAGAAAGATATGTGGAGGGAGCTGCTGGCTATTTTATCTTCCTGTTGCCCTGAGGGGCTGCCAATCCATCCCTGGGGCCAGCTACCCGCCTGCAGGCTCAAGCTCTAGGGTGAAGAGGATTCAAAGTTGGCTGTCATCTGGAAGGGGAACTATTCACATGGGCATTAGGTGGCAGCCGGGTCAGACTAAATCCATGGGAGGAACAGTCCCATTCATCAAGAGGGTAAATTATCCTAATTGAGCAGAGACCAAATGCTTTCTAGGTAGGTTACCGTAAGGGACCTCCTAATCCTGGATGCAATAATAGAAAACCACGGGCCATCAGATCCATTTGCTAAAGAGCATTAGCATCCATTTTGCTCGCTATTTGTTTCCAGGAAATCAGCTCTCTGTTAGCCATCAATTCAGCATTATTTGAGTTTTTTAATTTTTTAATTTTTCTCTTACAAGCTTTGAAAGAGCAGGGATCCCTTTTCTTAACCCTCTCTGTAAAGTAAGTGGTATGTGGTCCGGTAAGCATTACCTTTTAGACCTCCAGCACAAGTATCAACTTCTAAATGACAGAAGCAGCTCCCACCTCCTCCCCCTGTTTCCAATGAACAGACAACTCCAGAGTTCCTTGTTAGCCACCCCCTCCACACTCCAGCTTGCTATAGGCACATCCCCTCTGCTTGTAAACAAATGAAAACGTGTCGTTACTTGCCTTTTGAAATTTTTTAAGGCCTGTTTCATGCTACCAGTTGGAGCAATGGCATTTATAAATACTAATTTTAAAACAACTACTTGTTTTTTAAAAATAGTTATTCCCCCCACATAGTTCAAACTCCACAGGCATACAAAAGCATGTACAAGGAAGGGTCTCCTTCCCGCAGGAGGCAGATTTGACGTGAAGCTCTGTAAGTGGCAGCTTCACAGCCTTCGGGTGCAGGGGCCTCTTCTAAGGCCCTGTGCCTAATTTTGTACTCATAATTTTGTGTTACTTTTTTCTCAAAAAGTACCCCCCAATTGTCTGAGCTCCAGGCTCTCCAAAACTTGAGTTTACCACCTCTGTCTCCCAGTTACCCCACTCCTCTCTAAGCAGCAACAAATATTAGTTTCTTGTCTCTTTTTCCAGAAATACTTTATGCAAAGTTAATCAAAAACATGTATTTATCTCCCCTTCCTGTTTATAGATGGTAGATTTACAAAGTTCTGCTCTTTGGTTTTTGCATTTGTCTAAAGGTAAATTTATCTCTTCGTATCTTAAGTTCCTCATCTGTACTACAGAAACTATTGTACCTATCCCATAGGCTTCCTGGGAGAACTCAATGAGAAAATGTAAAGTGCTTACTTAGCCCATTGCCTGGCACATAGTAAGTGATCACAAAGTTTAAGTTACTCTTCTGCTGTTACTGTTAACGTTTAAAATATGCTACAAAGCTACAATAATCAAAACAACAATAATCAAAACAACGTGTACTGGTGACATAGAGCAGATAGAGGGAACAAATTAAGAAGTTTCTGTAACTCAGACTTTATTTTTATGTGCAAAATGCTGTGGCCATGGGTGGAATACAAACACTAAAAAGAACACTCGTTTCAAGGAACTTAAAGGGAGACACCTGTGTCAAGAATGTAATACAGACAGAAGTGCGGACAAAATGCTGTGGGGACTTGGTGGGGACTCATTGTTGGCTGGAGTGATGGTGGGGCCAGAGGGAGTAGAGGTCAAGGAAAGCTAAGTGGATGAAGGTTCTCTGAACTGGGCTTTGAGGGATAAGTGGGAATTCGACATACAGAGATGGTAAGGAAGACGGTGGCTGCAAGCATGCGCCAATCGGACGCAAGTCGCAAATGCCGAGGAAATTTTTAGTTTAAATAAAACAATGCTTAGAAGAATGCTTAGAGTTTCAGATGGGCAGGATGTTTACCGGTGTTACATGATCTCTAGAGCCCTTTCGGCCAGTCTGAATGAGTAAGTGACGGCCAGCAGCCCCGTGGTGGGGGGAGGGGGGTCATATGAGTTTTGATTGAATTTGGTATTTTAATTTAATGCTCACCTGCAATTAAAGGGGGAAAAAACCCAGAGTGTCAATACTAATAAAACCTATCCCTCATGAACAAACTCAAAGTCTAAATCTTTAGCTAACACATTATCAATAATATGTTCTAATTACATTGGAAACTTCAAAAATAGGCTTCTGTCTGATCATTTCTGTAAAGCAGATTTTAGTCACAGAGATTTATAAGTTGCAATTGTTCAGGAGAAATTGAGGACATATTACATAGTGTTATTTGATTGCAACTGCAGATATTGAGAGTGGGATGCTGGGAACAGTCAGCGGGCAAGTAACATTACATATGCAAGATGGTCCAACCACTCCCCAAGGCCAGAAGGGGAGACTGACTGCAGAGTCCCATGCTACCTAAAATGAAGTTTCTCTCTCTCCCCCAGAGATTGACAAGCCCTCTGGCTAAGTCAGCTTTCAGACAAGTTCAGGCCCCAGAGCTCATGGGAATGAGGCTGGCTTCAGACCCGAAGGGTGAGGGAGCCCCTGAGCTGGGCCCCCTGGGGCATGGGGAGGGTGGGCTTCTTCTGGACATCTATCACCTCTTTTTTTAAATTTATTTATTTTTACGAATTACATTCAAAAAATACGAGGTCCCAATCAACCCCACCGCCCCCACCCCCCACTCCCCCCACAGCAACACTCTCTCCCATCATCGTGAGACATCCATTGCACCCAGTAAGTACATCTCTGAACATCACTGCACCCCGTAGTCAATGGTCCACATCATAGCCCACACTCTCCCCCGTTCCATCCAGTGGGCCCTGGGGGGGTCTACAATGTCCTGTAATTGTCCGTGAAGCACCACCCAGGACAACTCCACGTCCCGAAAATGCCTCCACATCTCATCTCTTCCTCCCATTCCCCAAACCCAGCAGCCACCATGGCTACCCTTCCCACACCCATTCCACATTTTCTCTGTGGACATTGGATTGGTTGTGTCCATTGCACATCTATGTCAAGTGGGGGCTTAGATTCCACATGGATACTGGATGCACTCCTCCCGCTTCCAGTTGTAGACACTCTAGGCTCCACGGTGTGGTGGTTGACCTTCTTCAACTCCATGTTAGCTGAGTGGGGTCAGTCCAATAAATCAAAGTGTAGGAGCTGAAGTCTGTTGAGGCTCTGGGCCTGGGTGTCTTATTATCAGTCCAGAGATTCAAATCCCCTAAATATATCTTAAACCCCAGCACCAACTACAATTCCAATAAAGTAGCATGCAAGTCTTGTGGGAAGAGATCCCCTCCGAGTTCAATTCCATCATGTAGAAACACCAGCTCCAAAGAAGGGCCATCTGCCATGGCAGTGAACCCCATCCGCCATGACCATAGAACCCATGGGTCTCTTTATCCCTCAGAAGAACCAATACCTGGGGTTGTATCTACTTTATCTGTCTCTTAGATTCTGCTCAGTTGTGCATAAGGGCATTCCTTCTGACAACCTCCAGACTCTTTTTTAGAGACTCATAGCTTTATAATCTCATTTCTCCTTTCCATTTCCCCCTTATATTAGGTCAAACAGCATTTTGAAGTCATGTTATTATATGTAGACAGGGATATTCTGCTGATCCGTGTTGAACCTTTAATTCAAGGTCATTTTCTAGTTGCATCTTCAGCTGGTATGTGGTAGTGATCCCTCGGTGCCAGGGAGGCTCATCCCCGGGTGTCATGTCCCACGTTGGGGGGAATGCACTGCATCTACATGCTGAGTTTGGCTGTGAGAGTGGCCACATTTGAGTAACATGAAGGGTGTCAGGAGGAAACATCTATCACCTCTTTATCCAACTCCTTCTGGATTTCCCTCGGCTCCCAGCCCTCACGCAGCCAGGGGGTGCTGCTTTTGTGATAAGCAAGTCATTTGGAGAAAAGCCTTTTAATTAAGAGGACAGCAACATGTTATTAAACCGGTGTCATTTATTACCCTGCCATCTGTCCAGAACCCCCCTGGCTCCACTTCTCCAAGGGCGGAAAAAGCGCTGGAGCAAATGGAAAGAGAGGAGACCCATTTCTTCTTGGACTTGCAAATTTGCATCCAGCCCCGCCTGGAAGCAGGTGAGGGCTCTAAGAGGATTTCTCAGGGCCCTTTCCATACTGTAGAAACAGTGTCTGGGTTTTCTCGCCTGTCAGATGGGGACCTTCACACCTGCCTCAAAGCTTTGAGATGGCTGGCACAGGGAGGTGCTCAGGAAGCCTGCATTTGGAGAGATCTGTGATGGAGCTGGGTGGTGACAATGGTGGTGGCAGTGGTGGTGGCAGTGGTGGCGGCAGTGGTGGCAGGGCTGAGGGCATCTAAATGCTTCCTCCCTGTCAGTCCCAGCTGGCTATCTCTGTTGCACCCCACAGAAGCATGCCCCCTCCACCACCACCCCTAAATGGCAAGGGAGCTCAGGAAAGCACATGCACCTCTTGCCCCCACCTCCCCCAAGCCTGGAAGCCAGGACCTTACGCGAGGAAAATGCAGCTGGAGAACACAGCATCTATTCTGGGCATGACAGGAAGAAGAGCTGAGAAAAACAGAATTGGAAGGGGCTGGGAAAGTGAACTTAGGAGTGTATTTTAATAGGCAACAGCTCCGCAAGGAGTAGACTGGAAGACATGATAAAATAGTCAGACATTAGTTCCTAAAAGGAAAATCACCACAGATGTGACAGCTATGGATGAAAATTAATACAGGTAAACTGGAGACTCAGTGACCACAAGCAGCGTTGCTGTCAGTGATGTGATTTTTCAAAAGGTGAACAAGCCCTGGCAAATACCTGAACAGAACAGAGTATAATTTTCCCTTAATTTACACAGTAGTTTCATTCTTGGAAATTTTAGTGTATATTAAAATCATGAAAAAAATTACCCATGTTTACATATAAAAGGAAATTACATTCTAAGGCTCAGATGAGTATAAATAATTTTTTTTTTACCTCTAAATATGTAATGGGGCATTTGAAAGTTGTGTGGGGCATGGGGTAAGTGATGTGCTGGACCGTTTCACAGAGGGCAAAAGAGCACATTGCCTGGAGTCCCAACGTCACTTGCTAGGAGTGAGTCCCCTGCCATCATTGGGACCACCAGAAACACTCCACACCAGAAACACTGCCAAAATGTACCATGCTCATGCAAAGTGTTAATAATGGGGGAGGGGGAAATATGGGAACTCTGTATTTTCTGCAAACCTACAACTTCCCTAATTAACAAAAATAAACACACACAAAAACCACCCCACACCTTCTCAAAATATCCCTTAGTGGGTAATCCTGAACCAGGCTAAAAATTAAAATGTGACTCAAACTCGTTAAATGTAAGAACACCTTAAGCCGATCAGGAAATTTTGAATATGAACTGGGTATTAGATGATAAGAAAGAATTATTGTTAATTTTGTCAGGTATGATAAGGGCATGGTTTTATGTAACAAAACATGTAAACACACATATAATAGTACAATGAAAGGAAAGAAATCTCAGAATAAAACCTCAATAGTGGCCGTCGCACTACAATATGTTTATGTGCTTTATAGAAACTACCTCTTGGGGGAGGGGGGTGGCTCAGCCCACAACGGCTCCCTCTGCTCTCACTTCCTCAAGGTGAACCCTCAGCGGAGTCTGTGTTCCAGCTCCCTCTCCCCCACCTTGGCTGATCGTTCTACACGTGACCCAGTTTGAGCTCATTAGATCCTCTTTCGTGGGAATTTGGCAATTTGAAGTGAGAAGTGAGCCAAGGTGCGGTGTGGTAGCTGAGTCACGTTGACAGCGACTCCAAGAGAAGAGCCATCCACTGCAGGTGCTGAGGGCCCTTGTGCCACCCTGTTTCCTGCCGTTCTTAAGGCTTAATAATTCAGTCCTTCGTGGTTTCTATGAGATACCACAGAATCCTTCCCAAAAGTTCCACTGTGCTCAAGCCAGCTAAGGTTAGTGTCTGTTATTTACAACTGAAGGATCTTAGTAACAATCATTCTGGAGGCAAATATACCAGGAGAAGATTTACAGACTCCAGATCAGCTGCCATAGATTAGTTCCCTTGGAGAAGTTGGAGAACGATCAGGCTCCTCAGTTTGGTTATAATTAGATAAATGCCGTTGAACTTGATGAATTTTTTCTCTTTGCATGTTTTGGAAATTAGCATTTAGGTAGACAAAAATAACCAAGGTAGCCAGCCTCCAAAAGGGCTCCCGAGGATGCTTGCCTCTTGGTCATGTCCTTGCTCAGGTCTCTCGCACCGTGAATAGGACTGACTTGAGCAACCAATAGAATACTGTGGAAATGAGGCTTGTGGCTCCAGGCCAGGCTGGTCATAACAGGCAGTGAGGCTTCTACCTGGTTCTCTCCTGGATCGCTCACTTGGGAAGGAAACTAGTGCCACGTAAGGAGGACACTCAAGCTGCTTCACAGAGAACCTTCTGCCGGCAGCCAGCGCCACCTGCCAGCCATGTGAACGAGCCTTCTTAGAAGTGGAGTCTCCAGCTCCAGCCAAGTCTTCTTATGACTGCAGCCTCCACCAATACCTCGATTGTGTGAGCAACCTGAGCCTGAACCACCCAAACTGGGGGATAATAAATGTTCATTGTTGTTCTGAGACTCTGTGTTTTGATACAGTTTGCAAAACCCTGATAGATAAGTAATACCTCAGAGAAACTAGACAGTCTGCCTCATGTTCCTCTCCAGTTAAATCTCTGACTTCATCTACTAGCATCCTTCCTCTCCTTCATTTTGCTTCAGATACACTAACTGCTCAGCTTTCCCTGGAATGTGCCAGGCACACCCCATCCTTGGACACATCACATTTGTGGGTCACTCTGCCTGGACCATTCTTCCCCCAGAGACTCAAAGGATTTTCTCCCTCGCCTCCTTCAAGACTTTGCTCCAGGGAAGCGGACTTGGCCCAGTGGTTAGGGTATCCATCTACCACATGGGAGGTCCGTGGTTCAAACCCTGGGCCTCCTTGACCCGTGTGGAGCTGGCCCAAGCGCAGTGCTGATGCGCACAAGGAGTGCTGTGCCACACAGGGGTATCCCCCGCGTAGGGGAGCCCCAAGCGCAAGGAGTGCGCCCTGTAAGGAGAGCCACCCAGCGTGAAAGAAAGTGAGCCTGCCCAGGAATGGTGCCGCACACACGGAGAGCTGACATGACAAGATGACGCAACAAAAGAAACACAGATTCCTGTGCCACTGACAACAACAGAAGCGGACAAAGAACACGCAGCAAATAGACAGAGAACAGACAACGGGTCGGGGGGGCAGGGGAGAGAAATAAATAAATAAATAAATAAATCTATGGAAAAAAAAAAGACTTCGCTCCAATCTCACCCACTTGGTGAAGCCTTCCCTGGTCATTCCATTTCAAATTAAAACCCTTCCCCACACCCAGCCTGCTCTGCTTTATTTTCTCCATAACCTTCACCACCATTTAACACACTACACATTTTATTTATCCATCTTTGTTGTTAGCTCCATGAGGATAAGAATTTTTGTTCATTGTATCATTAGGGTCCAGAACAGTGCCTAGTGTACAGAAAGTTCTTAATACTTATTTGTTAACTGTATGAACAAATGAATTAATCCAGCTAGCTCTAAAAATTAAGTCCATTATATGGGTTCCTTGTAGAAAAATCAGAAACTATGACAAGCCTTAGGAATGAATAAGAACCACCATCTGGAGAGATCCAGTACTAACATTTTGGTATATATCCTTTTGGTCTATTCCCATCAGTGCCCTTTAGGTTGAAATGAATGGAAATGCATTCTGGCTGACTCTAACTAAGGAGTATTTTTCAAAGGATGAAGTAAACTACAGGGAAACCCAGAGGGCACAAAGTACCTCTGAATCTCAAGGAAACCACATTCCAATAGACACTGCAGCAGCTTTCTTGGGCTCCGTGGGACCTTATAACCTTCCTCCCACCCATCTTTGCTGCCTCTCTTTCCCTGCTCTAATCTTCTCTGTGCAAACCACTTTCCTTTGCTCATCATTGGTTCACACATGGTCCTCATGTCTGTCCTGGAACCTCTAGGATTTTTCAATCCAGCTGGTTCATTCTTTCATTGTCCCAATTCCAAGTTTGAAGCAGAAAATTCTGTCTGATGGTGCCAGCTTGGACCAGGCATCCTCATGTGTTGGATAGGGTCATATTGGAGTAGTCAGTAGATTTGCCTCTTCAATTGACTATGAGTAAAGGAAGCAATGACATTTGTCTGATGCCAAAGTTATTTTCTACGTAAATACACTCTTTTCTTGCAAAAATAGAATCATACTGCATCGTTTATCTTCTAATGCTAAATTAAGAAAATTTTCTCATGTCAAGAAACATATTTTATATTGTTATTAATGACTGCATAACATCACACTATGTGATTATATCATCCTTTAAGCCGTCCTTCAATGTTAGATTATTTTATCTTTTTTTTCTATTTGGTACAATACTTCAGTGAATATCTTTATACTAAAATCTTTGTGCACAGTGATAATTATTTTCTTAGGATAAATTCCTGGAAGTAGAATTAATGGTTCAAAGAACATGACATTTTAAAAACTTTTAATGTATAACATCAGGCTGTTTTCCAGAAAATGTGTTGAGAATGACTGTCTCCCAACATCTTTGCCAATATCCAGTGTAGTATTTTTGGTCAGCCAGAATTGAAATGATTAAGAAATGTCTTCTAGTGGCTTTTATTTCTTTTTGTGGAATGAGGTTGAATTTATTCCATGTATTTGTTAGTTATATGGATTTCTTATTTTGGGAATTGTCTATTCATTTACTATCCCTAATTTTCAGCTGATCTCATTTTTTCTTACTGATTTGTATTAATGCTCCACCTTAAGGGTATTAGCCTCTCATATGCTATAGCTATTTTTTATGGTTAAGTTATATATTTAATTTTGTTTACAATGTTTTTTGAAATACAGACATTTGAACTCTATCAAAATTTGCCTTTCTGGTTTCTTTCAATTCTTTTATATTTATGGTGTTTCCCCATTCATTGAGGGGATAAACCATTATGTCTAAATCCTTTTATTTTATTTTTCTAATGGCTTGTATTTTTATATTAAAAATGTTCATCTGTGTGCCTTCATTTACTTTGGTATGTTAAAATGGCTGCAACTTCTTTGCAACTCTTACCCTTGAGAAGTGGAGTCTAATTCACCTTCCCTGGCATCTGGGCGGAACTTAGTCACTTGATTGACCAATAGAAGGTGGTAGAACTGATGTTCTGGGAATTCTGATCCTCAATCAAGACCTTGTTGCACAGGCTCTTAGAATCCTGAGTTTCTATAAAAGAAGTTGGACCACCTAAGGCCACCATACTAGAGAGTTCATGTGTCAGCACTTGACCAGTCCAGCTGGCTATTCAGAATTTAGGCCATTTCCACCAAGGCCCCAGACTTGTGAGTGAAGCCACCTTGAACTTGACATCCCAGCTTCTCTGCCAACCAAGTGGCATCAGGAAGCCACTGAAAACACCAAGTAGAGCAGAAGAATCATTTAGCCAAGACCGGCCCAAATCCTTGACCCCTTAAACTCATGAGATATCATATTTACAGTTATTTTAAGCCACTAAATTTTAGGATAGTTTATTACACAACAGTAGTAACATTACCTCTTGCCCAGAGTGTTGTAATAGAAGTTGTGAGCTATGGGAAAAGTACTAAAGTTGGAGGGAAGTGGGAGAGTCAAGAGCTTCAACAAGAATATTTTCATCAATTGGTAATACCTAATGATATTAAAACTAGCATATTTTCCCCATTTTTGCATTAGTGGGCTACCTTAGTTATAACTGATGAAACAATATAATTACATGCTATTAATTGTAGTCCATACTTCACATTAGGGTCACCATAGCCACATTTTATAGATGAGGAAATGAAGGCCTCAAGAGGTTCAATACATGCCCATTTGTCCAGGATCACCAAACTAGTTTGTGGGAGAACTGGGGTTTGAATCCTTGCTGTCTGAGCCTGCTCCCTTGTCCTTGGGACTTGAGTCCTTTCCCCTGCCTTTGAGTGATGGCAATGCTCTGAGATCAGCTTACAGAAAGTGTCCCTTGCCCAAGGGACACCTCTGGACAGTCTCTTCCCCATCAGGTCCCTACCATTTTAAATGTCGCTAGTCATACAGTCGGACCTCTTCAAGCTCTCTTCCAGATCTTACAAGTCTATGTTTCCTAAAACTGAGCCTGGCAACATGGACAATGCCAAGGAAAATGAATGGCTCCTTGGAGCCCAAGGATTCAGAATGCCTTTTCCCATGTGTGGTGTGTGTTCCAGGCACCTGGAGGTAAAGCCACTTAGGCAGGAAGGTCCCAGAAGGGAAGGGCCATGTCTAATTCCTCCCTGTGTCCCTAGAGCCCAAGCCCTCAGGGCATGTTTGATGTATAAGAGAAAGCTCCTCCAATCACAGTGGCAAGAGCTGAGAACCTCCAGCCCTCAGAGACTCCCAGCCATCTCTGAGAGCTTCCCACAATGCTACCTACACATGTCCAGGAACAAGTCACTCTGCCTTATCCATTGACCTCCAGGGTATTTCTACTGGGTACAGCTACCCTGCTGCGACACCTACAGACACTCCTCTGATTTCAGGACAGGGGACACTGACCTCTGCTCTGCTGCTTCAGGCCCCTCCCACACCCACTACACCACCACTGAGTTCAGGCTGTAAATCTTACAGACACTTTCTCTAAGTCTGGGATTAATGGAAGGAAATTAAGAAAACTGAGAATTGCCAAAGACTCTTGCCCATTACGAGGCTCATCTTTAGAATGTTTATTTTTATTTATTTTTTAAGGAGGTACTGGGGATTGATCCCAGGACCTCATAAATGAGAAGCAGGCGCACAAACACTTGAGCTGCATCTGCTCCCCTAGGGCACGTTTCTTTGCTTGCCTCTTGGTCTGCCTCCATTGACAAAGGACAGCCCCCCCCCCACATATACTCACATCCGGAATATTCCAGACTCACTAGGTCTTAAGGTGCCAGGTGAAGAGCTACCTTACCCTGGGGAGAAAGATCAATTTTTTTTCTCCTTAATGCAAGTCCCTCTTCCTTATATCCTTCTAGGCAGAATCACAAATTCTTACCAGGATGTTTGACAATGGGAGTGTCCATTTGCCTCAAGAACAATGCCCCCCTCTCCCCGTCTAAGGTGTACCTGGTCCAAATAAGACAATCCCAGAATGATCTGGCATTAACCCGTTCCTTCAGTTGGGTTTTCCTGTCTGATCCATTTGTGCCTTGTTAATGAATGAATGAATTTTCAACCACCCTGATTCCAACTAATGAGTCATCATCAAACATCTTAAGGATTCTGAAAGCTTCCCCTTCACACAAAGCTTATGAATTCTAAACACAACTCCCGACTCCATCAACACCATCCTCCCCTCCGCTGGCCACTGTCTGTTCCTCAAGCCCAAGATCATTAATCACTCTGCCGCCTGCCAGCCCTTTCTGTCAGCGACTGCTCCCCTCTGACCCTCCTGTCAGTCTCTCTCCCTCAACCCAGACCCTACAGGGCAAGCCGAGGCGCTCACCTGTTGGAATGGGATAAAACCAAAAAAGCAGCAGAATCGTGGATCTCCTCTGCTGCCCAGCCTGGCTCCCCGCCCGTTCATCCCTCTACTTCTCAATAACCATGCCAGGACTTAGCACATCTGGATTTTGAATTCCCTTCTGGGATCGGTCAAGGGGAAGGAATGGTGAAAGGAAATGGGAATGAACTTAGGGGAAAACAACAGCTACAGCAATTGCAGAGCCCTGCAGAGCTCGAAACACTCTGATGCCCGGTGGCAGCAAGTCCCCTGAAAAGTTCTCCAACTTAGACTCAGCTTCTCATTGGGAAGAGAAAAAGGCAAACCTAAATGGAAATGCAAAGGAGAGGCAAAACGTGATGCTTTTCTTATAGGTCCTTTGCCTCAATTTCTTTAAAGCCTGCTGCCAGATTTCTTCAAGGCCCTGGTCATATTGGCATGAATGAATTTGGGTGACTAGTGTCTCAGTAGGAGGCAAAATTGTAAAGTAGACCACACTTGTCTCTTCTGAGCTGGCAGCATTAGTTCTTTGTGCTAAAATGGGCAAGGGCCTCCCTTCCACTCTCAGGAAATCTGCTTTAATAGTGACCTGCTGGAAAATATGCCCCATCCTTTGTCATCAAAAACTTAGTGACTCTAATGGTAGAAATTGCAGGTCTGATAAGAAGGGAGGGTGTTCTCTGCAGGTGGGTAGAGGAGATATTTTTAGGCAGGCAGAGCTTCAGAGAAGCCATCAAATCACAGAGGCCCGCCCACTCCACCTGTATGTTAGCTTTAAATTTGAATTGAATTTTTGGTGGCACAAAAGACGCTGTGCCTCCAGCCACTGGGAGGTCCTGTCCTCCCATTCTGCTGCCTCCAGTTATTTGGCCCCTCCAGCATCCAGCTGGTTCCAACTCAGCCTGAAGGACCAGCCTCACTCGACCGGCCATCTGTCCCAGCTGAGGGTAGAGGGCCTGCCCGTCCCAGAGTTTTCCAGGGCCATTGGCACGGCTGCTCCAGAAAGAAGATTTTAAGGCAGGTTTTCTCATGGGTTCCTCTGAGTAAAAAGATTTGAATGCTAGAATAATGACATCTAGTACTTCAGGAAATTCAGGCCAACTCCCCAATCTCCATGTGGACCATTCCAGAAAATGGGCGCAATATCAGGTGGGTGAGTTGAGGTAGAATGAACAGGGGTAAAACAGTCGGGAGCCATGACTTCTGGTCCTGGACCTGCCACTCCGTAGTGATGTAACCTTGGGAACCACTCTCCATCTCTGGACTTCAATGTTCTTCTCAGCAAAATGAGAAAGTCAGGTAGGATGTATCTAAGTTTCCTTTTAGGGGGTTCAATATAATCATGCATCTGTGTGGAGATATAGGCAACGAGTCTGTAGAGTTTGAAATTTTAACATGCCCATATTTGAAGACATATTTTATTAATATTTTAGGCAGGTCTTTCCCTGCCGACGAGGAGGTACACGGAGGCAGGAGGCTCAGGGGATTTCAAGATTCAGCTCCACCCGTAACCCACCACCAGGGCGAGGAAGGCCTCGTTGCTGGAGGTGTAATGGACGTTAACACTGAATTACAGGAGGTGCTAAAAACCGCCCTCGTCCACGGTGGCCTAGCATGAGGAATCTTCGAAGCTGCCAAAGCCTTAGAAAAGCACCACGCCCATCTTTCTGTGCTTGCATCCAACTGTGATGAACCCATGTATGTCAAGCCGGTGGAGGCCCTTTGTGCTGAGCACCAAATCAACCTAATTAAGGTGGATGATAACAAGAAACTAGACGAATGGGGAGGCCTCTGTAAAATCGAAAAAGAGGGGAAACCCCATCAAGTAGCTGGTTGCAGTTGTGCAGTTGTTAAGGACCACGGCAAAGAATCTCAGGCCAAGGATGTCATCGAAGAATATTTCAAATGCAAGAGATGAACAAATAAAAAACTTTGCTCTCAAAAAACTATGTATTTTAGGCAGAAATGTTTTGGTGTATTTGGGAAAAGTGGGGGGCGGGGCTGGGTAGTACCTCACTCCACTTTATTTGCTGGTACAGACATAGCCTAAAGGTTCAGATTAATTATGGGGACTGGCAGCTAAAATACTTATACCTCTCGTCTACTCTGAGGTGACTTTCTGATGTTGGGGACTCGTCCTATTCCATCTGTTCAGTTAGATCATTTTTTGTTGAAAGGGATAGAAAACCCAACTCTAATAGACTAAAGCCAAGCAAAGAAAAGGCGTTGCCTCATATATTTGAATCTATATCACTAAGATCCATTTCTTTTTTCTCCCTTTGGCTTTACATCCTCAGTGTTTTCTCAAGTCTTAGATAGGCTCTCCCTTTGTGACCACAAAGGAACTTCCAGAAGCTTCCAGGACCATGTGCATCCAATTGAAGCCTATGTCAGTTGGGATATTTTGGTTTGCAAATATAACTCAAATTAGCTTAAACGATAAGGAAACTTTCCACATTATAAAATACGAAAGCCAGAGATACAGTGAGACCCAGGATGGTTAATTCAGCGCCTCAACAACATCATCAAGGAGACACGTTTTTTCCACTCAGTCATCTTCAGAGTGTCACTTTTTCCCTCAGGATGGCTCCTCTCATGGTCACACAACAGCTGTTGAAATTCCAAGTGTCATGTCCAGGTAGTGCAATGTGCCAAGAAAGAAGTGGAACTATCTTCAGCTCTTTCTTTTTTTTTTAAATTTTATTTATTTCTCTCCCCTTCCTCCCCCCCCCACCCCCGCCCCGGCCCCCCGGCCCAGTTGTCTGTTCTCTGTGTTCATTTGCTGTGTGTTCTCCTTTGTCCACTTCTGTTGCTGTCAGTGGCATGGGAATCTGTGTCTCTTTTTGTTGCATCATCTTGCTGTGTCGGCTCTCTGTGTGTGTGGCACCATTCCTGGGCAGGCTGCACTTTCTTTCGCACTGGGCGGCTCTCCTTACGGGGTGCACTCCTTGTGCGTGGGGCTCCCCTACCTGGGGGGACACCCCTGCGTGGCACGGCACTCCTTGCGCGCATCAGCACTGCATGTGGTCCAGCTTCACATGGATCGAGGAGGCCCAGGGTTTGAACCATGGGCCTTCCATGTGGTAGGCGGATATCCTATCCAGTGGGCCAAGTTTGCTTCTCTCTTCAGCTCTTTCTAGTGAAAAAGGAAATGCTCCCCCAGAATCTCCTAGGAAACTTCTCATGTCTCATTGGACAGAATTGTGTCACATGCCCATTTCTCAACAAACCACTGGCGACTGGGATAAAATTACAATGGTGAGCTTAGAGCAGTGGTTCTCAACCACCTGGTATCTCAACCAGGGGAGATATTGCTGCACATGGACCATCAGGCAATGTCATTAGGCTTCAGGTGTCCATCTTCGAACCAATTATTAGTTACAAGAGAATGGGGTACAATGATTGGTTTAAGCCTAGGTCACATATTCTACCTCTGAGCCAGAACTGAGTCAACACTGTCTGAAGTACATGAACTGAGTCTGGGAAGAAAGGGGATAATCCAGAAAGGACTGGGAATTGAAATCAGGATAAGATGAATAAATGCCATCCAGCAAAACCAACATATGCCTACCACACCACTTCTCTCACTGAGAGCCTATGGAGGTAAGAATTGTGTTTGCACTTGGACTCAAAATAGTTGCCCAGCAGCAGTAGGGAGTCAATGGGACTGGCTAGGAATGCTCTTGACTGGTTTCTGTGAATTGGTCATCCCACATCATGGGCAGAAGCACTATGGCTTTAATTCCCTTCTTCCAACCAGCACCTTTCACTTGAGGAGCTGCTCCGTCAGCCTAGCAAAATGAAAGCAGGAAGTGCAGGGAAGGGGGAGGGAGAGGAGGAGGTGGCAGCTAAGAAGAGTGCAGAGCCTGCAGGTGCTAGGGTACAGGTGTACTGTTGTCCCCACCCCCGGGTGACTTCTCCACCCTGGAGGCTGATCTCCATGGACTGCCTCACTGAGCCTGCCTTGTTCTCTGGCTTCCAGTTGGGTGTGGCCAATGGGTGGCATCAGTAGGGGATTAAAGGAGGAGAGAGAGATTGGGATATTTGTTTCTTCTGTTGCCTCCCTGCTTTGTCACTGGTTCATTGGGGGTTGCTCTTCCACGGCTCTCACTCTCATTTAGGATCCTTCACATGCCTTCCTCCCCTTTCTATGTCAGGCCTACAGGTGGTACTAACCCCCTCTTGTTGTCTTCTTGGGTGACTCAACACTCCTCATTGGTTCTTTTAGTCCTACCTACATATCTGTAAATAGTACCTTCATAGGAAGCCTCTTCAAAAATCCCAGCTCCATGTGTTGTCTGCTTTCCACGAGGGACCTGAGTGATATAATAGGCAGGTGGTAGGTCAGGGCTACCTGAGAAAAGCACAAGAGCCACTCATGCCAGACTGTCATGTCACATATCACAGCTTTGACTGGGTGCTTGATCACACCCAACACAAATAAACCTAAAGAATAGCTGCTCACACCTGTCTTTAGGACATAGCCTTCTTGGAAAGCCTAACAGTTAAAATGATGAATGTGAAGGTTATTATTATTTTTTTCTCCTTCCAATATCTGCCAAACTCTTTTCCCTAGTAAAGGGAAGTGTGCTAATCATGGTGTAGTTGACGACAGTACCTAAAATCTTTTCAACACTTACAGTGTGTTAGACACTGCACCAGCAACTGTATATGCCTTATCTCACTTATATCTTAAATACTATTGTGATTCCCATTTTATAGATGAGGGAACTGAGGTTCAGGGAGTCAAGTAAGTTGTTCAAGACTAAACAGCCAGTAACTGGCTAAGGTAGTTATTACCAGTGGTCACTGATATTTCCGATTCTCCTCCTTTTCCTAGATGCATGGAAAACTATAATTCCCATCTCTCTTTGCAATTGGGTAAGGTCTTATGACTAGTTTTGCCAGTGGGTTGTGACTTCAAATGACAAGGTGCTTCTGGGTTGACACATTTTGAGCCAGTATGTGATCTTCAACACTCGATTCCTCTGCCCTAGCACATGGAAGCATGTGCTGAGCTGGAGCTGCTAGTAAAAGTACTGGGTTGCTGAACCATGACATGAAGGTATCTACCTTCAGAGTCACTTGGACATGCATTGACTTTGTAGAAGAGCCAAATCAACTTTTATTTCATTAAGAAACTGAAAGTTTGGCGCTGTCTATTTCCACAGCAAAACCGTGAAGGAGTTAGAAACCAAAAGTCTTTCTGAGCCAAAAGCCAGAGTCCTTAACCACTGGAAAGTATGCTTCTCCCTGCCTCTTCTTTTAAAAAGATTTCTTAGAAGATGTGGCATTGGAAGGATGGAAGAAAGGGGACATAAGAAAAGGAAAGTGATAATCCTTGGGGTTGTTATTAGAGAAAAGAGTTAGGGAAGGGATTAGTGGAAAATCACACCTGTCTTTTCTTTGCTCCCCATATTAATCAAAAATCAAGAAAATAAAAAGGAGGAATCCTTAGAGATTTTTGTTCCAGCCAGAGAATTGATTGTGGCTGCTCCTCATTGAAAATAATTTTGCAGCCGAACCCCAGGGAAGTGTAAATGGGAATGCTCTCTGCTTTGGAAGAGAAGCTTCAAGCTATAGGACTTCTGCCTGCAAGCAGGTCAGGACCTTCACCCATGGTCATTATCTCCATGTGTGACTTACCTCCTTATTAGTTCAATGAAGACGATTTGTTGGTTTAAGAGCTTTTATTAGTCTTAACCACCTCTTCCTTTCAGCCCTCTATCATCCACCACTCATGAATCCTAGTGATCAACAGGCCATGTCATTGCATCTGAATTTGGAAAGATCCCAGGTAATGAGTCCAGTATCCGCTAATCTAAATGCACTTTGTTGAGTAAATCATAGTCTCCCAAGGTTATGAAAAAACCTAAGTTTAATGGGATTATATTGGAAATCGAGATGCTAAAATGCCCTCAAGTACAAAAGATAGTACTTCCTCGTTAGAAAAAAGGTTTGGCAGAGAAGTGGCACTTATTGTCCCCACATATCCACATACCAATAGATGAGTACACAGTGTCCAGTCTTAATAATTTCCTATTGTGTGTACAGGGTTCCCCAAACTGTGAGAGGATTTGCTAATTAGCATCGTGTTTACACATTTATTGTCAGCTATAATTACTTGTTTATTAGAACACAGGCTTCCCTGTTTATTACAGTCATTACGGTCTGTCAGGAAGAGATAATGTGCTTGAATTTCACAAGTATGTGTCAATGGTACAAATCTTGCCAGCCCTAGCTAGAACCAACTCTCAAAGAAATGCTCAGAGAGGATCATTCTCAAAGAGGCAAAGGATTTTATTTTAGCTGGTAAGTAGTTATCCTGCCCACCAGAACTGCAAACATTCTCCTTAGTAAGGAATCTGCAGCAAGCTCCTTCTTATTCAGGCCTAAGCCAGGAACTGAGCTAAGCCCCTACTTGATATGTGTGTTCTCATTCCATTCTTACAACCCTCTACAGTAGAGATTAATGGTCTTATTTCCTAGATAAGGAAGCCAGGTCTCCAAGAAGTCAAGTGGTTTGCACTGAAGGACATGCCTGGGATCCACCCCCAGGCCTTTCTTACTACAAAGTGCGTGCTTCGCTCACGCTACGCACACAAACGCACACACACACTCCATGATCACACTCACTGGCCCCATATAAGCGAAGTGGGAGGGAATGTTGGCTGGATCAGTTTTTCTGGGGTGTAACTGCAGGAGTGCATATAAGAGGGAAGGGCGGATGGGACTGGGAGAGTCTTTAGATTAGGGAAGGAGAGCAGAGATATGGCGGCATGTTAAAGTGTGTGGGCTGGTGTGGGAAGAAGTTATTGTTTGTTGAGGAAGTTAGAAAACTCAATGCCCAGCTGGGGATTGGTAGACAAAAATTGGTTCATCTGGTTGTTATGGAAAGGTGGATAACCAGGAAATTAAAAAAAAAATTATTAGTTAGCTCTCTGATTATATATATATATATATATATATATATATATATATATTTTAATATTTATTTTATTTATTTATCCCCCCTCCTCCCCACCCCATTGTTCGAGCTCTCTGTCTGCTCTCTGTGTCCATTTGCTGTGTGCTCTCTGTGTCTGCTCATCTTCTCCAGGAGGCACCAGGAACTGAACCCGGGACCTCCAATGTGGTAGGTGGGAGCTCAATCGCTTGACCCACATTCGCTTCCCTGATTATATTTGATTCTTTGCACTTTTGCAAATGTTCTGGGGGACAGAGTTTTTGGCACATAAAATGGGCTCTACACTGAATGGCTTCTGGCTGGGTCAGTGTAAGGAACTGGGGCTGGCAGCGATCATAAGGTAAGTAGCGAATTGTTATGAGACTTTACTTGGTGCCAGGTACCATGCAAAATGTTTTCTATTAATGTTTCTCATTTAACCTTTGTTCAACTCTATGAAGTTGTTGTTTTTGCTTTTTTTGTTTTGATTTAAGGATGAGGGGAAATAGGCATGAAGAAGTTAAGTAAAACAGCTAAGGTCATACAAACATGAAGTATCAGAATCTGAATCAGGACTCAATGTCACACCTTAATTGCACTAACAGAATTCTAAGACATACCCCACACATGAAGTACCCTTTATTGCCCTGGCCCCAGGTTATAAGACCGCATCCTGGATTTCAAGAAGCAGCTTCACTTTTCTTACTTGTTATATTGAGATATTTACTTATATACAGTAAAGTGCACGAATCTTAAATGGCTAGCTTAATGGAATTTTAGGTAACTGCAAACGCATGTAACTGCTCTCTGTATAGATACCTATTCTGAAATTGTAGAAATGATAAATATTGCAGGAAGTGCAGTTACAAATTTTCTTTTAGTCATATGGTATACATGTGGATGGTATTATATATACCTTCTCATAATTTAGAGAACCCAAGTCTCCCCTATTTTGAATGGTGTATGAATTCTGATGCAGTGAGTGTAGGAGGTGCACAGCATAAACCAGAACATTTTGGGACTTTGTGTTTCTATTAATTCTGCTTCACATCTCATGCCCAGATAAACTTTGGTGCTCTCCACACAGGGGACTTGACACATCCTGTGAATTCCCCAGGAGAAAGAGTGTATATAAATTCAAGGTTTTATTTATTGTTATGTATGTATCTAAAAATCAATATTTCTATCTGTCTGGCTATCGATCTACACGTGCACATCAGGTAGCCATTTAAAACAGGCTGTTTTAAAGCCACAAAGCATTAAATGAGCTCTGTGTTAAAATAGGTTGTGTGGACAGGGCTAAAGTTTGGAGGATGTGGGCATCTTTATACACATATGAATTCAGGGAGTTTGAGGTATAGACACAGATTGTATTTCTATTTAGAGCTTCATATGTGTGTGAACATGTATATATCAGACACTCATAATTCCATGTATAGGCATATGTCACTTGAGCAAGATGATCTGTCACCATGATGATTCTGTCTCCTCAAGGAAGACAAAAGTCCTCATGCTCTGGAACCAGGCATGGAGTGGACACATCAGGGGCACACAGGGGCACACATCTGGAAGAGCCCCAGGAAGCTTCAGCTGAAACCACCCCTCCTTTTGTCCCAGCCCGACTCTGAGCAGACAACTGCCCTCTCAGCACAATTGAGAGGCAGATCCCGTCCATCATGTCCACTGCCTCATTGCAGGCTTACTGAATATTTAATAATACCATTTGCCTTCCCAGAAAAAGAGCTCAGAGAAGCCTGCACAGTCATGGGTGTAGGTGGTGGGCAGCAGGGCTGGTGCTAACATGAAGCAGACTGACCAGGCTTTCCCCTCCAGGAGTTTCCCCCAACTGGGAAACTCTGACCTATGGCTCTGAGTTGAGGATGTGGCAGGGAGAGGAGGACACCGGGGTGGTTTCAGGCACCAGTCAGGAACCTTAGAAAGGAAGAGGAAGTGCTGAGCTGGTATCAAGAGACCATGGCATGCTGTGAGAGGGAACCAGAGACTTATTTTCCACACTCTTATAAGAGCTCAGCTCATATTCAGGCCACCACAATGTATTTCATGGAAAGGGGAAGCTAGAAGCAACCACATTTCTCTTTCAACCCCCCAGCAATTATTTTACAAATTGGGAACTGAGGTCCGGGTTGCAACAAATCCCTGGAGTCATACAGCTGATTGGTAGCCAAGCTGTTTATATAACCCGAGACCGTGACTTCACTCTTGCCCACCTCCAGTCAACTCTTTACTCAGCAACCAGAACAATCTTTTGAAAAATAGAAATCCATTGGTTAAAATCTGACAATGGCTTCCCAGCTCACTTGAAATTAAATGTGATCTCTTGCACCATTGTTACAGGGTTCTTGATAGTATGATTCTTGTTCTCCTCTCTGATTTCAACTTCCATCATCCCTCACTCATTCACTAGTCTCCAGACACATTGGCCTTCTTTCTGTTCTCTTAACATGTCACATCATTCCCACATCGGGGCTCGGTGCTTGCTAGCTTCTCTGATTGGAAAGTGCTGCCTCAGATCTCAGCATCATTAGTTCCTTCTCACCTTTGTGGTCTAAACTCAAGAAAGCCTTCCCTGCCTTCACCATCTAGTTCTCTCCTGTCAACCCACATGCTAGTGGGTCATTCTCTGTTACATTTCTCTGTTTAGGTTCTTTGTTGCATTTGTCACCACATGAAATTAACTTTATCTATCTATCTATCTATCTATCTATCTATCTATCTATCTATCTATCTACCGTCTATCTGTTTCCCATACTAGAATGTGGACTTTGTAAAAGCAAATATTTCATTTGTTTTGTTTCCCAGTGTAATCCTATCACCAGGAATGGTGCCTGGTTCCACTGGTGAACAAACAGCTCTTGGTTCACTACCCTTTCTATATCACCATGCTGCCTCTTTAGGATATTGACTTGGAAATTTCTCTTTACTCACTAACATCTGAGGAGAATATCATCCTATGGCAGAGGAGTGGCCAGCCCAGCTCAGTTGGCACTGATAACTGGAGACTGGGTCCTGACTCTGAGTTTTATCTTCTAAGTCAGTGCCCTGCCAAGTGGAACTCAGGTAATACTTGTTTTAGAATCACCCAAAGATCTAGTCAAAAGTACATATCCAAAACTCCACAGTAGACACACTATGTCAGACTCTCTGGACACTCAGGAGTCTGCATCTTTAATAAGAACCATAAGTTATCTTTAAGTCACAAATAAGCTTGAGAGGAGCTCTCCTAAGCCATGAGCTCTTGTTCACCAGTAAGCATACCAACATACTTCTCCCCTCCTGCCCCTCTTGATGGGTTTGTTCATGAGCCATCACATTCATACTTGCATTGCCTTATGAATGAGAAAACTCTGTCTGAGGTCAGAGTTTCCTCTGGGACACAGGAAGCATGGGTATAGTGATAGATGTTCTGAGTATTCTTCCGTTTCAGTTATCAATGGCTGAGTAAAAAATTACCCCCAAACTTAAAATGCTGCTCACATTTGGGGACACATTTCTGCTCACTAGCAACTCCTCAAGAAGGATGATGCAGTGTGACACGAGTCAAAGCAGAAATAAGACAGGGGATTAAAAGCCATATCAAATTACCCCTTGTTAGGATCTCAGTGAAAGCTTTGGACAGGGAGGAGGTTTGAGATGTTGGTTAAGAAGAAGCTGTAATACAGGTCTTGAGTCTTATAATCCATAATTGAAAGAAGACTATGATGTGGTGATGGTGGTCACACAATATGTAAGAATACCTACTACATGCCATCTCTAACTTAAGCATTTGGAATTAAAATGGACCACACTCATGAAAATCCTTGCCCTGTGGCACTGAAGTTATAGAAGAACAAACAGGAAGAGAGGGTGCTAGCATTTCCATTCCTTGTTTGAAGCATTTCCTTTTCATGAGGGACTTAGTCTCCATCAATTCTCCAATGTGAAAGTCCATACACTTCAATGCTTTCAAGGCTTCCAGACTGATAACTGCTCAAAATGTTTATGTGAGCAGGGAAGTAGACTCTGGTTGAGAGGCAGGAGTCTCTGCTTTCTGTGTATGTGCATTGAGGATGTGGATGGTGATAGTATATAGAGGGCTTTTTTAATATCACAGTTTCTATGGGTCAGGAAATCATGCTCAACTTAGCTGGGTCCTCTGGCTCAGGTTCTCTCACAAGGCTGTAATCAATATGTTGGCCAAGGCTGCAATCATCTCAAGGCTCAACCAAGGAAGGATCTGCTTCCAAGTTCACTCACACGGTTGTTGGCAAGATGTGGGCCTCTGCAAGGATAGCTCAGAATGTGGCATGTGACTTCTATCAGAGTGAGCAAGCGAGAAGAGCCAGAGAAAGAGAGGGCAAGCAAAATGGAAATCATAGTCTTTTGTAACCTGATCTCTAAAATGATATACCATCACTTATTCTATATTCTATTTATTAAAAACAAGTCACTAGGTTTATTCCAAAGCCAAGGGGAAGGAATAGTACAAGGGTATGAATTCCAGGAGGCAGAGATTGTTGGGAGACGTTTTGGAAACTGCCTACCACAACTTTGCCTGAATTTTGAACTATCTTTTGACATAGGACACAGTATGGCATATAAATAATAACTGTGTGGAGATTCTATGTGGCACCTGGGAATTTAATTTTAAAAAGCTGTGTTGCATAGTAAGGAAATCATAGAATTTAGGTTCATAGAGATGTCTGTTAGAATCTTAGCTTTGGGGCTTACCAACTGTGTGACCTTAGACTTAATTTCCCCAAGCCACAGTTTTCTCATCTAAAAAAATGTGGCAAATAATACCTAATACCTAAAGAGTTTTGAGGATCAAAAAGTCACCTGTGGTAGGGGGCACTTGTTAGAATTCAGGTTTCTAGGTCACTCCCAAAGAAATTCTTTTTCAGTAGACTTGAGGTTGTACCTATGAATTTCTATTTTTAACAAGTGTTCAGGTGTTTCCAAGTACATACAAAAAAAATGGGTGGCTCAATAAATGTTGGCTGTTAATGATTTATGTGTTAACAGCAATTCTGCAATTATTCTTGAGGAACTATGTGGTGGTTTGGAAATGTATGTACTCCCAGAAAATCATGTTCTTAAAGCTAATCCATTCCTGAGAGTGTAAACCTATTGTAAGTAGAACATTTTGAATAGGTTACTTTGGTTAAGGCATGGCCCAGGGTGGGTCTTAATCCTCTTACCAGAGTCCTTTATAAGAGAATGAAATTCAAAGAGAGAAAGTCATGGAAACAAGAAGCTGAAAGCAATAAAACCTGGAAGATAAGGGAGAGATCTTGAGGAGAGGAGTCTTGGATCACCAGCAGTCAGTCTTCAGGAAGAAAGCATCATCTTGGTAATTCTTGATTTGGACATTTTCATAGCCTCAAAACTGTAAACTTGTAAGCTACTAAATTCCCATTGTTGAAAGTCATCCCATTTTACGGTATTTGCTTTTGGCAGCTTAGCAAACTAAAACAAACTATAAGTTTGAAGAGAGTTCAGTGTGGTATAATAGAAGGCAAACTGTATTGAGAATTAGAAGATGTGTGTGTTCTAAACCTCTGCTGCCTCCTGCTTTGCTACGGGATCTTGGGCATAGACCTGCCTAATCACTCTGGATCTCTTTTTCCAATTCTTTGTACAATTCCTTCTAGTTTTGATATTCTGTGTCTGTAGAAAGAAGAAGTAAGAGCAGCTAGTACAAGATTCCTTTAGGGCTCCACTGGATGGTGAAACTATTGAAATGGCCTCCATAATGAGTCTTTTCTAAATCTCCGGGTCAGCTCTATTTTCATAATATTTCTTCCTGAAGACTATTCCCTAGAACCTTTCATTCCTCTAGTCTTCCTCTAATTCACATGATCTAAACATCTCTGGATGTAATGAAATATATCTGAAAACAACCTTGTTTAAAAGAATAAATCTATTAAGGAGATGAGAACTTTCTGGCGTGAAATGAAAAATATTGATTGCCTCTCATCTGTTAGCAATGAAATCCTATTCAGTTAATTAACCTTCTCAGAGATAAAGTTTATTTCTGCCCTTCACCTTCAGTTCCAAATCTTTAAAACCATTAAAACAAGTACCCGGTCAATGAATAAATCTTCTCCCAGGGTCGTATTCATTGCCTTCCATGATCTGACTCTAGCCAACTTTTCTGATTTCTAGCTACTTACCTTTAAGTACCCTCAACCCCAACCAAATGGATGAACTAAAGTATTTGGCATTACCACTGCAAGGAATGTGCTTCCCTCCTTCTCTGAATTCTACATATCTTAACTCAGTTCAAATGCCACCTCTTGAAAAAGGCTTTCTCTGAATTCTGGTCTCTTCACCTCCACCCAATTTCTTCCCACCTCTCCTAATTGCTGCCAAGCAGTAAGCAGTAAGCTCCCTATTCTGAACCCTCCCCAAACTTTCTCACCATTGTAGCATTTATTTTATACCTTGTATTTTAGTCATGTACATATTTATAGTACTAAACCCTTGAGGATGCAATGCCTCAAAACAATTGGATTCATTTTCGTATTCCCCACATATTCTAAAACAATGCCTTGCCTATAATTGGTGTTCAATAAATATATTTTTAATATTTAAATGACTACCTACTGATTTAACATTTCCTTTGTGGCGGTTTGTACTCTTGGGGCTCACAGTACTGATTGATCACCAGCATTAGGAGAATCTAAATCAGTAAGGTGTTCTTCAGGATTTACATTGGAAAACTGGTCTCCCAAGACTTTAATTTTTCTGGAGAAAATCCTGTTGTTGTTTTACATCCTTAGCAACATTGTATTTCTAGAAATCTTTTTGCTTTTAGGGGAAGAGTTGGGAAAGGCAGTCTTCTTATGGACATATTACCTTTTCCATTACCTGAATGTAGGCTTGTTATGCTTTTCCATCTCCTGCCCTAATTTACTTGAATAACACACTTGGAACTAGCATTTTATGAGCACAAAACTCAATTTTAGGTAAAGCAGATATTTAGTCCTATATGAGAACACTCACATGCCTGTGTCTAAGTTAAAGGGGAGAAATCTGGTAGCCTCACTGAAACAAAAAAAAAAAGTCATTCATTTATTCAGAATTCATTTTCTTGATCAACTTCTAGATTCAGGCTCTATGTTATGTGCTGGTTATAGAAATATAAATAAAATTCCAAGGTCCTTGGCTTCAAAGAGCTCTGAATCTTGTGAGGGAAGGAGAAGGTGTGATGAGATAATTATTATAGAGAATGTCATTTGAGCAGTGCCAGAGGCAGGCCCAGGGTAATGTGAAGGACAGAATATTTAGTAATTATTAAAAGCATCTTCAAACAACTCCCCTTGGGCCAAGTATCAGTATCTATGGTGTGTTCTAGGACATTGATTCAGATAAGAAACCATGTTGCATTAACCAAGACCCAGATATCACTAGGTCCTTGCTCCTTAGAGCTTGTAGGAATGAATTGTGGATGTGATTCATTGGACTGAACTTCTTGCTAATTATATTTTGGTGCAGAGATTTTGCATGCTACTCTCAATGGCTTCAAGACTTCTAAAGCGGAAGCAGACTTGGCCCAGTGGTTAGGGTATCCGTCTACCACATGGGAGGTTCGCGGTTCAAACCCCGGGCCTTCTTGACCCATATGGAGCTAGCCCACAGTGCAGCGCTGATGCACACAAGGAGTGCCCTGCCACACAGGGGTGTCCCCGCGTAGGGAAGCCCCATGCGCAAGGAGTGCTCCCTGTAAGGAGAGCCACCCAGTGCAAAAGAAAGTGCAATCTGCCCAGGAATGGCAGCGCATGCACAGAGAGCTGACACAACAAGATGATGCATCAAAAAGAAACAGATTTCCATGCTGCTGACAACAACAGAAACCGACAAAGTAGAACACGCAGCAAATAGACACAGAGAACAGACAACTGGGGGTGGAGGTGGGGAGAGAAACTGAAAAAAAAGAAAGACTTGCAGTTATGTAGATAATTCATTGGGATGTTTTGTCTAGTCTATGACCTTGGTGGTGTGTGTGTGTATATGTGTGTGAGGGGGATGGAGAGATGTAGCGGGAGAGAGAGGGAGGTTTATGAGAAAAGGCAAGAATGCAATTCCAACTTTTAAGTAGCCAGAGTTCATAATATTGCTGAGTATTTGTACAGACAACTTTGTTTCCTTCTTTTTCTTGCTTTTCACATTTGGGGGCACTTTCTATTCTCCAGAAACTCCTTGAGAAGGATTGGGTAGGGCGAAATGAGTCAGGAGCAGAAATAGGAGAGACGAAATTGAAAGGCACTTCAAATTACCCCTTGTCGATGGCTCAGTGAAAGGCTTGAATAGGGAGGGGGATGGCGATGTTGGTTAAAAAGAGGCTGAAATATCGTTCTGTATTTTTATGATCCATAATTGAAAGATGACAATGGCTTGGGGAAATGATGACTGTGGTGATAGTGACTGCAATCCATTCAACAAATACGTGTGAGCACCTACTGCTTGCCTGTATCACCCAGGCATTTGGGATCAAATTGGGCCAAAACAAAATTCCCTGTCTCATAAGAGTTCAAGTTCAAGAAAAACAAACTGAAGAAACTGGTGCTAGCATACACTCCCCCACCCCCCACCTCCCCACCCCACCCACCCCCCTTTTCAAGCTTTTCCTTCTTATGTAGTCTTAGTCAAGAGCGACTGAGTTTCCACCAAGTCCCTAGGTTTAGTGTGGGAATCCCAAAACTTTATCTCTTCCAAGGCTTGCAGACTCCATTTGTTCAAAAGGCTTATAGGAGCAGGCAAATGGACTCTGGTTGGGAGGTTGAAGTCTCTGTGTATATGTGTTAAGGATGGGCAGTGGTGTGTACAGAGGGCAGAAATTCTACAACCATGCCATCCACACTGGTATTTTCCATGGGTTAGTACCTGAATCGCTCCTATTTCACTTGTCTTCCTCCCGCTACCTTTTACGCTCCACTTTCTCTCTCTTCCCTTCCACCCTCCCTCTCCTTCTTCCCTCCCTTTCTCTTGGTCCCTCCCCATCCCCTTCTTTCGCACAGTTCTTCTCTATTCCTCTTGCTCCCTCTCCCTCTCCCTTTTCTCCCTCGTCCCCTTTCCCTCCTCCACCCCTCCGCGTCGCCTGCGTCAGACCCCCAGTAGCGTGACGCGCGGGGTCTGGGTGGGAGCTGTCCACTAGCCCAGGGTGCTGAATGCAGCAGCGGCAGCGGCGGCGGCGGCGAAGATAGCTGGGCGCCTTCTCGGCTCCAAGAGCCTTGCTCTCCAGTCCTCGGACAGTCAGCTCACCGCCCAACCACCTCCCTGCCAGCACCACCCCTTTGGGAACTGAGCCAGGGGGGGCAGTAGCCGCCGCGGCGGGTGCTGAGCAACGGCGGAAGACGAGACAACACCTGGCAGCAGCCTGGAATCTGATTTGCATCCTTTCGCCTTTTATACGAGAAACATTTACATATGGTTTTGGGGAGTCGAGAGGTCCAAGCCGGAGCCAAGTTCCGTCTGCCTTGCGTCTCGGCCACATCGCTTTGCCTCCCCTTCCCCACCTTCAGCTTGCTCTACAAACAAGCCTTACCTCAATGCATTTGGGAGGAGAGGTAGCAACAGCGAGTCCAGCCAGCCAGAAGCAGCGGAGTGGAGGCAGGGGAGGGGTGGGGTGGGGCAGCGAGCGGGTCGAGGCCGCCCTTGGTGGGGGTAACGGGGCCAGAGCTGCGGAGGAGACCGGGTAGCCGCCCTCCTCTGCCTCCCCGCTTCCAGAAGCACTCTTCTCTGATCATCTGAAAACCGAATTATTCCACTAGTATTATTTCGTTTTTTGTCTACCCCCCTCCGCACTCCCCAGCCGCCCCCACCCCCACGCCTGCCTCGCCTCTGGTTGCATGGCAGCGCTGCCCGGGCGCGGGGGCTCAGGGCCGGCCCCCCGGGAAGGAGGAGGAGGAGGAGGAGGATCATGAAGCCGGGAGTCGCAACCGCGCCGGACAGCGGGCAGCAACCAGAGGACCAGCCGGAGCAGCCCCCGCCCGGGAGACACCCGGAAACCCACGAGCAATCGCTGCCGCCACCGCAGCAGCTTCGGCGGCCTCGGGCAGACGCCGAGGAGGAGGGCGACCACGACCCAGAAGAGGAAGAGGAGAAGACGAGGCCACTCGCTCCCTCGGATCTGCACTTCTCCCGGCCCTTGCCTCTCGCCGGAAGGGACCTTTGATGGAGTCAAGGGGAGGGGGCAGCGCATTTACAGGCTGGAGCAGGGTGGGCTGGGGGTTGAGATCATGTAATTAGTCCTTCCTCCTGTCCCCTCCCATACGCCGCTCTTCTCTATACCCTTTCTCTGCTGCCCCCCCCCCCCCCTCTCCTACACACACCCTTCTTCTAGCCAGGCTCTTAGTGCTTAGGAAGGAGGAGGCTCTGTAAAGATTAGACGAGCTTTTCTTTCTCCCCTGCGGTTCCTTTCTCTCTCTCCATTTCCCAAATTTTTTTCACCTCTACTCTCCTAATTGGCTTTCCCCTCTTCGGTGCAGCCCTTTTGGCTGCAGAGGCAAAGCACAAGTTCCTTGCCCAGTTTCACTTGCAAACCCCACCCACCCAACTGCTCTCTTAACAAACAACTCTGGTGCTTCTGGGGTTAATTGCCCAGTTTTCTGTCGAGGAAAATTAAAATGTCTATCAACCTCCTTCTATCAGAGGAAAACTAACCTTTTCTCTCTCACACCTGCAGCCCCCAATTCTTCATTGAGCTAGTTTGCCCTAAGCCCCGGTCAAATCCATTCTAAATTTGATTTAAAATCTTCCTCACCCTCACCTTTTTTTTTTTTTTTTTTAAAGAAAGAGATTTCCCACAGCCTAGGAATTTGAGAAGAACCTAGTCAAACTCTCCTGTGGAACTTAACTTACAATTAAACCTAACCACTAATCCCTTCCTCTATCCCTTTGCCCCTACCTGTGCCCCCAGGTCAAAGGCAGAAAGGAGACACTGAACAGAGTCTGAGGTTGGTGTGGAGGGAGGTGGGCAAGAAAAACTTTGCTGTTGTTGTTGTTGGGCTTTCCAGGTAAACTTCAGAATCAGTGACTCAAGTTCTCAGTCCTGGGGGCAACTTATTTGCTACTTGGACGGGGTGTAAGGGGAGCCAGTGAGAAAGCAGACGCTTCCCCTAGCACCGATACAGTGTGGAGCCCCCTAAACCCTTCCTAAGCCCTTCTGCAAAGACTTCAGCTGCCCCTCCCGGGCTCTCTGCCTTCACTGGGCACATGTTGATGCCCCTGAGTGGGCTGATCTGGTGGTGGTGCTGCTCTTGCCGAGGCTGTTCCTGCTGTGAATTGTGCGCCCCGGCTCCCCAGATGTTGCGCCACCAGGGTCTCCTCAAGTGCCGCTGCCGCATGCTCTTCAATGACCTGAAGGTTTTCCTACTGCGGCGCCCCCCTCCAGGTCCCCTGCCCATGCACGGCGACCCCCAGCCTCCCGGTTTGGTGGCCAACAACAATACACTTCCGGCTCTGGGTACCAGGGGATGGGCAGGCTGGAGGGGCCCCCGAGAGGGGGTTGGCAGGGAGAACCCTCCTCTGCCACCTGCACCACCTTTGCCACCTTCTTCTGTAGAAGATGACTGGGGTGGCCCAACCACAGAGCCACCTGCCTCCCTGCTCAGCAGTGCCTCCTCAGATGACTTCTGTAAAGGGAAGGCAGAGGATTGCTACTCATTGGGCAGCAGCCTGGACAGTGGCATGAGGACCCCACTCTGCCGCATTTGCTTCCAGGGGCCTGAACAGGTGAGTCGCCTTTTTCTCTTCTGCTTCCTTGTGGTATCCTCAGGTCTTCCAGGTTGCTACTCACCTGCTTGTTCTGGGGAACCATTTATGGTCTCTTTAGTGTGAGGACTATCCATTTTAAGAGCTTCATAGTAGTATTTCTTGTGCTGAAGTTTGCCCAAGTGGTGTCTCGTTCCTGGTGGAGCTCCTTGGGTGGCTCAGTTGTACTCTAGCTTTTGCATTTTCCTTCCAGTGCCGGTGTCTTCTGTTTCATTTAAAATTTCCGTAAACATCTTCAGAAGAGAAAATCCGTAGGTCAGAAGCCATTAAATGAAGGCACTTGGTGGTTTATCTAATTTGTTTTGGGTGACATTCTTCCCAGCCATCTCAAACTTCTTCCTTTTCTGAGAGTGTGCTGAGATCTTGCTCTCTTTCCCCATCCCCAGAGACTGAAATTCAACAAGCCTGTTCTTTCGTTTTGGCCCTATCCCCTCCCATACCACATTGACATCCTCAGCAGTATGTTCTGGTCACTGAGGGAGGAAGAAAGAGAAATTCTAGGCCCCAGAAAACTATATGGATTTGCTAAGACAATTCTTGGCAGACTGTTTTTTCTAGTTGAAAGCAGATAGGGGAGTGTGGTGAAAGTGAGTTTAACAGACATGGAGAAAGGAGTAGGGAATCTTTTGCTATCTGTTCTTCTCAGGCCTGAGCTACATTAACTTAGAATGTCTCTTCAATTCTCTCCATACATTATAGAGGGTACCAAAGACCTCAGGGACCAGAACTTCCCTAAGTTTGGAGGTTTCTTCCTATTTTATCCATTCAGATTTTCACAGGCATGCTCACCCCACCCCTTCCGACTCCACTAGTGTCTGAAACTCTGGATAGCTTGTGTACATTCATCGAGATTCATGAATTGTGGCAAAATTTCCCCAAAAGTCCCAGATAGAAAAAGTTCATCTGAAAATCGGATCTAGTTTGTGATGCTAGAGAAGGAACGTTCAGTTGCAACTTGGGCAGAGTTATGTGGTCACACCAGCCACTCCTTCAGTAGTTTCCCTGAAGTGGAAGGAAGACTTCTGGGATGCTCTTTGAACAAGTGGCATGTAGTAGGATGCCATGCTGGTGTTCCTCAGTGACTGCTTCTTGCTGACTGCTTGCTCTGTGAGATGCAAGCTTAGGTGACACTTTCATTCACTCCATCTTTAAATGGACAAAGCGTGTCAGGATCAGTAATACCTGGAGCCACAGTCTGGGAATTATGAGGGGAGGTCATATAAGTCTTCATGTGAATACGTGTCTCTGAGGGATTGAAGGTCAGGTTAAGGGTCCTTCTTGTGACCAGGATTGACTGAAGTCCCAAATCAAGTGCTGCTCTGAGTTGAGGATTCCTGGTAGGCGAGAAGGTCCATGGATCTGTTCAATTTCCTTCTTTCAGACCTTCTCTCTGCTTCTAGCCGCAGGCCTCCAGACAGCCACAGGGAGGGGTGGATTGGGGGAGAGCAATAGTGAGCCTACCGGTACTTCACTATGGGGTGCTCTGGGTCAGAATTGTGTTACAACCAGAAACTCATCTTTTCCAAAAGAAAGAACTATTTAGCCTTGCTGACTTCCAAAGCTATTTATTTCTTCTCCCATATGGGTTGGCTCAGGTCTGCATGTCACAGGGGCTGCTGGGAGTGTGGCTTCTGGCAACAGCGCCCTTTTCTCTAGAAAACGGCAGGAGTTGGAGCCTATCCTGGAATATTTCATCTGCTGTGTGAACTTCTCTAAATTGCTTTATACCTCTGGACCCATTTCCTCTTTTTAGATTTAGAGACATCTTTTTCTGTCCCCCTCCATTCCTTATTAGTGTGTTGAGAGGATCCAAGAGACAATGAATATGAAAATTCCTTGAAAGGGATTCATATTTAATGAGAATGTATTTTGATAATGAAAAACATGTATTTTATTTTAAAAAATGAAAAGAAAGGGATGATTAGGAATAATGTGAAATGTGTTCATGTGATAACAGGGTCTGTCTGGAGGTTAGGGGCTTTCCTTTCTTGCTCATTATTTTTAAAACATGTCATAAATAAAGCATGGAATTAAAAAGTTAACCCCAATAAAGGAATGGACTCTGTTATTATGTGGGAGGGCTAGGGGGTCATAGTTACATTAAGACTGGAACAAATCGAGCACTTCCTGCATATGATTGTTATACTTTCAGGGTTTTCTTTATCTGTGTGGGAGCCAGGAGGTTTTAATGAGATTCTCTTATAGTAGTAATAATAGTAATGTAGATAATAGGCTAGATGTGGAGAACACATTTTCCCATTTTCCTCCTGTTTGTATTTGCAGCATTTCAATAAGGAAGGGAGGGAGGAAGCAAAGTGGGGAGATGGGGAGAGAGGGAGAAGGGAGGGAGAAAGCAAAAAGCTGAGATTTCAGGCTTTTAATTTCTGTTCAGGGAGAGAGATGTCCAGCAATTGTCTACTTGTGGCCCCGGAGGGAATGCAGACAGTCCACAATCGTAATAGCTAAATGTCTTGGTCATTTTCCCTGCCCAAACAAAGGAACTAGACATCACCTCCTACCCCTCAGTCATCTGTCACTGTTCCAAGGGCTAAAAGGCTGCCAAAAGTGAAGATTTGGTCCCTCTCTGCCCAGGGCTTATAATGAATGCAATGAGGGGCAACTGAAGGATACAGTTAGTCCCACCTTTGCTCATATCTATAAGGGACTCTGCTTCCATTCCCTTTATTCAAGCATACATTTATTTAACAAATGTTTTTTGGGCACCTACAGTGTGCCAGATGCTGTTTCAGGCACTGAGGATTCAGGAGTGAATAAAACAGATGAGATACCTACTCTCCTGAAGCTGATATTCTAGTGGAAATACAGGAATTGATAAATCAGGTGGTAGGTAAATAAGATAACTTGTGATGGCATTCATGCTGTGATGAAAGTAAAACAGGAACATGTGTTAGAAAAGAATGAAGGGAGGGGGTGGGAAAGGTATAACTGCATTAGATAAGAGTATCAGAAACCACCTTCTGAAGAATATGCTATTTCAGCTGACACCTAAATGATGAGAAACTATACATGGGTTTAGGGGAAGATCATTCCAGGTGGAGGAAACAGCAGGTTCAAAGGTCTAAGAAAGAAAAGCTTGGCATTTTTAAGAAATAGAAAGAAAGGGGAATGATAGAGTAAGAACAAATCATTTGAGAACCAACTTGGCTCCATGCTGGGAAGCTGACCCAGTAGCCACTCTCTTCACAGTCATTCATTCAGGTTGGATAGGAGTCAAGGATCCAAGAATGTAGGACTAGAGTCCAGCCAGCAACCCCTCACTCTCCATTCTTGGTTGTACTAGGTCTCTTCTCGGAAAACTGTACCATGGTATGTAAGCCAAGGTTTCTGAGGCCAGACTGCCCTAGTTTGAGGTCTGAACAAGTGGCCTCGGATTCATAATATGTACAACTGGGATAATAATGACTTTCCCCACTTTCCCCACTTCATAAGGTTTTGGTTTTTTAAAGATTTATTTTATTTATTTATTTCTCCCCACCCCCTTGTTTTTCACTTGCTGAGACTCTTCATCTTCCTTGTTTCTTAAAGAGGCACCAGGAACCGAACCTGGGACCTCCGATGTGGGAGGGAGGTGTCTTGCTTGAGCCACCTCCGCTCCCTGCTTTGTTGTGTCTCTTATTGTTTTTCCTCCCCATATCTCTTGTTGCATCATCTTGTTGTGTCAGCGCGCTGTGCCTGCTCATCACATCAGCTCGCTGTCTTCTTTAGGAGGCACCAGGAACCTCTGCTCCCTGCTTTGTTGTGTCTCCCATTATGTTCTTTTTTCTTCTTATGTCCCTTTGTAGTGGTTTGATATGGTTATGAATTCCAAAAATAGCTATTGGAGTATGTTTGTAGTCTGTTCTATTACTGGGCATGATTGAGTTGTGATTAGGGCTTTGATTGGGCCATGTCATTAGGGCATTGAATCCCCACCCCTTGGTGGCTGGGGATGCACAGATAAAAGGCATGGCAAAGGACAGAGCTGGAGCTTTTTTTCTTTTAAAGATTTTTTTAAAAATTTATTTCTCTCCCCTTCCCTGCCCTTCCCCCCCACCCCCAGTTGTCTGCTCTCTGTGTCCATTTGCTGTGTGTTTTTCTGTGTCCACTTGTATTCTTGTCAGTGGCACTGGGAATCTGTGTCTCTTTTTGTTGCATCATCTTGCTGCATTAGCTCTCTGTGTGTGTGGCACCACTCCTGGGCAGGTTGTACTTTTTTCGCACTGGGCAGCTCTCCTTATGGGGCATACTCCTTGCATGTGAGCTCCCCTAACACAGGGGACACCCATGTGTGGCACAGCACTCCATGTGTGGCACAGCACTGTGCATCGGCCAGCTCACCACACAGGTCAGGAGGCCCTGAGTTTGAACCCTGGACCTCCCATGTGGTAGGCCGACACTCTACCCATTGAGCCAAATCTGCTTTCCAGAGTTGGAGCTTTTGATGCAAGGGTTCTTAATGTCAGAGTTTTGATATTGAAGTCTTAAGCTGGAACCCAGGGGAAAGAGACAGAGCCATTCACCTGATAGTCTACAGCTGAAGTTGTGGAGAGAGGCAAAGCCTAGAGAGACCCATAGTCTACAGCTAACCTTGTGGAGAAAACAGGAGGTGAGCCCAGAGGAACTCAGGAAGTCTGAACCCTTGCAGATGTCAGCAGCCATCTTGCTCCAAAACGTGAAAACTGACTTTGGTGAGGGAGGTAACTTATGCTTTATGTCCTGGTATCTGTAAGTTCCTACCCCAAATAAATACCCTTTATAAAAACTAACCAATTTATGGTATTTTGCATCAGCACCCCTTTGGCTGACTAATACACTCTTGTTGTATCAGCTTGCAATGCCTGCTTGGCACGCCAGATCGCTATCTTCTTTAGGAGGCACTGGGATCCAAACCAGTGACCTCCTATGTGGCAGGTGGAAGCCCAGTCATCTGAGTCACATCTGCTTCCTGATGAGGTTATTTTGAGTATCAAACTAATCAATACTATTAAAGCAGTGCTGGTACGGTGTTTTGTTATTGTTCTTGTTGTATTGTCATCATCATCCCCTTCATCATCATTACTATTATCTCAAAAGCAAGCAAGTGTTCCCCTCCCTTTTTAAAAGGAAAATTTTGTCCCAGCTGTCAGACTGGCAGGAGGAAGGCTGTGGTTGTGGTATGGCTATGATAGTGGATTGCTTCTCACAATGCTCAAGGCACAGAGTACTGGTTCTCTGTTCCCATCATTAAAAGTCTTTATTAAGTGCCTTTGGATGCCTGCTGCCCTGCTGAGCAGGGTTGGAGACACATGGCAGATGTGGCCCTTCCCTTTGGGAGTTTCACAATCTAACCCAGACATCACAGAGGCTGATAGAGATCAAGAACACACAGACAGTGAGCCTGACATGAATTACAGCCTTAGTGGGTATAAGAAAGAGATGTATGTTTAAAGGCAGTTAGTGTGTGGGGTGCCTGTTCAGAGAGACAAGTAGGAGAATTTGCTCTCTTTTTTCCAATTAGTTAGGGAAGGCTCTTCTGTGGTTGCTTAAGACCAAGTGAAAAGAAATATATTAGCTTACTAGGCTGAGGTTAGAGAACTGGAAGCAGAAGAAAAGTGAGATATACGAACATCTCAACAAAGAGGAGAAACTATCTCCTACGCTGGGTCTGCTATGGAGGGCTAGAGGTTAGTGCAAGGGTGAAATCCGTCATGACAGTGAGGGAGGATCACCTGTTTTGGACTTCAGGAAAGTAGAAGAGGGGCCTGGAAGAATTTAACAGACTTTGTCTACCTCTCTTTTTCTTTCTGGGATTGGTTTTCCTGGATCTGTGTTTGGAAGGGGTAAGAGTAGTGTGAGAAGCTTGTTTTAGTGAGTGTTTTGGGTTCTTGAGAAGTAAGAAAAGGGCTTTACAGGTCTCAGGAGAGCCTAGAGACCCCGAACTGCAATGAGAACCATGGGAAAGAGATCCAGCAGAACATTTTAGAAGGGACCCAGACAGTGTATGTATTCTTCTTAACTTGTGGTTCAATTTTACATTTTTTGTGTGATTATTTAATTAATATCTGTCTCCACAAAGAGTAAAGCAGGCCTATCCCTAACATTTCCAGGCCCTAGGGCAAGAGTATAGATAGAGGCTCACGTGGGCCAAAATATTTAAAAGTAATAAACCAAGTAACAAAGTGTTTAATTAAATGACATTCTGTTCTCCTACCCTGCCATATGCACCCTCATAATGACCTAGAAGACAGGTTTGAATTTAGAATTTTTAAATTCCTCTGAATTCTGTGCTGAACTGTAGCTGAATGGGGATTGAACGCCCTTGATCCACAGCCCACCCTTATTCTCTTCCCCCACAGGCTCCATTCTGCACCACTAGGCCACGCATGTATGCACACTTCATCTGGCTTGTCCAAGATCTGTCCACATCATCCCCCCCACAGTTTATGGACCTGAAGAAGAAGAACCTGTAGGCCCTGGGAGCAGACTTAAGGCTGTCAGAACAGGAAATCTGGGTCCCAACATAATCAGAGTAGGTTCAAAAAGAGGGGTATGGCCTTGTGACCCTGCAGACTCGTTGCCCTGTGGAGACAAGGCAACTGAGGAAGGGCCAGAGTGGGGCCTCTAAATCAAAGGGACCTCTTGCCTGGACCTAAGTGAAGTAACCCAAAGGGACTGTAACCCTGTGTTTTTGGGCTCATCACCGCACCATCAGGTCCCAGCCCAGTGCCTGGTAGATGCTTCATGCTCTCTTAATATCTGTTGAATGAATGAGACTCTGGAGCTCATCCATTGGGCAGTTCCATAGGTGGGGAACTGAGGAGGAGAGAACACCCAGGAGAGAAATACTTGTTGGTGTCAAATGCTGAAAGTAGCTCTGTGGAAGAAGTAGTCCTATTCTGTGGGGTCACAAAGGATAGTACTAAGGCCAGTGATGGAATGTCCAGGGAAGCAAATATGACATTGATATCAGAAAGAACTTTCTAACAAAGTTATCCCAAGATAGTCTGGACTGCCTTAGATGGAGAGTCACATGTGTGACTGATATTAGATTCCTTCCAAGCTTGAGAGTCAAGATTCATTGCAATGATCTTGTTCTGGGGTCCAGAGAGATTTTTTACCTAAGCAGAAGGAGATGATCCAATTCAAGGGATCATCTGGTCCTGGTATTTCTTCTCCCAGTGTGCATAATACATGGCACGCATAAATGTGTTTTCAGCAAAGATTGGAAAGAACCATCTCTTTCATGGTCACAGAAATCCCAAGTTTTAAAAATCATACATTTACCCCATGCACACACCATGACAGGAGAGCAAGCCCTTGATGGACAATAGGCAATAGAAACAGTCAAGGATCAAGGATACAGAACATCCCAGTTACTCCCAGAGTTGTGAGTGGACTATTTTCATTTTCCCTTCTGAGTTTTTCCCCCATAAGCTTTCTGGTCCCACTGCTGCCAGGCCTGCTCTTATTTAATAAGCTGGATGCTCCAAGAACCCTTTGCTCACTCATTGCTCTCACCCATGCTCAAAATCTTTGTCAGGAGATGATGTTCAAACCCCATCATCAAGTACCAGGCTCTCTCACAGCCTGAGACATCTATTATTTACATATACACATATACATGCACACAGATGAATAAAACATTGAGCACATCAGTCTCGCTTTCACAGATACACTAGGGATGGGCAGGAGGGCACCTGTCGTCCTGACAGTTGTGCATTAGTTCTCAAATCTTCAGTCACCACCTTTATATAATTGTTTGCTGACCCTCTACACAGTTGTTCATTTTGGAGTAATCCTTCTTCACTTGCCAGCCTGCACCATCAAGGCATGGGTTGGCTAATTTATAGGGTGTGTCTTCTAACTGAGCCTCCCCATATTGAGATTTATATAATATGGCTGTTAGGGTTAGAGGTTGGAAAATATTGGATTTCAAAACAAGCTGGGAGAAGAAAGGGGACATATTGGGAATTGCCTGCCCTCTCTCTCTCTCTGTCTACATCTTGTTTTCCTCCTGTTCTCTTTTCCAGCCAGCGTGTTGGAGAAGTCCAGCTGTGGTCTATGAGTTTGGGTTGGAGGGTAACTCGGAGGACGGGATACTCAGAGAGTGAGAGATAGAGCAAGCTGTTTCTTGTGTGTTGGGAAGGAAGCCAACTTGGAAGTGAGCCCGGATGTAAAGGAGCTGGCAAGTGAATACTGTATGGCTTGCCGGCACACCATGCTCCCCTGAGATGTGTCACATGTAAGATAGAGTTTACATGTGCATCTTACGTGTAGTGTGCATTTGATACCTCCCTCTGTGTATTTGAAAAGTAAAAGGAGGATGAACAAGGGGCTGACTGCCTCATGACTAAATAGGCAAGATTCAATTAGAGAGTGGATGTGACTCAAGCTGTTGAGTACCTGTTTCCCACATGGGACATCCCAGGTTCGGTTCCCAGTGCCTCCTAAAAAACAAACAAAAAAACCAAACACGCACACACAACAAGAACAACAAGCAAAACAAACAAACAAAAAAACAACTCAGGGAGCCAATGTGGCTCAGTGGTTGAGTGCTGGCTTCCCACATACAAGGTCCTGGGTTCAATCCCTGGCCCCCAGTTTCTTAAAAAACAAAAATAAAATGCAATTAGTCACCATGTTAGCACCCAAACTGTCAGCAAAAAATAAAGGGGGAGTCTGCAAGTACAGGTTCTGTCAAACTTGGTGATTAAAGGAATGTAGACCTCGCGCCCCCACAGGGGGGACACTCAGGTCTCAGGCTAGGACCTGGCTCTTTGCTCTCAGGGTTTCTCTAGGGTCCATGCCCAGAGGGTTGAGGAGAATGGCTCAAATGGTTTTCCTCTCTATGGAATTATTATTTTGGGTGTGGCTGAAGAGAATCAGCAGCAATTTCTTTAGAAGAACCCTCCTGAAGCCACCTTAGTGGCTCTGCACACAGTTGGAGCTCAATACATACTTGCGGATCCTTCCCCCTTCCTGCTGGCTCATGCCTATTCCAGTTAATAGTGCTGCTTTAGTCCTTAGTATACACAGGGTGGAAGGTGTAATTATATGTGTGTATCTGAGTGTAAGAGAATGTGTATGTGTATAAATTTGGATGCCAAACAAGGGGATATGGATGATCCCTTGAAGTCCCATCGTTTTCTGACTCTAAAATGACAAATGATGATTCTCATCCTAGCAATCATGGTGATCACGATCTTCACTTGGGACCATTGGCCAGAAATAGACCTCTTCTATTGAAGAACTAATGGGAAGAGCTTGGGCTTTGACGTCACAAAGACATGGAATTAAATCCCAGTCTAGGGGATTTCCAGCTATGTGATCTTGGACTACTTATTTAACCTCCGTGGTCCTAGGTTTTGTCATTTATGAAATGGGGATAAAATACTGAGTTTGAATGCTTGCCTTAAGGCATCGACAAGGTATTATGACGTTCCAGGTACAAGGCAACTGTTTATTAAATAGGAGCGTTATTTACAGCATCTCATCAGAGTGGCTCAGAAACCTGGAGGGGCCCTCAGCTCACACTGCCACCTCTGCTACTTACTACCCTCTCTTACTGGAGCCTTAAAAAAATCAGGTGCTCTAAGCTGTGCTTGGACCCCAGAAGGGCCCCAGCTGCTTGCTTTTGTGCCCAGTTATCACTGGTACATGTTTATACACAGCATCTCTGGTCAGTGGACTGCCTGCTCTGTGTTGCCCAACTTAGCTGAACCTCTGTCCTCTGCAATTCAGGCCCCTCCCTCCCAACACATCTTATCCATCTCCATCATCACCTCCTCCCTGACAGATCTTTATTAAGCAGCGCACTCTGCTTGGCAGGAACTGCACAGAGAGACACTTTCCTGGACTCTGAGCCCCCAAAGGCCAAGAGCAGACCAGGCACACAGAGGGACAGGTAGAGAAAGTGGCGGAGGAAGTGCTCATCCAAATTAGCTAACAGCAGGGTATCTGGGGTGGGATGGATATCCGAGACAGATGTAATATTAAATCACATTGACGTTATTCCCTTTTCAGTTTGCTCTGCTTTACGATTATGTCGAAGAGAAAATTTTACTGTAGGGATAATATGTCTTGGACACCTAACTCCTGCCAATCTCCTTGGTAAGCAAAGAGAGGGAAGCTCTCAGATCTGAGACTTTGGAAATGCAATATTATCTAGCTGGAGTTTGTTAACCTGGCTTGCTGTATACATGCATCTATTCTTTTCAAGGTAAATGGCACCAGTCTTTCATTGATAGTAGTGATTAGAAATACATTCCCCGAAGTCAGAATATGAGACATTTAAAGAAAAATGCTAAGTATGAAGAAAAGAATACACAGAAGTTTGGGCAACACTGACCTGTGCCGCTCACTTTACAATCATCTTGAAACATTCGTGGGCACCAAGAAGTACCCCAAGAAGGCGACAAACTATAGATTTCCAGGCCATGGCCCCAGGGAGGAGCCCTGGAATCTGTATTTCCAAACACTGACTTTATGACTTTGGCAGTTCTGATCTAGGTGATTCCTTTCGGGGTAGTCAGGTTTAGGCAGCAAACAGGCAGCCACTGGAGAGAAGAAATGCCTCCCACCAGACCCAAGGTTCTCAAACACACAAGGAACAGGGGCAAGGGAAGTGGGAGGAGGACGGCGGAGTAAGATGGGTGGGCACAGGCTTCACTACTGTGGCAAAGATAGAGTGCTCACTCAATGTCCTCGTCCTCCTCTACATCTCCCAGCCTCCCTTGCGGTTAGGCAAGAACCCTGTGACTAGCTCTCTTCAAAGGACTAGAAAGGAAAAAGGGTCATTCAGTGCAGAGGCAGAAGGGGAGCCTCTTGCTTCTCTCTCTCTCCCTTCCTCAGTGACCTGAGAGCCACAAGTTCGAGATGGGAGAGCCACAAGTTGCAAATGCAAAGCCTTACACTCACGGGACTATGAAGTGGGAAAAAAGCACAAATCTCAGCTAAGACACTGAGATTTGGGAGCTTGTCCATTGCCTAGCTAAAGTTAATTTCCTTGATTTCTACAACCATTGAGTCTCACTTCTGACTTATATTCAGAGGGTATTCTTCATTTTTTAGAGAAATTTTTAATTTTACATTTATTAGGCAGTATAAATTCTTCTAAAAAAGAAACAGATTATCAGTGTGAGTTAAAATAAAAAAATACACTATATTACATTTTTGCACAACTTTTAATAAAATAAAGTGATGCAAAACATTAACACAAAGGGACACAAAGTAAACGATCTTCCAAAACACTGTTTATATAATTCCATTCGCCTGAAACCTCACTTCTTCTACCTATTCGTATGACTCTACTTCACTTCTTTCAGGTTGTTCAAATGTGACCTCGCCCCTGAAGACTACCCTGAAAATCCTGTTTTTAGACAGCATGCCCAACTGTCTCCATATAGCCCCTCCACTCAGTTTTGCTCCATAGCACTTATCATCATCAACATCCATGAACTTGGTTGGTTTATTATCTTCAGAGGGTATTTTTGAGCAGAGTCCAATCAGGGCCCATCCTGGGGAAGCCCCAGGGTCCCAAGACAGAGCAGCAGATGGTGCACAGCTTGCGCCCTCACAGTTCATCAAGCACCAACAATGACATGCTTTGGCCCCAGAGTGACACATCACTTTTGCCTACAACTTATTGGATGGATCTAGTAACGTGGCTCTGCCTAATAGCAAAAGGAGTGGGGAGTAGAATCCTCCTGGGTGCCTAGAAAGAGGAAATCCAGATACGGGTGAGTTCTAGAAGTCTCTGCTTCAATAATTGTGTCCTGCTCTCTCTCTCTCTTTTTTTTTAAGATTTATTTTATTTATTTATTTCTCCATCCCCCTCATTGTCTGCACTTGCTGTCTGGTTTCTGTGTTCATTGTGTGCTCTCTATGTCTGTTCATCTTCTTTTTAGAAGGCACTGAGAACCGACCTCCCATGTAGAAGTGAGGCACCCAATCGCTTGAGCCACATCTGCTCCCTGCTTGTTGTGTTTATCATTGTGTTTCCTTGTTGTGTCTCCTTGTTGTGTCATCTTGCTGCACCAATCCATCACATCAGCTTGCTGTCTTGTTTGTCTCCTTTAGAAGGTGCCTGGAATAGAACCTGGGACCTCCCATGTGGTAGGCAGGCACCCAACTCCTTGAGCCACATTTGCTTCCACATATGTCCTGCTCTCTTAAGGCCGTTGTGTGAGTTAAATGAGATAACATATCAAGACTTTTAGAAGTGTCTGACCCAGAGTAAGCACTCGATAAATATTCATAGTTATTGCTATTATTTCCTCACTTATAAGGAGAACATTGTACTCAGGAATCTCCAAGTGCCCCCCTCCCCCCAGCTTTGTTATCCTTTATACTAGTTAAGTGGAAGGAGCAGTACCCAGGGCTGGTATATATCCAATATTTCCTTTCACCAATAAAGGAAATCTCTTTATAAGAGTGGGCATTCAAGAGAAGAGTCAGGAAAGAATTTGGAAAATTGGAAATGAGGACAGCTCCAGGCAAAGTTTCAGAGATAGTTTTAGAGAACACGGGGCTTTCAGAGCCAGGCAGAACTACATCCAAACCCAGGTGTTGCTGTGCAGTAGTGACCTTAGGCAAGTCACTTACAGACCTAGGGTCTGTTTCCTCCTATGAAGAATGGGAATTATAATAATAATACCTGTCTCAGGGGTTGTTGTGAGGCTTATGGGAGATAATGCAGGCAAAACACTTAGCACAATGGGCAATGCAAACATAGAATAAAATCGCAATCATACCATAAACATTAGCTCCTGGTGTTATTATTGGACTTCACCTAGCTCCCCGTTGTCTCCTTCAAACTTTCTTGGAGAGTTTCTGCGTTGGTTTGTGTATGTCTGTGACCTGCTGACTTCAGATGGAGCTGCCACTGTATCATAAGGGGAGGTGAACCTAATTATACCCAATCATTGCCTGTAGACTAAATAAAAATTATTTCACAGACATACATATTGTTTTTTCAAATATACATGGTTTTAAAAACTAACACCATAACATAAGTTAATTTAAAGAAGACTGGCTCTGTTTATATAGGGCTTTCTGTTCGGAAAAAAGTTGATTTGAAAGATGATCATGTGTCTTCAGGGATTAAAATAGGTGATTCTACAAAACACTCACCCAGGCTTTAGATCTTTAAGGGGAAAAAATGTAAAGGAACCTTAACCATTTTAAGATAATTAACATTTTTGTAAAATTTTTCATTTTTCGTTAAAGAAAATTGAATTAAAAGATAGAAAGTATAAAGTTTGCTAGCATGTTCAAATAACCTTTAAAAATAAAACGATAGATACAGAAATAAAAAAGATATATACATGGAAGCTATTGTGTTGAATAAAATCAAAGCATTCCTCAATTTAGAGTGGCCACATGTCAATAAGTCTATCAATCAACAGATACTCAAAGTACAACTACCATCATTTAAGCATTTGTGAAATTGTTTGAAATTAAAAGGGGTCCAAATTGAGAGCCATTCTACAAAATACCTGGCCAGTACTTCCAAAAGTGTCAAGGTCATGAATGATGAAGAACGGTGGGGGAGCTGTCCCAGATTGCGGGGGCTTAAGGAGACGTGAAAACGAAATACAATGTGGGATCTTGGACTGGATCCTGGATCAGGAAAAGGACATTAGTGGGGCAATTGGTGAAATTTGAGCAAGGTGTGTAGATTAGTGTATAGCATTGTGTCACTGTTAAGTTCCTGGCTTTGGTCATTGTACTACAGTTATGTAAGATGTTAACCTTTGGGGAAGGTGGGTGAAGGGTATTGCAATGTTGTGTTGTGTTGTTTGTTTTTTAATGTTTGTAAACTGGTCTGTACCTGGGCATGATTAAATTTTCTTCTTTCTTTCTTTATTTTTAAGATATATAGATCACACAAAATGCAATGTTTTTAAAACCTTTGTGGATGTAGGAAATTGTTGCAAAATGAAAAGTTAAAAAATAAAAGTAATATAAAAGGAGGGTTTCTCATCTTTGAGAATACTGGGAAATATAAGCCTGGAGACAAAGCATGGGTTTGGTGGATGGAAAAACCTGGCTTAGAAATTCAGGCTCTAGCATTTACTAGTTTTGTGGCTTCTGAAAAATTCATTAACTCCTTGGAACTTCATGTTCCTCTCTCTATCATGTGGAACTAATAAAAATAAATACCTCATATTTGTTTGAAAATCAGCAGACTGCCTGAAGTGCGTGAGGGAATCTCCTGTTAAAAGTTCATTCATTCTCCATCTCGCCTTTCCCCGTGTCCCAAAGTGAATGATAGGCATATCTCGCACCTCCCCCAGGTGTAAGTAACTATGTTTAGTGATTTGCAATTGGCAGGGTGACTCCTGAGCAGTGCAGGGCTGCGTGGGCAGGAAAGTTTTCTCAATAAGAGATCGTAAGCACATAAACAGAGCTAATAACCATCAGCACAAACAGCATCGGCCATTATGCAGTGCTCTTTTAATGCTTCTTAACCTGAAACCCCAAAAGGAGTGCTTTGACACATTGAGTGAGTGTGGGTTGTATATTTTGATTCATCCCATAGCAAATCCTCCAGGAGTCAGAGATTTAAGCCTCTGTGGAGCAGCGTGACACTTTAGAAGGAAAAAGCTCTCTAGTCCTGGGGTGCTGAGTTCCTCAACATGTTTAGAAAACAACTGCCAAAGCCATGTGGCTGCAGGTGAACAGAGGGCGTGGGAGTGCAGAGGCGTCTGCTCCCGCGGTGTGTATGTGAGAAGCTGGCGAGGCTGAGGAGTGGACGTGTGTCTTTGAGTGGAATACAGCTGTTTAATACAGAAAATAAAGACACTTTAGGGCTTAGCCCTGGGTCTCTACTGGTTTAGCTGTTCATCTTTGCTCCACAGAGAGCCCAGAGGGTCTGGTCTTTGCAAAATCAATGCTAAGATTCTATGTAATACTCACTGCCTTATATATTGTTTCTGACACCCATTAAGTGATTGCCTACAAAAAACATCAATTGGGGTTTTGAGGGATTATGTGACATTTCAAGGCTCTTCCTCGTCCCGCACCCCTGCCAACGAAAACACACAAAAAACAGTTGATGGGCAGTGACCCACTGAGAGTGCCTCCTCATAGATTTAAGTTAATTTTCATCCTTCCTATGAATGCAATTCAAGTCAAAAAGTATTTATTTGACATGTGGCTGGTATTTGCTTCAAAACTACCCAGTAATTATGGGTGACCCGAGGCTGGCTATGTGTTGACAATTGCTGAAGCTGGGTAATGGGTATGCATGGGGATTTATTCAAGATGGTCTCTAATTTGATATGTATTTGAAAATTTCCATAATGAAAATATATAGGCTATTGTTTGGTTAATGAAAATGTTATAAAAAAGACAGTTATTAAGCAGATTTCATAAAAAGGGAGGCAGAGCTAGCTGAGGGTGTACAAGAGAGCTCTTGGCAAAATTATGCTGAGGATCAGAGTCAAACACAGCTAGGACCTGAGAGAGTCCCAGCGGGTATTTCAGCAGTTCTGTTCAGTGAAGGGGATACGTTTTATGACCTCTTATGGGATCCTCCATCTGCAAAGATCACAATTTAGAGATGAACATCCTGTCATCTATTTCCTTCCTGGTCCACTGGTCTGGTGGCAGCACAAGGATCAGCATGACCGTTCACTGAGTAGATGCTGATGGAAAGTAACTGGGTTCCATGCCCAGGAAATGTGGAGAAAAGATGGGGAGTTTGGAGTCCAGTGCAAGAGACCAGTGTGCTAGGAAGCAACCACAAGACGTGATGCATGCCTTAGACCAGGGTCACAAACATTGTGCCGAAGGATCACACGAAGAGGTGACTAGTGATGCCTGGGAGAGCCAGAGAAGGGGCCACAGAGAAGCTAACCTTTGAGGGGTCAAGTGCGGATGAGTAGATGGAAAGGCAGTTAAGGGCCGTCTCCTGTGTAAGTGTGTACAAAAGTCTGGCAATGAGAGATCTAACCTGGTTCTCCTCTCCGCTCAGTCTAAGCCTCTCCCCTTGCCCCTTCTTACTGCTTTTCAAATGGCCCTGCACTGTTTTAAGGCCCAGTGTAGCTTTCCTTGGAGAGCTGGACTGGATTAAAACGTGGGTAGAGTAAAGGAAGGGGAGGAGGGCTGCTTACTCCTTTCTGGCATTCAGTCCTCTCAATGCTGGCCCCTTTGGACTTGCACCTCGTGGCCTTTCTGTAATCAGAGCCCAGGGGTTTGACTGGGCTTGGGAGCCACCAGCCTGGGAATAGTAACTCCACACAAATGCTCTTGGATGATTGCGTTGATTTTTTACGTGGAAGTCCCAGGGGCAGGTGGAAGGACCATGTTGTTTTGGGTTTTTAAAAAATTTATTTCTCTCCCCTTCCTTGTCCCCCCCCGACCCCATTGTCTGCTCTCTATATCCATTCGCTGTGTGTTCTTCTGTGACCACGTCCATCCTTATCAGTAGCACCAGGAATCTGTGTTTCTTTTTGTTGCGTCATCTTGCTGTGTCAGCTCTCCGTGAGTGTGGTGCCATTCTTGGGCAGGCTGCACTTTCTTTCGCGCTGGGTGGCTCTCCTTACAGGGCACACTCCTTGCGCATGGGGCTCCCCTACATGGGGGACACCCCTGCGTGGCAGGGCACTCCTTGCGCACATCAGCACTGCGCGTGGGCCAGCTCCACACGGGTCAAGGAGGCCCGGGGTTTGAACCACCGACTTCCCACGTAGTAGGCGGACTCCTCATCCATTGGTCCAAGCCTGCTTCCCAGAAGCATTTTGAATTCCTCCAACACATGCAGCTCCTCTAATTCACATTCCTGGTTTACCTTTCTCCTGCCAGACTGGAGTAAAATTTCAAGTTCATTCAACCAATATTTATTGAGCAGCTGCTTTGTGCCAGAACTGTGCTGAGGATTCTGGATATAACAGTAAACTAGGACACAGCTCTGGTCTTACAGTCTTGTGACTGCAGGTGGGACAGTTGCAACACAGGGTGGTTGTGTAAGTATGATAGATCAGGGTGGGCTTCTTACAAGAGGAGGTATCTATGGCAGACTTGAAGTTGGGCAAGATAAGACAGGGGGACTTTCCTGGCAGGAAGGAAGAGCTTTTCCGAAAGCACAGAGGGAGAAAAGGAATGTCACCCCTAGGAGAATGGAAAGACCCAGCTTTCATTCATCTTCCTCTCTCTGCACACTCTGGTTAGTGGGGTTGGATGTGCCCCATCTCCGCCTTACCATGCAGCCACAGCAGCTGTGAGGCATGTGCAAATTGGGGGCTTCCCCAGCTTAGTCCCGTCTGGCTTCCACCAGCAGACTGCCTTACCTAGCCCACTTGAGAGAGGGGGCACCGGAGTCCCGTTTCCTGATCACCATGGTAAGAACCAGCCCACCAGCAAGAGGCCAACCCGGGGATGCACAGAGTCCCAAGGACTCTAAACATGCCGCGGTCTCCCCAGTGGGGTTCGTAAATAGTGCCTCATTCAAGACCAGGCACAATTTTCTCCCAGGTCTCTTACAGAGCAGCCATTTCCTTGCTACAGAAAGCCACAAGAAAATGTCAAAAATATGACCCAGGCCCCATAGCTTTCCTAGATCTTCTGTTTTTCCCAACCCTCCCACCTTTCGGTTTGCCCATCCCCGTGGCGATATTGTACAGTAGCCATGATTTCATTTTCGTTGATTTTGAGCCATTTTTTTGGACCCACTTTAGAAACACCATGATCACATGAATGGACTATACCTTATTAAATTACTATTCAATTGCTAAATCATTTGAAAACCAATATGGCCAAATGCTACTAACTACTAAGAAAGCATAACTGACAGATATTTCTTAAGCAAAATTTGCCTCGATCCCTTTTTAAATTGTCATTCCCTAGTTGCCATCAGCATTACTACCTGCCCTCATTCTAGGAAAGATTAATCAGTTTTGTTACTTATAGAATAATATGCTTGAGAAAGGGACATCCCCTCATTTGAGAGATAAAGGAACCAAGGCCTGGACAGGATAAGTGATGTGTCTAGCAGGAAAGACAGAGTCTGAACAACAAATTATGGGGAAGGTAAGTGTGCTGGACAGAAGTACAATCACTCTGCTCCAGGAATATAATAGGGGATTGCAGGACACAGCTCTGAAATAGAGATGATCACTTTCTCTCTCCCGTAGGGAGAAGGAGGTAGGCTCAGAAAAATCAGGTGACTTATTTGTAGGGTTGTGGGGCTGGGGTTTGGATTCTGGACTCCTGGCTTCAAGTCCAGTGTTTTTTCCACTAGTTAATTCAACCTAAGTCGGCAGCCATTTCTCGAGCACCCACGATGTGCCAAGTGCTGTGCTGGCCCTAAGAGGCAACGATCAGTAAGGTAGGGTTCTTCCTCACCATGGACAAGAGAGGCAAGCGTGGGGACAAATAACTGCCATAACAGTCAAGCCGGAGAGGTGTTCTGGTGACACCATGGGTGAAAGAGAGCGAGGGAGGGTCACCTCTGTTGGAGCGAGGCAGAAGAGAGCGGTGTCACAGATGAGACAGAAGGTCCTGGAGCTGGTAGGAGCTCTCAGAGAACGGGTGGGAAGGGGCGCACAGAAGATGATTGACACGGGAAAGGCACACACATGAGGAATGTCAGGAAGTGGGAGGACCAGGGTCCCCTGAGCAGGGCCAGTTGGCCGCCCACCAAACCACGAAGCTCCAGTGAAGAGGCAGTGGGCAGCATCCAGCCCTCCCCACCCACAGTGATCCACGGAGTACTAATGAGTTCTCAGCAGTTCCCGCCCCTGCTTCCCAAAGTCAGGGTAAAAGGGCAAATGCCCCCAGCACAGTGGCAATCAGGGACCGCCAGGAGGTGGACCTAACCTCTTTTTTTTTTTTTTTCGATTTTATTTATTTCTCTCCCCTTCCCTCCCCCTGTTGTCTGCTCTCTTGTCTCCATTTGCTGTGTGTTCTTCTGTGTCCACTTGCATTGTTGGCTGCCCTGGGAATCTGTGTCTCTTTTTTGTTGCACCACCTTGCTGCATCAGCTCTCAGTGTGTGTGGTGCCACTCCTGTGTGGGTTCTGTTTTTCATGTGGGGCAGCTCTCCTTGCGGGGCACACTTCTTGTGTGTGTGGCTCCCCTACATGGGGTACACCCCTGTGTGGCATGGCACTCCTAGTGCACAGCAGCACTCTGCATGGGCCAGCTCATCACAAGGGCCAGGAGGCCCTGGGTTTGAACCCTGGACCTCCTATATGGTAGGCAAATGCTCTATCAGTTGAGCCACATCTGCTTCCCTGGACCTAACCTCTTAATCTAGCTTCCAGCTGGTCTCCCTGACTTCCCAGCAGGCACTTTAACCATACTCTACCACCTGCCATGCGCCCAACACACTCTTCTGTCCCTGTGCCTTTTGATTCCCCTGCCCTCGACAATCTTCTCCCTTTCCTTGACCACCCCCAACCTCCACCTCCTCCAAGCCCTGCCTCATGTGTCCCCTTGTCCTCGAGGCCTCCCCGTGTGCCCCCTCTCATGCCTGGCCGTAACCCTGTGACACACACTTGCCCCATGCTGCCTGCCCTGTTATCACCACATACCTCCTTTTCCTTCTCCCCAGAAGGCAAGCTCAAGAGAGCACATTCCATGTGTCCTGTTTACCTTGTTATGGCCCACCTCCATCCCCAGCAATTGTAGGGAGTTGATATGATTATGTAATTAATGCAATCCACATCAATTAGGTATTTGAATACTTTCATGGATCCACTCAAGAAAAAAAAGTTTTCTTTTCCTAACCAGCATTTCCTTTCTGCTAAGGGGTGTGTTGGAGGGTAGTGGTGGTGGTATCTAGGAAACATGTTTTTAACCATGTCAGCAGTTGGCACTTCACCCTCCCAGCCATTCCTTCAAAGCACTGAGCACCTACGGTGGGTCCGTGGCTGCTCCTGGCACTGGGAACCTGTCAGTGAGCAATTGGATGAGGCCACTGCGCTCAAGGAGCTCCCCTTCTTAGGGTCAAAAGCAGAAACCTGAAGATATCAGACAGGGCTGAACTGAGGGACATTCAGCAAAATAACTGATCATGGGTCTTTGAGGGTGTCAAGCTCCTGAAGGGCAAGGAAGACTGAAGGACCATTGCAAGCTGGGATAAAGAACTAAATGCAGTGGGAGATCCTGGGGGTGGGGAGGGGGAAGGATATTAGTGGAAAACTAGTGACATGTAAATGGGGTTTTTCCTTTGGCTATGATGTTGTACCAATGTGAATTTCCTGGTTCTGATAATTGTGTTGTGATTACGCAAGATGTTAACATTGAGAGAGACTCAAGGAAGGATATATGGAAACTCTCAGTAGTGTTTTTGGAACTTTTCTATGTCTTAGTGTAGTTCAAAATAAAAATAAAAAAATAAAAAAATCCAGAAACCTGGGTATAATTCTCAATTCCTCCCCTTTTTCACCATCACCCTTTCTCCATCCCAGGCAGTTTTAAATCATTTTTAAAATTGTTGCCTCAGTATCCTAAATACCTCTTCAGTCCATCCATTTCTCTGAATCTAACTGCCACCATCCCAGTACAAGCTACCCTCATCTCTCTCCTGGATCACTAAGCTTCTATTTGACTCTCTGCTTTCACTCTTATTTTCTCCAATCCATTCTCTACAGAGAGGTTAGAAAGGGTGATCAGTCTTCACCCAAAACTGATTCTTAAAAATTATTTAAGATCCTTCTGTGGGTCTTCTTCTCTTGGGAGACTGTCTAGCTCCCTGGCTTGTTTCACAATGTTGCTTCTAGGGTGGCTTTGCCCACTCTCTAGACTCACTTCTGGCCAACTTTTACCTCTCATCTCCCACTGAGTCTTAGCTAGAGACCAGCCTTCTTTCAGACTCAAAGGAACCATGTTCTCCCATTCCCTCTGCTTGGGCAGTTCTCCGGCCCTCAAGCATAAAGCCTTTGCTCCTCACCCACTTCTCCCATCCTTCTGTTCTGGCCTGGTCATAACTTTTTTCTGGAAGTCCTCTGCCCTGGGTATGGTTTGGGCACCTCTCCCATAAGCTTCTGTGGATACCTTCCCTCACTCCCTTGATCTCAGCACTCACTCCATTGCACCTTCATCATTTCCAGTCTCCCCTCTGAACTCTAAGCCCCACAAGGGCAGGTGTCACATCCATTTTCGCACTGTTTCCCCATACTTTGCACAGAGGCTGGTATGTTGAGGACACTCAAATACTTGTGGAATGCATGAACCAACATTGCTAAGCATCAGCTATATGCACAAAAACACCAGCTCCTAGCTATGTGTGTTCACATGGGGGTAGTGTAGGCAGAACAAAAGAAGCTGGGGATACAAAAGTAGCTGAAGGCCTTGTCCTCGGTGGTGTGTATATCGAGGAGGAAGGTAAAATCAGGTCTAAATGTTCCTTAACACAGGGTGACCAACCATTCCCTTTTGCCCACAGCTGGCAAATTTCCCAGGATGTGGGACATTTGGTGCTAAAACTGGTTCAGTCCCAGACAAACCAGGACAGTTGGTCAGCCAACAAGAATGCCCCAGCTAACTACACCGAAGACTGCCAAACCCAGGAACAGCCCCTCTGAGACTTGTCTTCCTTGTCCATGTGATGGGAAGCACTTGTGGACTGATTGGCTGATGGGGACGTGCTTTCACACTCCAGGAGAAAGCAGCCATCAGCTATTTGCCAGGCTGCTTCTCTGAGACCCTCCTCGCTGCTCTTCCGTAGAGCTGGAGGGAGGGCCTTAGAAGTTAGGTCTCTAACACAGAGCTTCTCAAACTTTAATGTGCATGTGAGTCACCTGGGGGCCTAACTGAACTGCAGATTCTAATTCCACTGGTTGGGGGGGGGGGCCTGAGATTCTGCATTTCTATCAAGTTCCCAGGCCAGGGCTGGTACTTCTGGTCTACAGTTCACACTTTGACAGCAAGGGGGTCAGCTGTTCTCATCCTTAACTGACACATTAGAATTATCTGGGGGGGATTTCAGAGTGCCTGGGCCACTAACCCAGACCAATTAAATGAACCTCTAGAAGTGGAAGCCAGCAGCAGTAATTTTAACTCTCCCCAGGTGATACCAAGACTCAGAGACAGGATTGAGAATCCCAGGAAAGGGAGAAGGGAGAAAAATACCCAGCTGATGATAAAGGCTGATTGATTGGTCCAGATGGGCTAGGCTGTGCTGTCAAGATTTACTGGAAGTGGAATCTGAAATCTAAAAGCAGCAGCTCATTTTGGAAAGCCTAGAGGCAAGATTCTTAAAGAGTAAATTCAGGGTATAATTGTGTTCTCTGGCCATTTAGCAGGGAATCAACAGCATTCCTTGGGCCCTTGTGGTAACTGGAGCCTAAAGTGCAACCCTGGGGCGGAGAGGGACCCCTTGCCCTGGAAGTATCTAACAGAAGAAGGCAGAGGCCCTTGAGGCCTGCGAAGGAAAGTTTTCAGAGATTGAGCCATTTAGACTGGCCCTCTGTTCAGCACGTTTTAAAAAAAAATTTCCTTGCTCGTTGACACTTCCTTGCAGCTGTTCCCAACATTTCCCATTCTCATCAAGTTGCCAGCCTCATTCTCAGCAGATGACCTTGCCTCCTCCTTTACTGAGAAAATTGGGGTCAGCCGTTCACATTCCATCATCTCCCCCTTCTGCCTGCCATCACTCCCACTTCACTTCCCCCAATGTCTATCTTTACCTAGTCTCCCCCTTTCCTCCTGGCTTGCCTCCTTCTCAAAGTGACCTTACACCAATGTTTACCCCAGCATCTCCCATCTCCCCAGGGACTTCACTTCGTCCAATATTGCCCCCAGTGCATCCACACACATCACTTTCTGAAGCTGCCAATCACTGCTTTTCTGCTGGCTCGCTCTTCTCTGCACGAAGGTGTGTTCAGGTCTTTAAATAAATCCTCCCTTCTACCTTGATACCTCTTAAAGGCATTGTTGCCTCTCTTTCATTTCCTCCTGTCCATTCTGGTTTGCAATCTGACTTCCACCTCCACCGCCTGCCTGAAAGTGTTTCTTGGAAGGTCCCTGAGGATCTAAATGTCAAGCCCAATGGCCTTTTAAAAGCTTACCAGCCTTGATTTCTCTGCAAGCCTCAGACACTCCTGATTCTCCTCTCCTTGATGATATGCTCTCCTTTCTTGTTTTTTAAGCTTTGGTTTTATATCTTCCTTAATGTCTGTGCATGGTGAACACAAGGATTGGCTACTCAATATGTATTCCACTCTGTGCCTGCTCAAGTGCTGCCCAAATTTGGAAACTTGCCCCCTTTTTGGGTCAAGAAATCAATCGCTTGACTGTTGCAACCAGCATTCTCCTCGCCTATCTTCTGCCCTGCTGTGAAATAAACTAGAATGGGATAGAACAAAATCAGAGTACAGTACATCTCCTGTAGGAAGGCTATGTATTGCTAAATGTATATATACATATATTTTTTACTGTGGATTAGTAAAAAAGTTAGGAACCTTCTGTGCCTTCCTGTACTGCAGAGCTCGAAAGTAAAAATGACCTTTCCCAGACATCTGCAACTAGCTCAACTTTTCTAACATCATATTAAGAGCATCTTAAAATCGATCCCTTCTCCCCAATGCCCTGTATTGCTGAAAGTAATTTTTGTTTGTTTATTTTGTTTTTAACCAGGGTTTCCATCCCTAGATGGACTTAGCCCCATCCAAATCTAATCAGTCACTGGCTCCTGCTCTGACTAGGCGGACTCGGGTATTCAACATTCCCACCCACAGGTTTCTCCTCGCGTCTATTGCAGCTGTAGAACTTATTATCCTACCCAGAATATCACAATAGCTTTCTAACCACTCTGTCTACCTCCAGTTCCACAAAGTCCCCTAGACTCCAATTTCAAACCCAAACTGTCATTTATTACTTTTGTCACCTCAGGAACATTGTTTAACTTTTTCAAGGCTTGAGCTCCTTACCTGCAATGTGGAGATATTTAATACTTCCTTCAGAGGGTTGTTCTAATGATTAGATGAAAGATAATATAAATATAGATAGATAGATAAAGGATCTATAAAGAGGCTGGCACAAGTTAGGAACTCAGATGTTAGCTTCCTGCCTCCTAATTCATCAGACACCTTGCTATCAAGCCTTCTATGATTCCCTGTTGCCTACTGGATAAAACATCTAATCTCTGGTCCTGGTCCCCTAAGGGTCCCTCATCTTGGCTGCAGCCTTCCATTTAGACCTCCACTTTGCACCAGCTCTGCTGTCCCGGACAATGGGACCATTTCTCCAACAGATATGTCTATCCCTGTCTCCATATCCTTTCCCAGGCAAGTCCCTGTCCTTCTCTTCCTCTCAGGCCCACCCTTCTCCTTCAGTTGTCACTGCAGCACCACTTTACAGAAGGCAAACACAACAACCCACCCACTGGCTGGCAGCCCCCACAGGGGACCCGCAGAGGGGAGTGTGTCCTGCAGTGCATGGTTATCCATGTCCCTGGGGCCAGAGCAGAAAATGTGGCTCACAGACCTTTCATAAGCATGTGGAAAATAAAATTTCATCCCACACTCTGCCTCCCGTTTTGGAGTCTGTGACTCCCTCTGCATGAACCAAATTCATTCATTCCTCTCCAGAGTCTCTCTAATGCACCTACCCCATTCCCACTTCTACATTTCCATTTATGCCCCTTTCCCAGTCACTTCTATAGCCATCCTAGATTGGTTGCTCCCCGTTCCGGCTCCCCTGCCAGTTATTCTGCAGGTCTGCCTGCAGTCCAGCACTGTCAGGTGCCAGTAAGTGCATGAAAACTTTTTTTTACCCAAAGTGGGTCCCTTTTGGGTTCCTGTCACCCCATAGAAAACTGATACTGTTTTCTCATCTGTCAACTGGGGAAAATAGCATGAACCTTATGGTTGGTTGTAAGGATTAACTGCAATTATGACCTGTAAAGTCCAGCACAGTTGCTGGTATCCTAAGGCCAGCAGGCTCAGACTGGGAGTTCCCAGGGGAGGGGAGCGGGGCAAAGATACATTTTCTTTGGCCCAGGCTTTTTGTGTGTTTATATATATATATATATATATTTTTTTTTTTTTCTCCCCTTAATCAAAAGGGTTCACACACACGTAAATTTCAGGTCTGACTCTCCTTGAAAAACTGGAAGCTCTGAAATCACTGGTCCCTTTCCTCCCACGACACAATTATGGGCTGTTGCTGAGTAGCGGCTGCCCACTACTATGGGCAGTTTGCCACAGTCCCTCCACAACCCCCTTACCTGGCCTCCTGCAGAGATGAGTGACATTTAATATTGCTGTAACATCATCATTCATCTGTGCTGGTTGGTGAGCAGCTGCTGTCTGGGCGCCACCAGCCCGGCTGCCCCAGCCTTTAGGACTCCCCCTGCCTGACCATACCAGCATCCAGCCATCAAAGGGTTAAAGCCTGGCCCAGTTTGGGGAGGGGGCTCTGGGGCCCAGTCTCAGGGCTACGGGGCAGCCAGTTGGCTGGTGTCTGTGCAGGTACAGTTGTTAGGTATTTTGCATCGCGTCCCTGCCCAGATGTGCTGCCGTTTGTGTCCCTGGCTCCACCGCTTTCTTCCCAGCATCCCAGCATCGACATTCAGGGCCCGGCATAGAGAGGGTGTTATCTGTTGACGGATCCCCGGCTCAGGCCCTCAGAACACGGTATCTCCTCTCCTTTGCCTCCCCCTCCTTTGAAGCTAAGAGAAAACTGGCCCTCCCTGTAGTCTGCTCTTGAACCCAACTCTCCCTGTTTCTGGCCCCAACCCACACCCAGCCACGGAAGGGAGGGGGGCTGTGCTGTCCAGAGGCCCCAGCCCCCCAGCGGCCAGCAGGCCTCTTCCAGGAACCAGGAGCAGAGGGGTAGCTGGTGCCTTCTGCTTTGTGGGTAGCCAAAGCAGAGTCATTCACGAGAGACTGTGGGTGTAATCAAAACCATTTTATTTCTCAGACAATAGCAACAAACAGAAAGGCAATCTCAGTAAGGACATGGCAGGACCAGCAGGGAGCAGGCAGACTGCAGGAGCTGCGAAATGGTATAAATTAATGACAAGGATTTTGCCGGCACTTCTCATCGCCTGCCTGCCCTCTTGCAATGGTTCTAGCAACTGCTTTCCTTTGCCCTGGGCACTTCAGAATCAAAAGCTTGAGGAGTTGAAGCAGAAGGGAGTGTCGTCAGTTCTTCGAGAAGCCCTTGAGGAGAAGGGGGAGGAGGTGGAGAGGAGGAAGAGGGAACTGACCGGGATGAGGGTCTCATACACACACTGGACAGAAATGTGGAGATACTCAATTTGTGAAATCAGGAGGCTTTATTGTGAGTTTACGCCGACTGTGGCTGGCTGGGGGATCTTGAGCAAGTCACCCCACCTCGCTGCGCCTCAGTGGTCGCACCCCGCGCAGCCTGGGCCGGTAGAGGCTCCCAGCCCCTGCCAGCCCTGCTACCCTGCAGTCCCTGCAACCTCGGCTGAAATGATTGGGTCTCTCTATCTCTGTTGCCTAGAGCCAGGCGCTTCTCCTCCCCCGCAAGGATCAAATCCTTTTCCTTTCTGTGCCCGAGGCCCTAGCGAGGAGCGCCAGAGGTGCTGAGTCTGGGTCGGAAAGACGGAGGGAGGACGGCAGCGGGGGCATCCGCAGGGAGTAGCCCCTCGGGTTACTCACAAAGGAAGGGGGGGCGGCGGTGGAAATCACGGCTTTGGCGGCGTCGGGTGGGGTTACTACGTTCACCCTGAGATCCTGGTCTGGGCGCCCCCTCCCCCTGCTCCGCCCAGCCTCAGCGCACCGGGACGGAGGCGGCCAAAGTCAGGGCCGCGGGGGGCCTCCTGGCTGAAACCTCACCTCCGACCTCCGAAACCATTTTGGATTTTATATTCCTGTGCGTCACCCTCGTTAAAAACAAATCAAAACAAAACCAAAAACTCAGATGGGCAAGTTCCCCACCCCCAGCCCTACCCCGGGGTCCCTCATTTTGGCCGTGAGAAATCTGCGCGGCTCCAGGTTCCCAGGCTGTAAAAGAAACCTGGCGGCGGCGGGGGCGGCGGACCCGCGGCCCCTCCCTCTCAACTTCCTGTTTCCTTTGTTCGGGGCGAGGCGTGGGGAGGGAAGGCTGCGGGGAGGCGCCGGGAGGAAGGGGTGGTGGCCCCGGCTGGATATTCTGCTCCATTCCGGCTGACTCGGGGCGAGCCGGGCGGATGCTGGGGAGAGAAGCCCAGCGGGAGGTGGGGCAGCGGCTGCTCGGTTTAGGGAGTTGTTTTGGAATCACCCCAGCAGGAGGGCCAGAGAGCTGGTGGAAATCAAGTGCACGACTCCCCGGAGGCTGCGGCACCCTCTGGCTCAGCTGAGCCCTGGGTGAAGTTCTCTCGAGGATCCCTGGGGATGCCAGCCTTCTACCTGAGCATCCCCTGTGAAGGCCGCAGCACCAAGGCAGTGCCTGCCCCAGAGAGGGCAAATGCATGAAGGGGCGAACAGATGGATGCGCGACCAGGAGGGCAGAAGGGGGCTTGAAAAGAATTGTCAAACTGCCAGAATCCTTGGGTTAATGCCACTTCCGCTCTTGTTGAAGAAAAACACTCCTGGGCTGAGCCGCCAAGAGAGAAAAGCACGTTTTAGAGGAGGAGGGGGAAGGGAGAAGAGGAAAGATTGAATGGATTTTGTGTTTTGACATATTTACTAGGAAATGTGGCAACTGCTTAGCACCTGCTAATTAGAGTCAGAGCAACCTGAATTCCCCGCAAATGCCAAGGAAGCGGAACCCTGAAGGAGAGGTGGATTTTCCGCAGGGGATTATGGGCTTTTCTCACCTGAGGGTGGAGGACGGTGGGAAGAGGGAGGGTGGGTCATTTAACACTGCGCCTTGGATTTCTTAGCAGCCTTTCTTCAATCAGAGGCCAGAGCTCCCTCTTTCCTCGCAGATGTTCAGTGTGGGGAGCTGCTGTTGGATGGGGGAGGGGCTTGGCAACCAGGCCTTCCTCACAAATTACAGCCAAGGAACGACCCCTGAAAGGTCAACAGACTTGGTCCAGGTCACCGCCGCGCTCCTCTGTGCCGCTACCTAATGCGCTCCACTCTCGAGCGTCTCCCCGGCCTCCCTACTCCGTCCTATCCAACCTGTGCTCACCACAACACAGACCCTGGACTCAGCTGGCCTGGGTCCACTCGCTTGCTGTGTGGCTTTGGGCAAGTTTGCTTTATTTCCTGGGCCCCAGTCTCTTGTCAGTGGGCGATGATAATAGCGCCCACTTCATAGGGTTGTTGGGAGGATACTGGAGATGATCATCTAACGACCTTGACACTTAGCGAGTGCTCAGTAAATGTGGGCTCTTATCTCTGAAGACCTCGGAGTCCAAGAGCTGTGAGGGTAAAGCCTAGTTCAGCCAAATTTTAGTGGTGTGACGATAGGGGTCAGGATGTATTGGGGGAAGACAGAGCCCCCGTTAAGTAGTTCAAGGAGGGATTTTAACCCAGGGAACTAGTGACGATGCTGTTGCAGGAGCCGTCGTTGAGGCAGAGCAGGGATAGGCATCCTAGGAAGTTGCTACTACCACGGGGCAGGGGAGGCACAGGGAGGCGGTGAGTTACGAGAGCCCCCTCTAGTGGCCTACAGTGGGAGCTGGGCCACAGGAGGGATGTCCAGGGCAAGGGGGTGCGGCGCGGTTTGCGGGAGGGCATCTAGGAGGAAGACAGTGCCGACCTTGTCCCTAAGGGCCCCCCTTTAGCCTCCCACTTGCCTGAACCCTTGGCCATGGGGCCCAGGAAATGGAGTTCGCTGGGGTCTGTGCCCTGCAAAGTAGAGCAGAACAGGCAAGGAGTGATCTGCACAGTGACCTGGGACAAATTACTTGCCCGCCTTGAGCTTTAGTGTTGTGCATTGCTGAAGAAAAAGTGGGCGGAAAGGAAGAGGATGACTGATGAACACCCTGATGGGACTGTCTTGAGGATGAGAGAAGTCTACTGGGCAGGATAGAACAAGTATTCCACACCTGTGGGCTTACCTGCTCTTCCTTTCAGGATCCAACGCAAATGCTACATTTTCCTTGAAGTCGCCACTGACCTCTGTGATCTTCTAACACCTGGCCTTGCTCAGACTTTTATTAGCACGTTTCTCATATTGCAGTGCAGTTTTTTGAAACAGAATCTCTTCTCCTTGAGTATTAGCTGGGAGGACTGTCTTCCTTCTCTTGGCATTACTTGTGCCCAGCAAAGGACCTGCTGCTCAAGAAATGATTATTGTCTCTAAGCCAACAACATACAATCAAAAACATAAACTGTTCAGAGTTCCAGCAGTGCTGCAGTTCATGGGCTGTGGTTTCCAAGACGTAGAGTTACTAACCATATATATATATATAATAGCTAACTTTTAATTGTCTTTTTTAAAAAGATACATAGATCACACGAAATGTTACCTTAAAAAATGTAAGAGGTTCCCATATACCCCATTCCCCACCCCAACCCCACTCCTCCCACATCGACACCCTCTTTCATCATTGTGGCACATTCATTGCATTTGGTGAATACATTTTGGAGCACTGCTACACCGCATGCATTATAGTTTACATTGTAGTTTACACTCTCCCCCAGTCCATTTAGTGGGTTGTGGCAGGATATATAGTATCCTGTACCTGTCCAGCAGGGAAAGGAGAGACAAGGGGAGAAGCATGAGGCACAAGGAAGATGAGAAGTACAAAGGTTTGATGAGGAGCCTAGGGACTTTTTTGTTGTTATGTTGTTATTTTTTATCTTTTTTCCCCCCAGGGGCTTATTCAAGGTCTCACACACACAGTGAGGATTCATAGGTCTCCTGGCTTCCAAGATAGTGGGTGATTGATATTTTCCTATATAATAAAACAAGCAATTCACATTCAGTGTAGAAAATTTAGAAAATGAAGATAAACAGAGTAGAAAATAAAAATTATCCATAATGCCAAGTCATATTGGTCAGTTGTTTTTGTTGTTTTTTTTTCAAAAAAAGATTTATTTATTTTATTTAATCCGCGCCCCCCCCCCCCCCGCCCCCGGCTGGTTGCCTGTTCTCTGTGTCTATTTGCTGCGTCTTGTTTCTTTGTCTGCTTCTGTTGTCATCAGCGGCACAGGAAGTGTGGGCGGTGCCATTCCTGGGCAGGCTGCACTTTCTTTCGCGCTGGGCAGCTCTCCTTACGCGTGGGGCTCCCCTATGCGGGGGACACCCCTGCGTGGCAGGGCACTCCTTGTGCGCATCAGCACTGTGCATGGGCCAGCTCCACATGGGTCAGGGAGGCCCGGGGTTTGAACCGCGCACCTCCCATGTGGTAGACGGATGCCCTAACCACTGGGCCAAGTCCTTTTTCCCATATTGGTCAGTTTTGCAACCTCTTTTATTTTTTAAACTTAATAATGTTTGGACAAATTTCTAAGATAATAAATATTCTTTCACTGCACAATTTTTAAAGCTTCTTAATAGTCTGCTGTACACATTCACTCGATTTATATAACCAGTCCCCTTTTATTGAAATTTCTAGCTTGCCTTTAATATTTTACCACAGAAGACAATTCTGTTATGAAGTTGCGTAGCCTAATCTTTTTACACATTGTCATTATTTCTTCATGATAATTTCCTAGAAGTGGAATTTGCTGGTCAAAGAACGTGACGTTTTTATAGCCTGTAAGAAAGATTGCCGCCCAGTCCCCACAACTATATGCATTCCCCCCTTGCTGTAGAACAAATGGTTCTGGGTAAAGTTACCAACACTGAATTCATCAAAAGCCATTCTGCAAGAAGTCAATTTATCAAATGACCAGTCACAAAATGGCCAGTTACATAAATAAAATCAATGAATAAATAAGCCAAGCCAAATCACTGAATGACAATTAACAAACTAAACTTTAACAAATGTAGTGATTAGCGTTGTTGTAAAGCAATTTCTATGGCATGGGAAAGTTTTCCTTTGACTTTTGGAAATTGCCATCAAACTTGAGGGGGCTGGTTTTCATTCTGTCCCCATAGCAGGAGCTGAGGCTTGCTCTGCTGAAACTGCTGGGTTTTGTGTATGTATCTTTAATATCCTGGAAAATATTCATTAGAAACCAGAATTTCATCATTTTAAATGGGAATTGTTCACTTTTTACTGACCACTTTTGAATTCCTTTTTGTCCATTGTCACACTTTTAACATTTTTATGAATCTTCAGTTAATTTCTCAATAGTACCTTGGTTTGTTATTTCTAGTGATGAGTAGACAAAATTTAATATGTGATATGGGTGCTACTGTCATTCCTTAGTTCCTCTCTTAATTTACCAGTCATTCCGCATTTTCAGGATTAGTAGCCAATTTACTCTTTATCCTTCCTCAATAATTTTATATTGATGGTTAATGTCCATCATATCTGAAGCACTTAGCATACCATTCATTTTATAATCTCCTCTGGGTTCTCAGACTCCTTTGGTACTGCTTATAATGACTTACTCTTTATGTCAGCTCTTCTTCAAAGTGCTACCAAGTCCTCATATCCCAATTATTCCTTGTTAGAAACCAAAATGTCAGGATTTCATATCAGATGGGACTTTTTCTGATTCCTTCCATATCTTTAGTATGCTGGTAACTATCTTAAATTTTTTCAATTATATGCATTTTTAGCATTCATTTACTAATTCTCCAAATTGCATATCAGCCTTAATGCCTTATAGCAATTAAAATTAAAATTTCATCTTTTCCTGTGATGAGATTGTTTCAGACACTTTTTAGTGCTTTTGCCTGTCATTTTCTATTTTACCAATCTTTAGACATTTGGGGAAATCTTTCTTCAGCCTCTCAAATAGCAGCTCAGCCTTAATTTTGAATTTCTGGAATTAAATTGATGTGACAGTTCTGCCTTTTTCTTGCCTAGCCCATCTTCTGGTGTTTATAAGATTTCGGGCCTATTTACATTTGGCTCTGTCCATGGTTATTTCATACTGTTGAAAAGTGTATTTCAGGTTTGGTGATTCTGTTCTCCTGTTGATATCTTCCATCTTATGTTTTGACCAATTTTGCCCTGAACTGTGAACTATATGAATTTTCTGCAAATTGCTACCAACTTGATAATACTGTTTATTATTTTTGCAATTTATAAATCATACTTTACTAGAAATCGCACATAGCCGTTTAAACAGTGGGAAGCACTTCTGAAGGTTCCATCCCCATACAGCCTCACAGTCCTCCAGAATGTTTTTTGAGTGTGTGTGTGTGTGTGCATGCACTTGTGTTTTATAAATCAGTAAATGTGGTACATTTGCAGATTTATCTGACAAACTTGCTATTTGGAAAATCAATGTTTTAGAGAGTTCCTTCTGACAAACTAGACTGCTTCCTTAGGAAGGTGCCTATTTCCTTGCATCCTTACCAACACCACACCGAATTCATTCCTGTACCTTTATCATTTTTCTTACTATCCAGACGTGCATGTCCTCCAGCTTTGCTTTCCTCCCTAAGAGCATATTGGTTTTCTTTGGCTCTTTGTCTTTCCATGTAAATTTTAGAATAACATGTCAATTTCCATTTAAAAACTGGGACTTTTGATGGGGATTGCATTGAATGCAAAGATGCATTTGGGAAGAATAAACATTTTTACATTTTATTAAATTTCAGCAAAGTTTTATAGTTTTCTGTATGTAGGTCTTGCGTATCTTTTATAACATTTATTCCTAAGTATTTGACTTTTTTCATGCTATTGCATATGGTATTGTTTTTGTTTTTGTTGTTTTTCTTTGTTTCTTTCATTTTTGCAGTATCATTTTTAAAATGCTACTTTCTGTTTGCCATTAATGCATAAGCTGATATTTTACCTTAGCCTTAAAATAGCAATTTTGTTGAATTTGCTTTTTAATTATAATAATTTATAGATTATTTTGTTTTTTTCTTATGTATAAAACCCTTTGACTACAAATATTAGCAATTTTCTTTCCAATTCTTGTAACACTTTATTTCTTTCTTGTTTCATTGAAGTGTAAATAGAAATGGTGATAGTGAGCCTCTTTGTCTTATTTCTGATTTCAGGGGAAATCTTTCACTATTTCTCCATTAAATGTTACATTTGCTGTAGAATACTTGTAGATATTCTTTTTTAAAAAAATCATTCTGGATGTAGTTTATTCATGGGCACAAGTTGGGTAAAGGCAGTGCTGGCAAAAACTTCCTAAGTGCAGGGTCTGCCACTTGTCCAACGGGCCATGACTGGGATGTATTTCACCACAGCACCATCTGGATAAAGTGCTTCTCAGCCACCATGTCTTCGAATTCATCATTAAACTTGGTAAAGCCCCACTTCTTGAAGATTTGGATTTTCTGGTTGCCCAGGAACTTGAACTTGGCCCTGCATAGAGCCTCAATCACATGCTCCTTGTTTCAAAGCTTGATGAGGATGGACATGATGACTTGGCTGGTGTGGACCCTGGCTACCATATCCTAGGGCTTTCCAAAGGCATTTCACATACCTATCGGGAGCTTAGACTGGGGACAGCAGGAGGTCAGATACGAACATCAACAGAAAAGGGTTGTCTCCCAGGTCCATTAGAGCAACCCGTATAAACAATAGGCCACATCCACTATCAAGGAGGCTGCTGTCTGTAGCCACTGCATACCGGCCCCTATGGGGAATGGAAGACGGTTGACGAAATTGGTTACAGAATTTGTAGCTGTTCTTTACAAAACTTAGAAATTCTCTTCTAGTCTTAGTTTGATAAGAACTTTTACCGTAAATGGCTGTTAAGTTTTATTGATTGATTTTTCTGCCTTTATTGAGATGGTCATATAATTTTTCTCCTTTATTCTGTTGATGTGGTAGACCACACTGATTGGTTTTCATTTGTTAAAGAAAACTTCATTCCTAGAATAAACCCACATGATCCTGATATATTGTCCTTTTAATGTATTCAGTTCACTGGTATTTTGTTTAGGGTATTTGTGTCTATGTTTATGGAAGGGATTGGCCTGAAGTTTCCTTTTTAAAAATAAGATCCATGTCAAATTTTGGTAGCAATGTTATGCTGGCTTCATAATGTGTGGTCTCCCCCTCCTCTTTTTTTGGAGTTTGTGTGACTGATATTATTTCTTTTTTAAGTATTTGGAATAATTCACCAGTGAAGCCATTTGGGCCTAGGATTTTATTTGTGAGACTTTACATTACAAATTCAATTTCTTGAGTAGCTATAGAGACACTCAGATTTCCTTTCTCTTTGTTGGTTCTGCAAATTGTGCTTTTCTAGGTATTTGCTCATTTCATCTAAATTTTCAATTTCTCTGGCATAAAGATTTATAATATCTGATTATTAATATTTAATATTTGAAAGATCTGTGACATCCTTTTTTTTTAAAGATTTCTTTTTTAATTTATTTATCTCCCCTTCCTCGCCCTCCCCCTCAGTTGTCTGCTCTCTGTGTCCATTCACTGTGTGTGTTTCTGTGTCCACTTGCATTCTCTGCAGCACTGGGAATCTGTCTCTTTTCGTTGCATCATCTTGCTGCATCAGCACTCCGTGTGTGCAGCGCCACTCCTGGGCAGGCTGCACTTTTTTTGTGCAGGGCGGCTCTCCTTATGGGGTGCACTCATTGCATGTGGGGCTTCCCTACACGGGGAATATCCCTGTTTAGCACGGCAGTCCTTGCACTCATTAGAAATGTGAGTGGGCCAGCTTGCCACGCGGGTCAGGAGGTCCTGGGTTTGAACCTTGGACCTCCATATGATAGGCAGACGCTCTATCCATTGAGCCAAATCCGCTTCCCTATTCTTAATTCTTGATCCTGACAATTAGTATTTTGCTCTTTTTGTGTTGATGAGTCTTGCTAGAGATTGATCCACTTTCTTAGTCTTTTTATTTATTTATTTTTTTTGGGTTAAAGTGGGTAATATTTATTAGACAGGGTATTCTTAGTCTTTTTAAAGATGTGCATTTGTTTTCTATTTTGTTAAATTCTGATCTTGGCTTTATCATTCCCTTCCTTCTCCTTCCTTTTCCTTCCTTTAGGTTTAATTTGCTGTTTGTTTTTTTTTCCTAAATTCTTCAGATGAATACTTTGGTTATTGATTTTCAGCTTTTCTTTTTTTCTAGTATAAACATATGTCTATAAAGTAAAGTTTGAATTGCATCACCCAGGTTTTGATGTCATATTTTATTATCAAGGATGCAAATTTCCATTGTGATTTCTTCTTTAACCCATGGCTTATTTATAAGTTTATTGCTTAATCTCCAAACTTTTTAGTGATATTCTAAATATTTTTTTGTCATTGATTCCTAGTTTAATTTCACATGGTCAGAGAATATTTTGAGTGGCTTTAGTTGTTGGAATTTTGTTAGAACTTGCTTTTTGGCACATTGTATGTTCAATTTTGGAAATGTTTCATGTATACTTGAAGAGAATGTGCATTTTGTCATCATTGTAAGCAATATTTTATGTAGACTTATAGGTCAAATTGGCTTTTCAATCTTTTTTTCAGAGATCTTGTATATCCTTATTGATTACTTTTTGTTATCTGGGGGGTGGGGGTGGGTTAAAGTTGCCTTTTGCAATTGTGGCTTTGCCTATTTCTCCTTTTATTTCCCTCAACTTTTGCTTTATATATTTTGAATTATGTGTTATGTCTTCCTGGTAGATTGATCATTTAATCATTGTAAAATGTCTCTCTGTTAATGCTTCATGCTATAAAGGCTACTTTGTCTGATAGCAGTATAGCTACACAGTTTTCTTTGGTTAGTGTTTATAAGGTATATCTTTTTTCATCTTCAACTTTCCATCTTTGGTGTCCTATTTATGGAGCATATCACTGGGCTTTTTGTTTTTTTTTTTTTAATCCAGTCTGACAATCTTTATATTTCTATTAAATTATTTAGTCCATTTACTTTTTTCTCTGTTGTGTGTGTGCCTTTTTTTTTCCCCCCATCATTTTTTAAAGTCCTTTTTTTTCCCCTTGAGGTACTAGGGGCTGGGGATTGAACTTGGAACCTCATATATGGGAAGCTGGTGCTCAACCACTGAGCCTCATTGGCTTCCCTGAGTTGGTGTTTTTGTTTTTGCTTGTTTTTTTTTTTTTTAATCAGAAGGCACCAGGAACCAAACCCTGGACCTCTCATGTGGCATGTGGGTACTCAGCTGCTCAAGCCACATCTGCTCCCTACTTTTAATGTAATTATTGATATAGTTGGGTTTATATCTACCATCTTTCTATTTGTGCCTCCTATTTTATATTATTTTTCCATTTCCTTTCTTGCCTTCTTTGGTATTATGCCAGTACTTTCCCCCCTTTATTAGCTTTTTAGTCATACATTCTTTTATTTTCCTGCTAGTGGTCATCCTTGCTTACTACAGTCTAATAGAAATTGGTACTTTTCTCATTCCTGAGACATTGCTAAGACCTTAAGACATTTTAACTCTCTTATCCACCTCCAGGCATTTTTATTTTTTCAAAAATTTTAGCTCTACAAATATTTTAAATTCCACAAGATATCATTGTTATTATTTAGCACAGTCTGTATTCAACTACATTTATCCACTTATTTACTCTTTCTGTTATTCCTCGTTCTTTCCTGCATTTTCTATAAACAGTTGATAAACTGCAGGCAGTGGCCCCAACCACTGAGATGTGAACAAATGCTCTAATGGCCCCTGGAAGATGGAAATAGGATGTAGCAGGGGCAACAGTGAAACAGATGCATAAGACCTGAGTTCTGCTAGCTGGCCTGTCTGCCAGCTCTGTTAGTATTTCTGAACCTCAGTTATTTCATCTTTTAAAATCAGAATTGTATAACTCCTTGTCTATCTGGCCTTTCAGGTATTTTCAGATGAGATAGTATGCATAACAACACAGTATCAATGCTAAAGCAGAGATTGTAAACTATGCCCCATGCACTGCATTTAGACAGTGCATACGTTTTTTTTGGTCTACAGAATCCTTTTTTTTTTTTTTTTTTTTAAGTGAGTCAACTTTTAAACACATTTCACTTAAAAATACAGATTTCTGTTTCTCCATCTCCCTAGAATCCAAAGATCTGGCAAGCCAGACCTACCTGGCTTCCTACATGGGACCAATGGGCAGGAGTTCAGGAGTGCTCACATTCTTCAGGAGCACAATCTCAGTTTGTATCAAAACCCGCCATTCTCAACCTGTATGCATGTGTGCTCACATTTACTCATCTCTGCTTGCCTCATCTGGATTGTGATCATTGCTGAAGCATGATGTCAATATTAGTTTTAATTTCTCATTTAAAAGTCAAGGACAGGTAAACGGACTTGGCCCAGTGGTTAGGGCGTCCGTCTACCACATGGGAGGTCCGCGGTTCAAACCTCGGGCCTCCTTGGCCCGTGTGGAGCTGGCCCATGCGCAGTGCTGATGCACGCAAGGAGTGCCCTGCCACGCAAGGGTGTGCCCCGCGTAGGGAAGCCCCACGCACAAGGAGAGCGCCGGTAAGGAGAAGCCGCCCAGCACGAAAGAAAGTGCAGCCTGCCCAGGAATGGCGCTGCCCACACTACCCGTGCCGCTGACGACAACAGAAGTGGACAAAGAAACAAGACGCAGCAAATAGACACAGAGAACAGACAACCGGGGAGGGGGGGGGGAATTAAATAAATCTTAAAAAAAAATAAAAAATAAAAGTCAAGGACAGAGCTTTCTAGTTTTAAGTGTTGCTAAGCACTGAAATAGGTGACTGAGGGAGGCTGTAGAAATGCTTTCCCTGGAGATACAAAAATAAAATAGATTTATCCACAACCTTGCCAGGAGGCAGGGGAAGGGCAAAATGACTGCCCCAAGCCCCTTCCAGTTTTAAATTGGGTTGGGGGTGGGAAGGCGATACTTTAGAATCTGTATGCTGTAGGGGAGAAAAGAGATGGACATTTTTCATAAACAGATTATATATATATGGTATAATGTAATTTCATATTAAGAAAACAAAAAACGTTTCCGAATATAGACAACAGAAAGCATGAGGTTTTTGTTTATCAAAAAAGGCATGGATTCATCAAAGGTTATTGAACTTTCCACTTAAAAATGTATATATGTCACTGAATATAAATTATATCTCAATTTTAAAAAAACTACAAAGTGAAAAAAAATTAAAAAGGGTGAATAATATTTCTAACCTGTACTGGGCACTTAGGGTATGCCAGTCCTAAGCACATAAGTATATGCCTGTACTAGGCACCTTACATGGATTAATTGATTGTTTATCCTCACAATACCTTATAGGTAGACACTATTATTTTTCCCATTTTACAGGTGCAGACACTGAAGTTCAGGGTGTTTAAATAACATGTGGAGTTCTGCAGCTGATAGCCGCAAGAGCCAAGGGTCGAACTCCAGATTGAAGGACCCCAGTGGCCAGATTCACATCCACTGTACTCTATGTTCTAATGACTTGGGTGATTTCAAAGAAGGAGAAAACTAATTATTATAAGTTTGAGGAAGGAGAGATGATTTAAATATAACTTACGTGAAGAACTAAACATCTCTTGGTAAGCACACTTTGCTTGCTCAATATTAAGTACCTTCCTTTAGAACACACAAGCCACTCAGAGAGTTACCATTGGTTCTTATGGGCAGGATGGCCAAATTCTTTACAAGTGGAAGAGGTCCTTCAGAGATATGGGCACCTCCCTGCTGAGGAAGGTTACAACTTCATTGGCCATACAAATACATAGTTTTGTTCCTTGAAGGACATCTCACGATGGGATGCTTGCTCTCCACACCAGACACTCTGACCCTCTCAGACATCCAATCTGTGCATGAGGAGGCCAGTGGTCCCTGATTTGAGAATCTGATGAATGCTAAGAACCTCCCCACAGAAAAAGTGTGTATGTACACATATGTGCAAAGTAATACTACAATTTTAGGAGGTTCAGAGATCCCATGAAACTCATCATGCACCTCAGGTTTAAAATGATTGCTCTAAACTAGGGTTTAGCCAGATTCCAGTGCTCCAAGCTAGGCTTCAACTTCTCTGATTTTCCCAGGCACCAGATCACAAGTTTATCGTCTGTTTTTAGTTTTCTTCTCTCCTAATGGCTTGTATGTCCACCTTTTGCTTCCTTCTTGTCTTCTGGTAAGTTGGTCCTGGATAAATACATTCCAGGAGATGGTAGCTTTGCTGGTTCTCATTTCAAGGGAAGGGCTACTTCCCTTGGACTTCTCTAACCATCTTTGGCAACTTACATTTGCTCACTAGGACACACACACACACACATATCCAAGTATGCATTATGCACTGTACTTTTTTTTTTTAAGACTTATTTTATTTATTTCTCCCCCCACTCTTGTTGTTTGTGCTCACTGTCTGCTCTCTGTGTCCGCTCTCTGTGTCCATTTGTTGTGCTCTCTCTGTGTCTTCTCATCTTCTCTTTAAGAGCACCAGGAAGCGAATCTGGGACCTCCCATGTGGGAGAGAGGGGCTCAATCACATAAGCAACCTCCACTCCCTGCTTTGCTGTGTCTCTCATTGTGTTTCCTCTTTATGTCTCCTTGTTGTGGCATCTTGCAGCATCAGCTCTCCACACCAACCCATCATGCCAGCCTGTCAGGTCAACTCACTGTCTTGCTCATCTTCTCTAGTATGTACCGGAAACTGAACCCAGGACCTTCCATATGGTAAGTGCCCAAATGTTTGAGCCACATCCACTGCCCTGAACTGTACTTTTGATCCGTCCATGTCTCATAGCCATCTCACTCACCAAGAATTTCCTAACAGAAGCCTGTTCACAGGTCGACGCTGTATGAATGTGCAGGTTTTTCGCTGGACAGGTAAGCCAGGTTTGGGTTGGGAGAGCTAATTCCTGGGGTTAGAAATCTAGGCCCTTCTTTACTCTTCAAGCTCAGTGCTCTGACCCAAGACTGCGTCTTCCTCGAGAAATGGGCATTTTTTCTAACTCACACAAATTCAGTGTATGGAATAGTAGCAGTCCTGCCTTATCTGCAGTTTCATTGAGGATCCCAGAAGACTGACAATCAGAGGATAAAATATCAATGTCCCTATTCTGGTTTTGTATCACCTGTCACCTGGTCTCCTCTTTCTCCACAATGGATAAAACTTTTGGTATTCCCAGGATGACATTTGCTTGGAAGAATGAGACCTGAAGGATCCATTTCCTATATTGACCCATCTCCTTTTCACAGGATTAGGTTTCTGCTACGGCAAGCTGAGAGTGAGAGAGGATAGGAATGGCTGGATAATTCCGTTAGTATTTCCTTCATTGTTCATATCTTGGTTCAAGCCTCTCTTCTTCAATGAAAGACCAATCCCCTTTCACATGCTCTTTTTTTTTTTTTAAGAATTATTTATTTTTTTATTTATATTTCTCTCCCCTTTTCCCCACCACCCCAGTTGTCTATTCTCTGTGTCTTTTTACTGTGTCTTCTTTGTCCGCTTCTGTTGTTGTCAGCGGCACAGGAATCTGTGTTTCTTTTCGTTGCGTCATCTTGTTGTGTCAGCTCTCTGTGCTGCGTCATTCTTGGGCAGGCTGCACTTTCTTTTGCACTGGGCGGCTCTCCTTACAGGGTGCACTCCTTGCGCGTGGGGCTCCCCTATGCGGGGGACATCCCTGCATGGCAGGGCACTCCTTGCACACATCAGCACTGTGCATGGGCCAACTGCACACGGGTCAAGGAGGCCCGAGGTTTGAACCGTGGCCCTCCCATGTGGTAGGCGGACACCCTAACCACTGGACCAAGTCCGCCGCCCTCACATGCTCTTTTAGCAACACATGCCTCTTGTATTGGACTTGCTGCCATTGCAATTTACTATTTATTTTGGAAATTGCATAAATGTAATCTCCCACTAACCACAGCTCTGGGAGCATGGGTTCTGTTTTATTTGCATTCACTATTGTATTAAATCCCTATTATCTGGCACATGGTAAGTGTTCAATTAAATATTTGTTTGAATGAAAGAATGAATGAATGAATGACTGTGAGATATTAGTCCTGACTGGCAAGTCTGTGGTAGATTGACTCCAGTGACCCATAAAGACAAGTTCAAAACTTAACCACCAAAGAAATATATTCTTATTAAGGAAGAAAAAAACCAAAAACGTAACCACCAGTCCTGTGGTGTGAACTCATTTGTAAGTGGAATCTCTGAAGGTGTTATGGCCAAACTGAATAAAGGTGGGTGTTTTAGCTTGTTAGGCTGCTGAAATACAATATACTAGAAGAAGTGGTTTGGCTTTTACAGTGGAGATTTATTAACTTATAAGCTTACAGTACTTATACTGTAGAGTATAAGTGAGAATGTCTAAATCAAGGCTTCATCTGGATATGCTTTCTCCCCAAAGACCAGCAGCTGGTGATCCTGGACTCCTCTGTCACAGGGCAAGGTACAATGGCGGTGTCTGCTGGTCACCATGTCTCATTATTTTAGCTTCCTGCTTCATGGCTTTCTCTCAGCTCTTAAAGCTTTTTTCTCAGCTCTTGTGGCTTTTTCTTCTCCCTCTTAATTCATCCCATTTATAAAGGACTCTAGTAAAAGGATTAAGATCTACCCTGGGCCATGCCTTACTGAATTAAGCTAATCAAAGACCCTTAACTGAAGTAACCTAATCAAAAGGGCCCTCCCACAATAGGTTCACACCCACAGGAATGGATTAATTCTAAGAACATAATTTTCTGGGGTCCACAAAGCCTCAAACCATCACAGTGGGGCTTAATCCAAAATGACTTAAGTTCTTATAAGCTGAAGAAATTTGGATCCTGTCAGTTAGTGGGGCCAGAAGATGAGACAGAGACTGGGAGTCACAAAGACAACACTCCAGACTTCAGAGGAATCATGGCTGGTCAATACATTGATTTTGGATTTCTAGCCTCCGAAACTGTGAGACCATAAATTCCTGTTGTTTAAGACAGAGTCTGTGGTATTTGTTATAGCAGCCCTGAAAAACTAAGACAAGGCCTTAGAGTTTTGACTGAGGGGTTATCCCCTCCTATAAATAGAAGGATGCCCATTTATTAGGTTAAATGACCTTCTTGTCTTACCCCAAACTTCTATTTTTGAACTATGAATTACAGCTCCAGCATTCCAACATTAGCATTCCTTTCCACTTTTACCTAACTTGAGAGAAAGTTTTAAAAGTTTTGTTTAAAAAGGAAAGAGGCTACTATTATATATCCTTATCTTCACTGAGAGGCTATATGTGTGGTGGTTAAGAACAAGGGCTTTGGAATCAGGCAGACCTAGTTTTTAATCTGAGTTGCCCGCTTGCTTGCTGGCTGTGTGATTTTGGCGAATGGCTTAATATCTCTAAGCCTTCATTACTTCAATCTATAAAATGGGACAATAATATCTTCCTCATAAAATTAAATGAGTTAAATTATTTGAAATGTTTATTAGAGTATCTGACACAAAGTAAGTGCTCACTTTTTAAAATCAATTTTATTTTTAACTAAACTTTTCTCTCATAAGAAAGGTAGAGAACTGAGCACCCATAGGAACTGGGCCAAAAAGATAGTCTTATTTTTTAGTTGGAGTTAATATGTAAACTCCGCCTTTCTTATTTCTCAGTGTATTAGTCAAAGGGATACTGATGCAAAGCACAAGAAATCTGTTGGCTTTTATAGAGCATATTTATTTGGGGTACAAGGCTCTAAAGAGTCCAACTCAAGGTGCCATAAGAGGTACTTCCTCACTCAACACATCTTGCCATGTGTTGAAGCAAGATGGCTGCCGATACCTGCAAAAGTTCAGCCTTCCTCTCCCCTCTTAAGAATCCATGGGCCCAGCTTCTTCTAATCTCAGCTGTAGGCCGGAGGGCTCATTTCTTTCTGGGCCTTCTCAGCTGCTCAAGGCTCTGGTCTCTTCAGCTGCAAACTATCAGATGAATCATTCAGCTCTCTCTGGGGTCCCAGGATCAAATTTCTATCTTCTGCCATGTCTATGGAGCACTCTCTTTCTTCCATGCATCTTTTTCTGTCTTCTCGATTGAGTTTCCATTTATATAACCCACCAAGGGGGGGTGGAGATTCAACCCTGCACACTTTGGTTGGAAAAAAACCCTAATCTTGATTTAATCAAGTAAATGTAGAGCCTTTGAATTTAAGTCAGTCAAAAGGTAACAAGCCCAGAGGAACAGACCAGTTTACAAACATAATCAATATCTCTTTTTAGAATTCATAAATAATATCAAACTGCTACACTCAGAAAAATGGAATGAAGAATGTCTTAATAGCTGATTTAATTTATGGGTTTGTTTAATGTTGAGTCCTTTGTGTTCTCTGAATATATGTCTGTGGCTTACAATGTGCCTAGGTTCTAAGCAGATATTTCATGCCCCCTTTGGACATTGCCTAGCACACTAGTCGATAAAGAACTTAATGAAGGCATTGGCTGATGATGCAGTGTATAAATTCATGTGGATTTACAGATTGGACAAGCATGTTAGGGGACAGTCAGGCTGCAAACCGAGGCTCTATGAGATGTGCAGTTTTCCACATGGCAATGACAAGCACTGCTTGTGAGGTACCCCTAGAAATGGGACAGGGTAATGGGCTGGGGAATTAAATCCTGGCATCTACTAGAGCTTTCCCAGTTCAATTCTGTTTGTCCCATCACCAGTTTTCGGGAAAAAGTCCAGTAGCCTGAAGCAATGAAGAAGGCTCATTGTCCTGCCCAAGATGCCATAGAGGGTCTGTAGCCTTTTCACTAAAAATCAGAGTGTTTCCCCAGCCACCAGACTCTGTACAGGGCATGGCTCCTTTGACAATTAAAAAAACTGAGGATGAGGTGAAGAATCTAGAATTATATTGGCCTGCTTCTGATAGAGCCTGGAGAGTCCCTTCTTTCCCTGCTCCAGTAAGAAAGTGTAACCCATCTTAAGAGTGAAGTTCAATGCATCAATTCCACAAGCATCTCTGAGTGTCTGCCATGCATCAGGTACTATGTCAAGCATGAGGGTTACAAAATACCATCCCTGCCCCTGGGATAGTCGATTTGTTTTAAGGAAAACATATTTTATGTTCTATAAGCATTGTAGCAATCACACATACATTTTTTGGGAAAAAAAAGAAAATAAATTCCATAATCCCACCTCTTTATCATAAACTATCATTTTTTGTTGGCCCCTGTCTACTGCCTTCATTTATAAAGGTCTCTAAAGAAACAGATGACAATTTTCTTTAGTCACATCATTAAAGTTTTGGGGTGAAACTCTAAAGCTAAATATGCTTTCCATTGGCTAATCCACAGTCTCATGACAAAGACCTTGAGTGACTACACCCCTGGCTGCCTCTCTGACTGCATTGCCTGCCATCCTCCTCTCTCGGGGGCTTTGTGTGTTCTTTTCTCATGGCAGCCTGCTACCATCTCAGGGCCTGTGAACTCAAAGGTCCTCTGGAACACTCTCCCCATCCCCACCCCCAGTTCCCACAGTTCACACCTCACTTCTAGTCTCTGCTCAATGGTTGTCTCAGATAGGCCTTCCCTGACTATTCTCTAGTAGCCCCCATGCTCTCTAGCCCTTTTCCCAGACTTAATTCTCTTCACAGCGTCCTGGTATGAATATTTTTTAAAAACGTATTTATGGTCTGTCTTCTTCACTGGAAGGAAGGCCCTGAGAGCAAGGACTTTGTTTTGTTCACTGTTTTATCTCCAGTGCCAAGAGCAGTGGCTGATGTAAGGGAGTCCCCCAAATGACTATACTGAATGGTGCTTTTGCTTCCTTCCCAATGGAAGTAGCAAGGAACTGCTGCCTCCCTAGGCATAACTTTATTTTAGGGATGAGCTGTACATAGGTGAGAAAATCTCAGAGCCATAGATTAAAAGCATGGAGACCACTCTACTTTCTATGGGTGCCTTGTAATGTGCTTCCTGTCACAAGGCGGAGAGATGATCTGAAGAGTAACAGGCTATCATTTCCACAGCTTGCCTCTAAAATCAGTTCTGGTGAGGAAGCGTTGGTTGCATTTGTTTGGTAAGCCCCTTCTTTTTGTCTGGTAGTCTTAGTACGTGCTCCCCTTACCCACTCAATGTCAGACAGCTAGAGTAATGGCTGAGCTCTCCCATTGTCTTCCCTCATATAAATTGGCCTGGAATTGCAGAATTCTCTGGGTGGATGGTCAGTGTGTCCATTGTCCAGTCTTTCACTCATATCCTCCATGCCATCACCACATGATCTGGTCATAGATCCTTTCTCTCCTTTATGGCCTATGGAGAAGTATAAAGAGTTTGCTTTAAAAGGCACAAGAAGGGAAGTGGATGTGGCTTACGCATTTCACTGCCTGTCTCCCACATGGGAGGTCCTGGATTCAGTTCCCAGTATCTCTTAAAGAAGATGAGCAAGACAGGAAGCTGATGTGGTGAACTGATGCAACAAGATGATGCAATGAAGAGACACAATGAGAAAAAACACAATGAGAAACATAACAATCAGAGAATGGAAGGGCTGAAGTGATTGAGTATCTTCCTCCCACATGCGAGGGCCTAGGGTCGGTTCCTGGTGCCTCCCAAAAAGAGAAAAAAAGAAGATGAGCACACAACAACCAGATACAGAGAGCAGACAATGAGCACAAACCAGAGTGTGTGGGGTAGAAGTAAATAAATAAAAATAAATTTTAAAAAATAAAAATAACAAGGCACAGGAAGCGAATGCACATGAGCATCCTAACTGGCTCCTCATGGGAGAAGGGTTTAGTAACCACAGGAACTGGATTTTGATGTTTTAGCACCCAATCTCCCCCCTGCATTTCCCTGATATGATATGATGAAAACTAAATGCACACAAATATTCCAATTCCCCAGACACTCCTTCAAAGATGCGAAAAAAATCACTGCCAACCAATAGGGCAAAACTAGAGATCCTGAAACCCACAGATAATCCATCTAACTCATCTTGCCTAATGTTGTCACCTTTCTCCCACTTGCCCAAACACCCATATCTTTCACCAGAGATATGGGCAAAGTGCAGCTCAGTCCTCCCTGCCCCATCTATAATTGGGGGAAGAAGCCCGAAGGCAGCTGCCAGGAAATAAAAGAAAAGAATCCTTGACAAATCAACAAGGCCTCATAATACCATGGATAGCTTAGATCTATGTTCAAGTCCTACCTCCAGGTCCTGCGGGTGTGAACCCATTTGTAAACAGGACCTCTGAAGAGGTTATTAGTTGAGTTGTGCCCTAACTGAATGAGGGTGGGCCTTCATCCAGTATGTCTGAAGTCCTGATAAGCAGAGGAAATTGGACACAGTCAGTAGAAAAGGAGAAGCCAGAGAAGGAGAGATGACCATGTAATAAGAAACCCTAAGGATGGCTGGCAAGTCAGCTCCAGAACGCCAAGAGTCCAGCAGAGAGGATGGCCTGGCAATACCCTGATACTGGACTTTTAGCCTCCAACTCTCTGTGTCAATCAATTCCAACCAGGGTGTGGTGTTTGTCATAGCAGCTCTGGCAAACTAAGGCACACTCCCTAATATAACAATTTAATATTGGCAATTACTTTCCCCCTACAGATCTCTGCTTGTGGGTCTCAGTGGATGTGTAAGGACTGGGGGAGCTGGTCAAAATGCTAATTCCTGATTCTGCCCCCAGAGATGTTGCTTCCAGAGGATTAGGGTTGGGGACTCTTCCTGCTTGATGAGTGCTGCAGGGGATTTTAAGGAAAGTGGTTCTACCAGGCCACATTTTGCCAGACAGTGGACTAACTTCTCAAATATATCTCCTGATTCAGACACCACTCCAAGATTGTCTAAGATGAATCAGATAATACTTACAATAGCTGACACTGTGTTCTTCAGAAGATCCTTTGTGGCCTGAGAAACCCAGGTTTAACCTCTCAGGGGTCAGCATGAGACAGATAGCACATGGTATTCAGTGTTTCTCTAACTTTAATGTGCACACGAATTACCAGAAGATCTTGTTCAACTGCCGATTCTGATTGGGCAGATTGGAGGTGTAGCCTGATTCCTAATCCTCCGTGTTATATCTAATCCTCAGTGTTCCCTTCTCTAAAGTGAGTATAATAATAACCGTCTCACTTGACAAAGGTGCTATAAGGACCAAATAAGATAATGTATGGGAAATCTCTTTGCAAGGTAGAAAATGTTATTTATAGCCATTATTAAAATAACTATAATTATTATTCAAATGTAGATCATTACTGAAGTCATATTTAGGACCCTGGGGTCTCAATGTGTGTCTGGGTCCTCTGACATGCCACCAGAATTTCCATATTAATTTGCCTAATTAGTAGCTATTGAAGAAGAGGGAATACTGTCCAACCGCCCGTCCAGTCCACCCTCGGCTCTGTGACCCTCCTAGGGGTGCCCCGAGCAGTGGGCATCAACTTTGGCTGAGGAACTTTGCATATCCCAATGCCCAGACCAACTCTGTCCAAATCTCTGGAGGTGGGGCTTGGGCATCACTATTTCCCAAAGCTCCTCAGGCGAGTGCACGGCCCTGAGGACCTGGCCACTCAGAGTGCAGCCCCTTACTTGGGAGCTGGCTAGAAATCAGAACCTCAGGTCCCTCCCGAGCCTACCAAATCAGAATCGGCATTTTAACAAGATGCCCCAGATCATTTATCAAGATTCCCGGGCACGTTCATGGAGGAGAAGTGCTGCTACAGGGTAATTAATTATCCAGGCAACGTATCCCGGGAGTGCTGGTCCTCTGTAAAGACGTGAAGGAAAGCTGATGGCTTTGAGGGGCCCTCACACAGGACCTGTACTTGACAGGATCAGAAGCCACTTGGGGGCTAGCTCCGGCTCAAGAAGCTAGAGGGTTAGGTATCTATTTCTCCCTCCCCTTCCTTACAGGCACTCCTCCTCTCAACCCCACCCCAGCCTGTCGCCTTACATTCCTTGGGACACACCCAGCACGGCTCAAGCGTCACCCCCCTTACTCCTTACTCAAAGTGACATGCACAGACTACCTGCATCCTAAACACCTTGTGGGTCTTTAAAAATGCAAATTTCTGGGCAGCAGAATTTCTGGAAGTGGGGCCAGGAGCATAAAACTTTTTGAGAATTCTGCCTCGGGACTCAGAGTTGGTACTTTGTACCTTTGCTCCCCTGACACTGTTTTGGGGTGTTTGGCAGCCCCTGCTCTGCGTTTATTCTTTGGGTCTTCTGACCTTTCCCTCACCCCCCACCTGCCCCTGTATAGATCTTTTCTCCAGGGATGGAGTTTCCTTCTTCCACTATGCAACACCTTTTCCTAGAAAATCATCTTTCATCTCTTTTCTGAAATCCAAGGGCTGTCCTATTTTTGCAAGCTTTTGTAATCCTTGGCATTTTTCCCCCCATGTTCAAGAAGGACACAGGAGAAGATAGGCCCTCCTTTATAAGAAGGGGGTGAGCAGGCAGGGCCCCCACAACAGGAAGCACAATTAAGAGTGTTCCCAGCAGGAAGACTGCTCCCCAGGAAGCCAGAGAGCTGTCAGGACAAGTGACCTTTCTAATCATGCCTGACATTTCCGCAGCCCCAAAGGCGGAGGGGCTGCCCTCATTCCGGAGACGCCTGTCGCGCCCTGCCACCCAGACACCTGCGTTCGAGCCGCGGTGACTTGGCTCCAACCAGGAGATGAATCAGAGCATGCCAAGGGCTTTGTTTCCCAGGAAAGGAGAAAACATTGAGCAGTGGCTTATGTGGATGGGGTGACTGTGCCTACACCAGGGATAGAAAGGGATTGGAGGAGGATATTGTCTCCCCAGGAGATTAGTCCCCGTCCAGAGGGCTCAGGTGATGCTGATCAAACAGGCCTGCTCTGAGGAGAGGAGGCGTAGCAGACGGGATCAGCTTCCAGGCCTTCCGGCCCGAGGGGACAGGGATGATTCACTTTTTACCCATCTGGGCAGGAAATCGGCTTTATTTGTTTTTCTGATTAAAAAAAGTAACTCATGCTCATTCTAAAAAGGTCACACGCACCTAAATTCTTCATAGAAGAAATTTTAAAAATTACACGTAATCCGCTCCCCAGGGATAACCATGGCTAACATTTTAAAGACCTGTCTACGCCTAGAGGCAATCCTTTAAACAAAATACAATCCTGCTGCCCTGGATGGTGCTTCAGAGGTAATCACCGGACACTGTAAATCCTCACAGGGCCTACATGATGGAATAGAGGAGAGTATGGGCCATGATGTGAACCAATGTATATGAGGTGCAGAGGTGCCCAAAGATGTACTTACCAAATCCAATGGATGTGTCATGATGATGGGAACGAGTGTTGTTGGGGGGGCGGAGAGGGGGGGTGGGGGGGTGGGGTTGAATGGGACCTCACATATATATTTTTAATGTAATATTATTACAAAGTCAATAAAAAATAAAAAAATTAAAAAAAAAAAAAATACAATCCTATCCTAAATTCTGTTTTGTAACCTGCATGGCTCACTTAATATATCGAACACATTTCTGGGCCAATAGAATATAATAACAAAATCATTTAATGATTTCACTGTGTGATTATATGAAAATAACCTAGGGAGGCTGTCTCTGATTTTTAATCATGATAAAAGATACCATAAGGAAGATCCTCATAGTTAACTCTTTATGCACAACCGAGAGTATTTCCTAATGATAATTTCTCAGCAGTGGAATTGCTCCTTTGAAGAGGAGGCATATTCTTAAGGCTGTTGCTCTCTAGCTGTCCTATGGAGAGGTTGTACCAGGTATGCTCCCACCAGCAGGGAGTGAGAATGCTTGCTTGTCTGCATGCTCGTACAGGATATAACCATTCTTTTAAATCACTGCCAGTTCCATGAGTGGAAAATGGTATGTCACAATTGTTTTAATGTGCATTTCTCTATTTATCAGGAAGGTTAACTTTTCCCCCTATGTCTATGGACCATTGGTGTTTCTTGTTTTGTAAACTCCCCTGACATCTTCTGGGGCTTGCTACCTTTCTCATATTTGGTAGTAAGTGCTTTCCACAGTGTGAGGATAGTAACTTACTGCAGTACAAGCTATAACTCTTTTACCCAGTTTGCCATTTATCTTTAACTTTGTTTATGTGGTTTCTGCCATAAATAAGTTAAAACTTTTGACGTTGTCTAACTTTGGGGGTCCTAGTGTCTTTGGAATCACAGAGTCCTGCTCTATGCAATGGTTATAAAACTATGTATCTGTAATTTTTCTTGTGTGTGTGCCTGTTTTGGGGTGTGTATGTATGTGTATATATATATATACACACACGTGTGTGTATGTGTGTGCAAATATACACAGACACATGCACATACATTTATCCTAGCTTTTTCAACTCCTGCCTGGAATAATTTCCTGTTCTTAACTGGGTGGCTCCTTCTCATCCCACAAGTCTTGGATTAGGTATCATCTCCTCTGAGAAGCCTTTCCTGGATATGTAACCTAAAGAATGTTCTCCCAGGCCCCGCTTTCCTTTCTCTTAGTATCCTGTTGTTTTCCTTCAGAGCTTTAATCAAGAACTGTATTATATATTTTATTTACCTACTCCTTCAATATCCACATCCTCACCTAGACTACAAACTCTATGAGGGCAGAAATCACATGAGTTTTGTATTCCCAAGCCCTCAAACAGTGGCTGTTGCACAGTTGATATACAAAGAGTGTTTGTTCAAAGTTGATGAATGTGAAATCCATCTAGAGTTTATTTTGGAATAAGGCGTGAACTAGAGAACTAATTTAAATTTTTCCAAATAGTGTCTTGTGATTATAAAACACAACTCGAATGCAGATTGATCTCTTGTAATCCCCTGGAACAATGAAGCTTAGGAGGGCAAGAGAATCCATCCAGCTTCAGGGTTCTCTTGACAGTGATTTTCCTTTCTCCATATTGCCTCAGCCCTAAGTGCTTTCCATAATGCTCATTTCAGTGCTTAGCCTGGAGTGGATCCTTAATTAATGGTATTTACTGGCTGATTCAAATCATGTAAATGGCAGAGGATCAGATATCCTTGATGTGTTTCAGATGATGCTCACATCAGGCTTCCGAGGTCTTGAAGCGTCTCTGCTCCCTCTGCAGCCTAAAACCTTGCTTTCTCTGCCCCCTTTCCATATCTAGGGATAACACATCTAACAGTGATAAGGGAGAGCCAGAGAGGGAATTAGAGACAGAAAGAGGAAGACGCCAATCATCGTGAGGTGTGCCTTCAAGGTTTACCAGTGCTGCTCCATGCTATGCGTCTTTTGCTCCTTTGGAAACTGACCTGGGAAGCAGCCATGGCAGCTTTGCAGTCAGGCCTAGGGAGGTGATGACTTTCAGTTTTTGTTTTAAAGATTTATTTTGTTTATTTCTCTCCCCTACCCCCGTTGTCTGCTCTCTTGTGTCCATTTGCTGTGTGTTCTTCTGTGTCCGCTTGCATTCTCAGTGGCACCAGGAATCTGTGTCTCTTTTTGTTGCATCATCTTGCTGCATCAGCTCTCCACGTGGGAGGCCCCACTCCCAGGCGGGCTGCACTTTTTTGCTCAGGGCGGCTCTCTTTGCAGGGCGCACTCTTAGTGTGTGGGTCTCCCCTATGTGGGGGACACCCCTGCGTGGCATAGTACTCCTGGCACACGACAGCACTGTGCATGGGCCAGCTCACCACAAGGGCCAGGAGGCCCTGGGTTTGAACCCTGGACCTCCTATATGGTAGGTGGATGCTCTATCAGTTGAGCCACACCTGCTTCCTGACTTTTAGTTTTTAAAACTTTAATATCAGTAATTTTTCTTCCAGTTTATGAAAGTAATTTGTAAATTGGCATGAAAATAATGAAAGAAGTCACAAAAGAGAAATCTATTTTACTACATTTAAGAGCTGTTTTAATAAACCTAAAAATGTTCAACTTTATTAATAATCAAAGGAATGTAGCTTAAAACAGCAATTAGAAACCATTTGCCTCTAAAAACAATGGAAGAAGTCACAAAAGAGGAATCAATTTTGTTCCATTTAAAAATTGTTTTAAAAAAACTAAAAATATCCAACTTCATCAATAATCAGAAGGACACAACTTAAAACAGAAATTAGGTACCCTAATAAATTGGTTGCAATATAAGAAATTCTGATAATGCTGAGCAGAATGTGGTAAGACAAGCGTGTCATACACTACCGGTGGGGGAATACATGATAAGATGTTTCCAGAATGGAATTTGCCAGAAAGATGCAAGAATCTTACAAATATTCACACCTGCTGACTCCTAATCTTTTAGAAATCTTGGGTTAAAATTCCCATTGGATGGCTATTTATTAAAATGATGTGAGAAAACCCAAGTGTTTGATAGTAAGGACAGGATTCTTAAAAAGCAGAATCCAGCCTCAGTATGGACTCCTATGGAATCATTACCTGTGATGTTTCCATGGATTATTTAATGATATGGAGATAGGCTCACAGCTCTAATATGCATCCAGAGATTGATTCTGAATCTTATTTTTAGATTATGTTTATAATTTTTAATGGGGAAAGGGTAGAAGAGCAGTAATAAGTATTTTTTTTGTCTTTTTTCTTTGGCTAATTTTGGTGTTTTAGGAGTTACCAGGTGTTGAACCCAGGACCTCGTATGTGGGAAGCCGGCACTTAACAACTGACGTACATCCTTTCCCCAAGTCAGAAAGTGTTAACAATGCTTATCTCTAGGTGGCAGGATTATAGGTACTATTTTGTTTCCTTCTTAATTTCCTCTGAATTATTAATAAAAAGGATATAGTACTACTATATTAAAAACTCTTCCCCTCTCTTCCTCCTTCCCATCCCTTGGTGGGGCTAGTGGGGTCTTGGGCTACTTTTATACAAGTATGGAGTCCAGAAAAGAGTGTAAGAGACCTGCTATGTGCCTCTCTCATCAGTCTGACACCTGAAATACATGGAATGAAGCCCTTAAGGCATAAACTGCCAGAAATAGGTAAATAAATGAGTGCCCCTAATGAAGGGTCTTAAAACTGCATTACATGAATAATGGCTGGAATACATAGGCAGGGTCAGAAAGCCAGAACGGAGGCCCACAAGCACCTGGAGGGCTGTCATGAAGAAAAGAGGGCAAACTTACTCTATGTCACTTCAGAAGGAAAGACCATTGGCTGTAAACAATAGAAAAGTAGATTTTGGTTCAGAATAAGAAAGGACTGTCTAATGGTTAAAAGTATCCCAAAGGGAAAGAGTGTCCTCAGAAAGTAGGGTTACTCATTACTGGGGTCAAGGCTGTGTGCCCACTTGGTGGCAATGCTAAGAAAGGGCTTGGCATCATTGAGAGGTTGGACTTGTTAAGTGCCCTCCAAGATCTCATTTAAGCCATTGGTGCTTCACCCATCATAAAGTGGAGAGAAGAGTCCCAGTATATCGTTTAGTCATTTTCTCCTCTCCCTCAGTTCTTCAGTTCTAAGCTGGAAGGCCCAAAGTCACTCAAGACAGGTGGTATGTGTGTATGAGATGGATCAGGGAAATGGAGATCTATTAGTTAGCATTCATTGGGTTGCAAGTGACAGAAAGTCAACTGAAACTATATTAAGAAATATTGGGGAAACGGACTTTTGCCCAGTGGTTAGGGCGTCCGTCTACCATATGGGAGGTCCGCGGTTCAAACCCCGGGCCTCCTTGACCCGTGTGGAGCTGGCCATGCGCAGTGCTGATGCGCGCAAGGAGTGCCGTGCCACGCAAGGGTGTCCCTGCGTGGGGCAGCCCCACGCGCAAGGAGTGCGCCCGTGAGGAAAGCCGCCCAGCGTGAAAAGAAAGTGCAGCCTGCCCAGGAATGGCGCCACCCACACTTCCCGTGCCGTGCCGCTGACGACAACAGAAGCGGACAAAGAAACAAGACGCAGCAAATAGACACCAAGAACAGACAACCAGGGGAGGGGGGGAAATTAAATAAATAAATAAATCTTTAAAAAAAAAAAAAAAGAAATATTGGAACTGTATTGGCCAAATAACAGGAAAGCTGAAGGGAATGGAACTGACTACAGCAAAGTTGGAGCCAAGGGCTTGTTTCAATTTCCAGCCCTTGGTTCTGCACAGCTGAGCCTGCCTACATCATGAGACAGGCCTCTTCATTTGGAAGCAAGATGGTTTCTGACAACCTAGAGTTTATGTTGAACTTAACAGCTCATGAACTCAGACTAAGATAGTGTCTTCCCCAAAGCTTAATCAAAGTCCCTGGGAAGACCTCCTTTGCTGGTTTGGTTCATGTGACCCATTATTAAACCAATCACTGTGTCCCAGGGTCCTCTGATTGGTTACACCACATTATATGTACACACCTGGGACATGGGTGTGGTGGGGACAAGTTAGCTTCACATGGACCACGTGGGTTGAACAGGCTATGGAATGGAAAGGATCCTATACTACTAAAGGGAATTCTTTCCTAAGGTAAAAGTCTTTTGGGGAAAGAGACATACTAGCCACCTTTAGAAATCCATTTCATGTCTGCACCATCTGTTAACTCTACTGCTCCTCTACCTTGAATTCCTCCTGCTAGAATTCCCACCCATCATGTTCTGGTCCATCTTCCGGGTAGATTTAGATCAAACCCTCTTCCCTTACAAACACAGTGTGAGGATTAATTAAGTTCTCTAGAAACCATCTGTAAAGTGCCATGGGACTTTTAGAACCAGATGCTCTATAAAGAAACATTTCATTAGAATCACTTCTTCATTTTTCATGCTTACGGGGGGAGGACAGAGAAAGAAGCAAGGAGATGGAAAACTACCAATAGTCCTGAGACTTTATTTTAGCTATGACTTCCATTTAGCTACAGACTTCCTTCTCCAAATACTTTTCCTCTGCCATTCACAAGAAGCAGACACAAAGAATACCATGGATGGCTTTGAATGCCAATAACTTTCTCCAGGAAGCATAGGAAAAGTTGGGATTGGGGTCCAGGAGTGGCTAAGCAAGCTATATAATCTGAACCAATCCAGGATCAGTCGCTGAAGGATCAGAAGCTGGCTATATTGGGTGGTTTTCCTTTTTTTAGCTCAGGTTAATGAGCTATGAATGATATATAACTGTCTGCACAGTATGAAAACATCATAGTCTGGGCTTCTCTGTCAACCTGCAAAATCCATTTCTGGGGACTGTCAGGGACAAATGATGGAGCCAAATGCTGGCCTGGCTCATGAGTCACACATTAAGCAGGACCAGGCACGTGTAGGACTCTCCTGTCTAGTTTGCTTATTTGGACTACAAAGGCCCATCACCAGCTTTCTGGGGGCAAAAATACACGGAAATGTTTTTCTTAGCTGTTCTATTGCACAAGGCATGGAGCTCAGAGCAGGATCTCTGTGTATCTACTTCCTTTCCTTTTGAAAAAAAAAATGATTTCCCTAGTTTTTAAATTTTACAAATATTCAAACACATAGAAAAGTTGACAGAATAATACCATGACTACCCAAGAACATTTCACCTTAATTCACCATTTTGGAACACTGTGTGCTGGTATATAAACATATGTCCACTTTCATCTATCTATCTATCTATCTATTTATCTATCTACCTATCTATCTAAAATTTTCTGTAAACCATTTCAGAGTAAGTGGCACACTTTATGATACTTTATCTCTAAATACTTCTTCATGGATCTCTGAACAAGCATATTCTATTATGTAAACACAATGCAATTGTCATACTCAAGAATTTTAGCATTGTTACAATGCTAAAAGCTAATGTACTGTCCATATTCATATATTCCCCAATTGTCCCCATAATAGCCTTTATAACTGTTTTCCCCCAATCTAGCTTCCCCACCTTTGTTTATTTTTTAGGATATTGACATTTTTTGAGGGTACAGGCCAGATGTTTTGCTTTATGAATAATCCATAGAATACAACTTAAAACAGAAATTAGGCATCATAATAAATTGGTTAAAATGTGAGAAATGATAATGCTGAGCAGAATGTGGTAAGACAAGTGCTTTATACACTACTGGCACAAGAATACACAATAAAATGTTTCTAGAATGGAATTTGCCAGAAGGAAGCAAGAATCTTACAAATGTTCATATCTGCTGACTCCTAATCTTCCAGAAATCTTAGATTAAAATTCCCTTTGGATGATTATTAAAATGATGTGAGAAAACCTAAGTATTTGACAATAAGGACAGGATTAAAAACAAAACAAGGAAACGGACTTTGGCCCAGTGGTTAGGGCGTCCGTCTACCATATGGGAGGTCCGCGGTTCAAACCCCGGGCCTCCTTGACCCGTGTGGAGCTGGCCATGCGCAGCGCTGATGCGCGCAAGGAGTGCCGTGCCACGCAAGGGTGTCCCCTGCGTGGGGGAGCCCCACGCGCAAGGAGTGCGCCCGTGAGGAGAGCCGCCCAGCGTGAAAAGAAAGAGCAGCCTGCCCAGGAATGGCGCCGCCCACACTTCCCGTGCCGCTGATGACAACAGAAGCGGACAGAGAAACAAGACGCAGCAAATAGACACCAAGAACAGACAACCAGGGGAGGGGGGGAAAAAAAAAAAAAAGAGACACAGATTCCCGGTGCCGCCAAGAATGCAAGCAACACAGAATAACACACAACAACAGATGGACACAGAGAGCAGACAACGGGGGGTGGAGGGAAGGGGAGAAAATAAATAAAAAATAAATAAATCTTTAAAAACAAAACAAAACAAAACAAAACCAGGATCCAGTCACAGTATGGATTCTTATGAAATCATTATCCATGATGTTTCCATGGATTACTTAAAGACCTGGAGATAGGCTCATGACTCTCACATGTATCCAGAGATTGATTGTGAATTTTATTTTTAAATTATTTTTTTATTGAAAAAAGTGTAGAAGAGTGGTAAAGTGCTAACAGTGCTTATCTCTAGGCTCTAGGATTATAGATGGGGCTCTCTTTGTATAGAGATAATGCCAAGGGCATTGTCATGGATAGATTCAAGTTAAATGCATGAATTCTTACCTGTGTGGCCTTGAGCAAGTCACTCACTGACATAGAGCCTCAATTGACCCAAAATATTACCTACATTATAGGGTTGTGGTGAGAACCAGTTGAGATAATACTGAAGTTCTTTGCACAGGGCCTGACAAGATTAGATACTAAAATTTTGTTCACTCTATGATGAGCATCGTCATTGTCACTATCACCCAGAGCCATAGAGACCCTGTTCTCAAAAAGGTTTTCATCTTCCTGTGAAACTCCTTGAGCCCCTCCAGCCCCATTCTCCTCATCTACAAATGGGGACTAGCCCTTACCCTTAGTTGCTTACTGGGTTTTTGTGAGCATCAAATAAGAAACATGGTCAATGGCACTGTGCAAACTAGACCATGATATTAAAAGATGCCAGAAAGCATCATTAGTAATCTGTTTGATGAGTCTTTTTAAATCACCCTCTTGTGTAATAGGAAAACCCAAAAGTAGGTGTCAAAATGGAATCAGCATCTAACAAAATCCTAGCTCCTAACTGTGTTTATCTACTGCAGTAGTTTTCAAACTTTTGGTTTTATCAGCAGAACCTAATGATCAAATGAAATCTGTGGAACCCCGATATACAAAGCAGATTAAAGTGAAGCTCCTTTACTTGAGTGAAGTTGGAAGTGGAAATGGAGTTCTTGGGGGCCTTGAGTCACCCCTGCCAAGCCCCCAGGCTCTGAGGAGTGAGGTTAGAAGATGGGCCCCAGATGCTGGAATGATACATCTTCTCTGGGATGCCTAATGCTGGTATCTGCTCAAGGAGCTGCGCCATCATTTGTCTTTTCACTCTCATTCCTGACCTGTTTTTGCCGAGGAATGATAATTGCTATAAATTGCAATGATGATTTACTCAGTTCATTATTAATCATTATTAATTGCTTATAAACATCCTTTCTTGGAAACAGCACTAAATGCCTCGCCCTCCACAAGGTAGACACTGATGGATCACAATAATGAGGTGCCCAGGGCCCCTGATGGGACAGCTCAGCCAGAAGTCTTCCAGTGTAAATGTCACCTGCACTTGTGTGCCTCACGTCCTGAGCTGGAGGCCTAATATTCCTGCAGCCTTGCCTTAGTCTGCAAACCACCAAATTTTACTCCATCTGATGAGGATCAGGCATTGTTTACAATGGAACAGGGCCATGTGATGGGACAGAACATTGACATGAACCTAGATCCTATTACGTGCCACACATTTCACCTGCTTGTCTCATTTAATCCTCACAATTAACCCCACAAGGCAGACAATAAAATCCTCAAATAGGTAACTTGTTCAAGGTCATCCAGCCAGGAATGGCAGAGCTGGACTCCAAAGAATATCTGACCTATTTTCCTAGGATTTATAGTAACAGTGTCTTTGCCACATGATATCTGTAGTTGCTTGGAAATGTATGTGCCCCAGAAAAAGATATTCTTAAATTTAATCCATTCCTGTTGGTATGAACCCATTGTAAGTAGGACCTTTTTATGAGGTTACTTCAGTGAAGGTGTGGCCTAACCCAATCAGAATGGGTCTTAATCCCGTTACTGGAGTCCTTCCTAAATGGAATGAAATTCAGACAGAGGAGAGAAAGCCACAGGAAGCAAGAAGCTGAAGGCCAACAGAACCCCCAAGAGAAGGGAGAGACCAGAAAAGGCCACCATGTACATTGCCTTGTGACAGGGAAGCCCAGGGCCGAGGATCACGGGAAGCCAGCCCCTGAATGCCAGTCTTTGGGAAGAAAGCATGATCTTGATGAACTCTTGACAAATCCATGAGAGGACAAATTCCCATTGTTTAAACCAACCCACTGCACGATATTTGCTTGAGCAGCCAAGGAAACCAAAACAACATGGCTCATTGTCACAATTGTCTCCTTTGTTCCTCCCAACGATCTCATGAGTCCAAGTATTAACATCAGCTAATGGTTATATAGAGCTCACTATGTGCTGAGAGCTGCTCTGCATGCTTTCTGTGTATTGACTCATGTAATCCTCACACAACCCCATTAGGTGGGTTTTATTGTTTTTACAGTTGAGGACACTAAAGAACTGAGACATTCAGAGGAACTTGTCATACAGGAGAATGCCACAAAGCTAGTAATTGGCAGAGCTGGGATTTGAGCCCCAGGGAGTCTAGCTCTAAGGGGCTAGGCTCTTAAAAACTGTGCTAAAGTTGGTCAAAGATTATTTACTAGTGCCATTTTATACAGACAAGGAGACTGAGAGGTTCAGAGGGGTTGAGTGACCTGCCTAGAATCACATGGCACTCTTTATGGGACAATATAGGACAATACCCTGGGGACTGTAGGATAGAGCAGACAAGAGACCAAAACCTGGTCTATGAAATAACAGTGGAACTGTGTTCTGTCAGTCAGGGTCAAGCCTGACTAGCACAACAACTGCTGCTAAACAAGAGCAGAGCATGTCCAAGGGTTACAAGTCAAGAGGCAAATCTGAAGTTGAAACCAAGATGGTTGAGAAGGTGACAAATATGATAACTAGGGCCAGACAAATTTATTCCAGGTAAATTCCTGGGCGGGAAAGCAGGGGAGGAAAATCCAGGTGGGCCTCTTTTGAGGGCCTGTGATTCCATCTTTTGGTCAGTCTGAAAGTCTTAGGCCTTCCAAAGTTCAGAATTTCACAGTCAACCATTAAGCGTTGGGACACATTGGGAACACAGGACTTCTGACTCAGTCCAAGCCTGAAGTTACCTGGGAAGCATGGCATGTGGAGCCCTTGGGAGACTCCTGGAGGAGGGCCAGCTGAGCTGAGCAGAGAGCTGTTGGGAGGTCTGGAACTTCCATCACGTCATTGAGGGAGACCTTGCTTCCATTGGTTTCCCTTCCTCCCAGTGGCCATCCTTCACAGCGAGGTGTATATAAGAATGTTCATAACAGGCCCACACTAGAAACAATCCAAATGTTTGTCAACAGTTGAGTAGATAATGAATTATATTTTTATACAATGCAACATTCCATAGCAACGGATAAAGTTCACAAACCATGGTGGGCAAATAAAGCAAGATAAAAATACATATAGCCTAATTCCTTTGATAAAGGTCCAAAACAGGCAAAATTCAACTATATTGTTCAGGGATGCAAACATATTTGGAAAAACTAAAAAGAAATGCCAGGAAAAGTCAGTATAATGGTTTTGTCTGGGAAGGGAGGGAGTTATGACTGGAGATAGGTAGGTGGAGGTAGGGGACACTTTCTGGGCAATGTTCTATTTCTTCTACTGGATGGTGATTAAATGAGTGTCCACTCTATACATATCCTTCAAACTGGACTTACCTATTAATTTTTAAAAAGCAAATTTAAAAAGGAACATTGCATGCCAGCTTTAGTTCAGACTCTCACTAGTCACTGACTTTTGTCAAGTACTGTCATCACTTTCTCCCAGCACTTCTCTCTGGGAATGAGAGGGTTAGACTTGATGGCCTTGTAGGATCCCATTCAGCTATAAGGTTTTATCATTCAATGATTGGGTGATTCTACTCATTTCATGAAAACTTAAGCCAACCTGCACCAAGTTCTTTTATCCCACCCTCATGAAATAAGAAAAAGAAAGTTGATTTCTTACTCTCTTCATTACAGAGGGTAAAATTAGAGAGGGGTAAATCTAGAGGGCCACCTACCATCTTTGCATGCTAGGAGGTTAACATCTTAGAGCAGAGCAAGGTCTAAGAAGAGAACACACACATCTTCTGCAGCCATATTGGTGGATGACCAAGACCAGAGAGGAACATCATAGTGAAAGAGCTCTGGTGGACTTTCCAACTGGAAGGGTCAAGGTGTAGGGGCGGCAACAAGACCACCTAAACAGAGTAGTGTATTCTGCCCCCTTTTAGTAGGGTAGGAAATTTGGAATTGAGAAAAAGCCCATTATGATATATCAAATGTCATTCCCTAATATCATCCCAACCTCTCTGTTTTCTCCGGGCTGAGTCTAGAACTTGGTGTGGCTCCTGTACCTGCTCACCAGATGCTTCCTTCATTCAAACAAATCTGGAAAGCCCATGGCTTATAAAAAAACTTCCTTGGTTAACTAGATGAAAAGTTGTGAAGGACTCCTTCATGAACATGACGTTCCCGTGAACAACACCCTCATGGCCCCTTGCATTTTGTTCAATTTCACATTTCTTCTTGAGTTGATGACAAAAAAAATGATATTCTGAACAACAACAACAAAATAGATTCAGCAGTCTGTGTTTTTCAGGTTATTGTGATTTGTCTTATATCCTTGGGATCATGTCCAAATTCCTCTGTGAATTTGCCCACCAAATAAATGCACCATCAAGATTTCTTGATAAGGCTATCCAAGGTTTGTCGTGAGACACTCCTTCACCATGTAGTGGAGACAACAACTTGAGCGGCAATCCCAGCTCTGTGAGGAGGGTGGCCTCAACTGGATCAAGAGCAGCTGTTGTGTTTTCTAAGTTCAGAGCCCTTTCTTCCTACCCAACACTAGCTCAACCTCACCCTGCAATCCATCCCTGCCCCTCTCCCTACTCTTCTACCAACCCCATTTCCAGGTTTACCTTCTAGATGACTACCTTTTGAGAGCCACTTTAACTATGTGGATGGCAATTGGTCGCAAAATGTGCCTTTTCCTAAGGAGCAATGGCAAGCTCGAGCACCTACCCTACCTGCCCTTTCCCCCATCTGACTCCAGGTAGGTGCCCCTGCATTTTGCATGCCAAAGCATGGCCCCCAGTGAACCAGGGGTGGTGGGAGGTGGGGGCACCTGATCCCATCAGTAATGGTGTTCTGCTAAGTCCCCATCAAAGGCTGAAGTAGAATGTGGACAAACTTCAGTGGCTTGTTCGGAAGTGCACCAGGTCAAAGCTGAGACAGGCTGGAGTCAGGTGAGACCCCAGTCTATCAGAGGAACACCCATAATCACTGAACCCAAAAAGAAGGCTGACAGACAGAATCTGGTAGGGCCATGGAGTCAGAGGGGACTCAGGAGTAGGTGTGAACGGGCCTGTCCAATAGACAATTTGGGATGAACAAAGAAGGTCTTACCCCTGAGGGACACAATAGAACTGGCAAAACATGATTCCCTTGTCATTGGCCAGACAGGGTGGTCAGATAAAGACAAGCCCTTTTGTCCAGGTTGCTTGGGATAAGGGGCATACTTACTTTCAAAAGGGAGCAAATGTGACCTCTGACAGTACTTCTATATAAAGCTTCCAAGTTACAAAGACCCAAACCCCAAACTTTAAACCAAAGACTGTTTATGTTGCAGGCCCCTTGTATGCCATCACTGTGGGACAGAGAAGCTCTGGGGATCTGTGAGTCAATGATTTTCTATGGTTCCTGGGGCCAGTGTGGTCATGTCATTGTGCTCTGTATAACTCCAGGGATGCACTCACGCAGGCTACAACGGGAATGGCATCCTCTGAAGTTTGAATATCTACTGTGGCTGTGCCTGGGTAATTGAAATTCCTTAAATGGCCTATGAAGTCCGGCCCCTCTCTCTCTCTAACCTCTTCTCACACTGCTCTCTTACTCTACACCGCCCTGCCGCACAAGCTTTCTTTCAATCCCTTCTATTTGCTATGATAGATTAAACATGGCCACAAATTCTTTGGTACTTTCCCACTGAGAGATGGGGTCCATGTTCTCTCCTCCCTCCCTCTCTTCTCTTCTTCCTTCCTCAAAGAAACTGCCATAGAACTAATGGCTGTTTAAAAATAGAAAACCCTCTCCCTCCTTCTCCCCCTCCATTTCCTTTCCTTCCCAGCCCCCTGTAATTTGTTGTAAAAAAGGAAACCGCCTGGATTTGCTCTACTGAAAAGACATGCTCTTCCTGGCTAAATAAAACAACACCCTGATGCACTCCCCAGCCCCACAGGCTGGGCCTGAATGAGTCATCGCCAGTGGAAGGACTGAGGGGTCCTGCCTCAGGGAAGCAGCCTGCTCCTCTGCCCTGGGTGGGACCTTCCAACCACACATGCCTATACATGCACAAATATACACAGGCACACGTGCACAACACACATACACTCCACGAGGTCACCTCATTCAGGCTTCCCAGCTGGAAGTCAGAGGCCCACACCCCATGTGAACCTGGGAGCTCCTCTAGGTAGTCTCCTCGGATGACTGTGGGGCTTACCTACCAAGCAGGGAGGAGAGACGGAGATGTGCTGCTCAGGGATTGGGGGAATTTGAGCCTGGGGTCTGGTGGGGGGCAGGTGGACCTTTGCCAGAGGCACGAGGGGTGCAGGCATGTGCGTGTGAATGAAAGAAGAGTGAGACAGAGACAAAGCTGAGCTAGAGACAGAGCACAGGAGACAGGTGAGAGGAAGGTGAGAGGCGTGAAGAGATGTGTTCACCCAGTGAACACAGGAGGCTAATGAATGGTACAGGAGAAAAAGCACAGCTTTTAGCACCTGCAGCAGTTTAATATTATTTATGAATTCCAAAAAGAGATATGGATTATGTTCGTAAATGGATCTGTTCCTCTGGGCGTGATACCCTTTGATTGTATTCGATTCAGCTGAGATTAAATTATGTTAAAATTAGGCTTTGATTTGACCACATCATTAGGGCATGCAGCATTGAGTCCCTGGCCCCGTGGTGGGCTATATAACTGACACTCAGTCAAGAACACAGGAGTAGACACACAGGAGAAGAACACAGAAGAAGAGAGAAAGCTCCATAGACATGGCAGGGGCCCAGAGAAGAGCAATGAGCCTGATAGACTAAAGCTGACCTTGTGAGGAGACCAGGGCAGCTGAGCCTGGAAGGAAATGAGCCCTCTAGCCTACAGCTGAGATCAGAAGAAGCTTGGCCCATGGAGCCTTAAGAGGAAGAAGAAGGCTGAACCCTTGTGAACATCACCCGCCATCTTGTTTCAACATGCGGCAACAGAGTTTGGTGAGGAAGTAATTTAGAGTTGGACTCTTTAGGGCCTTGTAACTGTAAACTTCCACCCCGGATAAATACCCTTTATAAAAGCCAACAGATTTCTGGTAGTTTGCATCAGCACCCCTTTTGGCTGGCTAATATAGCACCCAAAAGCCAAGTTTTCAATTCCTGAGTCCATAATGTATTAGCTATATGATATTGGACAAGTGATCCCCTTTTTTTTTTAAGATTTATTTTTTATTTATTTCTCTCCCCTGACCCTGTTGTCTGCTCTCTGTGTCCATTCACTGTGTGTTCTGTGTCCACTTGGATTCTTGTCAGTGGCACCGGGAATCTGTGTCTCTTTTTGTTGTGTCATTTTGATGCATCAGCTCTCCGTGCGTGTGGCACCACACCTGGGCAGGTTGCGCTTTCTTCATGCAGGATGGCTCTCCTTATGGGGCGTAGTCCTTGCGTTTGGGGCTCCCCTATGTGGGAGACATCCCTGTGTGGCAGGGCACTCCTTGCCCACATCAGTACTGCGAGTGGGCCAGCTCACCACACGGGTCAGGAGGCCCTGGGTTTGAACTCTGGACCTCCCATGTGGTAGGTGAATGCTCTATCCATTGAGCCAAATCCGCTTCCCAGGCAAGTGACCCTTTTGACCTTAGTTTGCTTCTCCTTAAAATGGGAATCTTAACACCCACCTCTCAGTGCTATTGTGGGATTAAGTGAGATTTCTCGATCTAATTTCCTCATGTACTGGGTTCATAAGTATCCTTATTAGCATTTCACTCTGATGATGTTCAGTACAAGATAAAACTGATAGTGGTTTAAACTGCTTTTAATAAAATTTATGATTTGTTGAAATCTGACAAAAAATGCAGTTTCTGGACAAAATTCAGATTTGTGAATTGTGATCTTGAAAAATTAGATTTGGAAGAATTATAAAGCCATAAAATAAAAATTTCAATGACAGAAGCTGTCATTAGTAAATTTTGGTATGGACCCAAAACAGATGAGCTAATCAAATGTTTATAATGCATATTTCAGTTATAAAATGATTTGTCCCAATAAAAAGTTTCAATAACATTAAATAAGAAATGGAAAAAATGAGAACAGATTAACTGTGCTATATTTTAAAAATTGATCAAAAATTAAATTGGCTTAAATGGAATTCTCTTTGGAAAATACATTCTCAATGAGAGTTTATCAGTGCAGACATAATTCTGATTAAAATTCTGCATTTGTAAACACAGAAGCAAAATGTCCTTGGGATCCAAGGAGTGAAATCAAGACCATCTCTAACAAGATGGTGATGATGTTGATGATGATGACGGTGATAATAATTACTATTATGAAAAATATTTAGGTGAAAGAAGGGTGTGGTTAGGGAGATGTGTGGGGATGTCCTGGTGAGAAAGGAGGGCACTTAGATTCACAAGATAAGATGTGCACAATCTGTCTTTATTCTTAAAGGTTTATGCCATGTCAGTCCTCTGAGGGGTTCAGAGGGTAAGTACAAGAAAGTTTTTGCAATGATGCCAGCCCTGCATTCTTTCCACTTGACTAGAATACCTGCAGCACCAGTTGCCCAGTTTTCTTGTGGGCCTATGGTTACTCTGGGCTGAGAGGGATCAGGTCAAATGCTCTCAGAATCAGAGCTCTTTGACATCCACTCTGAGTCTGTATATGAAGAAGGATGCTGATTTGGTTGGGGCCATGACGGGTCTACCCACCCCCATTCCACCACTGTTGCGTATTTTAGCAGCTCCTACTAAGCGCCCCAGGTCATTTCTTTTATTTCACGTCCTCCTTTTCTCTGTCTCTCCTCCATTCTTTTTACCTCTGACATATTTGTCTCAGGGTCAATGTCAGGACAAGGATGATTCTCTTGGGGAACAGGGCTAGGGACTTATTCCAGAAGAGGAAGGTGGTACAGGTGATGGGAGAAATTGTTGCAGAGGTAATGGGAAAGGGCATCCTCATTCAAGCCACTTGCTATGGCCACTAGAATGGTTGGGCACATTCGTTGTGCACAATCTTGAACTTGCATCTGCCTGTCTCCTTTCCTGGCTCCACATGAATAAGACTCACACAAGTACTATCACACTTCATGGCCTATCATGATCATCTTCAAAACTTTATGAATGCCTCTTCACACAGCCTTGCTCTCCTGTGGTTTGTAATTTCATATTTACCTATTCCTCCAGCACGCATTTGTTGATCAGAACTATTTAAAAAATCCATTGGGTAGACTTGTGAGGTGGTGAGCTGCCCATCACTGAGAGGCAAATGATAAGGGTTGGCATACATGGGACATTTGCAGGTTCAGTTGAGTGGTTTCCATGGAATCTATGAATGTTTTCTATATTGTCCTAGAGTCTAAGACAGATGTGGCTTGTGGGAATGGATGGAGCAAAATCAAAGACAGCAGAATAAAATAGAAAAAATTCATGCTGTTGACCCTATATCAATTTCATGTCAAGAATAATGCATCTCTTTTGTTGGAAGACGGTAGAAGGAGAAATAGAAGAAGAGAAGGAGCAATTGACCTTAGAAGGAACTTTACCCCCTGCAAAGTTAGGCTCAGGAAGCAATTGCATTTGCCATTGGTTATTACAAACAATTTCTCCTTCCTTTGCTGAGTGACCCAGGTTTCAGTTTTGCACATCTAGAACCTTGATTGATGTAACTGATGAAATGATATTTTACTTTGGGTGATCATATTCTGAAAAGAAGTAATTCAGGCTAAGAATATTTGTAAGAAACCAAGATAGAGACCAGAAAGCTGAGTTGTGTTTACAGTGAAAGATGCTCTCTTTCAGTACTTTGAGAAGAGTGCTTATGTTCCTACGCCACACGAGCTCATTCTAGGATCTTATATAGCTGAGAAGCCAAATAAAAGATGAGAGCCTTCCTTAGTGACTGAGGGCATGAGGAAGTGAATTGGATGCTCTTTAAAAATGACTTTCTCCAATCTAGGGAAAAAATCTTTTCAGCACCCCGAGCACTCCCATGCACACAAATTGCTCCCTCTTCTCTGCAGCAGATGCGCAACCTAGATTCACTCTCTCCAGGTGCCTTGTTTCAAGGTTTTGGGCTGGGCAGACTGTTCCCAGTGGTTGGTGGTGCCACTTCCAGGAGACTATTCGCCTGCCCATGGAGTGTCACAAAGAGCTCCTGCTTCTTCGCCTTGGGCCTCATTCACTTTCAAGCAATTCCTGCAATCCGGTGCTGGGTTGTTTGGCATCTATGGAAACTTATATCATTAATTAATATAATTTTAGAACATCAGAGTCCAGACGAGACTAGAGATTATTTAATCCAACACCTCCAGTGGAAAAAAAATGAGGCCTCAACAGAAGCAGAAAGTTGACAAGTGGAGGGACCGGGACTCAAAGACAGGCTTTCACCCAACCTATTCCCAGAGCGGCTTCTTCATCCCTTACACCATCACGAATGTACTCACATTGGACATTGGCACTCTGGAGCTCTTGCATTGCCATCCGTAGCCTTGTTCACAGTCAAGGGCCATTGCCATGATGCTTTGCAACACCTGGGACAGTGGGGGAAAGCGCAATCTGTCTCTACTGACCCCTCCAACCTATTACAGGCTCAGGAAATGTGAGAAAAGCCATCTTTTGAAGGTGTGAGCTGATTTGTGCAGCAATAACTTCTTTAAATGACTGTCCTGCTAATTTCAGTTTGGGGGAGATTAGGCATAGAAGCCTGAGAACCCAAATGTTATCTGAGGCCCAGGTTCAGAGGGAAAAGTGCTGATTCCAATAGTGGGAGGCCTGCTCTGTTTTCTAAGAGGATGAATCACTGCCTTCTTCCTCAGGATGTCTTTCCCAAAGGTCAAGGACCCCCATCTGCTTTTTTACAAGATGAAGTTCTCAACACTTCAAAGAGGATGCTGTGTACTAGTAGTCACTTCTTTTATTATGACTATATTCATTCCTGGGTTCTGATCTTAAGTTAGAAAGATATCTTTTGCCTCTATGAAAAGAGAGGAGATAGGATTAGAGGGAGGGGACAGTGAAATGAGTTGTGCTTTTGCTTAAAAATGAGAAGCTTGTCATTATATCATTATAATTTATAAAATCCTTTTTTTCAACAGTCCCTTTTTCAATGCACCTTCCCTCTTCTAACTGAATTTGTGATGGTCTTTTCAAAATACACAATAAAATAAAACTGTTTAGCAGTTATAAATGATGGTTTTGTGCTTTAAGTTTTAAAGATTAATGAAGTAGCACTTCCTTGAAAATTCCAAACTTTCATAAGCTCTCATTCTCACAAAATAGTTCACTAAAAGTTATGATTTTGCTTGTTTATTTTTTGTTGCTCTACTTTGTTTTTTGACAACAGGCTCATTATTCCACTGGATGAACACAGCACATGTGAATCAGCGGCCAGCTCCACCTCCCGCTTCCCTAATAGTAACAATGAAAATGCATTTATTGAGCCTCTGTTCTATTCTGAGCTCTTTACGTCTTGTTGTTCTTTCAAACAGCTCTATTATACAGTAATACTATTACCCTCATTTTATTGATGAGGAAACTAAAGCACAAGGAGGTAAACCATAACATGCATCGCTGTTCATTTGTACTAACACAACTACTCTGTCTTGGGTTTCATAGATGGCCCCCTGGGGGTGATGCGTCCTTGCCGCTGTGTGCCTCCTCAGGGGCCTCCCTCTTGAAGCTCTCTCACCGGCTTCTGGGAGAAGACCCATCCTTCCCTGCACCTCCTGCCATGATGCTTTCACAGCCAATTAAAATTCTATTCCATTCCCAGCAAGGGAGCTGGCAGCCTTGGGTCTGCCCAGCAGGACAGACTGGCTGCAATTAATGTCTCTTCAGGAGCCTGATTAGCTAAGGAAAGGCCAGGATACATATCCCACCCCCAAGGCCACCTTTGAATGAGAAAATGGGGGTTCCCCATCCTGATTCCTCTAACAGAGTCATTGTTAATAGAAATAGGTTAACCCTTTCTATTTCACTCTTGATAGTATGGCTGGATCAGAGAGCCAAGAGATCATCTCTAAACTGGACAGCCCCAGATTAAAAGGAGGGAGGCTCTCTATTCCCTTAGTCCCCAAACTCCAGATCATTGGGATGAATTAAGGACCTACTTAGGCACTGGCTAGGAGTAGGGGATTTGACAGAAGCTATAAGCATAATATTTAGAGTTATAGTGCTGGAGCTTTGCATCTATAAGATAATGCACAGGAGTGATACATTTAAAAAAGAGAGAAAAATCCAAATGATGGAAAAAGAAGAGAATAGGAAATGAACACATATGGAATATTTACTATGTGCCACTTTTACACATATTCTATCAAGAAATCCTACAAAACTGCTTTTTTACAGATGAAACTAAAGCTCAAGAAATTGCCCAAGATCACAGAACTAATGTGGCAGATTGATTGTACTAATGGTCCACATCTTTATACTACTCATAATCACTTCCTTTAGGGAATGCCCACCCACACTGACTCTGGGGTATACCATGTGACTTGCTTTGGCCAATGAGCATTAACAGACTTGATGCAGAGGCTTGAAAAGTGCTTATGTCTCTTCCCTCTATTGATTGCGGGAACTCTTCCAACACCATGGGAGTCTAGACCATCTTACTAGATGATAAGAGACATATGTAGCAGAAATGGACCATGCCATCTTTGTGTGTGCGTGTGTTTTCTTTCTATTAAAGAAATTTATTGAAATTTATCATTTATACATATACATTGAATGTATAGTAAAGGTTGTGAACTTACAAAACAAACATGCATGTCATCATACAGGGCTCCCATACACACCAACTCCTTGCATTTTTGTGAAACATTTGTTACAAACTATGAAAACACAGGAAGCTGACTTGATCCAATGGATAGGGCAACCACCTTCCACATGGGAGGTCTGCGGTTCAAACCCTGGGCCTCCTTGACCCATGTGGAGCTGGTCCATGCGCAATGCTGATGCGCATAAGGAGTGCCCTGCCATGCAGGGGTGTCCCCCATGTAGGGGAGCCCCACGTGCAAGGAGTGCGCCCATAAGGAGAGCCGCCCAGCAAGAAAGAAAGTGCAGCCTGCCCAGGAATGGCACCAAACACAGAGATAGCTGACACAACAAGATGACGCAACAAAAAGAAACACAGATTCCCGATGCTGCTGATAAGGATAGAGTGGTCACAGAAGAACACATAGCGAATGGACAGGGAGAGCAGACAACTGGGGGGCGGAGGAAAGGAAGGGGAGAGAAATAAATAAAAAAATATTAATAAATTAAAAAAAAGAAAAGAAAAAATGCATCACCTGGGAGCTGATGTGGCTCAAGCAGTTGAGCACCTTCTTCCCACATGGGAGGTCCTGGGTTCAAAAAAAAACGAGCAAACAGATGAAAAAACCAACTCAGAGGAGCCAGTGTGGCTTTGTGGTTGAGCTCCAGCTTCCCACATACAAGGTCCCAGGTTTACTCCTCAGCCCCTGTACCTCAAAAAAAAAAAAAAGTATGACCAAACTATTATTACTAACTATAGCCTATAACTTATATTTGGTGTATTTTCCCCCAACCCACCTGATTATTAACACCCTGTATTAGGATTATACCTTAGTTATAGTCCACGAGAACGTTCTCATATTTGTTCTGCTAACCACAGTCCGTCTTCCACCACTAGCTTCCCTATGTTATACAGCCCTGTGTTTTGTACAATCTATTCAAAGCGTACACACAGTGGGCCATGCCATCTTGATATCAGCTGACCTCTCTAGCTACCTCACAGACACATGAACAAGTCCAGCCAAGATCAGTAAAACCAGATCAGCGGAACTGTTCAGCCAACTTGTAGACGTGAAAAATAATAAGTGGTTATTAGTTTAAGCCACTAAGTTTTGTTGTGTCACAGATGCTTAGTTAGAAGCAGGAGCTGACTGACACAGCTAGTAAATGGCAGAGCCCAAAGCTGTCTGATCTCAAAGCTTGTACGTTGTCCATTCATCATGAAAGAATAGGAGAAAGCTGAAATTGCAGGAGAGAGAATATGGGTTAGATAAGAGAAGTTTTTAACCACAAAGTCTCTGAGTCACACAAGAGTACTACTGGGGAAGAGCGTGGGGGTTCCATACCTAGGTATTTTAAAGGGAGGTAGGAGATGGGCAGATATTCTGCTGACAGCTTCTTAAATGTGGGACTCAGCCCCAGGTACTTTGGTCTTACAGCTTCCCATTGCAGAGACTAAGCTACACTGAGACTCTTGACAAAAATAATCTGAGGCATTGCTGTCATCCATCGGTTCATTGGAGAAGGAAAAGCCTCAGTGGCACCTGGGCTAAGATTCTGTGGTTTCCAGTTGGCTAGGTGTCCACTGACTCTTTTTCATGGATGAGACCCTCCTTCAAGTTTGCCTCAATTACTTTGCTGCTCATTCTTGACGTACCTCAGCCCCAATTCTGCAGCCACCTCCTGCTCCTTCCCCAAATAGAAAGTAATTATGAAGGAAGTAACTGCCTGCATTTTCTGAGTCCTCTTTCTCTGGGTCACAGCTGAAGTACTGTTGACAATTGCTCTTGACGTGTGGAGAGAAGACAAGACCATTGGATATGGTGCAATAGAAGCAGGAACTGACCCACTCTGATGATGTGGATGTAAATTGGTATCATCTTTTTGGAGGTCAATTTGGCAACATGGATTGACAGCCTTTAATGTCCATATCCCTTGACTTAGTTATTCCTTTCGAGGACAGTCTTATAAGGAAATAATCATGGACCTGAACAAAGATCAGTGTCAAAGATGTTCTTCGCAGTGTTTCTTGTAATAAGGAAAACTTGGGAAAAAAAGTAAAATGTTCATCAATAAATACTATGATATGTCCATATGCAATTATTAAATTACTGTACTAAGTACCTTATTGAGTAATTACTAAGTAATTACTGCCACAATTCCTGGCACATGGTAGGTTCTCAACATTTGCTTCTTTCCCTCTCCCCTACCTTGGCTTCATTCCTGGCTTAATATTAAGTAATATTAACAGAAAAATAGTGAAACCCAAAATGACTTACTAAAATCGATTCATTAAAGTGGATAAGATATTGGCTATGTACACTATTCATTAAAAATGAGACTTCAGTTCTCAAATATCCCCTCAGTGGCCAAATAAGGATAACAAACAAAGAAACAAAAGAACTAAAATAACTATTGTCTTGAACCATGGGACATTTTTCATGACATAATGTAAACTGAAAACTATAAGTGAAAAATGCTTTAAAAAATGGCCCTGATTTGGGGGAAATTGTGTGTGTATGTATGTGTGTGTATATGTATGTGTGTGTATAGGGCTGTGGTTTTGTGGACACGTTTGATTTTTAACAAATCCAGATATGGCATTTTATTTTTGCCTCGGCCAAGTGGACACATGGCTGTTGTGGATATAGAAGGGAAATTTACTTTAACAGCCTAAGGGGCTGGTGAAGGTTTAGAAAAAAAGTGATTGAAATGATCAATGACATGAGAATAGAATCTAAAAATAGGACTTCTCAGTGGATGGATGATGGCTGAAGAGAAGATGAATAAAATTTTAAACAGTCGCGAAGTATAAAATGAGGAGAAACATGGACTTTGGTCGTCAGAACCCAAAACAAGATTGAAAATATCAAGTCTTGACCACATGCTTGACTGCTTTGTTGTCTGAACGGGGTCCAAGGCAAATTAAAGGAAGTAATATTTTATACACCACTCAGTAATTAAGTGAAATGCAGGCCTAAGAACCATGGCAAAAGCTGAGAATCCGAATGGGTTTGAGGAAGAGTGCCCCAGTCTGTGAGAGCCTCTGGGGCAGGAACTGTGGAAGCGCCATCTTGAGTTCTCCACAATGCCTGAGTTCTCCACAAAGATGCTTGTTGAGTGGCAACTAAAATGGGGAGTGCATGGACTATAGGGAAACAGGTCCATAGATGTTCCCCCAATTCTTGAATGTAGAGGCTTGGACTGGGCTTTGAGCATTGGCTTTGTCCTATATACTGGGCTTCAAACATGTATATGAAAGGGAAAACTGGGAGGCACTGGCGAGCAGCGAAGGCTCTGGAGTCCCATTTCCTGGTGTTATTTCTATACAGGAGAGAGTCCCATCGCTCAATGTTGGGGGAAGGCAGTCTGACCAGAGGCTGGGGGATGGGAAGAAGGACTTTTGAAGACCACCCCCCACACCAGCTCCAGACGGAAGGAGTAGAGAATTCTTTGAAACAAAAAGTATATTTGCCAAGATGACAGAAGCTGGGGCCCCTTGGAACAGCTTAGCAGAAGCCTGGAGTCAACAGCCCAGAGTTTCTCCACATGCCATCATAATTCAAAATTCTACTTAGCATGCTTCTTCTTGACAGGGAACTGGAGCCAAGATTTCAGGAATAGTACACTTCCTTGAGAGGTGTGAAAAGAACTGGGCTGAGTTTCCAGTTGACTCTGGAATGAGTATCACCTGGCAAGAAAAGGAGTGGCGGCATTCCCTCAGGGAGCTGGAACCGACATTGGAACTCTAAAAAATGGGCAGAAGACCTGTGATATTTTCCTGTTACAGTGTGGTCCCACTGTACCACCCCAGGAAAGGCCATGGCCTTCTATGGGTTTTAGGTTTTTCGGTCTAAATGGAATATAATTCAAATGAGGCTGATCATGAAGAAGAAATGCAAGTCCCATATAGAGAAAGAATTGAAAATAATTTAAATGTTTACTTCAGTCTCTATAAATTGGGCAGAGGAAATTTCAGAGCAAAATCTTTTTTTCCCTCTCCTGCTCCCCTTTTCTTGCTAAGATCTTTGTGTCGATCATTTTGGCCTCTCAGCCCTTTCACTTCTCTCTCCCTGTACTCCATCACAAGCCTTCAGTTGGCTCCACACACATGCCAGTTCATGGCCCTACTTAAAAAAGTGGAAGAGGGAAAAGGATTCTTGGCTACAACGCAACTTAATACCTATGCATTTGTTCTTCTCCCAGGAAGTGGGCGCCTGAGCCTGCGTGGGAAGAACGCTTGGGGGAAGCAAGGTTCTAAGTAAGAGACATGGAGGCAGCCAGATGAAGGCTGAGCTGGAGCATCTGTGTTGTTCTTCCCTCCCGTTGAAATAATGAGCAGTTAGAAGCCCCTGGAGATTCCTGGCCTGCATCACACTGTTATTACCTGTAGGCATTATCCAGACTACCAGGCAACAGAAGTACTCACAAGACAGGAAGGTGAGGTACTTGGTGATGCAATGGTGGACACCTCCCCACAGCGAGAGGCAGCATCCTCTGCTGCCCTCCTTTTTTTTTTTAAAGGACATGGACTCAGTAAGGAAACCAAGATTTGCACCTCAGCAATCTGCTTTCAAAGCTTGCACTCAGGGCTTGGCATGTGGCAATGGCTCAATAAGCTTTAGGTATTGCTATTTGTTATTTTTAAAGACTTATTTATATATCCCCTCCCCACCCCCATTGTCTGCTTTCTGTCCATTTGCTGTGTGTTCTTCTGTGTCTGCTTGCATTCTCATTAGGTGGCTGGGGGAACCGATCCTGGAACTTTCCGAAGTGGGAGAGAGGTGATCACTCTCTTACACCACCTCAACCCCCTGTTTTGCTATATTTTCCTATTTTCTCTCCTGTGTCTCTTGTTGTGTCATCTTGCTGTGCCAGCTCTCCATCTTGGCCAGCACTTCTGTGCGGAGCAGCATTCCTGCATGGGGAGGCACTCCGGCATGGGGCAGCATTCCCACGTGGGCCAGCTCCCCACACAGACCAGCTTGCTCTCACCAGCAGGCCCTGGGCATCAAACCCTGGACCTCCTATATAGTAGATGGGAACCCAACTGCTTGAGCCATATCTGTTTCCCTGCTATTTGTTTTTATATTTCTATGCACGAGTTTTAGAGCAATGGAAGGAGACAGGAGGTTTGCTAAGAAGTAGCTGGTCCAGGGCTTCACAAAATGAGTCAGAGCCAGCCTTTGCTCCAATAGACCAAGAATGGGTCTAAGTGGAATTAGAATCTCTGGGGGTGAAGCCTAGAAATTTGCATTTTCAATAAACTTCCTAGGTAATTCTTATGTATGCTCAATTCCGAGGAACTAAGGCCTGGACCTTAAACCCAAGAAGGTGGCAGAGCTGGGATAGGCATGCAGGAGAGCCCTTCTCTGTGCTTTGTAAGAGTCAGCCATACACACAGGGTTGATTTTAAGTGTCCACAGCAGGGATTGGGAACACTTGTGAAGTGTAACACCTTATCATAGCTCATTCACACTTGAAATATTTGTGGCATCCCCTAAGCACACTGAATGGCATATTAATTTTAGTGATGGGAAATCAATATTTGGAGAATTTCACCACAACCCCTTCAAGTAACGCCTCAAGTGTTTTGCAAAACTGAGGCTGGGTATCCCTCTTCCGGAATGTAGGGACCATGGAGAGCTGGCCCTAGGGGGCAATTAGGGGCTTGCACCTTGACTTGTCCGGTGACTTGTGTCTCTGGTGTGGCCTCATTTCTGGGAGAGATAGAGAACATGGTGACCTAGCATCCCTGGCATTTCAGCCTGCTGGCCTGGAACCTTGGAAGCAGGCCCAGCTGGCTGTATGCAAATTGCCCAATTCTGGTCAGTCAAGGTTTACCTAAATTATGTTTCCCTATTGAGCCAGGCAGAGGACTGAGGGCAGCTCAACCTTTAATTTTAGCTCTTTGGTAATGAAGGTGATGGTAATGATGAGTACACAGAAAGAGAGACAGTATAGTACACACGTAGGTCATCAGAAATACATATTTTATTATGAGCCTACACACAAACTACAACCTTCTTTCTTTCGGCCAGCCTTCCTATAGCCTGGTTTATTTATTATGCAGATCATGTTTGACTTCATAGAATTGAATGTTATTTAAATTCAATTATTGTGATGTTAAGTTCTTCCTTCTAGTACCATTTGAGTAGATTTAGAGGCAGTTAGAGTGAATAGGTACATTTGTCTCATACCAGTTAACTTATAGGGAGAAAAACACTGTAGGAATAAAATAATTGTTGTGAAAATGGGAAAACAAAAACGGTTCGGAGGGTTTGATTTGGGTCTGCATGTGTTTGTTTTCCTTATCTCTTTTGGATTCCTTTTTTTGAGTGGATGAGCAGGAAGGCTGGAAATTTTTCCAAGAAGATGGAGGCAGACTATGTGTGTGTGTGTGTGTTTGTGAAAGTAAGCCACTGGTATGAGAGTAGAGCTAGAAATAATTATGTGGTTAATTGGATTTAGTGTAGATAACTACAGCTCATTAAGGCTTTAAATCTTTTTTTTAAATTAGTAATAGAGTTCTTTCTTTTATAAATCAAATTATCTTGCAACAGTTCTTTATTTCATTCTGTCAGTGTGGATACCTTGTTAAGCCTCTTGAAGCAAAGGTTTGGCCTTGGTGCCATTGAAGAGGGTGAAAAGCCTGGACCAGGTCTGACTGTACAAGGGGCATGGTAAATGCCGTGGATGGGTGGCAGAGCCAAAAGGCTGAGTGAAGAGAACTCCAGCTAGAAAACACAGTGCTTCACTGTGTCACTGCCTGACACAATATGCAGAGAATTCAGAGTGGCTTGTCAGTATACAATAGTGGGTTCTAGGGCAGTGGAGGTCTTGGAAGGTCACCTTGCCAATCTGCCTGCCTCCCACAGATAAGAAGGGAAACTTGCTTTATCATCCTCTGAAGCAGTAAGACTCACATTTTCTCCTATTTATCTCTCCTCAGCAACTTTTGCTGGCGAGAAGGTCTTCATGATAGGTCATTTTTCTGATACCCAGAGACACTGATCTCTCCCAGGTCAGTATAATCAAGAAACCACTGCCTGGTATCCTGCAGGAAGAACACACTTGAGCCTTCTAGGTTCTTCCAGCTCCTTCCTTCCATTCATTGACTCCATTTGTACTCCCCCTTTGCCTCCTTCCTTCCCAACCCTTTCCATGAATTACTACAGTGACAAAAATATGTCTGTTGGCTTCATCTTAACAAATGTCACCTCCCCATCAAGGGTGGGAGGAGGTGAAGAGGGATGGAAGGGGAAGTAAAATGTACCCTTCCTGCCCACACCACATGAATGCCCACTGGCAATAGAGCCTGGAACCACGTTCAGAGGGGCAAAGGGGAAGCAAAATAGGACTTCTGCTTTTGTGTTCACATCATGAGGGGGGAGCAGGCTAGGTCCTCCCCCATGTCAGGGCTGAACACTAAGGGTTGGACGGGCGAGTCTGTGGAAGGCGGGAGAAGAGATGGAAGGCAGGTGACACTGGAGTGGGTGGAGATGATGTGGATAATCTGAGCAGCCTGATGGACAGAAGAAATGATTTCAGAGTCTTACTGTTTCATTTTCTTGAGCAATTAATGACCCATCTGAGTAGAGTCTTCCTCTGTAAAATGGGGGAAATAATTATTAACCCTGTTTGGTTATGGAAATAATAGGTGACATATATCTGTGAAGGTGTTTTGTAGAATTGTGAAACATTTATAGTGTTAGGATTATTAACAAGAAGAGAAGTTTACTTACAGAGAGGATGCAGAAGGAAAAAAATTTGATCAACATTTGAAGTAGGCAGGAAGGTGGACTTTGAGAGAAGGAAATCTATTTTAGCCCCTGTTATAACCCTATAAGTAGTAGTTAACATTTACTGAGATGTTACTATGTGTCACACATGGGACTAATATTCTCTTACTACCCCCTTCTGTTTCACAGATGAGCCTTTTTTTTTTTTTAATAGAAAGGGCCTCATCTGTCCACACATACTTTATTTCTCTCATCCAATCTCTCAAATTCTCCTGGTTGACTATTTTAGACCAATCCTCAGACCATCACCCCCAGTACTGTCTCCCCCATCTTCACTCTCAGCACATGATTTTGCTTGCTATTTCACCTAGAAAATAGGGGAAAAAATTAGAAAGAAAACTTGCTAAATCCAATGTCCAATTTTCAGTTCTCATTCAACTTTACCAATAAGTAGCAGTTGACACAGTTGCCTTTTCTTCTTTCTTGAAACACTTTTTCTTCTTTCTTGACTTTTGGACCATCATGTTCTCCTTCAAACTCACTGACCTGCCTTTCTGAGTCTCCTCTGCTGGTTCCCTCACATTTCCCAACCTCTGATAACTTAGCATCCTCCAGAGATCAGCTCTGATCAGCACACACTTCACTCACTCCTTTGGTGATTTCATCCAGCCTCATGGCTTTAATCATCATCTGTATGCTAGTGATTCCCAAATTTATATCTTGAGACCCTCTGCTATACTCCAGATCAATACATATTGTAGTACCTCTCAGATGTCTCCACTAATTAGCCGATAGGCTTCTCAAAGTTGACACATCCAAAACTGAGCTCTTGATCTTCCCTCCAAAATTTGCCCTTCCTCAGTCTTTCTCATCTCAATTAAAGACAACCTCATCATTACTCAGACCAAAACCTTAGCATCAATCTAGTCTTCTCTTTCTCTTACACACCACATTCAATGCATTAGCCTATCTTAATCTCTGTATCTTCAAAAGATTTCCAGAAACTGACCATTTCTCCATCTGCTTCCATCCTGGTCCAAACCACCATTATCGTTCACCTGGATTACTGCAACAGCCTCTTAACAGTCTCTGTTTCTGCCCATGTTTCCCTTCAGTCTGCTATCAATAGAGCAGCTAAAGCAATCTCATTAAACATGGTCAGATCATGCCACTCTTCTCTGCCTAAAACACTGATGACTTCCCATCTCATTCAGAGTAAATGACAGAGCTCTTAAAATAGCCTGTGAGCCTTGCCTGAACTGTCCCCCCATCCCCCACCACATTCTTAATCCCTGTGACTTCTCTGACCTCATCTCCTACTCCCCCTCCTCTCACTAACTCTGCCTCAGGCACGTTAGCCTGGTTGATGTTCCTAGAACATGCCAAACATGCCCCTGCCTCAGGACCTTTACACATGATGTTCCCTCTTCCTGCAAAGCTTGGCCCCCAGATATGCTCCTTAGGCCTTCACTCAAACATCCCACCCCTTGGTGAAGTCTTTCATAACCATCTATAATGAATTTAATTATGTCCCCAAAAAAGATATGTTGAAGTCCTAATCCCTAGTACCTCAGAATGTAACTTTATGTGAAAATGGTGTCCTGCTGACATAGTGAGTGGAGCTAAAATGATGTCATACTGGATTAGGGTGGGCCCTTCATCCAATATGACTTTTGTCCTTATAAGACGAGAACAAGAGATGTAGAGACACAGAGTAACAAAGAGCACATGACGATGGAGACAGAGCCAGGAATGATGCAGCTGCAAGCCAGGAAAAGCGCAGGGTGGCGGACTGCCACCAGAAGCCAGGAAGAGGCAAGGAAGGATTCCTGTCCTGGAACCTTCAGAGAGAACATGGCCCAGCCAGCACCTTGACTTTAGACTTCTAGCTTCCAGAACGGTGAGACAGTACATTTCTGTTGTGTTAAGCCGCCCAGCTGCGGAATTTGCTACAGCAACCCTAGGAAACTAAGGCACCATCCTATCAAGAACTTTAAACTACCCCCTACCTGGTACTCTATTTCTCTTTTTCCTGCATTATTTTTCTCCATAGCACGTAACAGCATCTTCGGTGCTTATAATTTACTTGTTTATCTTGTTTATTGTCTGTCTCCCCCACTAGAGAATTCTGGTCAGTGTCACTCAACTGCTGTATCCCTGTCATCTAGAACAGGGTCTGGAACATCCTAGATGAAGATTTAACTTCAAGGAGTGACAGAAGGAGGCACAGAGAGGCTAAGCCGCTTCTCCGGGATTGCCCAGTTTGTAAGGACCAGGGTGTAACTGGGTCTGTCTGCGATCAGAACCCAAGATCTTAATCACCATATTAATCTCAATAAAAGAAGATGGCCCTAGACTGCCCCCCCCCCCCAACGTGGGTGCTTCTCTTGGCTTCTCGATTCTGATCTCCCCCACCTGCAAACTGCAGCATGGACCATGGCTCTCTTTGTTCAGCCAGCTGAATTTCTTTCTTTCTGCTCCGCAGCAGGGATGCCTGGTGCCTGTGTGGGTGGAAGGGGAAGTCTTTGGCTCACCTGCAACTGCCATAGCAACCAGGTAACCTAAGGACTCCAGAAGTGAGTCCTTTGGATTGAAAGATGGAAAAAAAAAAAAAAAAATGAAGTGATCCCGAAATAAACAGAAGGAATTCTATGAATGGAGGAAATGGCTGGAGTCCCACGTCTGCAGCTTGCTGTGTCATTGGCAGAGCGGGAGGAACCCTGCTGTTCTCTTTCCCCACCCACAGGAGCTGCCACAGCCACAGGCTTACCTGGTCCGGCTCCTGCCTCTAACCTGACCCATTTAACCCATCCAAGAGGCCTGGGCTCTTCTGTTCAACATCCCCAGAGAAGGAGGACCCCCAAACACTCTCGGAGTCCCAGTGGTAACGCAGGGGTCAGTTCTGGGCTGGAAGCAGGAAATCTGTATTCTGATTCCTTATCCATCTCAGAAAGGCTGACATCCTTAGAAAGTTCCTCAGTCCTCAAGGCTCATTTGCCTTAAGGAGCTTGTTCTTTTCCTTCCCTGTTTGACCATTCTTAGAGAGATATAGGAGAACAAAATAGAGTGCTAGTAGGAAAAAAAGCTGTGAAATTAAAGTCTTCATAGAAATGTGAGTTAGAATTGTCGTATTTTAACCCAAGGAGTTTCTTGAGCCAGGAACTGTGCCAAGCACTTTGTATGTATGCATGATCTCCCTTTATCCTTACAACCACCCTTTGCAGGGCCTAGAGATACCGGCAACTGAAAGATGTGGAAACAGAACTTCAGAGAAGTTAAGAGACTCGCCCGAGTTTGCACAGCCAATAGTGATAAACTGGCTTTCAAATCCAAAGAGCCTGTTTCTGAAGACCACATACTTACCCATTCCCCCCCACTATGCCTAGGGGGAATCGAGGATTAGAGAAAATCCAATTTTTCATGCCTTAGTCATTCTCAGAGCAGTCACAGGGCCGCAAAGCTCTGAGCAGCTCATCGATGAAGTGTCTGTGCCCTTGGCATTTCATTAACCCCTTTGATCTGTGCAGTTTGCTGAGCTATGCAGACATGATCATCAGAATCCTTTAGACCCAAAGCCTGGAGGCCTGGGAGCTGGGCCAGCCGGGCTGTCCTTCCCACATTGCGGTGCCCACCTGATCAGTAAACACACCTTTACTGTGCACTGAGGACGCACCTCGTTCTAAGAGACATGCAGGAGCTGCCCCAACCCGGGAGGACTGTAGTTTGAGAATGACCAAACGACAAATTATAGATGATGCTGCAGGGAGAGGAGCCAGGTCTGTAGCCCAGCAGAGAACTGGTGGAGTGGGGTGGGCCTAGCTGGGCCATGAAGGGGTATACAGAGGAGGAGATGGACAAGAGACACTCAGACACAGACACAGCAGGGCCAGCAGGGCCCAGGGTGCAGAAGGGGAAGAAGCAGGGGCTGATGGCCGGAATACCTGCCCTGAAACTCTGGCCATGCTCTTGGCTGACTGCGTGGCCTTGACTTTGTTATTTAACCTTTCTCTTTAGGTAGGGGTCTCTCTTATATTGAGAGATCATTACTTGGGGACCAGGAGGGAGATTCCACCCCAGATTCATATTCCACTGTTTTAGCTTTCAACAGAGTTTACCACAAAGAGCATCGTCATTAAGTCTAAGCTGAATCCAGCGGGCTGCAGGCTAAATTCCACTTCTCTTGTTCTTGAAGATGTACAGGTCTGCCCAGTAGAAGGTGGTGAAGGGTCCAGATGAGGGCTTTTTAAAAGCCCATAAAAATAAGAAACAAAAAAGAAGGAAGGAAGGAAGGAAGGAAGGAAGGAAGGAAGGAAGGAAGGAAGGAAGGAAGGGTAGGAGGGTGGAGGGAGAGAGGAATGGAGGGGGAGGAAGAAAAGAAAGAAGGAAAGAAAGGAAAGGAAGGAAGGAGGGAAGGAAGGAAGGAAGGAAGGAAGGAAGCAAACACACACACACTAAATGAATAAATACATGCCCTAAATATTAAAGATTATGGCATGCCTCCCAGTTGTACATAGAAAAATATACTAAATCATAACTACAAAACTTGCATGAATGGCTAGAATCCTGATCACTTCCTTCATCAAAGTGAAGCTTGTCTAGCACTTTTGATGTCCTTGCTGAAACTGGTGGTGTCTGAAGCAAGTTCCAAGATAAAGTGTGTGTGGGGTTCCAGTTGAGCTAAACAAGGAGCCCAGGGCAAGCAGCCTCCCTCCTCCAGGACCCTTGAGGCAGGTCCGCCTCCCCATTTCTCCAGATAAGTTCACTGAGGCTCAGAGGGATCCAGGGAGCTCTCAGAGGGGTCCAGGGATTTGTTCTGCAGCGCAGGCAGAGCCCGGATGCAGAGCCCAGGTCGAGGTATCAGCTGAGCCCCAGGCAGTAGCTCTTCCTGCCCCATGTCCTGGCCGTTGCTTGCCAGCAAGGGCTGGAGCCTTCACTGTCACTTGTCACTCTTGCAGGGACTGGAAGTAATGTCTCTTACCTGATCGCCAATTTTACATGGCTGCTTAACAACCCGATTAATCAAACCCAGCACATCCTGTTGGAATTAATGAGCCCAGGAAATGCCGCCATGAATAATGAGGGCTTTTAGCACCCCCAGTCCCACCTCTCCCCATTCCACCCCCTCCCATTTCTTTTTTTCTCAGAGCTGCACAGCAGCAAGTCAATACCAAGGGACGTTAGGCCTTGATTGGTGAGTGCTCAGCTCTGCGGGTATCTCCTGAGTCTCCCATGACTCTCTCAGGTGCCACAACTGCTCACCTGAAGCCAGAGTCTGGCCAGGCCCTAGAGGAGCAAAACTGCTTGTCTATCAGATACATGCGCATTCAGCTGTCGAAGCTGAATGGAATGCCTAGCTGTAGCAAGCACTGTGCTGGGTGCCAGGGATGTGGAGATACATAAGACATTGGCCCTGTGTGGCTCACAGTGTGGTGACTCTCAGACGAATGAGGGACATGCTGTTATAACCAGGGGAGATGGGAAGGACCTGAAGGCCCACCCACGGGAGCCTATCAATCTTGGAAGAGCTGGGTGGGACCAGGGAGGGTTTCATGGGAGATGAGGCCCCTAAGCTGGGGCCTGAGCATTTGTGTCTCCCAGTTCATTCATTCCACAGATCTCGGAGTGCCAGGCCCCGAGTGAAGTGCCTGTGACTCTGGGGCAAACAAGACAGGTGTAGTTTCTGTTCTCCTGGAGTAGGCAGTTTCAGCCCTAGGCCTGGGGGCAGTGTAGGAATCCTGAAGACAGGAAATCTGAGCAGACACTGGATTTGGTTTTTCATTTACTCATTGTGAAAAGTTGTCAGGGCCTTCTGGGAGTAGGGCCAGGCATAGCGGGAGAAGATGAAGAGGTGAACAACACCTCATCCTGCCTTTCCCTGTTCCTCTGGGGATAGGAAGGCATACACCTAGATCCCTCAAATGCCATGGTGAGTGCCCTGGCAGAGAAACGCCCGAATCACTCAGCACAAGGAGCTCCAAGATCAAAGCTTTGTGCTCAGCCTGGAGAAGTCAGGGACGACTCCCTGTAGGAGATGACATGAGAACCATTGTGAAGAAAAAAGAGCAGTTTGACAGGTGGACCAGGTACAAAAGGACATTCTGGACCTCATCCAGGCCAAGGTGGGGTCTTTGAGTGAGAGTTGCTGACGTGGAAGGGAAAGGTGATTCTGTGCATCTCGGTAGGAAATGGCTGGTTCCACAGTCCACAGCAAGGAGCATGGTTGCGTGTGCAAATGGACAGCTGTAACTTACAGATCAGGAGCTCCTGTGCTTGCTTCTTCAAAGTTGGGAACAAGGTGTGGTTTCCTGAGGGGTGAAATCCCCACATCGTGATCAGGGACGTAGCTCAAGAGGCCATCTTCCAAACACACTAGCATGGGCCCTGGGAATTGGGGCTGTGCATGGCACCTCATGGAGAGGAGACCAAAGGGCCATATCAGAAATAAATGAGAGGGAACAGGGAAGCAAGAAGAGCAAGGGAGGGGGAGGCCATGGACAAGGTCATGGGGAACACAGATTGGGGGAGGTGGGTGACCCGAGTGCTGAAGTCTCTGGGAAAGTAAATGGAGGAGATGGGCGGATTGGAATTTAGCAAGCAAAAATGAGGGACCCTGAGCAGGGAGAGGGAAAAGTAAACAGACATGGGGAGAGAGGAAGAAAGAGGAGGGAAAAGGAAGAGCAGGTGAGGACCACGGAGGCCCTGTGGGGTCACCACATCAGGCTGGGCATGAAGCAGAAGGGTGGGCTTCAGCCAAGGTCACCTGACACGTGGAGGTCACGTGTCACTCTGGAGACTGAGCCCAACTCTTCTGTCCACTCACAGGGGCTTTGAATCCTGACACCATTCAGTTCAGCCAAGTGCTTCCCCGCCCTGCATCCAGCACCCCCGCACTGAGCCTCCAGCTACTCCCAGCCAGGCCCAAGGCTGGCTCAATGGGACCCAGGACAACTTCCACCTGGCCTCCTGGGTCCCTGGATCCAGGCCCAGTCCCCAGCCCCTAGGCCACTTTTCTCACTCTGGGATGCAGGGCTAGAGGCTTTACAGAGGGGACCTGAGTCTCTGTGTGCTGTCATCTAGGAACCTGCAAATCTCAAGACCAGCAGGTCCCACTAGGCCAAAACGACCTTCTCTATATAGCGTTAAAACCTGAGTTTATGATTAATATTTGACTATGGGAGATTTTACATAAAAAGTATGGCCTCCATCCTACATCTACAGTTGGTTGGAGCTGATGGTGGCTGTTTTCGTTTGCTAAATGTTGCCAATGCAATATACCAGAAATGAGTTGGCGTTTACAATGGGGACTTATGAGGTTAAAAGCATACTGTTCCAGGGCTGGGAAAAATGTCCAAATCAAGGCATCAGGTGAAGCTTTCTCCCTGAAGTTAGGCTGCTGGCGATCCTGGACTCCTGTCATGTGGCAAGGCACAATGGCAGCTCGGCCAGTCTCTGCCTTCGTGTCCTGGCTCACTTTCTCCCCCAGCTCAGCTGTGGGCAATCAGGCACATGGCAGGGTCCTCTCTCTTCTCTCCTCTGGACCTCATTGCCTTCAGCTTTGGGTGGCTCAGTCTGCGGCCCTTCTCTTTCCCAAGTTCATGATTTCAACTCCTGGAGTCTCCTTGGCATCTCTGTGGCTTTTATTCTGTGCCTGTGGTTTTTTATCCCTCCCTTTATAAAGGACTTCAGTAAGAGGATTAAGACCCACCCAGGGTCATGCCCTCCTGAAGGGATCTAATCAAAAGGAAGGTCCCTTAACCAAATCTAATAGAAGGTCCCATTACAATAGGTTTACAAGCACAGGAATGGATTGGCTTTAAGAACAAGATTTTCTGGGATCCACCCAGCCTCAAACTGTCACAGTGGCTGACCCCTTGAACCTGGATGACAGCTCTCTACTTCACTCCAGATGCCACTTGCCTGGCTCTGAGAGCATTTGAGTTTTGGCTTAGCCTTTAAAGAGAAGCCCATTCAGGCCGATACCCCCTTTGGACCGCAGAAAGCTTCCATAGAAGTCAACCTACTTCTTTTCACAGAAACCCGAGGACTTGGGCAGTGCAGGAAATATTTCCCTGCCTCTTTAAGAGCAGCGGGGGCGGGAGAGGGGGCTCTCAGAACCGTTAGTTGAGTTGACTTAAGTTGCTTGGTTCACATGGTGGACTCTGGAACCCAGGTCTTCTTCTGGGGAATCTGGTGTTCTCTCTTGATAAAGCCTGTGGCCTGGATGTGGGTGGCATGGTTTGTCCTACAGGGTGTCCAAACCAACTCTCCAGCAACCAAACAATGTTCATCCACCCAGCAGACTCCAGGGCTCCAGCCTCACTGCCCTCTCCCTCTTTCCCTGTAGGGGGAGCTGCTGAGCCCTTGCCGCTGCGATGGGTCGGTCAAGTGCACGCACCAGCCCTGCCTCATCAAGTGGATCAGCGAGCGGGGCTGCTGGAGCTGTGAGCTGTGCTACTACAAGTACCACGTCATTGCCATAAGCACAAAGAATCCTCTGCAGGTACACCCTGGGGGCTGCCTGGTACACGCGTGGGGACTGCCTATCCCCCCACGCCCTGCTTTCCCTTAGAAGAATTATTTACTTTAGATTCAGGGCAGTTTGGAGAAAACAAGAACCTCCCATGGCGTGCAGGCAAGGAAGGGACGAAGACGCTCTTTACTTTTCTCTTACACATTGGCAAGGAGAGAAGAAAAAGGAAGGGCAAAGAGAAATGCATATATAGAGAAAGAAACATGGAGAATCAGATGGAGAGAGATTAAATGAGCTAGTGCATACATGAGTGAATGAATGAGTGACCAGAGAGTAGAAGAGAGTAGGACATGGGAAAAAGACAGAGGGTGGGAGGAATGTGGAGAAGGACCGCGGTAAAGGGAAGGGCTGGAAAAAAAGGCCTATGGAGAGGAAACTCAAGGCTGCTTCTCAAACTTTAATGGGCATGCCATTCACGTGGGATCTTTTCAAAGTACAGATTCCAATTCAGTCGGACTAGGATGGACTTGAGATTCTACCTTTCTAACAAGATATCCAGTTTTGCTGCTTCTGCTGGCCCATAGACACACTTTGAGTGTCAAGGGACAGAGAGAAACATGAAGAAGAGACAGAAGACGGAGGCAGAGGGAGGCCAAAGAAGGTGCAGATAGGAAGATCGTGGAGGGGAGAGACTTTGCAAAGGCTGCTGTTAGGGGTCAAGGGCAGGGAGAGCCAGCGCTGGAGGTGGGGTGTCTGTCAGCAGATTCAGACGGGGTTGGGCCTGAGGAATTTAGGGCACCCTCTGTGTCCCCACTCCCACCCTGCCCTGACATCCTTCATTCCTCGAGGAGCTGGTAGACCCTGTGCTCCCTTCATAATCCCCCCAAGCCAAACAGCTCTTCCAGCGAGGCAAACACACATACAGAGAGCAATTTGCTTCTGAAAATATCACCACATATGCGTGAGCAACCCATTAGGCTGTCACATGATTGATTAGCCAGTACACAGTGAGGATGGAACCTTTGCCCCCTAGTATAGTTGTGTCTCCCCTCCTCTGTGGGGATAGGGGTGGGGGACAGGAGCCAAGTGAGCCTTCAAGTCCAGGAGAGCCTGGTAATTTGGTGGGGATGGTGGGGTGGGGTTTTTGCACAGAAGGGCAGCTGAAACTGCTGGAGCCACAACGTCCAGGATGTTTTATTTCAGACATTCTACATGGGGCATTCCTAGGAATAAGTGTGTCTGAGGGTGTGGGTGCACAGGGCAAGGGGGGTGTTTCTAGAAAGTGGCATTAAAAGTCCCAGGCACCTCAGCCATCTTGACGGCCGACCAAAGGATTAGCCTAAGAGGTGCCTCCCTCTGCTGCTGGTTCCAGAATTGGGCACCTGACTCCTTGCTTGATGCACCTTCCAGCTACCAGGGATGAAATAGCCAGTCTCTGTGCTTTTCTTCCTCTGTCTCTGCATTCACTGGGACTGCAGAACAGGTAGGGGACAGGGAAGTCTGATGCTCAGGCCTTGCTACTAGAATGGGAATCTTGCTTGGAAGGATATTCTGGGTGTCCACCAGGCCCTTCTCCCCTTCCCAGCCTTTCTTTGAGATTCCAGGGCCCTCTTGCTCTCTGCTTTCTCCTTACAGTTCTCCTCCCACCTCTTATGGAGCCTCACGTGGGGCAGATAGGGGCTAAGAGTCTCGTCCATAGCACACCTGTCTTGTTCACTCTTCATTTTGCTTCTTATTATGGTCAGGAGCCCTGTTCAGTTTCAGAAGGTGGCTGGGGGTTGGTGGGAAGAGACTTTTGGGGCTAAAGGGGCATTTCTGGGCCTCCGTATTGGGAATTTGTTAAGCCCGGAGGAACAGGAAGAGGTGAGGTGATCAGTGCCTCAATGGTAAAAATAAAAAGCTCATCAGAAGCCCTCTTTAGGACAGTGGGGCAGGTCCAGAAAAAGCATCTGATGTATATGAGAGAAGTCCACAAGATCAGGCCATACTCTGGAAAATTCCCTTGTTCTATGTAACTTTAGGCTGGTGGAAGGAGTGGAAAATTGAAAGGCACAATTACCTGTAATGGGATGCTATCTGTATAATTAAATGGACAGGCAGATGTACATCTAGACTAGCAATTGAAATGTTTTCCAGTGGTTACAATTTCTCAGGGGCCACAGGTCAGTCCTGTTTGAGCCAGAATCAGTGCTTCCATCTGGGCCACTGAGCATAGAGGGACGGGCTTCCTGTCGGCAGATGGAAGCCAGTCAGCCTTTCCTCAGAATTCAGGCTGGAATGCCTTCTCCGAGGAGTGCTCTTTGCGGGTATTAAGAAAGCCCTCCAATCAGGAGGTTGTCATTAGCCCTCTGCATAAACCCTTCAATAGCATCACATTTACTCTTAAGACAAAGTCAAAATGCTGTGTATACTTTACAAGACTCTGCATGGTCTCTGCCACTTACCTTTCCTGCTGTCTCACCCCAGCCTAACATTAGCTCTCTCGACTCCATCTACTCTGGCTTTGCCCCAAGTTTTCTACACACCATGCTCCTCCCACGCACACACCCCAGGACCTCTGCACATGCTGTTCCCTATGTGTGGAACACTCTTTCCTCCTTGCTTTACCTAGTCAATGCCTCATCCTTCAAATCTCAGCTCAGGCATCACTTCCTCCTATCACAGTCTCTCCCAGTGCTATGCACCTCCCTTTCTAACCCCTGACGAATTGCAGTAGTAAATAATTATTTGGTCCTCTGTGTTCCTTACTAGACTAAAGGTTCATGAGGACAGATATCTCATTGGTTTTTGCTTACTGCTTATCTCCATTACTAGCAAAATGCCTTGCACATAGAGAATACTCTGTACATATTTGTTGTGTGAGGACACAAAAAAACCTCAAACTAGAATCCAGCTCCAGGCTCTGTTAGGCCTGGGCTGCCTAGCTTAGCCACGGAATCATAGAATTTCAGAGTTGAAACTTACCCATACCCCAGCCTTCAACCCATCCATCAATACTGCTCTTAATACAATGCAGTCACAATTTTTTAAAAGTAAAATCAGAGTACATATACATTCAGAAATTATAAAGTATTATTCTTATCCCTCTCCCACATCCTGTGTCTTCTCATTTATTGAACTGGTAATTTCTAGCACGTATATTGAATGACAGACCATGTGTAATAGAAAATAAGGAAAAGAAAGGCCTGTGCCCTCTGTACCTATTAGATGAAAATAGCATTGCTCTGAAAAGATTATTCTGAGGCTGTGGAATATCATTTACATTAGCTGTGCATTTCAATTTTCCCCTCCCATTTCCCAGTATCATAATCAAGTGTAAAGGTCTTCTTTCCCAGCCTTGCCTGCCCACAACCCCTCCATATAATGACTTTTTTTCCCAAGTCCAGTTAAAAGGATTTATTAGGAAAGCTTGCTGAGATATGGAAGAGAAGGATGGAAATCCGAGATTTGGTGTGGGCTCCTCTAGGCAGAGAAAGTGAGCTCTGCCTTGTGTGGTTACCTTTTAAGCTAGTAATTATTCCTTCCCCGTGCTAATGCTAAGGGAAGGTACCCCAGCTGTTACTGGCTATCCCACCAATGATGAGGGCCAATGGTGAGGCCTGTTTGGAATATTTGGGGCCAAGGGGAGGTCCCAGAAAGAGAAACTGGGACCTTGAAGTTAAACTCAAGGTCTAAGTGGGGTCTGGCAGCCATGTTGTCTGTCGGCCATGTTGCATACAATAACTTTTGATCACTCAGTGTGATATAAGTTTCCTCCCCAACAACGATACAATGTAAAACTCAGAAACTTGCAAAAATATCCATTGTATTACATGTTGGAAAGCCCTGGATTAAACCTTAAACCAGAGGTAAGAGGGTGGGGTAGCAGAAGGAACAGGGATGCAAATGGGATGGAAATGGGCAACCACTAACCTGCCATTCCCTCTCCCCAGTGGCAGGCCATCTCTCTGACGGTCATTGAGAAGGTTCAGATTGCAGCCGCCATCTTGGGTTCCCTCTTCCTTATCGCCAGCATCTCTTGGCTTATCTGGTCGACCTTCAGTCCCTCGGCAAAATGGCAGCGCCAAGACCTCCTCTTCCAGATCTGCTATGGCATGTATGGCTTCATGGACGTGGTGTGTATAGGTGGGTCTGGGTGCTTGTCTCAATGGGAAGTGGGGAGCTACGTGCTTAGTGAGCTGGACAGATCCCTCAGGATTGCTTCCTCTGAGAGGCTAAAGCAGAGACTACACCAGACTTGAAGAATATGAAATCAGGAGGACTCAGCCACTTAGATTTGAGGGATGGTAGCAAGTAGAGAGAGGTAAGGCAGAGAAGGAAGATCTAAACCTTTCCCAAGCAAATCTGTCTTGCCTAGTTGAAGATAGGGATAAAGAGGCTTGCCTCTAAGCAGATTTCAGAAATGTCAGATGGTTAGTCTTTCTGCCTCAAGCAAGATGTAGACAGTTTCTTCTCTGTTGTCTATCCTAAGGCTGCCAAGCCATAACAAGGTATGCCTACCCCTTTAATTCCATTTTCTTCATTGCAAAATGCCCAGAAACAGGCATAATGATCCCTACTCTTGCCCCTATCCCCTAGCTTTCCATAAGCCTATTCCATGCTAAAGATTTCTCTAGTACAGAGGTTTTAAAACTGTGTGGAGTCTTGGAGTTCCATACAAAGTTTCAGGAATGTGGGATGTGTTATAGACAGGCTCTGAATCCTCACTGTTACTTCACCTTAAGATTCTGTACATTTTTCTATTTATATATACTTTTCCAGGTAAGATTTTGTTTAAAAGACTTCAGTGTTTTAGACAAAAGTTGGAAACCCACTACTTTAATTCCTGCTTCTTCCCTTACCCTATTTCCCAAATCTGTGTTCCTCCTGTCTTCTACCATGTTAGGCTTGTTCGTGGAGGGCTGTTTTTTTGTTTTTGTTTTTTTCTTCCAGAATGTCAATTCTAAAGGCTTGGACTAAGTAGCTGAGATATAGAGAATGGCCTTGATTTTCTCTGAATGAAACAAAGCAAGGCTTAAGCACAGGTTATGCATCTTAACCTGGAATTCTCAGTGTATGTCCTAGACCACAGCACTGACAGCACTGGACTTTCACAGTTGTCTTCTCTGGAAATGAGTTTACATATTGTCTTTGTTTCCTAGGCTGCTAAAAGCAGATACCATGAAATGGGTTGGCTTATAGTTTTGAGGCTAAGAAAAATATCCAAAACAAAGCATCATCAGGGCAATGCTTTCTTCCCAAAGACTGGCTGCCAGTGATCCTTGGCTCCTCTGCCATATGGGAAGGCACATGGTAGCATCTGCTGCTCTTTCCCACCTCTTCCGTGTTTTGTTGCTTTCAACTTCTGGCTTCTGTGCTTTCTCTCTCTCTCTCTATTCATTCCATTTTAAAGGACTCCAGTAAGAGGATTAAGACCCATCCTGAATGAGGTGGGTCACACCTTAATTGAAAAAGCCTCATCAAAAGGTCCTACTTACAGTGAATTCATACCCACAGGTGTGGATTAAATTTAAGAACATGCCTTTCTGGGGATACACATAGCCTCAAACTACCACACATATTATATCAACTATGTTGGCAGGAAAATATTAGCTAGAGTTTGACTGAAATGATGTTGATGTGAATTTCTTTAGGGTCCTTTAATATTAGGAATGAGAGAGGTTTGTTACTCATATATTAGTAACAGCAACCAGAAATCAGGAATGTGAACTTGCCTAAGCCATCTTGTTGCTGCTCCTTGCTAGCTAACCGAATATATCACTGCTGAGTCCATGAACCTTTTAAATTTTGACACCCAGGTAGTGGGAGAAATAGACTGCTTAGGTGTGGAGGGCTGTGAAGAGAAAAGGCTGTGAATTGAGAAAAATTTGACATTGAGACATCCTAATTTACTTTCCTCTGTCACCACACTCCCTTCCTACACCTGCTGAAACCTGGGCTATTGATGCCAAAATCCAGTTGTGTCTCCATATGGAGGTATATGGCTTTGGCACAGAGTGGGGATGTAATAGAGGACCTTCCTATTTGGGCCCCTCCAGCTGCCCTTCATTCTTTTTCAGCCGGGCTTTTGATCAGTCCATGATGTGCCCTTCTGTGAGATATGTTTCCTGTTATAATTTGTATTAGCCAGCATTGGCCACAATAACAAATAACTCCAACATCTATGTGCCATACAACAACATTTATTTCCATTCAGAGGTTTTTGAGATGACTGTGACTCTGCTGGTCTTGGCTAGGTGTAGCTTCTGGCTGTGGGTTGGGTTCAGGTCTGTTTTAAATCTCTCTTCTTGCTGGGGTCCCAGGCTAAAGGAGCAGGAACTGCTGGCATATGCTCTTCTCCTAGCAGAGTACAGGAGCACAAGCGTGCTGGTGAAAAACAAAAACAAAAAAACTTGCAATGCCTCTCAAAGCTTCTGCTCAGAATTGGCAAAATGTCCCTTCTGCCCACAGTCCATTGGCCAACACAAGTCACACAGAAGCCCAAATTCAATGGGGCTCAGGGACAGGGAAGTATACTCCTCCAAACCAGAGTGGAGGAGCCAAAGAGGGGAGCATATTATTTGCAGAAAATTAATATTATCTACCACTCATGTCTTTCTTGATTTGAAGACTGAGAGAATTGAACATAGAGGAGAATACGCAATCAACCAGTACAACCTACTGGCTTTGTAGTTGAGAGAACTGGGGCCCAGAGAAGAAAAGTGATCTGCTCAGGATAGCTCTGCTTGAGTGGCCGAGCTGGGATTAGAAGCAAGGTCTCCTGACTCGCAGTCCATTAACCCTCTTGCATCAGATGTAAGGAATTATCTCTAGATGCCACCTGGGACAGCGTGTACCTGGGCCCACTTCCAGTTGTCTCTGAGTCACCCAGCACCCTGCTCTGGCCTGCCTGCTGCTCTTGTCAGTCCCACCATAAAGGTGTGTTTTTTTCTTTGCTGCTGCTTAACATGGCTTTTATTTTTGAGAACTCAGCAGAACACCCACCAAAGAAAAACAGTAAGGTACCTCTCCTTTCTTTCTTCCTATCTTGGATCCTCTCTATCTTCCCACCTGCCCCCAAGCTCACTTCTGTCTCTAATTCTTTGTCTTCATATATACTTGTGGCATTCAGATCCTCAGTTACTGGGTAAAGCTGTGTGGGTTGAATATTGACAGTTTTCACATTGTTTTCCTTTATCTCCTACTTTTAGGAAACCATAATTTCACAGGATGCAAAACCATACCGTGAACTATCCACTCTGCTCTGACAAGACAGGGACCACTTCGACAGAGTCATTGTATGGGAGGGGAATGCAAAGGGACCCTATTTGCTTCCGGTACCATACAAATATGGTCAGATATATTTACATTTAGAGTATTTCCCCTTTAAGGAATTCAGGCTACTGTATATATATTTGATGATAGAATGAGCTTCTTCAGTTTCATAGAATGCCCTATTTTTCAGATTGTGAAATGAAGAACCTGAAGGATTTGTCTTAGGCAATTCAGGCAGCAGAGAAGGCTCTCAGACCAATGTTTCTAGAAGAAGCTGTCTGAGAGAAAAGGCTAGGGGACAAAAAAGGGGGAGCAGTACATGACCTAGAGAGTAGAGTGGGGAGTGAAGGGCAGTAGCTGGATCTACAAACAGATTCTTGTGGTGGTTGGAATCAGTAGTGGTTTTTAGGGTGAAATTCAAATATTAGTCACTTCTCCTCCTTTGCAGTGTTCTGGCTAATAGAGGAAAAAACATATGGCACTGACACACATGAGCATAAAAGTGTCTATAATTTTTAGAGGCTCTCTGGAGAGAGAAACAGGTGGAGTCTACAGTGCCCACAAAGGGTTGCTTCGTTTTATGCTCAACTAATCAACTCATGGTACTAGCAGAGACCATGCTTGGCACTGGATTCATGTAGAGGAGTGTAGGATGGGAGCCCCATGGGGCCTGCCATCTGGCAGGTCAGGCCAACCTCCCAGGGAGTCCCTGCAGTGCCCCATATCCTAGCCCACAGCTGGTCTTTCAACCCCAAACAATAGCTCAGGTGTAAGGAGGTGAGATCTACAATATGGGTCTAGGGTTGATCTTGGCATAGTTTCCAGGGTCCCTGTAAAAGTCATGATCTTGAGGGTATCTGGCCAGTTCTGACAAGGGGTGACTGATGGAGGTAGGAAAGGGGAAGGATCTCTAGCTGTAATGATCAAGTTCTGTAGGCAGCTGGATAGTAAGGTTTGGAGACAGATTTGGAGGTCAACAATAAGAGGTGGTTGAAACCATGGGTTTTAATGAGATAAACTAGGAGGAGTGTTCAAAGAATAGGTGACTAAGGACAGAGGCTGGAGGAATATTAAACATTTAATGAGTGGATGGAAGCAGAGAATGAGGAAAAACAGGGCAGACTGAGTCACAAAACCCAAAGGCAAGAGTTCTCTGTGATTCTGTCATTCCAAGTGCTGCCACCAGGGTCATATGAGATTGGATCTGGAACTGCCTGGTCCATGGCAGGTGTCCAGTGAGAGACAATGGTGCTACATAATGATCTAGGATTACAGACTGCTCAGCTTCTTATAAACCTTGCAACCTTGAGTGATTTGCATAACCTCTCCATACCTCTGTTTCCTCATCTGTGAAATGGGAAGATAATACCACCCTTGAAGGGCTGTCGAGAGGATTGACTAAGATGGCTGTGTACAGGAGTGGGTGCTCATAAATGTTAGTGACTGATGTCAAGGCACTTGGTCAGGGTAGAGTCCCCTTTTGGGAAGCAGTCAACGAAGTTTTGCCAAAACTTGAAATTGAATCTGTCCACAGCCTGATCCTGAATCCTCACATAATTAAGAGTTGCCTGTTATTTGGAGCAGTGCCTTTGCTTGAAGGTGCTTGGTTCCCTCACCTATGTCCCCTCAACGAGAAGGTCTGCTTACATCTAATGTCCTCATTCCACCTGCTTCCTTTGTTGTCAAGTCTAATGATGCTGTCCAGCACAAGAGAGAAGCAGACAGTCTCCCAGCAAACAAATGGGTCATTCTCTGCTCCAGTGGGTCAAGTTATTAGGATTTAACAAGAGCAAATTAATTAAGGTCTTTGGCACCAAAAGACATTTTTTTTTACTCCACGAGGCTTGGCCATCAAAAAGACAACTCTACCAAAATGAGGACAATATCCTTATCATGTTTTTTAAAAATTTTGAATAAAAGGAGTCCAGGGAAGGGAAAAAGAAGAATGTGTCAGAGATTGCTTCAAAGCTTAAAAACAATGGAAAATGATAACTATCAAAACTATAAGAACTTTTCGTTAATGCTTCCTCTGTTTGTTGGTCACTGAGGTCATTTCCAGTGATTTCGAGATACCTGGTCCCTGTCTTCTGAGATAGAGATTCAAGTCTGGCTTGATAGCAAGTGGGTGGGGGCAGGGATGGTAGGGTTGTAAAAACATTTTTTTCCCTCCAAACATAATTTTAATGTACATTATCTAAAAAATAGACATATACCACAATCTCCTTTCCTTTCTTCCCTCCTTTCCTTTTGGCTTGAAATGACTTCAATTTTCAAACCTTTCCATTCTCTGAGTAGGAGACTTTGAAACATGGGGGAGCAGTCTGGTGTATTAGATGAGACAAGGAAGTATAAGATCTAGGTCTGGGGACAAGATTAGCCACTATGACCTCTGTGACTACACAGACTAACCTCTATGACCTTGGGCAAGTCACTTCCTTTCTCTGCACCTCAGTTTCCTCACCTATAAAATGAGAAGCTCTAAGTTCCTTCCAGGTCTGAGATTCCAGGATTTTGATGCTACTTTCATTGAGAGAAGATGTCATAGCTCTCAGAGTTTGAGAGTTATGGCTGGGGAGATTCCCAATAATGTCGGGCATCTCTGGCCAAGCCAAATAACTGATAGGAGAAGCACCAAGTAGGTAAACGGACAAGATGAACTTCAGTGCTCTGGTATCTGTATGTGACTTACCCAATTTTGGAGATTAACTGTTATCTTATATCCCTCTCACCTACTTTGTCACCTCCTAGGGCTTCCTAGTGCTTGAGTGCCTCCACACAATTGAGCTGTTGTATGCTCAGGGGATGGATGTGACTGGTCTAGAAGGAGACATGCCAAGTGAGCATTTCAATGGAGACCATTTGGGAGGCAATTTACTTATTCCAGTTGTGCTGACAGGTCTCAGAATATTTTAGGAACACCTCTGTCTACAGTGCCTGAGTCTTTGGAATAGACTCAGGAGTGGCATTCCCATCCTTTGATGGTGGGTTTGTGGCTAGAAATAGTCCCGAAGTGGTAAATAAGGTGGATGCTCAGGCCAGCTAATACACATGGAACACCATCATCAAGCCACAAGTGGCTTTTCTCTTGTGGTTCCAAACCTAGAGCTGAAAGTATGTTAGGGCAACCCCAACTGCCATAAAAAAAATATTTTAAAAAGGCCCTCAAATTTCAGTGGTTTAACTCAATAGAAGTCCCTGATCAGTGGGAGCTTCTCTTCCAACAGTGATTCAGCGACCTAAGCACCTTCCAACTTGTGCCTCCACAAAACCATTGGGCCTTTGAGTGTTCTGCCTCTAGCTGGTAGAAGATGAAAGACACCATGGATAAGATACCCCCCACAACTTTTTTCTTCAATATCCGTTTCTTAAAGTTTGGCTTCATTCATGCCCATGTTCAGTACTATTCACCTGGCCCCTTCTAGGTGTAAAGGGCTGAATAATGTAATTCCTACAACAACTCTGTACTACTGACAGGGAGTGTGAATTTTTGGTGGATGGTTAGCCATCTGTGTTCCCAGAAGAAGGCTTATCCCAACAAGGAACTTTGGAATTTTCAAAAATACCAAAGATTAGGATAACCTGATAGGAGAAAATATCTCAGTTCTCAAGGGAATGCTTTTTAAAATATAAAACTCTCTTAGGCCATGAAAGTTTGGACTTGTTTGCTTAAATAAACTAATCTTATGATATTATAATAACTCCATTAATATGAAATCAGGTGATATTTACAATCATGATAACATAAAATAATTAATGGTTAATAATAATGTACAAGGTACTGTGCAAAGAGCTTCATTTGCATTATTTTATTTAATTCCTACAACCCTTTGATGTCATTAATATTATAATGCCCATTTTCCAAATGCCAGATGAGAAAAATGAGGCTAAATCAGTTTAGCTAAATGTTAAATCACCCAAAGCCATGCAATGAGAATTCAGTTCTTTCTAAGCTCAAAGCCCACATTCCTAACCATTCTGTTATAACAGCAAAATACATATAAAAACACAAACTGCACAAGACATTTTTTATGAATTCAAATAGAAATTCCATATATATATGTGTGTGTATGTATGTGTGTGTACATTTCAGTTCTCAGACCTCCGTGTAATTGTCACTGCAGTATTGGGTTATAAAAGACAATTACCTGTTTCAGAAGAACCTGGAACTATGTCCCCCTTCATGTACAAACTGGTCCTTGGGCAAGACATTTAACCTCTCTGAGCTCAGTTTCCTGTTCTGTAAAATGCAGATAATATCATTTACCTTATAGGGTTTCTGTGAGAAGTAGAGATTATATTTTCAAAGGCTTTTTAGATGGACAATACATAGTAAGCATTCAATAAATATTGGCTATTGTCATCATCACCATCGTTGTCATCATCTTCATCACCCTGACCTTCATCACCACCATTATCCCCACCATCATCACATCACCACCAACACCACCATGGTTGCCATCATCACCATCACCTTCCTCATTATCACCACTACTACCATCATCATCAAAAATCACTACTCACTGACACTACCCAGAATAGCTGAGAAATGCAATTCTGTTGATATCTGTCCAGAAATTGAGAGCACTAAGCCTCACAAAGAACCCTCCACAGAAAAAAATGTACAAAATCTTGGAAAATCACTTTACAAACAAACTTCCAGGAACCGACCCTCAATTATGCCAATGCAGTGATATTTGGGGCTCCAAAATTTCTCTCTTTTACCTGGTCCTACTGAGTTAAGCTCACATTACTCAGCATTAGTAATGGTTTTCCAGCAAAAATCTTTTGCTAAATCTGCTGAGATGGTTTTGGCTCTGATACACTGGTCTTGGCCAAGGTCACCTGGCTCAGTGGAGGCCCTGCTAGGAAGAACTCTGACAAGCATTCCAAAGGGGATGCCATCTCCCTTGGCATTGACCAGGCATCAAAGGGATGGAAAATCAGAAGGGGAGAGTGACTCTGTATTCACCCTTATCAACTGCTTTAGGCATCCTCTGGTCTTTATTGCCAGAAGAACCACTAGAACTAGGGCTCAAGGCAGTTGAGTCAAGGAGAGCCAGCCCAAGTGGAGCCACAGCACTGGTCCTCAGGGCAGCCCCTGTAAGTACAACATGGCCACACTTGTGAGAAGCATGAGGCTGTCCCCCTCGAGAATATCAGGCAAGTGGTGGCATATCCAATCTGGCATCTTCCAGCAGCATACCCTGAACCCACCAAAATAGCTGGTTATATTTATTGGTCCCCACATTTGCCTGATAAGTTCTTTAGTGCAGGCTGTGAATAGGGCTGGGCCCTTGAGGGATAGAACCTGGAACAGGAGTGGCCAGCAATGACAAGGCTGGGGTGTAAGACACAAGATCTCATGACCCTCCTGCTTGTCTGAAAGTGGGGGGTTCTGTGGGGGTTGGGGAGCATTCCTCAGTAGGCACTACTGAAGGCTCCTGGTGGTGGGAGAGGAAGCTCAGGCATGAAGGCGCATTTGTACACCTGCAGAATCAGCTGATTTCTAGAGCACTCTTCAGCTCTAGCACGTCATTCATCTATACACAATAACTTGGGCTGAGCATTGGGAAGAAGGCCAGTTAGAAGATGGAAGAACAGGTGCTCATGATATCAATGAAGAAGGAGGCAGAGGTATGAGTGGGCTTTTTTGCTGTCCTATAATCTCTCCCCACACAGCAATCAGTGTCATGTGACATTGAGTGTTAAACACACTCCCTGGCACTGGCAGGGACAGTGCCCGGTGTGGCACACATGACTTTGTCTCCTGTTAGTCTTACAACAACCGTATAAGGAAGGGGGTATCAGCCCCAACTTATTGATGAGAATATGGAGGCACAGAAAGAATAAGCAACTTACCCAAAGCAACAAGGCTAGCAAGTGGCAGTCACTCAGAAACTTCAGTACCTGATCATTGGTGAGTGGATTCTAAATTGTGGAGCCCAAAGGTCTTTAGGTCAAGGAGAGGGATGATCCATTTCTTACACTGCATGAAATTTTGTATCTGTCACTTTGGGAAGTGTTTTTTCAAATTATTGCTCTTATTTTGATCAAAATTCAGAGTCTTCCAAGAGGTAGTGAGCAGAGGTGAGTGAGAGCCATGTTCTAGGTGGGGCTATTCAAATGCCCCGATAGGCAACATCAGTACACCTGAAGCTTCTCAGAAATGCGGAGTATTAGGCATCACCCCAGACCTACCAAACCAGAATCCAAGAATCCATATTTCAGCAAGGTCTCTGGGTGATTCTGGTACACCCTAAAGTTTGAGAGACTGTTCTAGGGTTGTCAGCCTTTTTAGTGCCACTTAAACAAGGATATTAGCAGAAGATAGGTATGAGGGGGCAGATCCCAGCATTACTGAGAGGATCAGAGGCTTCTTTACATACTTCTTTGTTGACCTTGGTCTGTTAACTCCATACATGATGGGAACCAGTCTTTTGTTTCATAAAAGGTACTCATAGAAGCATACAGCAGGGGCGGATTGTGATCCCACCTCAGGGAGAACTCCCTAACAATACTGTGTTAAGTTAGGGTCTGTGGGCACTGAACTGAGAGGAACTGCACACTCACAATGGCCTGCCCTTCCCTCTCATCTTCATGAGCTAAGCAAAGGGTCATTTCAAATAGAGTCCAGGGCAGAGGGAAGATGACAGATGAAGGGATTTTGACAACCTATGGAGCTTGCAGCTGTGCAAGAGAGGAGCCCCAAAAGGTGGAGAGATGTTAGAAAGATGAAAGTGGCAATTCTTCTGCAACTCATTCTCCCATAAATGCATCCCAGGTTTGGGTGCATTGCAGGCAGTCATGAGAAAACTTATATTGAAAACTCTGGAAAAGGACTCAATTAGCACCTATTGGGTTTCTGATTTTACCAGGCATTCTAATTTCCCAGTTTCTTCTTCTACTACTTCCCTGACTCCCTTAACCACTAGCTCTTTCCTTATTTTCTTATTTCAGTCTCTCTCCACTTGCATTTCCTACCCCTCTTCAACTTGTCCACTTCACCTGCCCCTAACAGGTAAGCCCCACTCATGCCCCTTCCTTTTATTCTGCCACCAAACAGGATCAATAAGTAATTTGTACATGAAAGTAGGGGCAGAATTGAGGAAGTGGATGTGAATGAGGTATTTTGTGCTTTTCCAACTTTTGGCAAATAGGCATTATCTCAAAAAACAGGTGTTCCCTCTTCCCCTTCAGCCACCTATCCATTAAAGTGGTTTAATTGTTTCCTGAACACTAGAGAGTTAGAAAAGTTGGCATTCAGAACAAATATTTAAGCCAGCCTCTTCAATCAGGGTAAAATTGTCTGATCAAGAAGCTAATCAAGAATCAGGTGTAGTGGCTCTTACTGGGAAGAGTCAGTTTAGGTCTTCAGAAGATCTAGCCTCTCTCTCCTCCAAGCCCCTGTCTCCTCCACCATTACCAAGGCATCATTAGGTGCTGTGATAGAGCTAGCTCGAGGGCTCTACAAGTTAGGGAAGCACCATGGCAGCATTCAGGCAGGGCTTGTGGAATAAATGAACAAGTGAATGGCAGTAGTGCCAAAGATGTGTAGGCACATGTTCAAAGGTTTGATGGAAATAATGAGGATTTTCACATTTGGAAGGGGTGACAGAGAGAGACAGAGAGGAGTTCTACTTGTACAGAATAAGTTCACCCAGATCAAGGGGTCCACAGGTGGTCTTCAGGAGATTTTTGAATCCCCTAAAATTGTAAGGAAACTCTGCGTGTCTGCGTTTTGCCCAGAGAGATTGTCCTTAGTTCTCATAAGATCCTCAAAGGAGCCCATGACCCAAACAAATGGCTAGCAACCACTGGGCCCAGGGAGACTGTCTCTGCTTCAGTGAACCCTTAAAGACTTGCAGAGCAAAGTGCCATTTCAGGAACTGTTGGAATAATGGAGGAAAAAGTGGCAGTGGGCGACTGTTCTCAGTGCCTAGAATCAGTGTGTTGGGAATGAAAAGCTTAGAGGGTACCCATCCAGTCCTTTTGCTTTGCATGGAGGAGGCTGCAGTGGCTCATCACCCATGGCTCCTGTGAGTCAGCTGCTCCCCCCAGGGGCGAGACCAGCCACCCCTAGATTTCCAGTTGCTGCAGGACGATTGCCATCATGCATCCCAATCATCTTACTCATTACAGGGCTAAGCCTCAAACCCAGATTATATGGACAAGCATCCCTTTCCTGTGACCCCATCTCTGCAGCCCCTCCACCATGCCCTCTGGAGCTCATAGTCCATCATTAGCAACCTCTTCTCTGAGTGTTCCTGTCATCCTCCTTTAACTGAAACATGACTGCCTCCTGAAGACACTGTTTCCTGGGGCTGTCTCAAGTGGTGCTTGTCTATTCTCCCCTGCACTCTATCTCATGGGGCCTGGAGGTGGGCTCCAGATCCTCCTTTTATCCCATTGCCACTATCCTGCAGAAACTCCAGCCCTTTAAAGTGAATGTCATCATCCTTTCCTCTTCTTGATGCTGCTGGCTACTGACCACCTGCTCACTCCCCACGTTCCTTGATGCCCTTGACCTATATACTCCCTCTAATTCACCATTTCTCTTAGCATCTATGCATATCAGAGGTTCTCAGCAGAGATGGTTCCATCCCCCAGGGAGCACTCTGGAAATGTATGGGACTTAGTTTTTTAGTGTAGTTATAGCCCAGTATTTATGTTGAAGTTTATATTATTTTGTTATAAATGACTTCCCTTTGTTTTTCTTTATGCTATCAGGGCATTATATCAGGGCATTTTTTATAAAGAAAAAATAGCTTATATTATCTTATAAATTTCATTTCAGCATAGGAGAGGGGATATTAAAATATATTTGTTATAAAATATATTTGTTCTGATCCATTGAGGATGGCTGATGCAAATCACATACCCAGTCCCCTGGCTTTCCCATTACTCCAAAGGTCTTTTCCTCCAGCCCACCATAATCCCCTACTCAAGTGTTCGGGCATTGTCATCACCAATAACCACACCACTTCCAAAATCTTGATCTAAACATCCATTCTGCCCCTCCTTGTAGTTCACTGACTTCAGTATTCTCACTCAAGAAATTCTCCAAATCACTAAGCCCTCCTAGCATTGACCCTACCATTTGCCATTTTTCTCTATTCCTTTTATTTCTGCTCTTCCCTCCCCCTCAATTTAGATTCCATCAGCCAGCATGATAAACACTCCCTTGCAAACATTCATAATTCCCATATTCTTCTCTCACATATCTAGCTTGCCTGGAAATAGTCTACATTAGTTAAACCCAACTTTCCTCTTACTCCACACGTGCACCTAAGCAAGCTGCTAAAGGTAGGGGGTGAGGGTGGGGGTGGGAATCATACAACCAATATCTAGGCTCACTTCAAATTTATAGACACAGATCTTGAATGGGCACGCCACACTGCCAGATAGTTCTACCACATCTCCCCAGTAAATTAATTCCCACTTTCTAATATGATTATTTCCCAACCTTTTCCTCTCTCCTCAAATATTTAAAACTTTCTCCCTTATCTCCATCTTCTTAGCTGATGGCTTCATGGAGGAAAAATATGCATTTGGATGAGAACTACCTGGTTTTCTTACTATTACTTCTAACATGCTACTTCTATATCTGCCCACTGAGCAACGGTCACTTCTCATTTTACTTGACCTGTTCTCTCCACAGCATTTAAAATAGTTGTCACACTTCCTTCCTTGAAACAGGCACTTCTCTAGACTTCTGGGTCTCCCCTCCTCTGGTCTTGCTTCTACCTCATTGGTTGCTCCTTTAGAGCCTCCTTTGCTGGCTCCACCTCCAACAAAGCCTCCCCAAACTCCTAATCCTGGGTAGCCCCAGGGCCCTATCATTTGCCTTCTTCTCTTATCTATCTACCCTCTTTCCCCAGAAGATCTCAATCATTCCCAAGGCTTCAAAGTCCACCTCTATACCGATGACTTCTATCTCTAGGACAGACCTCTCCCTAAGCTTCAGATTCATATGTCCAACTGCCCACCTGACTCCGCCATTTAGATTCCTATTAGGCATCTAAAACTCAGAATGACCAAAATGTAACTATTAATCACTGTAGCGGGCTAAAAAATGGCTCTCAAAGATTTCTGGTCCTAATTTCCGAAACCTGCGAATGCTATCTTATATGGCAAAAGGGATTGGCAGATGTGATTAAATTGGGAAAATTATCCTGGATTATCTGGGTGGGCCCTAAATATAATCACAAGTGTCCTTATAAGAGGGAGGGAGAAGGAAATTTAATGACAGAGTATAGTAGATGTGATGATGGAAAAAAAGAGGTTGGAATGACGTAAGGATGAAGGCCATGGAATTTGAATGACTTCTAAAAACTGAAAAAGGCAACGAAATGGATTCTCCCCTCAAAACCTCCAGATGGAACCAACCCTTTAGCCCAGTAAGATTAATTTTAGACTTCTGATCCCCAGAACTGAAAAAGAATAAAGTTGTGGTAACTTGTTATGGCAGCAACAGGAACCTAATACGGTCACGACTGCCACCACTCCACCAAATCCACGCTCTCTTACCCTGTGCCTCTGCATCTCAGTAAATTTACCTCTACTCATCCCACCGCTGAGATCAAAAGCTTTGCAGTTGTGCTGAATTTTCTCTTCCCTCACACCTCCTTGTTCAGCAAGTCTGTAGGTTCTGCTCCAATGTATATGCTGACTACAATGATTTCTCACCTCTTCATTGCCATAACCGTAGGCTTGATCCCCAACGTTTCCACTTGAAGGACTACAACCCCTTGCTTGGTCCCCTGTTCCTACTCTTATCCCTCTTCAGTTTATTGTTCACACAAATCCTTCAGTGGCTTCCCATTAGACTCAGGATAACACACAAAACCCTTTCCATGGCCTACAAGGCCCTAATACAGACTGGCCTCTGCCCATCTTCTCTCCCTCACTTTTCCCACTCATTCACAGCACCTTAGCCACATTGACATTTCTGACCCTTGTTCACCCCATTCTGCCCTTTGGCCTTTGCACTTGCAGTTCCTTCTACTAATGTGCTCTTGCCCAGATCTTTGCAAGGATTCCTTCTTCTCATTGTTTAAGAACTCAGTTACTGCCTCCTCTAAAAGGTCTTTCTCATCACCCTACCTAAAACAGATCTCTCAACCCCTGTAGCCTACTTTATCTTCTTAGCTTTCATCAGCACCTGATATAGTCTTCTTGACTTGTTTACAGTCCTACTGTGTTTCTCTCCACTAAAAATAAGCTATCTAAAGGCAAGACTCAGCCTGTCCAGCTCACTGCACATAGCAGGCATGCAATATAGATTTATTTGCCCGGTGTGGCTGGTTTCTGGCTTACTATACCACAGCCACTAGCCAATATAACTGCATCAAAGTTATTTCTCTCAAGGGGATTTTGTATTTCAATAGCACTGGGCAATTCATGCAAAGAGTTAACCATTCAGCAGGCATGGAAGGAACGTGGGATTTCTTTTATGGTGCCTTTGAAATCACACAATTCATTCAACATCTGCTAAGTCTCGGGTGCCATGGATACATGGTAGAGGAAGGAAAAGATATTTATGTTATGCCTCAAAGGATGAATTTGGATTTTGTCAAGCCGGGATGGGGGATGTGGAGTAGAGGTAGGCAAAGGCACATGGGTGGTATTTCACAAACACGGCATGGCAGCCCTCCACCTTCTACCAACTGAAGACTTGTTAAGCCTGGGAATCCAGAGACGGGCTAAGAGCTGAAAGGTCAATTTGAAAAGAGCAAACCGAAACCGATAAAAGACCAGCTTATCCCAAAGCCTGGACCTATTTGTAAATAAAGGGAGACTGTGGTTTTCTCCCTGCAGGCCTTGCTTTCTCTTACTTGTCCATGTTTTTCTCTCTCCCCATGGCCACAGGCCTCATCATCCATGAGGGACCCTCAGTGTACCGCATCTTTAAACGGTGGCAGGCCGTCAACCAGCAATGGAAAGTGCTGAACTATGACAAGACAAAAGACCTGGAGGATCAAAAGTCAGGTGGCAGGACAAACCCCCGGGCCTCCTCATCCCCGCAGGCCAATGCCCCCTCCTCCAACCAGGAGGCTGCGGGCACCCCAGCCACCGAGGAAGGCCCTGCCCGGGCTGCCAGCCACCCCTCAGGCCCTCTGTCCGATCACCACTGTGCTTACACCATCCTGCACATCTTGAGTCACCTAAGACCTCACGAACAGCGGAGCGCCCAGGGCAGCAGCCGAGAGCTCGTCATGAGAGTCACAACTGTGTGAAAGGAGAGACCTGAGCCAAGTCAGGAGACTGGGCAGGGGGGCCCGGACCGCTGCGCCGCCTGGCTGGGGAGCAGGTGGGACAGGTGAGGTGGCACCCAGGGCCCGAGCAGACAGCTGCCAGGAGAGGGTGGCTGGCCTTTCTGGAGCTCCGGAGGCAGGACTGGGTAGGAGTGGGGCTGGCGGTGAGCGGGTTTTGTGGCTTCCAATCAGTGGATACCATTTTCCAACCAGAACAGCAACAACAAAAAAAAGACAAAACTCAACAGCAAAGTACAATACAGACTGACCCTAAAACAAACAAACAAAAACGCAACAAAATGCAACAAAAACAACAACCGACACACATCCACAAAAGCCCAGGGAGCAGCAGAGGCTGGGGGAGGGTCCCTTGGTGCGGTGCCCACCTGTGTATGTGGAGGGAGCTAAAAGGCAAAGGTAGCGGGAAGGAGAAGTCTTGACGGCCTGCTCCCATTTTAACCTCGGTTTGTTTTTGTTTCTCCCAGGGCAGTGGGATGGGAGGGGGTGGCTGGGGCGGGCAATGTCAGGTATGGATGCACAGCTCTGGGGGCCTCTGGGTGGGCAGGACTCGCTGATTCAAGTGGCTTTAGGGATCCTGGGGTGGGGGTGGGGGTGGTACAGGGAAGGAGATGTAGGGGTGTGCAGCCAGAGGGTGGGGTGCTCCTCCTTCCTTCAAAACCTCCCAAATGGAAACTCCCAATTTCAGGTAGGCGCAAAGAAGGCTTAGGTTTGGAAATGAGTATCTTTTTGTGCCCTTGTTCCTTTATGCTTTACGTTGATTTGGTTCCAAGATGTTTACAGGAAACACACAACTAGAGAAGACTAGAGCTTTCCGGTGGGGAGCTTAAGCACAGGCCTGCTGCAGTGGCTTTAGCCTTTGAAGCAGTCAGTCCAGGAGCAACTTTCCCAAACTGCTGGCTCCACCCGCGGCCAGGACCCGCTCAGTGCCATGCCTCTCCCTGCCTTGGCACATGCCCAGGTCTGGCCCCCCCCCCCCCCCACAGGGCACCTCCCAGCCAGGAGAGCTGCTGCAGTGCCTGGCAGGATGTTGTCCGGATGTGCCCGAGGAGTGGAGAGACCAGCTTAAGTATTCCTTGCTCTTTGGGTCCTCCCCAAAGAGGCAATGTGGCTGGCTAGTGCTCCAGAGCTATGTGCCCCCTGGTTCTTCCCATGCCCTGGGCCAGCCCAGAAGTTCTGGGAAGAAGCTCTGTCCCTGGAGCCCACCTGCTGGTTCCAAGGACCCTGCCAGGGCAGGCCACTGGGTGGTCACCTGCAGTTTTTCATCATTGCACAACAGCCATGTCATCCATGGGTATTAAAAGGACACTGTCAAGTACTTTTTTAAACTAGTTTTTAGGGTTTTTTAAAACTCTCTGTTGTTTGTAATATTCTCTTAAAAGCTTGAAAATAAAATTTCTTTCCCTATCACTGGTGTCCTGTTTTCCGTGTTTTTCCCTTGTATCTGCAGCATACCTAGGGTCTCTTATATAATCAAGAAATCAGAGTATTTTCAATTCTTCCTTTGAGGGTGCAGATGGGGGAAAGACTCAACAGCCTGGGCTGGGCAGGGCAGGCAGGGATGTTCCTTTAGAGGGTGGAGCTCCTCCGAGGCCAGTGGGTGTGTGTACCTTAGAGGATGGAGCTCCACAGAGGCCAGCAGGTATTTGTACTTTAGAGGATGGAGTGCCCCAGATGCCAACGGGTGTGTATACTTTAGAGGATGGAGCTCCACAGAGGCCAGCAGGTGCGTGTACATTAGAGGGGGGAGCTCCACAGAGGCCCGTGGGCGTGTGTTAATGTGGGTGCATGTGCACATGTGCACGTGTGTGGGAACCTACAGCGGAAGCTCTGGGATCCTGGGCCTCTTCTTGGCTTCCGGGCAGAGGGATACCTTGGAGTCAAAGAGGCCCATGCCCAGGAATCTTGGAAGAAGAGACTATTTGTGCCAGAGGAAATTTGGAGAGCTTTATCCCTTCCTGTCTTTTCACAGCAGTTGAGTGAGCCCTGGAACCTCTTTTCCTTGAGAGTTTTCTGTTGCACAGCCACGAACAGCACCCAGGCAGGTCTCCAGGAGGGGGCTTGGAAATATCATGAGGCAGTGGGCAAATGCTCTCCTCCCTTCAACTTGACCCTCCTTCCACGGAGCTAGCCATCAGCCAGGCAATGTCACCTTATGAGAGTGTAGAAAGAAAACATATAAACCAGGGAGTGCCAGCAAAACTGTAAAAATAATCCCATGTAAAGGTGTCAATTTTTTCAGCGTGGTCTAGGAACAGGTCTTTCAGTTTAATTTCATATTTATAGAAAATATAGATGTTACATGGACTTTGTAGTTTCAAAAAAGTATTGGGATGCAACAAAATATGTAAATCATCAAAACTGTAGTGACTATCATGTTGCCTTTCTTTGATGATTCACAGGGCACTTCAGTTCTGTAGGGGACAGAAATGTTTATTTAGCTCAATTTCCCCTATGAGGTAATACATAGGAAATATTTAATTTGGTGTCCGGATAATATCCTGGATGAATGGAAGCTCCTATAATGGAATGTTGGCTATATCTCGGCACTAGAGAATTCTGGAAGGGCAATGGATACAGTTCAACCACAATTTTATGGGCAAAGGACCAGGTCCCATCAGGGGTCACAGAGGCCTCTCATTCTGAGAGGGGGAAAAAAAAAAAAAAGAATCCTGTTTGGGAGTAGATGTGACTCAAGCAGTTGAGCTCCTGCCTCCCACATAGGAGGTCCTGGGTTCAGTTTCTGGTGCCCCTGAGAAAACAAACAGAAAAAAAGAACAACAAGAGAAACAAATGAAAAAACCAACTCAGGGAAGCCAATGTGGTTCAGTGGTTGAGCACCAGCTTGCCACATACAAGGTCCCTGGTTCAATCTCCAGCCCCTGGTACCTATAAAAAGGAATCCTATTTGGGGACTAGACTTTTGTCTCTGGTTCCAAGTGAGTGATGTGGAACAACAAGGGCAGAGACACAGTCTGACACAGCAATAGACAACCCCTAAGTGTAATCATGTGCTTTGTTAGCAGAAGTCGTTTTATTGTGGAGGGGAGAGGGCAGAGGGCGGTGGAGGTGCGGTGGGATAGAAATATTTTGCATTTATTCCTCCTCACCTTTTCTCAAATCATCCTGCCTATTAATAAAAAGCAATCAAGAATGATTTTACCTGTATCTTACAGCAGTGATGCAATGGTCTTAACACCTTCTCCCCATACCGTCTCATGCACCCTTACTGGCAGAATGGCACGTGGGAACTGGACAGTGCTCGGGGTGCTGTGAACAATCGGTGAGACTCCAAAAAGACTCCAGGTGGTTAGGCTCTGGGGTTGGCGTCACCCTGAATCTGAACCCGAGATCTGGGCTGCGTTGTGCTGGTGGCTGCCTGGTTAGCTAAGCACCTGCTTGTCCCATCGTGCATCCTTCTTCATGGGGCCTCTTATCCTTCCCACACATCCTCTCTACTCCTTAACCAAGAAGTGGTTATGCTGGGTAGAAGCTTTCTTCCTGCCCAAGTCCCCATCAGGTGAGGCCCACAGGACTCAATAGCCCCTGAGCCCCAGTCGACCTTGAGCCTCTGGAACCTCGTATCGAAACTCCTCCCCATCGCACCCATTCCCACCCAAGGGCTCTGTAGGTGTTCAAGGAAGAGGAGCAGCAGGGTTGAGTAGGGTTTGGGGAAGAAAAAAGAAGCAAGTTCACTCTGCCCCCATGCCCTCTTAATTCTTTTTTTTTTTTTTTAAGATTTATTTTTATTTATTTAATTCCCCTTCTCCCCCAGTTGTCTGTTCTCTGTGTCTATTTGCTGCGTCTTGTTTCTTTGTCCGCTTCTGTTGTCGTCTCTTGTTTCTTTGTCCGCTTCTGTTGTCGTCAGCGGCACGGGAAGTGTGGGCGGCGCCATTCCTTGGCAGGCTGCTCCCTCCTTCGCGCTGGGCGGCTCTCCTTACAGGGCGCACTCCTTGTGCGTGGGGCTCCCCTACGCGGGGGACACCCCTGTGTGGCACGGCACTCCTTGCGCGCATCAGCACTGCTCATGGGCCAGCTCCACATGGGTCAAGGAGGCCCGGGGCTTGAACCGCGGGCCTCCCATGTGGTAGAGGGACTCCCTAACCACTGGGCCAAAGTCTGTTTCCCCCCTCTTAATTCTTGAGAGAGAAAAAGTGCTGACGGCAGGGAGGGCCGTCCAGTCCCTCCGCTCTTCAGCTAAGGCCCAGTGGGCATCGGGGCTGAGAGCACCTCCAGGGCATCGGCGTTCTGGAGCCACCCTCTCCAAAAGGAGGAGTAATCTGTCCCTGCATCTGTGCAGTGAGAAAGTGGGACGCTGAGGCTCTGTTCTAATAACTGTCCTTTTTCCCAACTACCTTCGAGAAGTAATAAAAATAGCTAAACATATGGTACTCCCGTATGTCAAGCCCGTTGCAAATCTTGCTGCATCTGTTAACTCATCCGATTCTCAAACAACCCCATGAGTTGGGAACTACTTATTAGTCCCATTTTTCAGATGAGGGAACTGAGGCACAGAGACGTTAAGCACCTTGCCTGAGGCCGTGCAGCTGTAAATGGCAGCATTAAAATGTATACATTAGGCTTTCAACCAGCTGTCTTCTACTGACTCTAAGAACAGCAGAAATGCCTTTAAAAAGTTTATTTGGATTCAGGAGGCATTGGAGGAAGATGAATGAACCCTGCAGCAGCCTGGTGTTACCCAAATGCTGTCTATTGCACCTGTCCCTCAAGGTCAGCTAAGGTCAACCTGAACTTCTCCGCCACTCATCCTATGGGAAGGTTAATAACCTCATTAGGATTTCTAACAATCCAGACCCTGAAAATATCCTTACTTGCTTCCTACTCTAATTTTCTAATTTCCTCTACTCTGGGTTTCCATTTTCTGTTCTACAGCAGTTCATTTATTTTGACCCTATGTTAAACCCAAATGTTGGCTATGTTTGCTTCTTGGTTCTCCCTCCTATCCAAAATATTACCAGTTATACTTGTGTATAACATAGTTTTACTATGTGGAGGTAGCTTGAAGATTATTGATGTAATATATGTGGTGAGAAACTACTATATGGAAAGTACTAGCCAGGCACTGGATATCTGAAATATATATTAGGTATAATTCCACATAATTCCACTTCCAAGGATCTTGTTGTCTAGACTCTAGTGAGAGGTTGAGCACAGCTCATCAAAATATTTTCTCATGAAAATCCCTGACAAGCTTACTTTTCCTCGCTGCAAATAAACTGGCTGCATTTTTAAAAAAGATTTATTTTATGTATTTATTTCTTGCCCTCACCCCTCCATTGTTTGAGCTCATTGTGTCTGCTTTCTGTGTCTGTTCGTTGTGTGCTTGTCTTCTTTTTAGGAAGCACCAGGAACCAAACCTGGGACCTCCCATGTGGGAGAGAAGTGCCCAATCACTTGAGCCACTTCTGCTCCCTGCTTGTTGTGTCTTTCATTGTGTTTCCTCCTTGTGTCTCCTTGTTGTGTCATCTTGTTGCATCAGCTTGCTGTACCAGCCTATTGGGTTAGCACACTGTCTTGCTTGTCTTCTTTAGAAGGCACTGGGCACCAAACCCAGGACCTCCCATGTGATAGGTGAGCACCCAACTGCTTGAGTGACATCCGCTTCCCCAAAGAGGAAATAATTCTTACACAAGAGGAGTAACCATGTAAGTGGTAGAATTCAGGCACAACTGAGCAGGTGGAGAGAAATGTCACATTCTTTTAGTAAGGATGATCACAGCCATGTATATGTTTGACATACAGACATACAGAGAGGGAATGACAACTGCATGTCTTAAAAAGTGACATGGAGCCAGGCCTGTTGACTGAGAAGTGCTGAGGATTTCCTCAGGAGGACCAAGAGATCCAAGCAACAGGTGAAAAGGGTCAGGAAGGGTCTGTCTCCCACAGGCCCTCCATGCTCTGTAATGTCCCACATTCCCTGGTTTGAGCAGCCCTTTTGCCTAGAGGTTAGATTTCAGATATCACCTCCTTGAGCCCAGCAGGGGCTGCTCCGAGGGTGATTTGTTGACAGAGGAACCCTCAGTACCCTTCACCTCAGGGTGCTGTATATCTCTTCAAAGAAGGGTTGTAACAATTCTGGAGTTGTCACTGCCCTAAATGAGCTGAGAATCCACATCTGCCTAGTGAATCACAGTGACATTAATGCAAGCCCTTGACCAGCCCCAAAAGCCCCAGGACTGAGGCATTGCCTCATATTGTCCATAATGCCTCAGATCATTTTGGGGAACACCTGTTGCTTTGGTCTCTCCAGCACACTGAACCCCTTTTTCCCGTAGGAAACCCATACCGTGTGGTTTTGGTAGGACTGAACCCAGAAAACCACTCCATCTGTAAGAGCGGGACTGTGATCCAGGTTTGGATAGTCAAAGTACCTTGTATTTCTGTCATGGGGATTGATTCATAAATGGGCATGAGGCTCAAGGCAAACCAATCCTATTCCTCCCTGGGATTTTTTTTCACCAGAGCTAGTGGAAAACAGTTTCCATCCACTAAGTTTGCTCACTGGGAGGCTGGAAGACTGGGGCTCATGAAAGTCCCTTTTCTACTATGTGAGAAACAGCTAATTTCAGAATAAAGTCAAGTAGAGACTCTCAAAGCAGAGCAGGAGAGTAAGGGTCCTGACTTCTCCTGATGCAAACAGGACTGAACTGGTTTTTCTACTGGATTTCCCAGGACATTAGGCAATAAATTCCTTTTTTGCTTTTATTAGTCTAAGCTGGATGTCTGTCACTTGCAACCCCTCCCCCAAGCCATCATGAACACAATGGTTTTCATATATATTCATGACAAAATTCATGGCATGTTGGTTGGTGGGGTAAGGAAAGGGGGCAATGAGACTTTCTCATTGAATAGGGACCCAAGTTTGCATAGTGACAGCATCTGCCACTGGTTTTCTCCCTTAATTCTCTTTGTGAATCTGCTCAAGGTTATCAGATGATTAAATAGGAAGGTAATATGCTCAGACATACACTCAGAGAGTGTTCTTTTAGACAGTATTTTCTTTAAAATTTCTTGAGATTGCATCAGGGGAGACAATGAAAGGACCCAAAGATGAAAAGCAGGCAGATTTACCATCCCAACATTTCAGATGGATTTAGGAAGGGTCAGGATCCAGTGATGAGGCAACAAGGACAGAAGCCAGAAGACCAGGATTCAGAGCAGACGGTAAGAGGCAAAGCTGGGGGCAAGACCATCAGCTACTGGTCGAAACCAATGGGGTTCCCCATTGTCCTTGGCATTGACAATGGAACAGTGGGGTGGAAGGACAAGGAATCAGATCCTAATGATGTAAGCAAATAAGGAAAATCCACTACATTCAAAGCTTGGGACTTCTTTTCTCTTTATCTAGAACAGAAGTTCAATCAAGAGAGGTAATATGTGAAAGCACCTTGCTCAGGGCATGGCCCCAGACATATGTGACATGCTGCTACTGTTCTTACTGGATTAAGCATGCCATCCTGGATACCTGACTTTAAGAAGCTGGAAACCTATGGAATCAGCCAGAACTAGATCAGAATCTGTTGTGAATACAGGAAAGTAGCTTAGCTTCTCTGGTCACTGGTATCCTCATGTTTAAAATAAAGATAATCAACGTGCCTCTCAAGATCTTGTAAGCATCCAAGGTAATGCATATAAAGTAGTCAGTGAATGAATTATTGACATTATCATTTTTATTATTCAACAGAGTAATAGAAAAGTTGTACCTTTACCAATCGCTTATGAAAAGGGAAGTTAAATCAAAGGAAAAAAGGGGGTACCTGACACCAATACTCTGTCTCATTTAGGTTTTTGTTCAGCTAAGTGTAACAGATATTCATCTAGCAGGAGCTTAAACAGCAAAGTGTTTCCATTTCTTTTATAATAAGATACCCAGAATAGGTGACTGCTAACATCGGTCCAGCTGCTCAGTAATACCACTAGCGACCCTGGCTCTTTCTGTGTTCCTGTACTGGCATCTTTCCTTAGCATGCTGATTTGTCATTCCTGGTTATAACCTCATAGTCTCAGCTGGGCTAGGCTACCAAATCTCAAAGCAGAAAAGAAAGGAGGAGAAATGGCTCCGCCATGTCCTTACTTTATATCAGGAAAGCAAGTCTCCCCAGAACCATATTTCTGCTCCTAGATAACTTCCACTTGTATCCTTCTGGCAAGCAATGTCACATGGCCACCCTGAGCTGCAGGAAGGCCTGGGAAAGTATTTCCTTTTTTCAGCTCCTATTGTGGAAGGGGCTAAGGGAAAAGGAGATGGGGATGGGTGCTGGGCAGGTCAGCCAGGGGCCTCTGCCCCACCCTGGGCAGGAGGATAATTATTAGTGTGCTGATTTTGAAAGCTACTTCATGGGATTCTATTGAATTTAAAAAGTACATACTCTTCATCCCAGGGATTTCATTTCTCTCCTAGAGAGATAGTAGAAGATGCTGCATTCACAAAGAACTTGGGGAAGGAGAATAGTAGCAGTAAAATTTGTAACAGTGAAAAAAATTGGAAAACACCTAATGTCAATCAACATGGGAGGGATGAGCTATGAGTACTGAAACTATGGGATACCATCAACATCAGAGACAATGCCACAGACCTGGATGGAACAAGAGGGGAAAACCTCAGTCATTATTAGTGGAAAAATACAATCAGCAGGACAAGAAGCACTATGATCACCTGTTTGTAGATGCACCCTGTCCCCAAAGCCACAAAATGTCATATTTCATATTGCAAAATGCCATATTACAAAGGAATATGGAAGGATGCCAACCCAATGGATTAGGGATATTTACTTCTGGGATGAGAGGACTGTGAAGAGGAAGTTTCACTCGGTTGACGCTGTTTGTATTTTAACAAGAAGAATGAATTCATGTAATATTTGTGTAATTTTAAAAATGATGGTACATATACAGTAGAATAAGAACTAACCACTAAAAATGATGATGAAAATCTTTTAAGAAAATAGAGACCATGTGCCTGGAGGGAACCCCAGCTCCTCTTGCCTGAGAACTTTGATTTGGAGGAGGGGCTTCCCACAGGGGTGTGGTAAAGCAGCCTCCTGGGGGCTTCCACGCCCCTGCTTCTCGGTTTCCATGACATGGAAAGTGGAGAGCAAAGCCATTTGCCCCTGAGACTTGGTTTGCTGATCTCCTGGTGGAGCGCACAAGGGCAGGAAGGAGGATCCCAAGGTGGATCCCAGGAGTGACCTTCCCACCTCCACTTTAGCCGGGGCCTCCAGATCAGAGGTTTTCTGGATTCGCCTCTGGAGCGCCCAGAGAGCTGGGGTGCTTGCTGCCAGCTCACACTCGAGAGAAGAGGCCTTCTGGCTGAAAGCACCGAGAGCATCTGCAGCCAGGCGTTGGCGGGAACGGCTGCCTGCTGGCCCCGTTCAGTCTGCGCCCAGAGAAGCTGCAGGCAAAGCTGATGAACACAGAGCCAGGATCCTGCAGGCTGCAGCCAGTTGGTTCTTTCCCTTCCCCCTCCTGCTGCCCTTCTTCCACCTTCCAAACCCTTCCTAGGTTAGGGCTTTCAAGTGGCAGCCAGGAGATGCCTTCCTTCCACCTGGAGATGAGGATGGACCGGGTGTGTGATGCCAATGCCCCCTGCCCCAGGCCCACCCCTGATGAGAGGAGCCAGTCGCTCCTCTACCCAGGCACGTGGCAGCCTCCCAGGGTCCAGTCCTGGCCTCAGAGTCCTCCGGAGGTGGCTTGGGAAAGTCAGTCAAGGAGATTGACAAAGTGGAACTACTGAAAACAAACAAGGCGAAAGCTGCTTTCTGGCCTCTGAGCAGATGGAGCCCCAGAGGAATCAGAGTAAACAAACAAAATACAAATAAATGAATAAACAAAGCCTTCTTTGCAGCAACCACAAAAGTGAGAGATACAGCGAGAGGCCCCTGCTACTCCTTTTGTGTGTGCGTATTTGAGAATTTTCATAACAGAAATGAACAACATGGCCCTCACCCCGTCACCCCTCTGGACCCTGGTTATGCCATCTCTCTGGCTGGGATCACCCTTCCTTGCAGACTTCCTGGATATAAATCCTGTAGATCCCCCAGGGCCCTGTCTAAATGCCACTTTCTCCAGGAAGCCTTCATTGATTCCTCCATCACCCAGTGACAATTGATCATGCCTTCCTGGTTCTTCTTCAATTTTGCTTGCCCCATTCCCATAGCAGCTGTTCAATTCTCACTTACAAAGTGGTTATCTGCATGCTAATTCACCTGTCCGGGCTTGAAGGCAGGGATTCTGTTCCATAAATCTCTTTAACCTCAGGACCGAGCACATGGCCTAGAGCAATGGGAATGGAAAAACGAGTAAGTAGATCAGCCGGTCATTTGTTTCATCTGTCAGGCACCATACCAGGCAGTGATATAACACAAAACAAATACGACAAAGTGTTCTCATGGGCCGTGGGGAGGGGGGCTGCGGTGTGGGAGGTGGAGACAGCCACCTAAGCAGAAAACTGCAGGGAAGGGTTAGTGGTGCAACCATAAGGTGTGGGCAAGGTAGAGGGAAGGTATGAGGGAGACAGGGTTCAATTCTACCTGAGGGAAATGAAGAAAATCTCCGAGAAAGAGGTGATACAACCTTGGTTATATTACTCCAAGTCTGTGGAAAAGCAGGTGCCAAGACAGGATTAGAAATGCAAGAGATCTGTTGGGGAGACGAAGCCGGAGAAGGCAGGAAGAGCCTTCAGACCACAAAGCAAGTCTGGTGCCTGTAGGAGAGAGGAAAGAAAGAACGAGAGGGTGGGAAGGGTCTTGGCCTGCAAGGGCAGTTCCAAGAATGGCGTGGCTAGACCATCGGGGGTCCTTGAGCCAAAGATACCTACCGGGGGAGTCTCACATCTCGTTGGGTGGAGCCCCAGAGCATTCCACTGTGCTCAGTCATTGGCTGTGAGTATGCCACAGAATCCCTGTCTTGGCATGAATGGATGAGACGTTCCAGAAGGGCAGCAGCTGGGGGCATCCTCCGTTATGCTTCCTGCTGCAGGAGATATGAGTGGCATATCTTCACGGCTGCCGCACTTGGTCTTTGTGTCTAAGGAAGTATCAGCAGGCACATAGGCGAGGGAATATGGGAGAGGACTAAAAAGGAAGCTGTTTCAGGATGAGGGAAAGATACCGAAGCGCGAAACAGCATGGCTCGAGTGGACCCATGAGTCGTTCACAGTGGGGAGGGGGTGAACTGCTTGAGAGAAGAGCAGTCACTGAAGTACTAAAGTTGGGAAAATATTAGAGCAGATTTAGGCTTTGGAGAGAAGCCCCCAGCAGCTGCTGGAGGAGGGCTCAGAGGCAAGAAACCTGGAAAGGAGGCCCTGGCAAGCCTCCGGGAGCAATGCCATGAGGCCTGGGTGGTAGGAAGGAGGAGAGAGGGGTGAGTGAATGGAAGGATGATGAATGGATGAGCAAATGAGTGGATGGAAGCGGTCAGATGAATACCAGCCGTCTGTCTCTCTAATGGAAAGTTCTACTGCATTCAAATCCCTGAATTCTGCTGTGTGGAGATGGAAATGAAACAGCTACTCTTTTCCAGCTAAAGCGTTTGCATTACATGAAAATAAACCCTGATATATTTCCAAGGAGGGAAAAAGTGTCTCTCAAATGTCCTGCTCTGCAGAAACACATCAGCACCTGCCCCAAGCCCCGGCTGGTCTCCAGTAGGCCTGCGGTGCTGCGTTTCCTGGGAGCACGGCTCCCCCGGGGTTGTGGCGAGCCTGTCCTTTTGTGCTCCATTCATCTCCAGCGCCAGGTGGTATTTGCCTCGTGGGCTTTCACTGCTGATTTTGTCTTTTTTGCTGGCTTTTCGCGGGCTGCGTCCTCTCAATTCAGCCTTCCACTTGTCCCACTTTTGCTCTCAGCACCACGTTCGTCTCAGTGGCTGGGAGACGACTCAGCAGGTGGAGGTTCTCAGGGAGGCCTGTGGCTCTGGGACAACACTGACCGGTGGGAGCGCTGAGAACAAACATTAAACACAGTGTTAGTGGAGAATGTTGATTAAGCAATATGGAAGTTATCCTTAAAAGAAGGGAAGAAGGGACAGGGACACAGACTGAGGGAGATTGTCGTGTGATGAGAGAAGCAGAAATGGAGGCGCTGTGAGGATTGTCAGCAAACACCAGAAGCTAGAAGTGGCATGGGACAGATTCTTCCCTCCGAGTTTTGGAAGGAACATGGCTCTGCCAACACCTTGATTTCAGACTTTTTGCCTCCAGAACTGAACCCACAAATTCCTGTTGTTTTAAGCCACAAGTTGTGGTCCTTAGCCATGGCAGCCACAGCCCTCGCAGGCTAAGACCGATGTCCAGCGGACCCTAATACTTGGGTCTACCGGCATATGCAGCTGGGGTTGGCTGTTGACTCGTGGTCAGAATTCACTCTAACATTGGGTACTTCTGTTCTGTGCTCTTCTCTGGACTCTCAGATCCCCACGAGCACAAAGCCTCCTCCCTCCTTTTGGGTCTCCAAGCATTTGGGGAATGACCTGTCATTGTGGTGCAACTAAGGGATGTCAGTATCAGTGACTTGCAAAGACTGGTTTCTAATTCCACTGTGGCTATGCTGTGATCCTCTGGCCAGCACATGTCCCTGTCCACTGAATGGAAGGGCCAGCTTCTTCTCACACACATGCCATTCCAGGGTTTGGAGACCACAAGTGTGGCCTATAAAGTGCTTGAAATCCTAAGAACTAGGCCAGAGAAACTTACGGCCAATTCCAGAAAGTGATTAACACTGGGGGAAAAAAATCCAGTCCTTTATTTTTCTTATATTTTTGCCACTTGCAGTAGATAGAATTATGTACCCCTGGGAAAACATGTTCTTAATATGAATCCATTCCTGTGTGTGTAAACCCCATTGTAAACAGGACCTTTTGAAGATGTTATTTTTAGTTAAGATGTAACCAATTGAATCATGATGGTTCTTTGTTTTTTTAAGATTTATTTTTTATTTCTCTCCCCTCCCACCCCCACCCCCGCTGTTGTCGGCTCTCTGTGTCCATTCACTGTGTGTTCTTCTGTGTCCACTTGCATTCTTGTCAGGTGGCACCTGGAATCTGTGTCTCTTTTTGTTGCATCACCTTGCTGCATCAGCTCTCCATGTGTGTGGTGCCTCTCCTGGGTGGGCTGCACTTTTTCACATGGGGCAGCTCTCCTTGCAGGGTGCACTCCTTGCACGTGGAGCAGCCCTATGTGGGGGCACCCCTGCATGGCACAGCACTCCTTTGCACGTGGCAGCGCTGCACATGGGCCAGTCACCACATGGGCCAGGAGGCCCTGGATATTGAACCCTGGACCTCCTATATAGTAGGTGGACACGCTATCAGTTGAACCACATCTGCTTCCCCAGGATGGTTCTTTTTTTTTTTTTTTTTAAGATTTATTATTTTTTTTTTAAATTTATTTCTCTCCCCCTGCCCCTGTTGTCTGCTCTCTGTGTCCATTCACTGTGTGTTCTTCTGTGTCTGCTTCCATTCTTGTCAGCAGCACTGGGAATCTGTGTCTCTTTTTGTTGCATTCTCTTGCTGCATCAGCCCTCTGTGTGTGCAGTGCCACTCCTGGGCAGGCTGTACTTTTTTTGCGTGGGGTGGCTCTCCTTATGGGGCACAATCGTTGCGTGTGGGGCTCCCTCCTACACGGGGACACTCCTGAGTGGCAGGGTACTCCTTGTGCGCATCAGCACGCAGGTGCTCACCACACAGGTCAGGAGGCCCTGAGTTTGAACCCTGGACTTCCCATGTGGTAGGTGGATGCTCTAATCAGTTGAGCCAAATCTGCTTCCCAACCCAGGATGGTTCTTGATCCTGTTACTGGTGGCCTTATAGAGAGAGAAACCATGGGGAGCAGCCAGAAGCTGGCAGTCAATGGAACCTGGAAGAGAAAGGAGAAGACACCGCCATATGCATTGCCATGTGATGGAAAAGCCAAGGAGTTCTAAAGGTTGCAGAGCAGCCAGAAGACACGGACCCTGGGAGGAAGCAAGTTCTCTAGCCTCTGAAACTGCAAGCCAATAAATTCCAGTTACTTAAGCTAACCCATTTTATGATATTTGTGTTAGGCAGCTGGAAAGCTAAGACACCACTCTTCTGTACCTGGGTCTTCCTTCCTGGGCTCTGCCACTTGTCTTTCTCCTGCCTCCTCCCTGCACGTATTTATGACATTATGTAACTGTCGCACATTTGGATTTAATTGACTCTAAGTGTATTGTTTCAAAATCTTTTCCTGACTAGCACATGGTTCCCTGGGTACTAACTCTGCACTTGTGTGGTACTGATGCTGGTGGTAGTAGGGTGTGTGTGTGTGTGTAAGCGGAACTGAGAGAAAGAAACAACCCAGCAAGTGCCAACTGGCAGCCTATCTGGATCAATAATAATAATGATTTCAGAGACTTCCAAAGAACCATTGCCAACTCTTTTGGGTTTTTTTCAATACTATTATCACTGTTATAAAGGGACCCCAAAGGCCCTTTTGCTTAAAGACAGGCCAGAATGCCCCAAATGAGAGGGCTTTTGGTTTTTGCCTTCAAAGGCTCTATCTGTAATGCTTCCCAGAGGGATGGGTGGTTGGTGTTAGGCTTGACATTAATTTTAAGGTCAGGTTTCCAAGGGAGGGATGGCATGGTCTCCTGGGAGCTCATTTTGTGACTGGCAGTCATGTGACCATCTACTCTGCTTTACCCTAAGAATTTCCACCTGACTTTATGAAGATATGTTTTTAAAAATCCAGGGCTTTGTGACAAAACAAAGTAGTGTTTAAGTGCCAAGGATTTTTGAGTTCTTGTTCCTCCCTCTATGCTGTCACTCACTGGGTGTGCATGCTTCTCAAAACCCTCCATCTCTCTGGGCCCCCATCCCCTGTTATGCGGGTTGGGGGGCTGGGAGGGTGGTCTAATGGTGCCTGACAGCTGAGAGTCTGCGATGGCCATTCATTGTAGGGGTAGGGGAGCTACAAGAGGGCATTTGTCTCAGGTGAGAAGACGAAGGCCTGGGAAATCTGTGGAAATCATTTATTCATTCATCCATTCCACAAATATTTCTTGAGGGACTTCTCTGTGTCAGTCATCCAATAGATATGAAATGGGAGCATCATACGTAGTGTAAAACTTTCTAGTGGCCACATTAAAAAAACTAAGAGGAGGCAGTTGACATTAATTTTAATAATATATTTTTATTTAACCCAATATACACAGATATTATCTTTTCAACATGGAATCAATACAAAAATTTCTAATGAGCTATTTGGTGTTCTCTTTTTCATACTAAGACTTGGAAATCCAGTATTATATTTTGTACCTATAGTACATCTCAATTCAGATTAGCTATGGGTTGAGCACTCAATAGCCACAGTTGACTACCAGAAATTGTGTCAAACAGTGTGGTGCTGGAACATTTCCTTGGGAGAATGATGTGAATGAGGAAGCTGTCTGAAAGTCCAAGTAGTAATATTGAGGATGATGGCGACAAGCAGCTGAGGCTCTAGCAGAGGACTCAAATAATGTCCCCTAGGCTTGGACCTCCAAAACCTGGATTTGCATAACAGTAGTGTTGGCTGACAATTGTTGAGGCCTCGTTAGAAGAGAGGCATCGCATGAAGTACTCTTCCTACATCAAATCATGTCCTACTCAAATCTAACAGGTATTACTTTTATACTTATTTTACATAAATGAGGAAACAGAGGCCTAAGAAACTGTAAGTTGCTCCAGACCATATGGCCGCTGGGTGGTGAGCCAAGGAGCCCAGTCTGTGTGAGTCCATCGCTTGTGCTTATATCTACTATTCCATTTACTGTGTCCCTTTGGGCAAGTTAGCCCATCTGAGTCTGTTAACAGCATGTGGTTGCTTCTTAGCAATAAGGGCTGTTGTGAAGGATAAAATGAAAACTGTTTCAAGTGGTGTGAATTGCTCGCTCTACCGCACCCAGGATGCCAAAGAAAAACGGTCATGTCCCTTTGATTCCTCCAGTTTAAATAAAAACCACCCATGAGCTGATTGGCGGGAAGTTCAGGGTCACACTCTTGGGGTTCTCCCAGTCCTTGGGACTTAGAGAGTCCTGAAAGATCTGCCTGGCTCCCCGGCCACCTGCCAATGGCCCTGTGTGTCTCTCAGGCCATGTGGCATGCTAGCCCTCTCCAGGATAGAGCTGTGGGCTCTCACCGAGGTTCGGTCTCCACCACCCTGCTCCTAGCACAGGCCAGTGTGTCCCTCTGAAGAAGGCAACATCACAGGACACTGCTGTCCCCAGTGCTACCTTTTGTGGGTACCCAGAGTTCAGGGCAGCAAATGCACTTAAAATGTTGAACTTTGGAGTTTACATTTAAAAATTGGGACATTTCCCTTAAACATCTGGTTTAATGGTTTCTCTGGGAAAGAATAAAAATATCTGATGACAGTGCAAGTCCACGTGTCTACTAATAACTGGCATTGGGTAGCAGCTGTCTCTTTTAGCCACAGTCCTCGCCACTCCCAGACACTGCAGGAGATGACGATTTTCATTTACTGTCACATTTTCACCACTGGTTTTCATCACAGACACTGCTCTCTCTGGACTCATGTTTCTATAAGATAGAACAAAAGGCGGTGCATTTCCCAAGGCCAGCAGCTTTAGTGTTTACCTGCCTGGCACCTTGTGATACCTGCCCAGGTCTCAGGGTCCAGCCCTTTGGCTGCACACACAGCCCTTCTCCTCGGCCGGCTTACCTCCCAAAGGTGCCAGCACGGGTTCTGGCATCCACCTCTTCAGAACATGCAACCTCCGTTTCTCTTTCCAGTTCTGAAGATCCTCTGAACCACTGAAAATTCATCCTGCTCTCCCACAAGGCAATCTGTGTATGTGAATTTCCCACTGAGGAGGCAGACCTTCGCCCTTGTGACCCCTTTTACCTTTGCTAGGTGGTGGAAAAACATGAACCAAGCCACAGTGGGGAGTTGTCTCCCTAAGAGACAGCCAGGCTATCAAAGTTTAAATCTAAGTCCACACTACTTCTGTGAACTAGGAGAAGCTTCTTGACTTCACTGTGCCTCAGTTTCCAGGTGGGGATAATATATCGGTGCCTGGTACAGTTAGTGTTATGTGAGTGGTTGCTATCCTCTTATGATAACAAGCCAAGTTTTCAGCAGATCAGCCCCCTGTTCTACTTAATCTGACTGGCACATAAGAGGCAGAAAAAATTAACTGTTTTGTCTCTTAATACCGTCATCACAGAGTGCTAAATCTGGGAAAGACTTATGTCATCTTCTTTTGGAGAGTTCCTGATTGCATGTTAAGAACCAAGGGCACCTCTCCGTTTTCCACACAGTGAAACGCTCTCAGGAAAGAGGCCCAACAAAACACTCTCTATTTACCCTGTTGGCTGCTTCACAAAGAGGGAGATGCATGCCATAGAGGACAGCAGATGCCCAGATCCTTTTCACAAGTGAGGAGGCCCAGGCCTGCTCCCAGTGTGAATGCAGGAGAGAGACACAGTCGGGGATGCCTCCCTGCCGTGTACCCAGATCTCCTCTCGGTGGACGCGGCCAGGTTCCACACCCAAGCACAACCTCACAGCTCAAGCCATAGCACGAGCTGGGGCACTGGGCAAACTCTAGAAGGGGACAAGAGGGATTCTGCTTTGCAGAAGAAAACACACACACAACTCAAAGGGATAGATAGGGAAACGGACTTGGCCCAGTGGTTAGGGCGTCCGTTTACCACATGGGAGGTCCGCAGTTCAAAACCTGGCCCTCCTTGACTCGTGTGGAGCTGGCCCACGCGCAGTGCTGACGGCACACAAGGAGTGCCATGCCACTCAGGGGTGTCCCCCGCGTAGGGGAGCCCCATGCGCAAGGAGTGCACCCATAAGGAGAGCTGTCCAGCACGAAAGAATGCCCAAGCCTGCCCAAGAATGGCACCACACACACGGAGAGCTGACACAGCAAGATGACGCAACAAAAAGAAACACATTTTCCCGGTGCCGCTGATAAACATAAAGCTGTCACAGAAGAACATACAGTGAATGGACACAGAGAGCAGATGACTTGGGGAAGGGGGGAGGGGAGAGAAATAAGTAAAAAATAAATCTTTAAAAAAAACAAAACAAAGGGAGAGATGAGTAGGAGGCTGGTGCCAATTCAGCACAGGACAGGCTGCTTTGGGTGCCTGGGGCGAGCAGGTTGTGGAGAGGGTTGGCGGCAGCATGGCGCCATGGGAAGAAGTGGGGCTGGGAGGCGGACCTGCGTTCTGGCTAGCTGAGTGACTTCAGGCAAGCCTTTCAGCCTACTTGTCCTCGGTCTCCTTGGTCAAGGAGGGGACTGTTCCAGACACTCTCTGCAGCCCCTTCTAGTTGTGATGCTCTGTGACCATTCTCTGGCCTCTCATTCTTGGGCGGTCATGCTTGCCACATGCGTGGGCAGCCCCAGTGCTGTCAGAGGCACATTCTAGTCCTTCAAAGCCAGAACTATTGACCATGATACGATACAGTTTCCTATATTGGGTGCGGCTTAAATCTCAGACCCAAATTGCGCTTGATAGAAGCTTTTTCTGTTTTGCTTTTTACAGTAGTGAATTCCATTGCTGGGCACTCCACACTAATGCATTCATTAATTCACTGTTTGATTAATTTGACAAACATTTACTAAACACTTGTCATGCATAGCATGGTGTTGGGACTGGGAAAGGTGACTGAAACAACCCAGAAGCACAAAATTCAACAATTAGCCCATAGGGCATGGCCCTTGACCTCTGCGAACCAGTGGGTCACAGCATCCTGCCATGCTTCTGCTTAAGAATACATGGCATGGCACAACCCGGGTCACTCTACCTTCATGAGTCAGGTGGGGGCAAGAGGTCCCAGAGAGCCAGGCCATCTCCAGCACCATCAGAAGAACTGTGCCAGCCTGACCTGCAATTTCCTTCCACACTAGGCCTCCCCTCCCTTCTTATAGGCCAGTAGAGGGTCTGAAACGAAAATATTGCTAGTGACGTTCCCCAAACCTGTGTGAATCCTGGGCTCTGGCATCAAGAGCTTCAATTCTTTTTCCAGAAGCATGGACAGCCTCCCACTGAGGGAGCCTGATAATAAATGACTTCGTCACCCTGGCTGCTGGGGCCATGACAACCCATCTGCTGGCATGATTCATTAAAACTTTTGACTGCTGATGGAGGCACCATCTCTGGGCTGGAAAGCAATTAATGAGAGTATCTTCCAGCCAATCATTTCTGAAGAATCCTAGAGAGATTGATGCAGAAAAAAGAGAGCAGAGAGGGTCTTCATGGGTCAGTCCTATTGCCTGAGTCCCCTTTGGGTTCCCTGCAGAATCTTCTTCCTCTGGGAAGCCCACCCTAATGAAGTGGAGGCAGGGTGGTGGGAACTAGACTCTCCAATTCTCCAAATGGGGCAGGGGAATGTTTCCTTAGGGGAGGGTTTTTCACTTCTCCCCAGCAGGAGGTGATGTTGAGGCTCCAAGGGGGACGTCAGCCTCTCTCTTCTGGAGCCCATGCAGAGGTGCAGTGATGCCTCCACTCTCCATCTCATACACGGGCATTTCCACCCTTCTCTCTCTGCCTTGCCTAGGACGTGTGTGTGTGGCAGAGCTGCTGGGTGAGGCCTCAGGTCCAAGCAGTGCTCTGCAGCCCACTGTACCAGAAGCCCTCATCTGGGGCAACATGAAACGCTTTCCTGGCCATAAAGAAGGCCGTACTTGGGAAGCGGACTTGGCCTAGTGGTTATGGCATCCATCTACCACATGGGAGGTCCGGGGTTCAAACCCAGGGCCTCCTTGACCCGTGTGGAGCTGGCCCAGGCGCAGTGCTGATGCACGCAAGGAGTGCCGTTCCACGCAGGGGTGTCCCCCGCATAGAGGAGCCCTATGTGCAAGGAGTGCGCCCCGTAAGGAGAGGCGCCCAGCGCGAAAGAAAGTGCAGCCTGCCCAGGAATGGTGCCACACACACGGAGAGCTGACACAACAAGATGACACAACAAAAAGAAACACAGATTCCCGTGCCACTGACAACAACAGAAGCGGACAAAGAAGACGACGCAGCAAATAGACACAGAGAACAGACAACTGGTGTGGGGTGGGGGGGGGGAGGGAAGGGGAGAGAAATAAATAAATCTTTAAAAAAAAAAAAGGCCATACTTCAGTCCCAACTGGCTATGAACATGGTATGCTCATCTCTGTGGTCAGACTCAGAGGGGAAGGAAGGTCACAGACTGAGAACGAACCCCGCCACCTCTGGGAAGACAGAGGCACCAGCCTTCTGGCTTTTTGTGCAGCCCACAGGTCCTGGGATATCAGTGAGTCCCAGCGTGGGCTTCTCACTTGAATGCAGGTGTGCGAATGCTCACGTGCCTCTGTGTGCCCTCACAACCTAGGACAAACTGCCAAGTATGCCACGGACCGCCAGAAACTCGGTGCCTCTTCCCCCACATCTCTATCCCCAGTGCTTCTCTACTGCTTCTGAAACGAAAGTTGCTCTGGACCCATCATCCACACCAAGGTGTAAATGATTGTTGACAGCTTAAACTAGGACTTTTATTAAGAGCGTCTTAAACTTAACAGGCCCGAAGCCTTGAGCTGTGGAAATGAGACAGATACAATTTCAGAGCAGGGAATGAAGGAGGGAGCTTTGGGGTCTTTTGGACCTTCTAGAAATGACCTTTTATACGAACACATTAGAACAGCCTCTCTCTTTTTATGTATCCCCCAAAACTTCCACTTATTGAAATTAGCATTATTTCATTGTATTATTGCCAGGAAGAAAATCAAGTGCAGGTTTCCTCTTGTGGCTGGGCTTGTCATGTGAGCCTGTCGGCACTTGCAGAGATGAAGATGGAGAGGTCCTAGAATTAAGTGGGATCTTGAATTAACCCAAAAATACACTTGGTTGCTTCCAGTGGGTGTTAGTGTTTTTTGTCACCAGGAAGTGGAGATGGCTCAGTGAGAGGGGTCAGGCTGAAGAAATACTGAATAAGTGTAGCTAAGAGAGGAGAGGGTGGGCAAGAATTGGGGTGGTACTCCTACCAAGAGATGGCCTGAGAGTTCAAGTTCTGCTTTCCCTACAAATTCACCACAGGATCGTAAGGAAAATCTCCCATCTCTCCGCATCTGTTTCTTTTGCACATCCATTCAGAGACTCTTTCTTGACCTCTTCTTTCTATGTGGGAATGTGGTGGCAATCAGGAAAATTTCATGTGATAAGTACTTTGAATTTTGGCAGGGGAGATTTATGTTACTTAATTTGGAAGCCCAGGTAGTTCCCTGAGCCTGCTGGAAGTTCACTGTCCTAGATTTTTGTCTGTGTTTACTCATGTGCTTAGAACAGCACCTAGCACATTCTAAGGACTCAGTACACATATGTGGAAGGAGTGAATGAATATAGACTAAAAAGGGTCCTTCAAAGCATTGTCTAATTCAATTGATGAAACAATATCTAATGTATTCACAATAAGGAAAACGTGACAAAGGAGCTGTTCTGGTTTGAGTTTGTGCTTGGAGTGATAGAAAAGTTTTGGTAATGGATGGTGGTGACAGTAGCACAACATTGTATGCAATAACGCCATTGGATTTTCTATCTGAATGTGGTTAAAAGGGGCAATTTTAGCTTATATATGTTACTAGAATAAAAATTAGGAAAAAACACAACCATCAAGCTGTACAACACAGACAGTGAATGCTAATATAAACTATTGACTATAGTTAATAGTACAATTTTAATTAATTAATTTATTTATTCCCTCCCTCCTTCCACCGAGATGGTTCCCTCCTCTATCTGCTCATCTTCTTTAGGTGGCACTGGAAACCAAACTTGGGACTTCCCATGTGAAGGGCGGGAGCCCAACTTCTTGAGCCACATCTGCTCCCCCCAAACATTTTTTAAAAAATACTACATTTTTTTTTTAAGATTTATTTCTTTATTTATCTCCACCCTCCCCCCATTGTTTTGGGGGCTTTTTTTGTACTCGCTGTCTGCTTTCTGTGTCCATTTGCTGTGTGTTCTTCTAGCCTGCTTGTCTTCTCTTTAGGCAGCACTGGGACTCTCCAGAGTGGGAGAGAGGCACTCAATTTCTTGAACCACCTCAGCTCCCTGGTCTGCTGTGTCTCTTATTGTCTCTCCTCTGTGTCTCTTTTTGTTGCATTATCTTGCACCAGCTCTCCGTGCAAGCCAGCACTCCTGCATGGGCCAGCATGCTGCATGGGTCAGCATTCTGCCCTGACCAGCATTCTGCATGGGCCAGTTCTCTGCACGGGCCAGCTTGCCTTTGCCAGGAGGCCCTGGGAATTGAACCCTGGACCTCCTATGTGGTAGATGGGAGCCCAATCACCTGAGCCACATCTGCTTCCCTGCAAACCTCTTTTTAATTTTTTAAATTTTTATTAAAGTTAATAGATCACATAGAATGCTACATTAAAAAAAACATGAGGTTCCCATATAACCCACAACCCACCCCCATCAATTTTGCAAATCGTATTTTTTTGAAGATACATACATCACAAAAAAGGTTCATTATAAAAAACATAACAGGTTCCTGTATACCCCCCACCCCCCCACCCCACTCCTCCCACACCAACAACCTCCCCCATCATTGTGGCACACTCATCACACTCAGCAAACACATTTTGGGGCACTGCTGCGCCATGTAGATAATAGTTTATGCTGTAGTTCACACTCTCCCCTGGTACATTCAGTGGGTTATGGCAGGATATTTAAGGTCCAGCATCTGACCCTGCAATATCATTTTGGATAACTCCAAAGTCCCCAAAATGCCTCCTCATCACATCTCTTCTTCCTTCTCCTACCCTCAGCAACTACAGTGATCACTTTGTCCCCATCAATGATACAATTACTTCTATTAGTAGTCACAAAAGTTTTATAGTAGAATATCAGTAAGTCCTCCCTAATTCATATTTTATTCCTCCGTTCTGTGGGCCACAAAACTTTTTACTACTATTCTCTCATCAATTGTAACAAAGTAATTCATTAATGCAAAATGTTAATCAGGGAGATAGTATACAGAATCTCTGTATTTTCTGCATGATTTCTCTGTGATCCTATGTCTCTAATTTTTTAAAATTCCTATTTACAATAGCAACACATACAAAAAAAAAAAAAAACAAACATAAAAGGAGCTGCAAAGGAGCTGCTCTGGTTCAATGGTGTGTGTGAGTGTGCTCTCTCACTCCCCACCCCCATTTCTAATTTACAAATAAGAAAATTGGAGCAAAGAGCGACTATGTGACTTGTGGAGCTGGTTCAGCCACAGTGACCCTCTCTTTCCAGTAATCTTTCCCTCACTCCACAGTTTAGTGGACTGCAATGTGAAGTCCCCCACCCCCTTTCTTAACCAGGACAGCCCTGCCTTTATCTGCTATGTTCTGTTAACCTTCTGCATATGCTTTCACTTGGGGAAAGGGTTCCAATGCTTAAAAAAAAAAAAAAAAAAAAAAAAAGATGTTTGAAGACTATTGCTGGAGGTGGGAGAAAATATTCCATTTAAGACAGATGTTGTTTTTTAGGGCATACAACTTCCCTTTAGAAGCTGACTTTCCTTTTTTTTTTTAAAGATCTATTTATTTATTTATTTCTCTCCCCTTCTCCCAACCCCCTCCCCCAGTTGTCTGCTCTGTGTCTATTTGCTGTGTTCTTCTGTGACCACTTCTATCCTTAACAGCGGCACTGGGAATCTGTTTCTTTTTGTTGTGTCATCTTGCTGTGTCAGCTCTCCATGTGTGCAGTGCCATTCCTGGGCAGGCTGAACTTCCTTTCGCGCTGGGCAGCTTTCTTTCGTCCTGGGCAGCTCTCCTTACGGGGCGCACTCCTTGCGTGTGGGGTTCCCCTACACGGGGGACACCCCTGCGTGGCACGGCACTCCTTGCGCACATCAGCACTGCGCATGGGCCAGCTCCACACAGGTCAAGGAGGCCCAGGGTTTGAACCGCAGACTTCCAATGTGGTAGGCTGACGCCCTATCCATTGGGCCAAGTCCGCTTCCCTGACTTTCCTAAAGAAGTCAGAACAGTCACATACAATGCAGGGACTAGACCTGCACACCATTCCCTTCTGCTTCTTTTTTGGGCAGGGGGTTGTTCATGTGGTGATGTGGGGAGGACACCCTGCCTTCCTGACTAGCCTTGACCTGTCTCTGAGGCTCTCCCTGCATCCTGCCTGCAGGCTGCTGAAATGGCCTCCTGATTGCATTTCTCTCTTCAGAAACAGGGTTTCTCCCATGATACCTGCCCTCTCCTAACTTTGTAGTCTAACTACTGCCATTTCCCATTACAAGCCTCACCCTCTGGCTAAACCAAACCACTTATCCTTTCCTGAACTCTGCCCTGTACTCTCTCAGATACATAGATCACAGAAAATGTTACATTAAAAAATACAAGAGGTTCCCATATACCCCCCTCTCCACTCCAGCCCCACTCCTCTCACATCAACGACCTCTTTCATCAGTGTGGCACATTCATTGCATTTGATGAATACATTTTGGAGCACTGCTACACAGCATGGATTATAGTTTACATTGTAGTTTACACTCTCCCCCAGCCCATTCAGTGGGTTATGGCAGGATATATAGTGTCCTGCATCTGTCCCTGAAATTTCATTCAGGACAACTCCAAGTCCTGAAAATTCCCCTACATCACACCTTTTTTTCCCTCTCCCTGCCCTCAAGCAACTCCTGTGGCCACTGTCTCCACATAAATAATACAGTTTCTTCCACTGCTGGGGTCACCATATTTATATTTCTATAGTAGAATACCAGTAAGTCCACTCTAATCCATATTTTATTCCTCCATCCTCAGGACCCTGGGATGTCAGTGTCCACTCCACCTCCAACTGTCCTCTCTCTTGATTAAATTCTTGTTCCATCCATGGTCCATAGAAAATGCCACCAACTCCAGAAAGTTGACTTCCAGAAAGACTGAAATGAATCTTGTCTTCAGTCCCAAGCTCTTCACTTGGGTCTCTTCCTAGCCCTCCTCACCTTGTGCATTCTGGTGTGAGTTTCCTCCCTCCCCTACTGCACTGTGAATATCGAGGACAAGGACTATGGGTCCTTCAACTACAGTCCTCTGAAGTGCCCAGCAATGGGTTTTGACACAGCAGATGCTCAATGCATGTTTATCAATTGAATTTTACAGACAAGGAACCCAGGATACATTCTGGGGGGGTAGGGAGCATGTGGGCCTGTTTGTGGGGCAGCTGAATATCAATAAAAGATGGCGCTTGCTGCCAGCCTTGGTGTGGATGAGATCCCTGCAGCCCACACCAGGCCCACAGAAGGACAGTGTCACGTGCCTGGAACCAGACAAGGCACTGACCACGTGGTCTCCCCCTCGTTACATTCAGGAATCCAGGAATCAAAGGATACAAAAACCCAGGGGCATACACAGTAACTGGTGACACTTTGCAATTTGCACATGCCATCCTCGCAAATGCAGACACACATATTCCTCTTCACAGCTGGGCAATCTGGCCCTTTCCACTGAAAGGAGCTGGACGGATGTTCATCACTTCCTCATAAAGAGAGAGCATCAAACAGAATCCACTTTTTATATTTATAGAAAGAGAACTAAGAATGAGCATGTCCCTTCCCTGTTTCCTGTGCTGTTCTAGGTATCTGACAGACACAGGAGCACACTTCCCAAAGGCCTGCTCACACGGCTGTGTGGCCCGCTCAGATCCCCCCATCCCACTATTCTCTGCAGACATAACAACCAAGGCAGTGGCTCAGCACGGGAACATGGGCACGCATGTGTGCATGCCGGGGCCTTGCACGCATGAGTGTGCACCTGCATGTGTAAATGTGTTAGTGGGTTTGAGTCTGTGTCTGTAATTCTTACCCCACTTCCCACAAAACGCAGGCCCCACATTTAGTTTTGCCTCTCTGCCATCGCACACTCACTCTACCCTTCAGTCTTGACACTGGGAGTGTCCTCTCTGCCTGGACTATTAATAAGAGTCGTGAACTTCCCCTGCCTCCCTTTGCCAGTGGGCGGATGGCAGTTTGAGTGGTGATTAAGCCTTTGTCAGGACTCTAATCAAAGTGGCCCATAAAAGGCATCATACCCTGACGTTGTTAGAGGGTCTAGGGCCCTGGAGGCTGGAAAAAGGGGAGGGAAATCTTTAAACAAAGGAGCTGGGTGAAGCGACACATTGTCACGTGACCTATCTGCTGAGGTTACAAGGCAGTGAGCACACACACATGCACACATGCACACACACACATCTCCCATCTAGAACTCAAGCTGTCTCTGAGATCTTTTTCTCCTAGACAGCTTCCCATTCCTCATTTTCCGTCTCCAACCTCCCGAGAGGCAGCTGTCCATTTTGCAGGAGAGAAAACAGACGGCCTGTTTGTGCAGAGCACCTGACCACAGAGCAAGCCATCTCCCCAAGGACTCATTAGCTAATCCGTGTAGGGCTAATGGTCTCCACTGGAGCGGGCAGGGCCGGGCACATGAAAGCCAGGCAGATGCTGGTGTAGAAGAACGAATAGAGAATTTCAGGGGCCAATAATGATGGAGCTGAGCAGTTTAGGTGGGTCACCTCATTTCTTCCTGATGGCCCGGTAAGTTAGGGACAACTAACATGAGCCCTACTTTACAGAAGTGAAAACTGAGGCCAAGGATCTTTGAGTAACTGGCACAAGGTCAAACAGCCAGGAAATGGTCGAAGCAGGATTTGAAGTACAGGCAGTCTGATTCCAAAGGCTGGCTTCTTACCCATGATATTGGACAGAAATTGAAAAGCAGGCTGCCACTGGGAGGAGAGGGATAGCCCAGACCCTTTGCAGACAACTCAAGCCCGGGGTTATAGAATTGAACTTCCATGTTCATACTTCTCCATGCCCCTCCAGCCTACAAATGCCAAGCCTGGGCCAGCCCCAGACCATCCACCTCTCCAAAGCCCTTGCCCAAATGCTGGTGTTGGAAGAACTAAAAGCCTGTGGATAAAAGTAGCTGGCAGCGTGCGCCCTGTAAGGAGAGCTGCCCAGCGTGAAAAAAACTGCAGCCTGCCCAGGAGTGGTGCCGCATACATGGAGAGCTGACGCAACAAAAAGAGACACGAGAATAAAAGCAGACACGGAAGAACACACAGCAAATGGACACAGAGAGCAGACAACTGGCGGGTGGGGGTGGGGGGGGAGATAAATAAATAAAAAATAAATCTTTAAAAAAAAAGAAGTAGCTGGTAGATGTCAGATACCACCGTGAGGCTGGGGGTGTGGTGCTGAAGAAGGGAAATTGCAAGAATCATTGCAGCTCCATTTCGGGGGACTCTCTGGCTATGACATGTACGTGACGATAGACAAGTGGAGCAGGAGGGCTGGAGAGACTGAAGTGGACAGGCCCCTCCTGGCCTGCCCCATTGGCAGGGTTACTTACATTAACTGGTTTAAGCCTCAAACAGACTTAACAATTACTACACATCCAGCAAAATTAACATTCAGAGGGGTGAGGTAAAGTTTTCAAGCTTACTTAGCTTATAAGTGAGAGGACAAGGTGGCAGACATTGTCAGGTTGGCTAACCCAATATCCATTCTCTCTCCTTTCTCCCTAGTCTGTCTCAACTAGAATGGCTGAAATAATTTAGGGCTTCTCACTTTCCCAGCCTCCCTTGAAGCTAGGGAGTCACGTAGGTGACAAGTCTCTGCTCAAAGAAATGCAAGTACCAGTCACTGCTTCGCCTGATAAGAAGCAGCCACAGCTGCTTTGAATGGGAATCAGATGCAGGGAAGGCCAAAGAATCACAGTCTTCAGTCCTGACATCACTCAGCTGCTGAGTCACTGGGAGCTGCCTACGCCAGACTTCATGTAGCATGGGGAAAAGAAAGCTGCGTTATGTTATTCCCATTATTTACAGAGTTCACGCCCACGTCGCATCTCCAGTGAGGAGAGCAAGGCGTATGTACTTTATTTAATCACTCCTAAGAACATGTTTTGTGGTCTTCAGGTGTTTTACAAATCGGCAGGCAAACTAAAATAGCCACTGGCTACCCGTCCCACCCCCGCCATTTCTAAACATTGTATCATTTTTGAAATCAGGGTGCACCTAATATAATTAATGGTATTTTGGATTTGAAAAAAAAGCTCCATTTTAAAAGATCCTGTGAAACTTACTGCTGGACCCACCAAATTTCTGGGTTCTCAAAAGGTAATGTCCCCTGCACTCATTTGCCTGTACCAAATGGAGAGAAAAATAGAAGGCCAAGGCCTATCTCCAGGAACAAAAGGCACAGATGCGCTTAAACCAACACAGGCCCTAGCAAAACTCCCATTGCTTAGAGAACTAGGTCCTTCTGCAATATTCTAACACCATTTATATCAAAATATATTTATGTTGCTATTAAAACTTTTCTCAAATTGTCTTTGGAGCCTGCCAAACATCCTTTTGGAGACTGATGTTTGGAGACAGTCAAAAGTCATCTTTGGTTAAATATTGTGAATAAAGTGAAAGATCAAAACAAAGCATATGGTTTGCTTTCATAGAACTTTTTTTCTTTAAAGATTTATTTAATTTAATTTATTTCTCCTCCCCACCCCGCCTCCACCCCACTCCCCCTGTTGTCTTCTCTCTGTGTCCATTCACTGTGTGTTCTCCTGTGTCTGCTTGTATTCTCATTAGGAGGCTCCAGGAACCGATCCTGGGACCTTCCGGAATGGGAGAGAGATTACTCTCTTGTGCCACCTCAACCCCTGTTCTGTTACGTCTTCTTATTTTCTCTCCTCTGTGTTTCTTGTTGCATCATCTTGCTGCACCAACTCTCTGCATCAGCTGGCACTCCTGAGCAGGCTGGCTTTCCCACGCTGGGTGGCATTCCCACACAGGGTGGCACTCCTGGGCAGGGCATTGAGCCCTGGACCTCCTATATGGTAGACAGGAGCCCAGTTGGTTGAGTCACATCTGTTCTCCTTTCACAGAACATTTTAATGTTTGGAGAAATGGATCACTAGAACCAGTGTGTTGCCTTCCCAGATTACTTTGAATAGCACCCACTTAAAGATAAGAATTCAAGCCTTTTTTTTCTTTTTAAATCCCCCACTCCTCCCATCCCTCAAGGCAGAGGTAGGTGGAACAAGCATGTATCTTTAGTTCCGTCCATTTGTGAAAATCTCAAACCACAGATACATTCATTTGAATTCTTTTACTCTTTTAGCAAATATAGTCAGCTTTGGGCTGGTATTTCTATATTACTTTGCGTAGATCTCATTCCTCAATTTTTTATTTGTCTGGTCCAAGATAGACTCAAAGTTTTGGAGCACATTCTACTCTCTTTGTCTTGTCTGGTAAACACTGGGGCACAGTCTCTAGGCCCTCAGTGTTGACTAAGATGGTTCTTCGGTAAGGCTAAAGCTGCAGGAATGACTGGACAGATGCAGGACAACAATTGCTGGGACTTTTCAAACTCTTATCAGTCCCAGGTGGGACTGGGGTATTATACCATCTGGCATCAGAAATGCCCTATGACTCCCTTTTATCCCCATCCCTCGCCAACCTCTGGCAAGGCAAACTGGCAAGAAATGGAAAGTATTCTCAATCTTTTATTCTTACCAGGGCAGAGGTACAGAAGAGTCACTCCAACATTAGATAAGATTGTCTAGATTTGCCAGGATCCCCCGGGTCCTTCCCTCTGTCTCTGGGCAGGACTGTTTCTAGACTGAGTGTAAAAACTACCAGAGAAGAGAGAGAGGAATCTCTTCCCTGTTTTCAAAATCCCCAGAGAGTCCTCAGCTGGGCGTAGAATAAGTCATCATACTAGTAACAGGTACAGTGGCAAGGGAAAGAAGCAACAAAAGCTGTGTGATCACACGGACTATGTGTGTGCATCGTCAACAGTGCATTTCAACTTGCTCCGGTTTGCCCTCACTTAATCAAATTCAAACCCAACAGCTTGAAGCGCAATTTTAAAATTATGAGCAACGTCAAATGTCTCACACACGCCACCTTTGTGCTTTCTTGGCTGAGCTGTTATGTGCAGTTGATTTCAAGAACAGAGCTCACTTTTGCTCTTACTTCTGGAAGGGGCATGTATAGGTGTTTGATTTTGGCCATAAGGGAGAGGCATTGGGAGTGGGGGACTATTTTGTGACCCAAGGAGGAGCAGAGTTGACCATCACCTACACTTGACTGGTTTCAGGTGAAAATAACAAGACATCCACAGAATCCAGAGAGGACCATGCTCCCGATGGGCAACCAATTTTCACACTTAACCCCCTAAAATAACCAACTTAAAACACATTAATGAGAAAGGGATATTTTACTGAATATTTATCAGGAAGATGAAGACTCACTCACACTCTACCCAGGGTAAAATTGAGAATAAAATGCCCCATAGACATCTGTGCTTCCCTGCTCTCCCCAAGTCCTCCTTCCCTGCCAGCTACCCACTTTTTTTCCCCCTCTCCACCCCCTCCATCTCTAAACCCTGCCCTTGTTTATAATATAAAGTTCATCAAAACAAAGGTTGGTCATTAGGTGGGCCACAATCACCTGTGTTGTTCCTCAACCCTCCCCCCAGGATGTCAACTTCCCTCTAAGACTCTCCACCCCATCATGTTCCCACCTAGATTCCTTCAAGTATTTTATCAAAGAATTAACCCAGTAAACCAGATCTGTTCCAAGGAGGGATTCTACTAGAAAGTAAGTTATTTCCCATACTGAGATGCCAGCCTACTAAATGCTATTAACACTAGGAACTCACCAATCCTAACAATAACCGGGTGAGGGCTACTGTCATTCCTAGCACACTGAAATGGCAACGGGGCTTAGAGACCTTCAGAGACTCACCTGAGCCAAGACACGATAGACGAGGACTCCACCCCAGGCCTGTCTGACCCGTCAGTGCCCTTACCCACCCCCAACCTGCAGTGCAAAGGCGGTGGGCCTGGGAAATGGAAAATGGTGAGGCTGCAAAGGGGGCATGTGGGGGTGGCTTCCTCGACCTTCCAGGCAGCATCTATTCCCACCATTCCAGCAGCTCCTGCAGAGCCATCTATGAACCGCCTTTGACTGAGAAGGTCCTATCTCCTCCCAGGCCATCCTGCCCACAGATGAAATGCAAGAGATGTCCTTACTCTGTTGCTTACAGAGGCTAAGGGACTTGCTAAGGCCACATAGCTGGAAAAGTGCTAGGAGGATCTAACCTCTAGGTGATGCTTGAAAGCATGGCACCATGATGCCTCTCTAAAGTACAGAAGGAATTCTGTCTAGTTCTGGGCTACATTTAAGTGAGAGAAGGGGCGTTTTCCTTCCTTTTCAAAATGACCACAGAAAGCCACCAGCACCCAAGCAAGGATTAATTCCACATCTGATTAGTTAGACTGACTGTATAGGAGTAAGGGTGTGTGGGGGGAGGAGGAAGTTCTCTCTCTCTACCACCCTCCTAATAGTCCCCTGGCCACTAAGGGGAGGCAGGTTCTGCCATTTATTAGGGGTCATCGAAACCTCTTTTAGGTTACACGGATGTTACATTTCATTCCATTTCCACCCTGCTGCTTGCCCAGCCAGCCAAGAAAGCCAGGGCCTCTTCTTTCTAAGCAGGCCCAACAAAATGCTCCGTGCCTTTCGCCTCAGGCTTGGCAGGCGGTTTGTGGTGAGATCTGGATGTGGGAGGCAGACTACAAACCCAAGTCCTGTGCTGCAACCCAGCTCTTGAAACAAGTAGTACTAAGGCAGTATGATGATTTCCATTTTTCAGTTTGCCCCTTATGTATTTAGCTCCTGTAGAGAGGGAAGAGAACAGGAGTGGTTGGCAAGACAGGATGTGGCCACTCCTTAGGTCCTGGTTTTGTGATATCATAACCTAGAGTGGCCACATATAATCCATACCAGGATACTTCTGAGAGTAAAGGGGCACTATTAATTATTCCAGGAAGAGGTGTGATATTGGATCACCTCAAGTAAACTGAGATTTGTGGTTACCCTATCAAAACCATCAACTGGGTCTTAACCCACTATAGCTTAATTACATAGAAACTTTACTTTTTCATGTAATAGCTAGGTAAGAAAACTTAAGTGTAATAGCAATAAATAATTAATGAAAATTACCTATACTTAAAGGTTCTTAAGAAGACAGAAATAAAAGATAGGAGGCAGAGCTATTAAAAAGTTAATATATTCTGCTTGTGTCTACTATTTTGAATGCTCATAATAGTGCTTATGTCTACTCTTTTTTTTTTTAATTGACTTTGTAATAATATTACATTAAAAATATATATATGAAGTCCCATTCAACCCCACCCCCCCACCCCACCTCTCCCCCCCCCCAGCAACACTCGTTCTCATCATCATGCCACATCCATTGCATTTGGTAAGTACATCTTTGGGCACCTCTGCACCTCATGGTCAATGGTCCACATCATGGCCCATACTCTCCCCCATTCCATCCAGTGGGCCCTGGGAGGATTTACAATGTCCGGTGATTGCCCCTGAAGCACCATCCAGGGCAGCTCCATGTCCCAAAGACGCCTCCGTCTACTCTTTTGAGTGCTTATTTGCGTAAAGCACTTGATCGCTTACAAAGTACTTTGATGGGCATACTCTTACTTAAGAAGCCTATGAGGCAGGTAATAGGTTCAGCACTTGATTAAGGCCACACAGCACATAGCAGATGCAGAACTCGAATCCAGGATCTGGGCTAGCCCAGTGCTCATTCCCCAAACTACACCACATCCTATCACAGTATCTGCTCTGAATGGCTACCAGCTCATGCTAGAATACCTGGGGGGAAAAAAGGGGACAGTATGAAATTAGGCTAACGGGAAGTAGCAAACCAAAGAGAATATTTGTGACCTGAAGCAAAGCCAGTTATTAGCACCATACATAATTCAAAACAGAAGTATAGAGCTGGTCCATTTATTTTTTTGAAACTATCCTGAACTAGATAGAAAACTGCTTTTCCCTAACATGGTTTATCAGTTTCCCAAGATTCTGCATTTGACATGTAAATTAATTAGCAAAGAGTTGAAATCCAAAATTTAAAACAGTGGTTCTTAACTGGAGTTGGGGGTGGCACATACCCTCAAAGGGGCATTTCAAAATGCATAGCAGCACCTAGTTGTGATTAGGTGGTGAATCGCCCTCCTTTACTTCTACCTTCTCTGTATTAGTCAGTAAAAGGGATGCTGGTGCTAAGTGCCAGAACTTTGGTGGCTTTTATAAAGGGTATTTGGGATAGAAGCTTACAGTTACCAGGCCATAAAGCCTAAGTTACTTCCTTCACCAGAGTGTTGCCATGTGTTGGAGCAAGATGGCTGCCAATGTCTACGAGAGTCCAGGCTTCCTCTTCCTCTTTGGCTCTGTGGTCCCAGCTTCTTCCAATATCAGCTGCAGACCAGGGTTAAGTTTTGTTTCTCTCCTGGGGTTCTCTTCTCTCCAGGCTCAGCTGCTCTGCTCTCTCCACAAGGCCAGCTATAAATTATCAGGCAAACGGCTCTCCTCCTGGGGCCTCTGCCTTGTCTAATGGAGCCTTCTCTCTTTCCTCATGTATCTGCTTGTGTATTTACTTCCCAGGGCTCCAGTTCAAAACTCCAACTGTCTCCTCTGCCTTGTCGTTTTCTCTGTGAGTCCCAGTGCACCAAGGGGGCAGGGACTCAATGTCCTACTGATGTGACCCAATCAAAGCCCTAGCTATAATTTGACCAAGTAAAAGTGAAATCTCTGAATTCAATACAATCTAAGGGTACCACTAGCCCAGAAGAACAAAAGTTTACAATCAGTATTTCTTTTTGGAATCAATAATATCAAACTGTCACACTCCTCTTTAAGTCAGTAGATTTTATTGACAGAGGATCAAAGGTAACCAGAGTCAGTGACTTCCAGTTCAGACACACACCTATGTTGTGTAGTCCATTGGGCTTCTGTGGCCTGGCCAAGGGGTAATTCACGTAGCGCTTGCTGCTCTCCAATGCTGCAATCAATAGAACGTCTAGGAGGGCTACAGATCTGCAAATCTCGTCTCAAGGAATTAGAACCTTGGTGTATGCATCCCAAATATGATGTTCCTGCTCAAAACAGTGATGCCATGACCACATGACACAGCATGTACACAGTGACTACACAGAACACATTGAAATGGGTTTGGAGATTATATAGCTAATTTATTCCTTGCTCTCCCCAGCCAGTCAAAGGCATTTCTTCCCTTAAATTAAGATAATTTAGGGAAGCGGACTTGGCCCAATGGATAGGGCGTCGTCCGCCTACATGGGAGGTCCGCAGTTCAAACCCTGGGCCTCGACCCATGTGGAGCTGGCCCATGCGCAGTGCTGATGCATGCAAGGAGTGCTATGCCATGCAGGGGTGTCCTCTGCGCAGGGGAGCCCCACGTGCAAGGAGTGCACCCTGTGAGGAGAGTCGCCCAGTGCGAAAGTGCAGCCTGCCCAAGAATGGCGCCGCACACGGAGAGCTGACACAGCAAGATGACCCAACAAAAAGAAACACAGATTCCCAGTGCCGCTGGTAAGGACAGAAGCGGTCACAGAAGAACACAACAGTGAATGGACACAGAGAGCAGACAACTGGGGAGGGGGGGAGAAGGAATAAATAAAATAAATAAATAAATCTTTGGGAAAAAAAAAGATAATCTAGTTAACAAGTGAGGTCAGGGAAGTACAAAAAATCCTGCTATGTACAACCTAACCAGAAAATATCAGAGGATCAATAATAAGGAACTTGATTCAAACTTTTCATGGTTTGATAGAAGTATCGATGTTTCCAAGAGTAAACTCCCCAAACTGCCAAAAACAAAGGGTTCTTATGGGCCATATTCACTAAGGATCTAAAGAGAATAATGTAGAATTTAAGAGAACAAAGTTCTCCCCCTCTGAGATTCTAAGAAGGATCCAGTTTTGTTCAAGTTATAATCTCATGTGGCTTAAAGTAGTCAACTGGGCATTAAGGGAAGGATTCCTTATCCTTTATTTGGGTGGCTTTAAATGGGCAACTATATGTATGTCAAGATTGAATCAAGGTGCAAAAGCATTGGGGGGATCCTAGAGCCCAAAGTGAACCACTTCTCTCTCTCCTCAGCTGAATTGACCAATGTTTTCTCTTGGAGATCCATTTTCAATCAAAGCCCAGCACTGAAGAACTCTGCTAAAGAGCACTGCAAATTAGCAGCAATCCACAGGTGTGTGAGACTTTTATGACAATAACATTTGCAAAATTAAGTGTATCAAAGACGTTCTCTGAAAGGACATGGGAGATGAGCACCAAGAAGTGCATGACACCAAGGGAAGAGGTGTTAGAACTTAGAGAAGGAATGGGGAAAGAAAAAAAGAATAGGTACTCTGCTATTTTCTTATTTTAGAAAGGAAGCATCATTCAGAGAGAAAGGAGATTGAGGTAGACATGAGTATTAAGGAAGAATTTTTTTAAGACAACCGAATTTTGTCTCTCTGAACATGAAAATAGAGACTAATAAAATGTTATAATCCTAACTATTAGTGGTGAATTTCCCTTTTTTTTTTTTTTAAGGCTAACTGATATGGCAGAGGCCAGGCCAAAAGGGAATCTTTTCTTCATGGGACTATAACTCTCCAATTAACATGGGTAGATAGGGAAACTGTGCCCTTCCTCCCACCCTGCTTGAAGAAAACCAAATAAATACACAGCTGGCATAATGTAGTGACTAAAAAAGCTCAAGTTAAAAGAAAAATGAGTCAGCCCTTCCCCACTAGTTTCCCAGCCCAGCTTTCTCCTGGTAGGAAACAAATTCCATCCACTTGATCAGTGTAAGTTGTGACTGCTGTTGGAAGATCAGATGAAGGACTCCTAGGAGGGACTGAGAAAACTCACCAATGACTACACAGTGGTTCAGAATTACAGTTATGACTTCACGAGGGCCGCAATCCTCACTTCCGCTATACCAGGTTGGGCTAAAATCTGTTTTCCAGAAACTTCAAAGTATGTAATAGAATATACTGAGATCAATGACCACAAAAGATCAGAAAATAACAATGGCTCTTTATAAACCTTTATGACATCAAAATAAATCATCCCTTTTAATATATATGCAGATATTCATTCCACAGAGAACTGGGTGAGATTCACTTCTACAGAATCTGCAGACTCTCTCCAGACTTCCTGCTTTCCCTTGAATGGGCTCCTCCACGCTGTTCTTTATGGAACTCCCAGCACTGCAGCCATGACAGCACAGCTCAGCTCTCTTTGATCCCCCACACATTCCATGACCTAGATCATATCCAGCTGGAAATAAGAACAACATATTTAGAAAGGAATCAAGCCATCTTCAGACCCCTGCTTCTCTGGTGAGATAAGCTTTAATGAAAATGGTTCTCTTCCTTGGTAGCCATGCTTGGACATGCACACCTTCCCACTGCTGACTGTTTTAAGAGTTAAATTCCAAGTAGCTCCTCATCTCAATGCTAAGAGCTTCTCTAATAAAAGGCTGCAAGCATAGTATGCAGTTTTTGCTGTTCAGTTGACATGCAAGGCTTAAAGGCAGAAAGCTTCCAAACATGAAAGCTGGATACAAAAGTCACTACTTATGCAGCGTCATAGGCATTCATGATGTGAGGAACGAGGTCCAGAAATCCTGAAATGCTTATCAGTCTAGTCTGTTTATATTAAGTTAATTGAGAACATTTAAGAATTAAGCTGTTTAAAGGCTGTTTTTATTGGTCAACCCACACAAATTGCATGTTGTATTGCTTATTTTTGGTTAAGGGCAATTTCAGTAAATTATAACATTTTGCAACTAAAGGAACAGACTCTTTAGCTCTATTTTAGCCCTTCAATGGATTAATCTGAATGAACAATGTAATTGAAACCACCAAGCACAGGAATTTCCATTATCAAATTACCTATCTGATTAAATTGATAATGGCAATAAATAATAGTGTAGGGAGCTTCTGCTGTGTTAGAAATTAAAACACAAAAAAGAAGACTGCAATAAGTAGTCTTTGTGGCTGTGTTTACAGCAGATGATTTCAATCATCAGAGCACGTGGCAGGTATTAGGGAGTACTTACTAAATCATCCACATCACCACCTTCTTCAACTCTGGCTGCATCTTCATCTGGTTTTTCTTTGGGGGCCAGAAACTGTAAATGAATAGAAAGTCAGTCATGACACCAAATGATGCTTTCACCTCTTCTGATGGAGGGAACAATCTGCTAGCATTGCCAGAGGCAAACCTTAGAAGACTTGCTTGCAATGTTTTGTTGCAAATGACACCAAAGAAATATCATTTGGACACATTCTCCTTCACCTCATTCTAAATTTGAGAGGTCCAATTCTCAAGTTCAGTAGATCATACTCAACAATCAACTTCCTGTGGAGGGAGAGGAAATGGCATTGCTCAAGACAGTGAGTACGTGCAGGGGCCTCAGACAGGCACTTTCCATCTCTATGTCCACAGGAGACAAGGTGGCTTCTGATATTAAGAAAGCAAATACCCCAAACCAGTATGTCTTGAATTTTTTTGGAAGGGAACACTAGCATGGTTTCAAGCCTCTGAACTTAATAATCAGCTATTCTTTCAATTCCATTGAGGACAAAAAAGAGGAAGGACTTCTTGAAAGAGATGAGAAACAAAGGGAAAGGCTTGGGAGATTCCTTAATTTCCTTTTCTGGAAATCCTTCAGTTTGTGTAGACATTTTGTAAAAATATGAAAATGGATGAGAATGTTTTGAGTGTACTCCTCTGTTCAGCATCAGTGGTTCTAGACCTGAAGCCTCTAAAAGGAAGACAGATAATATCAAAAAGGAAGGGGCCTATAATCTGCAAGGATCTAGGACTCAAACTCAGATTTTAAAATGATAGTGAATTGTACAGAGTTTCCACATGGGTTGATTGTAAAGTTTTGGTAATGCGTGGTGGTGATGGATAGCACAACACTGCAAATGTATTTAACAGCACTGAATTATAAATGTGAATATGATTAAAAGGAGAACTTTTAGGTTGTAGATGTTACCAGAATAAAGATTAAAAACAAAACAAAACATAGGCCTGTACAACACAAACAGCGAACCCTATTGTAAACGATGCTCTAGTTTAAAAAAGTATAGTTATAACAATGTTCTTTCATGAATTGTAGCAAACGTACCACATCAATGCAAGGTGTTAAATAATAAGACAGTATATGGGAACTTTGTATTTTATACATGATTTTTCTGTAAACCCACAACTTCTCTAATAGTAAAAAATGGTTGTCTGTGCCCTAGAAAACAATCCAAGCACTTTGTCTTCCATCCTGTCCCTCTGAGAGGAAACAGTGGGGACTCTTCCACCAAGGCATGTGGTAACTGCTCTACCCACCTCTACCCACTACTATCTACATAATAGCTAGAAGGAATCTTCTGGTAGCAAAAGTATTTAGAATAGTAGCAAAATCATCATGGTTGGCAGAGACAAGGCTGCAGGAGCGGATGCTTGTAAAGGGAAGGTGGGGAGTGCCAGGAAGACAGCACACTCTCCCTGTTAGCGTTCCTTGAGGTCAGTGTCCATGGAGTGTGTAGGCAGCGAGCACACCTTCCAGGCCAGGCCACCTCTACTTGCCTACAGTGGTTTCCACTCAACAGGGAAAAATGGAGAGACATGGTGTCCCTAGGTGGTCCTATTATTTTTATGGAACAGTGGATACAAGTGAAGCCTTTGAAACCAAAGGCCTATAAATAAATGCAAATATGGCACCCTTTAAATATTAGGCTGCGTGCAAATATCAGGAAGCAGGCTCTACATGTCCTTCCATTCCTCATGTACAAAACATCACACACACACTACAAAATGGCAAGAGAGAAGGCCTCATCTGTAGAACTGGGACACTGGCAGTGTCAGTACTGTGGATGTGGCCATGATGGTTTGTTTTTTGGATTTCACCTCCCTTGTGGACTTCTTCCTCATTCAAAACTACCATACCATTCATTACCTCAATTTTGACTGAGAGCTTAAGGGAATTTATCTTCTAAGGACATTTATGGATCTTTCCATAGGTGACCCTAAGCTGGACCATGTTCAGGGCTGGCTCAGTGGTACAAGAGACAGAAAATCCTAGCAATGGGCAGTATAATCTGGAAAAGAACTGTAATTAGCTTCTGTATATAATTATTCTGGTTGACTATTAATAAACATATCAAAAGGGCAAATACAGATAACTAATCCATGTATTTACTTATCATTTGTCTAAATACTAAACTCTGCTCTACCCTAGACTGTCAAATTAATCTTAATTTATAGTTCTCTGAAACATTAGCACTATTTAAAAATTCTTTAATTTTGTTCCTCTCCTACTCATTATCAGTAATTGCTATATGAATATAGAATATATGGCTAGAAGATAAGACTTATCCAGTCAGGGTATAGCAGTTTGATATGGTTATGAATTCCAAAAACAGATATTGGATTCTGTTTGTAATCTGGTCTGTTCCTGGGTGTGAATAAGTTAGGATTAAGGCTTTGACTGGGCCATGTCATTAGGGCACTGAGTCCCACCCCTTGGTGGGTGGGAACTCACAGATAAAAGGCATGGCAAAAGACAGAGTTGAAGGTTTTTGATGTTGGAGTTTCATGCTGAAGGCTTAAGCTGGAGCCCTGGGAAGTAAGCTCACAGAGGAAAGAGAAGCAAGCCCTGGGAAGAGAGGAACCCTGGACCCAGGGAGAAGCAAGACCCTAGAAAGAAGGAACCCAGGAAGCCTGAACCCTGGCAGACATCACAGGCTTTTTGCTCCAACATGTGAAAATAGACTTTGGTGTGGGAAGTAACCTATGCTTTATGGCCTGGTATTTGTAAGCTCCTACCCCCAAATAAATACCCTTTATAAAAACCAACTGATTTCTGGTATTTTGCATCAGCACCCCCTTTGGCTGACTAATACAGAATTTGGTACCAGGAGTGGGGTAGTGCTTTTGCAATTACCAAAATGTTGGAATGGCTTTATAAATGGGTAAGGGGTATTGTTTGGACGAATTGTGAAATGCTAGGAAGAAAAGACCTACAGTACTTTGAAGAGACAGTTGATAGCAATATGGATGCTAAAGAGACCTTTTAAGATGCCTTAGAAGTAAATGATGAAACTATTGTTAGAAACTGGAGGAAAGGTGATCTGTGTTTTAAAGTTGCAGAGAACTTAGCAAGATTAACTCCTGGTGTTTTATGGAAGGTAGAGTTTGAAAATGGTGAGCCTGGGCATTTAGCTGCAGAAATTTCCAAAGTAAACTGGGAGAATGCGGCTTGGCTTCTGTTAGCAGCTTATAGCAAAATGCTAGATGAGAGAGATATGCTGAGGACTGAACTGTCAGGTTCAAAGAAAACAGAAACCGATTCTGGAAATTCCAAGTCTCTGGAAATCAAGCTCCCAGAAGAAAGTGCCCCATTGGAGGACTTAACTAAACTTGGAACGTGCAAATCAGGATTGAAGATGCAGTTATCTCAGAAAGACTTGTGGAAAGTCTTACTGTCTTATGGCTTGGACCCCTGTTTCTTGCATGTTAAACCAACAAGGATTTTGAGAGAACTGTATGAACAAAACCATTGTCAGCTTGGACTAAAAGAGACATGGAAAGGAGAGATTGAAGAAACAGCTGTAAGAGAAAAACCATGGAAGCTGAGATCTGGAATAAAGACATCACCTTGGGCCAAGAGAGGAAACCCCACCTATGTGTACAGAGGGTGAGTTTGCACCAGCAGTTGAAGAGGGTGGATGCTCCTACCCAATGTTCTGGGAGAGTTTTGCTGCCCCAGGGTGCAGAGAGGGTGGAGCACACTCCCTAAGGATTATGATGGTTAAGGTCAGTGCCCCAAAGGTCTGAGAGGGGTGGACCTGTCCCCCATGGATTAGGGAAGGCCAGGTGGTCAACTCATTGCTCTGAGAGGCTTGAGCCTGCATGCCAAAGGCTAGGGAAGGCCAGGTGATCAACTCGTTGCTCTGAGTGGGTTAAGCCTGTATGCCAAAGGTTTGGGGAAATGCTGTCTTCACGTCACTGTACTAGGGGGGCTCATACTCTAACCCAAAGATTGGGTAAGGTGTGGCAATCACCCCAACACTCTTGGAAGGAGAGGTCTGGAGCTTGGTCGACATCCAGAAGCTTGATGAGGGTAGAACCAAGAAAATGGTTGTTGGGCAAGTATGTGGAAAGGGTGGGTTCCCATAAGGCACAAGGAGAAGAAACCATCATCTTAAGAATGACTCTCAGTCCAAAATCCAATGGAGGATGCCCTGCAGGTTTACTGAACTGTAGAGGACCTGTGACTCATGTTTTCTTTCCATTTTCTCCTTTTTGTAATGAAAATGTTTGTCCCTTATCTGTCGATTTGTGTATTGGAAACAGATAAATTGTTTTGTAAATTTCAGAGGTCTATAGCAGACAGGACTTTGCCCTAAGACAAACTATTTCTTTAAATTGATTGTGATATGATATAGTACCTGCATTGTTACTGATTTAAAGTATTTTTTTGAGGCAGCGAACTTGGCCCAGTGGTTACTTGGCCCAGTGGTTACGGCGTCTGTCTACCACATGGGAAGTCCGCGGTTCACACCCCGGGCCTCCTTGACCCGTGTGCAGCTGGCCCATGCACAGTGCTAATGCGTGCATGGAGTGCTGTGCCACGCAGGGGTGTCTCCCGCGTAGGGGAGCCCCACGCACAAGGAGTGCACCCCGTAAGGAGGGCCGCCCAGCATGAAAGAAAGTGCAGCCTGCCCAGGAATGGCACCGCACACAAGGAGAGCTGACACAAGATGACGCAACAAGAAACACAGATTGCCATGCCGCTGACAACAGAAGCGGACAAAGAAGATGCAGCAAATAGACACAGAACAGACAACCGGGGTGGGGGTGAAGGAGAGAGAAATAAATAAATAAATCTTTAAAAATAAATAAATAAATAAAGTATTTTTTTAAATATTGTAATGTCTTTTGGAATTCAGAGGATGGAGTATAGCAGTTTGATATGGCTATGAATTCCAAAAATCAATATTGGATTATGTTTGTAATCTGCTCTGTACCTGGGTGTGATTAAGTTAGGATTAGGGCTTTGACTGGACCACCCACCCCTTGGTGGGTGGGGACTCACAGATAAAAGGCATGGCAAAGGATAGAGCTGAGGGTTTTTGATGCTGGAGTTTTGATGTTGGAGTCTGATGCTAAAGCCTTAAGCTGGAGTCCCAGGAAGCAAGCTCACAGAGGAAAGAGAAGCAAGCTCCAGGAAGAGAGGAACCCTGAACCCAGAGAGAAGCAAGACCCTAGAAAGGAGGAACCCAGGAAGCCTGAACCGTCACAGATATTGGCAGCCATATTGTTCCAACACGTGAAAATAGACTTTGGCGTGGGAAGTAACTTATGCGATGGCCTGGTATCAGTAAGCTCCTACCCCAGATAAATACCCTATGTAAAAACCAACTGATTTCTGGTATTTTGCATCATCACTCCTTTGGCTAATACACAGGGTAAAGAGAATAAAAAGAGTTGAGTTCTGCGGAGCTGGTGTAGCTCCGTGGTTGGGCACCTATGTCACATGTATGAGGTTCCAGGTATAATACCCAAGTACCTCCTTGAAAAAAAAAAAAAAAGAGTTGAGTCCTGCCATAAACCTCCGTGGCGCCACAAATGACTAGTACCTTCCAAACATATGACAAATCAAATGGGCTCAGTGGGTCTAAGTCTACTCTGTTATCACTAGATGGAGTGATAATTAGGTGTCTGTAGCCTGACACCTAATAAGTACTTATTGATGAATCCAGAAAATCCCTGTTTTTTGCACGTACCCTCTAAAAGCTTCAATTCCCATTCCTTCCCCATCTGAAAAGCTACTTTTATATTACAATTATAAGATCAATAAGATGCTTGTATGCATTATGACCATGGTATACACAATTAAACACAAATAGCACATCTCTGAGACTAGGCCAATTTCCTAGGATGAGAGGAGCAGCAGCAAACTGACACCTCCATTTCCATCAGTGCTAAACATCTGCAACTGATTTTCCAGACAGATCTGCTTCACATTTCTGTGCAAGTAAATTATGGCTGAAAGCTGGGCTGCCATCCATTATCCTTTCCAAAGCCTCAGGCAAGACTGATTTCTTACACGTATCACTCTTCATCATCAAAGTTTTTAACTGCAAGTAATTTCCAGACTGTGCAGTGCCTGGGAAGCTACAGATAAAGCAGAGAATTCAATGATAGCCCTGCTTTCTCAATAAAAGATTCTCTGAACACAGCAAAAAGGGGTAGGAGTCAACTTTCATCTTTTCTTGGGTTCCTTGCCTCTACAATATGTTCAAAAAGTGGAGAATAGAAAGCATGCATGGCTGACACACTCCTCCTTCCGCCAAACACTCTCATTATTTGGGGTTACCAAGAAAGAGCCTCCTACCCTGGAGACCTTAATGAAATGGCTAAACTATTACTTTTCAAGTCTACTGAAATGCAGTCACAGACAGCAATACAAAAATGGAATAAATAACCTCTGTACATGGAAAGCACATGTGGTTCAAGCGAATGAGCTCCCACCTACCACATGGGGGGATCCAGGTTCAGTTCCTGGTGCCTCCTAAAGAAGATGAGCAAGATAGCAAGCTGATGCAACAAGAGACACATGGAGGAAAACATAATGAGAGCCACAACAAAGTAGGGGGAGCAGAATTGGCACTTCCTTCCCACATGGGAGGTCTGGTGTTCAGTTCCTGCCCTGTGCCTCTTAAAAAAAAAAAAGGAAGATGAACAGACACAGCAAGTGCAAATAATGAGGGGGTGGGGAAAATAAATAACTATATCCTAAAAAACCCCAAAAATCTCTGTACAGAAATACCCCATCCAATACTCCATCAGACTAAAAAATAACATTCAGCCAGTGCTCAGACATTTACCAATCCCCAAACCAGAAGCACATGGCTCCCAAGAATCACCCACAGTCCAAACGTATAAAAGCAACAGGAAGAACAAAAATCTGTTTGCATGTGTTTTGCCTAAAAATCAGATACATTTGGGTTTCTTTAATGCCACCCGTAGTTTACTTTATGCTATAAAGTCAATATAATACAGCAGTGAAATCATGCACTCTAGTGTGGGAGAGCAGAACTATAACCTTAGCTCTGTCCATTTCTCATTACCCTGGGCAAGCCACTCGACCTTTCTATAACTAATTTTCTTCAAAAATAAAGTATGACAACTGTTACTTAGGCAATCTACCTCATGGAGTTGTGATGAGTCTCAGATGAAATAAAGTGTGCAGAAATGCTTTGTGGTACTCTAAGTTTTATGTTCTAACTCTTAGAAATATATATTTTTTAAAAATCTGTGCATATGCTCATCAAAAAACTTGTAAGAATATACATAACATCTTTATTCATAATAGCCAAAATTTAGAAACAATCAAATGTCCCCCATCAAGAGAATGGATGAATAAATTGTGGGATAATAATAAGAGGGAATACTACATAGCTAAGGAATGAACAACTATATAACATGGATGAAACACAAAAGGTATGGTTCCATCTACATTAAGATGAAGAATACACAAACTAGAGTGACAGAAAACAGAGTAGAGATTACCTGGGGGGGCAAGGGGTTTTGACTGCAAAGAGTATCAGAGAATTTCTGAAATGATGGAAATGTTCTATATTTTGATCTTGGTAGTAAGTACATAGGTATATGCATGTGTAAAAATTCATCAAGTTGCATTTAGGACTTGTGATTGAACCTCAATAAATAATTTAAAAATTGCATCTTAAAAAGTATCAAGTTCTAAACAAAGAAAACTGTTTTCATTATTGCCTTTCTTGTAATAGCATATAAAATAACACATAGGAGATGTAAAGCAGAAGAGGAAAGCAAAAAAGAGCAAAGGAAAACATCATGGGGCCTATAGCAGTTTGGCATTGTTCATAAATTCCAAAAATAGTTACTGGGTTATGCTTGTAAACTGGTCTGTCAGAGGTATCATTTTTACCTGATTAAATTATGATCAGGACTTTGATTGGGCCATGTCAGTAGGGAAAGACATGGCAAAAGACAGAGTTGGGAGTTTTGAGCTGTAGCCCGGGAAGTGAACACACAGGAGAAGAACACAGAGGAACAGAGTCGGTTCCTTAGACATGGCAGAAGTCCCGGGGACAGAGACAGAGCTGTTCGCCTTATAGTCTACAGTAGTCCTTGTGCAGAGAGCACAGCAGCTGAGCCCAGAGAAATGGAGCCCTGGGAAAAGAGGAACCCAAGAAGCCTGAACTCTTGGCAGATGTCGGCATTCATTTTGCCCCAACATGTGGCAACAGAATTTGGTGAGAAGTAATGTATGCCTTGTGGCCTGGTAACTGTAAGCCTCTACCCCAAATAAATACCCTTTATAAATCAACAGATTTCTGGTATTTTGCATCAGCACCCCTTTGGCTGTCTAATACAGGGCCCAACAGAGGTCAGTGGGTTAGGAAAAAAATGTTCTCAAGAAAAGATTCTTCAACTTTATCTTAGGAACGTTCACAGGGCTTTGGTGATCTCTTACAGACACACACAAAACTGTGTGCTCTCTTGAAAGAAGGAGTGTGAGCATCCGTTGTTTAGGCAGATGGGGCTGTTGGCATTATAAGGGGCAGGCACGGAAAGGTGGCAATAAAATGTGGTAGAAAGATGGCTGTAGCAGCAGTGCAGGGAACTGGAGTTCAGTTAATTCTGCTAGCCATTAACTTGCTATGAGACACTGGGCTTGTCTAGTTCACCTCTTTACATGGCATCAGTAAAATGACCAGCTCTCTAAGCTCTGAGAATCTATGATGATAAGGTGGGAAATCAATAAACATCACCAACAGTAAAAAGGGCTAGATTTGGTAGATACAAGGAAAACAAGTGCTAAAAATATGCTTCTCACCCCCATCACCATCCCTATAAAGCCTATATTAAATGATTATTTAGGCATAGCTCAGCCTTTTGTAATCCTGCGAGAAACATACTACAAAGCCATGAGAATAAATCCCCTTTCACCTCGGGGTTCTCTATATGGAATAAAAAGAATAGAGGGCTGAGGGTAAGGATGGGGTGTCAGCAGAACTGGATTCTAGGCCAGCAACTTACTATGAAATTTCAGGAATGTCATTTTACTTCTCAGTTCCTAAGTTTCCTTGTCTATAAAATAAGGAGTTTAGGTGCAAGTATTTTTCAAGTTCTGTTTCCTGAAGTCCTGAGGAGGTCTTCAGAGTCCCATGGGCATGGGTAATCCCAATTTGCCATTCCCACTGCCCATCAACTGAGGAGTGCTATCTTTATCTGTTTCACATCTCAGTCTTCCTCATAATCGTTCACAGCTTTAATGAAACTCAGCTAGAGGATTATTAGGATCCTTCTATACAACTTACCCTAATGTCTTCTATCTTAAGGTTTTGGCTTTTTTAAATTCTTCTACTCCAATGTTTCGCCACAATAATATTATTCACATTCTGGGCCAGGTATTTCTGTCTCATAAACTGTAGGATGTTTAGCGACACCCACGACTTCTATTCACATCCCAGATGTGACCACTAAAAGTGTCTTCACACACTGTGGAATGACCCCATTTGCAGGGAACAAAATCACCCCTGGTTGACAATCATTGCTTTAACCATAACACAAGTTAGCAAGAAGAAATTTTTAAAAATTAAAAAAATAAAAAGTTTCTTGTTAGAGGATAAATTTCAAGTGAAAACTCAGCCTATCCTGACCTCTCACACCAAGTCCAGGTTACTTAAAGCAAACTGTGGGAAGCGGATTTGGCTCAACAGATAGGGCATCTGCCTACCACATGGGAGGTCCAAGGTTCAAACCCAGGGACTCTTGACCCGTGTGATGAGCTGGCCCATGTGCAGTGCTGATGCACTCAAGGAGTGCCGTGCCACGCAGGGATGACCTTGTGTAGGGGAGCCCCATGTGCAAGGAGTGCACCGTTAGGAGAGCCACCCAGAGCAAAAAAAGTGCAGCCTACCCAGGAGTGGTGCTGCACACTCGGAGAGCTGACACAGCAAGATGATCCAACAAAACAAGACATGGATTCTGGGTGCTGCTGACGAGAATACAAGCAGACAAGTGGTGCCGCACTCACGGAGAGCTGACACAGCAAGATGACGCAACGAAACAAGACACGGATTCTGGGTGCTGCTGACGAGAATACAAGCGGACACAGAAGAACACACAGTGAATGGACACAGAAAGCAGACAATTGGGGGGGCAGAGAAGGGGAAAGAAACAAAAATTTAAAAATTTACCCTTTAAAATAAATAAATAAATAATACAGCAAACTGCTTTCTAGATGCTCCTATAAAGGGCCAGGATGAACAGTGGTGCCTCCTCCTACCCTCCACAGAGATGTGCAGTGAGAATGAACTGACAGATGAGGGACACTCAAGGGCTGCACAAAGACTTTACCAAATATCAAATGCTAAGGGCATGTCTAACAATACCAACTGGAAATAGATAAAGTTAAGTGACAGAATTAATTGACAGGTTGTAATGGCAATAAAAAATGAGTATAAAAGAGGGGTAATAGTTATGCTTAGGTTTCAAAATGAAATCAGAGTCAACCATCTAAACATATTATGAAAGAACTTCTATTTCTGCAGCAGGACTGAGTTACCTATTATTTCTTAAAAGAATCATGAAATCCACACATTTCTAGAGCACACTGTAGGGAAACAGTTTCTCTTAACATAATGTGCAATGTCAAGTTATAGTTTAATTTTATTTAAAATGAGCACCCCTGGATAATTATTTCCCTTCAAACTATCAAAATTTAATCACAAGAATGTGACAGCTTGCTAACTTTAAATAACTTACAGTAAATATCTTGATAGAATTTAAGATATTCCTAATATCTTAAGATATTAATATCTTATTATCTTAGATGGTGAGGACTGTCATTCAATCTCTCTGATCATAGTCCAGTTTACTTAAATGATTATTTAGGAAATGACCAAACTTAACACTTGCTTTGAAGGCAATGTAAATGAATATCTCAGTGCATGGTCAAAAGTGATTACACTTCCTTAACTTGGCTAAGAGCAATAGCTAAAGCATGTCTCCACTATTAAAGCGATAAGAAATCAGCTTCTTTGAGCCAGAATCTCACTCAGCAATTCTCCCCCTAATGAACTGTATGAATACTCTCACTTCTATAATTTTCTCCAAAAATCAGCAAATGCCATTTAAAAACATTTTTAATACAAAGGATCAGTTTTCATTCTGAAAAACAAAATAAAGTATTCATGTAATAGCAAAGAAGATACAAAAGCATAATCTTGCAAGTCAGACCTGCTAAGAGTATGCACTGAAGGTAAATCAGAACTACTGGCAAACTACCCCCCGGCTCTAGGCCAGAGAGACATTTGTTCAGATGAAGCAGATAGGGACCACTGTACTTTAGAGATTGCTGTTCTCAGATCCCATTTATAATAGTTAATCCATTAAGGAATGAAGGTCCAGTGCAGTGCCCAAGAACCAATATTTTAATCCTCATGTCGCTTCTGAGTGCTCACAGTGTAAACCCACTTAACCTCTCTGGGGTTTGGCTTCCCAGAGGCAACAGGGATGCTAGTTCATACTCCTGCCAATTCTTAAGGGCTTGCTGTGAGCATGGCACAGATAGTACTGGGCAATTTGTTCTAGAGCCAGATATATAAAGTTTTCTTTCCATTGTTTTCTACCTCTATCTGGGTATGACCAATAAATTGTTTTATGTGAACATTATATAATGTAAATGTTCCTTAAAAATAAAAACGTTCTATAGATATTTGGAATAAATATTAAATAGGCTAGAGCACTGGTGAATGTGCAAACAGAAAATGATGTTTTCTAGATGGCAAAAACATCTGCAAGGTTAATGTGCAGCATACTTTTTTGGAGGCTATGAGTCTATATATCCAAGTATCTAGTGTAAGTTGGCACTCAGCACATTTTAGCTGAATTTTCTAGTTTCTAATCTGCCATGGCAGTAACATCAGGTTTTGTTTGTAGTACTGGAAGCATGCTCCCCATGCCTTGGATATGAAAACACTGGCCTCAAAAAGCAGTAGCTTAAAAAAAAAAATAAGGCAACCAATGTGGGGAGGGGTAGGGAGGAGACTTTCTCTACTCCTTTCACTCTGCCCTCTTCCTACTCAAAGAAGGTAAAGTCTCCAGAGTTGTCTTATACGTCAACAAACTCAAGTTAGTTCTGATTATATTAGAATCATCTAAGCATACCACTTCATACCTAGTCATTAACTACAATTTCTCTCTATAGCTTAACCAGCAGACACTAACACAGAGCTGAGGCTCTGTTCCCTTACACTGCAAAGACAATGTATCTGCACCATAGAACAAGCCTGACACAGTATGTCCTTTCGTAGATTTCTTTTTCTCTCTAACATTGTGTATTCACTTAGCTGTGACACCTTTGATTAAAGAGGTATTGCTAGGGAGGAAAAGCTACCTTTTCTAGATCAGTTCTCCCCTCCTCCTCCAAAAACTATAATACGTACTCAACTCCCACCTGGATGATAAAAATGCAAGAATGACTCAAATTAAGTAATTTGTCTTGATTTGTTTTACTTGTTTAGCAAAAAACAATTGATAAGTTTTTATCCCAGTTCAAGAGGAAAATATTATGATGCCACTGTATAGTGACAAACAGAAAAAAGCCAAGCAGTTGAATGACATATTTATGCTCATGGTACTCAGTACTGATTGTGGCAAAAGATGGTACAGTCACCATGAAACTTCTTTTTAGATAATAAACACCATCTCAGAGCATGCTTCTAAAATTCTAGGTTCTTACTCCTTAAAAGCAGGGACCCTATCTATTCTTGAATAAAATCCTTATGCCAGAAAGTATGTAATAAAATTTTTTGTATATTCTGACTAACTTATCTTCCATACAATACTATGATTTCTGCCAAATGCCTTCAGTTGAAAATTCAAGGTATTTTATAATTTTAATGAACATTTCCAGCCTTATTTCCTCCATTTTCCTAACAGTTTCCTGTCTGTCAGCCCCAGACTAAACTCTCAGTGTGTGTACAGTCACATTTTGATTCTTCATTTCCTCAGCAATGGCATTCACTATGCTAAACTATAACTGCTTTGAGTTTCTAGAGGGCAGGGAGGTATCTTGTCATCTGGCACAGTTCTCCCATATAGTAGGGGCTTAGTATATAACCGACAGCTGCCCTGGTATTGTGCTAGCAAAACTGGATCAATCAGTGACTGTAATGAAGCTGAATGTAATTCGCTATGTATCTCTGAGTTATTAAATTTAATTTCACTAAAAGTTCACATCAAACCTGAGGCATAATGAGGGATTACTGAACATGTAGCCACATATAATTGACTCAAAGCTGAATCAGACTTAATACTCCAATACCAAATAGGGAGACACTCGCCTCACTATTTGTGTCATTAAAAAGTCATCAGGTTTGCATACAAGGGGTCTTTTACTAAAAACATCTAGATGTCCCTTATGCTAGAATACCAGCAGTTCTCTATCTTGCTATTCATTACAATCACCTGAGGGGCTTTAAAAACACAAAAAACAAAGCGATGCCCAGGACCCATCTCAGACCAACAGAATCTCTGGGGGTGGGGGTGGGGGGCCACCTGTCATCAGTACTTTAAAAATAGTACCCTAGATGACAAATTGGAAATCATTGGGCAAGACAGCTTTCATAGCCTTTACCAGGGCCTAGGCTAAGCTTTGTATGTACTGTGAACTTCAGTAGCTCTAGAGATTATGAGTACATTCTAGAAACATAACCATGGCCTGGAAAACTGAGTACGACCACAATTTCTCCCATGAGGATATTGACACTGAAGCAATTTGCCTGTTGACTAAAGAATGGATGCCAATTTTGTTATCCTTAAAATTTAACTTCTTCAAGGAAGAATGGCCATCAGTAAAGGAATGCTCACTGGAGTAGTTCATCTAAAGACAAGGACTTATCCCTCAATACCTTTTGGGCTTCCTCAGCTGTGACAGTGCTTCCCGAGGCTTCATCTTTGGTGATCAGAGTAATTCCATCTAAAAAGTAATTCACAAAATAAAATCCAAATACAATGAATCAATCCTAATCCCATTTTTTCTCTGCATTGCACCACCTCCCACCTTCACACCAGCCACTTTAAAAAACATTGGTGCTATATCACTGAGCTGTTGAGTTTCTTAATTTATATTGTTCCTTCCACCTTATATTACCTTTCTCCTAGTTTTGCTTGTACAAAATAAATGCCACATGTCAAATGCCACCTGGTCCATAAGCCTTCCTTGAATCAATTTGAGAGATAAAAGAATCTCTTCAACGTAAGAATTCTCAGATCACTTTGTCTATCCCTTTGAGATGGCTCTCATCATATCCTACCTTGTATAACTATTTGTACATATTTTATCTCTACTAATAGACAATTTTCTTGAGGGCAGGTACTAGATTTTAGTCATCTTTAATTTCCACTCAAAGTGGTACACAGCAGAGGCTCAATAAATAAGATGAATGAATGAATGCATTCTTTTGTCCAAACCCATCAGATACCCAATAAGGGAATCTGTAAATATTTTGACTGGCAGTAGTGTTACCAGCTATTGATGGAACGGCAGGAGGACTAAGGTTGGGAGGAAACATCTTTTACATTGAGCATGTCTATCATTTAACACAATGTATCAATTTTAGTTCAATGAGAGCAAATCAAGGATAGAAAAAAACTACCCTCTATTTTAGTTTCTCTTCTTCCTGAAGTGGACTGAGGAAGTGACTGACACATGATACATTTTTAGAAAAGCACATGCATTTAACATCCATTTGTATCAGAAAATGGCACAGGTCTTGGGTATTCTCTCAAAAGGCTAGAAGTGCTCAGAAAATATGTATCTTGTGTATGTCCTGTAAGTGTCTTTTCAGCAAATAATATGCTGGAGGCATTCAATAAATACCAAAACCAATCTCTTTCTTCTACTGGGTCAGAAAGCAGAGACATAAAAGCGATTTGAGTAAGCCCCATTCACTACCTATTCTAATTGCTTTTGCTCTCTGGTGTAGAAGTTAAAGGGCTGAAAAATTAACTGTCAGGGAAATGGTTACCTGTGTGATGTATGATGAAAAGCTACCCATTGGAAGAAGGATAAATAGGTATTCAACAACTTTTTTACAGACTTTGCACAAAAAGACAAGTGGAAACTAATTTTTGGCCCTAGTAAAAGTGAAAAATTTCATAATTTCTTTTCAACATCCATTGTTTTCAAGTATATATTTTTAGCAATATACGTAGGTTCTGAAAGAAAATCAAGTCATGGTTTGAAAAAAAAAAATGGACAAAGGGCATGAAAGAAATCATGCCTTAAGACTAACATTGCAAGAATGTGTGTTGCCTTCTTTCTGGGTTTCATTTGAGTTGGTCACTGCTAACTAGTGGGACACCGAGGGGCTTTGGTGCATGAATATGCTGGTCTACTGGTAGGGGAAGCCCAGGAACATGTTAATGAAGGATTAGCAGCAAGAGGGCAAAAGTGGGTGAGATCAATGAAAGAGCTGGGGATCCAGCAGGAATGGATGACCTAAGAATCTGAAAAAAGGGCCAATGTTTGCAAGCACAGCTTCTTCATTTAACAAACAGAAAGATACAACCTTGGAAACAGGTCCTGCTGCAGTTTAAGACAGGTCTTATAAGTTTACTATTATTTACTACTTTGTATTTCTGCTGATTAAAGCAAAATTTTGAGTTTAATGAATCTTGAATCCAAAATCATCAGGCCCCTACATGACACATCATATAATTTAATTTGTATTTAGAATGTATAGTTACAGTTAATTTATATTTAGAAGAAAAATAGCACAAGTATTTGGAGAAAAAGACAAAAGACATCTTACCCTGAATGACAATTTCCCAGAAATGATTTAATTGTTTCATTTCCACTTTCTCTCGAAGGGCTTTCAGGAAATTGTTGAAGCGCTGTTCTTCTGAAAACTGTGGTGGGACATGGGGTAGAAAGGGAGGCAAGTCAGAATAAATACAAAAACAAATTCATCCCTGGACCAAAGTATACTATATTTTGAACCCATTGTCCTTGCGAAAATAAATAAATAAAATATTCTTCGGCAAAGGGGAAACTGGCTTTTCAATCTGAGCTATATTTGTTTGGAACCAGAAATCCTTCCATACATGGATGATCTAGCACCTCACAAAGCCATACAGTGTTTTTAGTGGTCTGGTATTTTGTTTTGTTTTTTAATTTTTACTATCTAAAAAAAACCAGAAAAGTTTAATGAATGCTCATATACCTATCACCCAGCTTCAACATTTATCAACTTGGTTTGTCTTTTTCATCTCTTCCCCTACCTTTCTCTTCCTCCACAACCTCTAGACTGTTTTAAAGCAAATCACAGTCATAAACTACACAAGCAGTGAACCTAAATTAAACCATGGACTTTAATTAATAGTAAAACTATAAAAATATGCTATTGTCAGTAACAAACGTTCCACACCAATGCAACTGGTATGTGTGTGTGTGGGGGGGATGTATAGGAATCCTGTGTTTTGTGCATGACTGTTCTGTAAACCCACAACTTCTCTAAAAAAGAAAATAACAAAAACAGCAAAAAACTCATTTTTTCATCAGTATTTCAGTATATCATTTTTAAAAGACAGAGGCCTTTTAAAACAAAACAAAACATATTCATGTGCCATTATCACATCCCTCAAATAACCAGTCAATATTCACATTTTCCCAATCGTCTTATAAATCTTTCTTTCTTTTTTTTAAAGTCTTACAGTTCAAAAATGGTCTATATAGTAAAACTGGTTGATAGGTGTCTGGGTTTTTTTTGATCTTCCGCCATCTTATCTTTTTTTGCTTCCTTACTTTTTTTAAAGAAACTCAGTGACCTGGTACTTTTAAGGTCATATAGTGACAAGAGTGCATAGAAGAATTACCAGATACTCCATGTAGCCTGGGTCAGTGCTAGAAAAAAAAATTTTCACTAACTTTTTCCATCTAACCAAATCTTTTTCCCACCCAACTGAGATGCCTTTAGTCTTGTCCTACCTCTATTTTTCCAGAATTTTGACTTTTTATCGGTAGGGTATTTGGGTCATCTACTTCTGAATCTTTTATTCTACTCTATTTTTAACAATTTTCTCATTTTCTTATCTTTCTTTATAGTTATAAGCATATAAACCATACAAACATTCATTTTTTATTCATTTGACAAATATTTATGAAGCATTCTATTAGTCAGCCAAAGGGATGCTGATGCAAAATACCAGAAATTGTTTGGTTTTTATAAAGGATATTTATCTGGAGTAGGAGCTTACAGATACAAGGCCATAAGCATAAGTTACTTCCCTCGCCAAAGTCTATTTTCACGTGTTGGAGCAAGATGGCTGCCGACGTCCGCCAGGGTTCAGGCTTCCTGGGTTCCTCTCTTCCAGGGTCTTGCTTCTCTCTGGGTTCAGGGTTCTACTCTTTCTGGGGCTTGCTTCTGTTTCCTCTGTAAGCTTACTTCCCAGGGCTCCAGGTTAAGGCTTCAGCATCAAACTCCAACATCAAAACTCCAACATCAAACACCCTCCAACTCTGTCTTTTGCCATGCCTTTTATCTGTGAGTCCCATCCACCAAGGGGTGGGGTCTCAACATCCTAATGATGTGGCCCAATCAAAACCCTAATCATAACTCAATCATGCCCAGATACAGACCAGATTACAAATATAATCCAATATCATAGAATTCATAACTATATCAAACTGCTATACTCCACCCTCTGAATTCCAAAAAGACATTACAATATTTAAAAAAAACCTTAAATCAGTAACAATTCAAGTACTAAATCATATCACAATCAATTTAAAGAAATACAGTTTGTCTTAGGGCAAAGTCCTGTCTGCTACAGACCTCTGAAACTTACAAAACAATTTATCTTTTTCCAATTCACAAATGGACAGACAAGGGATAAACATTTTCATTACAATAAGGAGAAATTGGGAGGGAAATATGAGTCATGGGTCCTGTACAGTTCAGTAAACCTGCAGGGCATCCTCCATTCGATTTCCATCTGGGAGTCATTCTTAAGATGATGGTTTCTTCTCTTTGGAAAGGGTGGGAATGCCCAATGGCCATTTTCTTGGTTCCACCCTCATCAAGCATCTGGGTGTCAACCAAGCTCCAGACCTCTCTCTCCAAGAGTGCTGAGGTGATTGTCATACCTTACCCAATCTTTGGATCAGAGTCTTAACCCCCCTAGCACAGTGATGTGAAGACAACATTACCTCTAATCTTTGGCATACAGGTTCAACCCTCTCAAAGCAACGAGTTGACCACCTGGCCTTCCCTAATCCACGGGGGACAGGTCCACACCTCTCAGACCTGTGGGGCACTGACCTTAACTGCCATAATCCTTGGGGAGTGTGCTCCACCTTCTCTGTACCCTGGGGTGACAAAACTCTCCCAGTACATCTAGTGGGAACATCCATCCTCTTCAACTGCTGGTGCAAACTCACCCTCTGTACACATAGGTGGGGTTTCCTCTCTTGGCCCAAGGTGATGTCTTTATTCCAGATCTCAGCTTCCATGGTTTTCCTCTTACAGCTGTTTCTTCAATCTCTCCTTTCCATGTCTCTTTTAGTCCAAGCTGACAGTGGTTTTGTTCATACAGTTCTCTCAAAATCCTTGTTGGTTTAACATGCAAGAAACAGGGGTCCAAGCCATAAGACAGTAAGACTTTCCACAAGTCTTTCTGAGATAACTGCATCTTCAATCCTGATTTGCACATTCCAAGTTTAGTTAAGTCCTCCAATGGGGCACTTTCTTCTGGGAGCTTGATTTCCAGAGGCTTGGAATTTCCAGAATCGGTTTCTGTTTTCTTTGAACCTGACAGTTCAGTCCTCAGCATATCTCTCTCATCTAGCATTTTGCTATAAGCTGCTAACAGAAGCCAAGCCGCATTCTCCCAGTTTACTTTGGAAATTTCTGCAGCTAAATGCCCAGGCTCACCATTTTCAAACTCTACCTTCCATAAAACACCAGGAGTTAATCTTGCTAAGTTCTCTGCAACTTTAAAACACGGATCGCCTTTCCTCCAGTTTCTAACAATAGTTTCATCATTTACTTCTTCTTTTTTTTTTAAAGATTTATTTATTTATTTAATTCCCCCCCCCCTTCCCCAGTTGTCTGTTCTCTGTGTCTATTTGCTGCGTCTTGTTTCTTTGTCTGCTTCTGCTGTCATCAGCGGCACCGGAAGTGTGGGCGGCACCATTGCTGGGCAGGCTGCACTCTTTCGTGCTGGGCGGCTTTCCTTACGGGGTGCACTCCTTGCGCATGGGGCTCCCCTACGCGGGGGACACCCCTGCATGGCGCAGCACTCCTTGCGCGCATCAGCACTGCGCACGGGCCAGCTCCACACGGGTCAAGGAGGCCCGGGGTTTGAACCGCGGACCTCCCATGTGGTAGACAGACGCCCTAACCACTGGGCCAAGTCCGTTTTCCCTCATTTACTTCTAAGGCATCATAAAAGGTCTCTTTAGCATCCATATTGCTATCAACTGTCTCTTCAAACCACTGTAGGTCTTTTCTTCCAAGCATCTCACAACTCCTCCAAAAAATATCCCTTACTCATTTTATAAAACCATTACAACATTTTAGTAATTGCAAAAGCACTTCCCCACTCCTGGGAACCAAATTCTGTATTAGTCAGCCAAAGGGGTGCTGATGCAAAATATCAGAAATTGTTTGGTTTTTATAAAGGATATTTATCTGGGATAGGAGCTTACAAATACCAGGCCATAAGCATAAGTTACTTCCCTCGCCAAAGTCTATTTTCATGTGTTGGAGCAAGATGGCTGCTGACGTCTGCCAGGGTTCGGGCTCCCTGGATTCCTCTCTTCCAGGGTCTTGCTTCCTCTGGGTTCAGTGTTCCTCTCTTCCTGGGGTTTGCTTCTGTGTTCTCTGTGAGCTGACTTCCCAGGCCTCCAGCTTAAAGCTTCAGCAACAAACTTCAACATCAAAACTCCAACATCAAAAACCCTCCCACTCTGTCTTTTGCCATGCCTTTTCTCTGTGAGTCCCCACTCACCAAGGGGTGGGGTCTCCACACCCTAATAACGTGGCCCAATCAAAGTCCTAATCATAACTCCATCATGTCCAGATACAGACCAGATTACAAACATAATCCAATATGTATATTTGGAATTCATAACCATATTAAACGGCTATAAGCACCTATACAAGAAGTAACACGCACGGCAATTGTGCCTATTTTAAAATATACCTTCCAATTTAAACTTGTTCACCTCTTGGCTGGATGTGCAAAAGCCTACAAGTAATTTGGGAGATTTTTTAAGTGTTTTGTAAAAATTTTTAATAAAACTAACACACACAACATCTTGGGGACAATCTGGACAACTAATTTTGAGTGTTCTTTTTTTTTTAACCCCTGGCATTCAGATCCCTACTCCTGCCTCATAAAATTCTTTCTAATAATTAGACCTAAAATAGTTAGCCTGTCCTTTATAATAATGACTGGGCCACCAGAAAATACAATGGAAATTTCCTTGGTTCCCTAAGTAGTAACTGTAAAACCAGGGATAACTCTCGGGGATGAAACATCCCACACACCCATCTTCACTTCTCCTCAGAAATTACACTTACAGTAAAATGAATTTAGTCATTTCTACTGTTCTTGGCATTCATTGCTATCTGCAATAAGAACAATTATTTCCAAAGCCCCTCTTGTTGGTGGGGTGCTGTATGTCTCTCCCCTGTGATGGGTGGCCAGCTGCATAGAAAGAAAAGACAGGCTAGGACAGCATTACCTGAATGGCCTCTTCCCGGAAGGCTCTGATGCAATCCATGCTCTTCATAAAATACGGTGTTTCATTAGTTTCCAGAAACTGTTCTATGTGACTTATTAGCTGGTGACTCACTGGAACATAAGACAAATTTATTTTCCTAGATTTGTGTGGTGCTTGTTGGAGTATGATTCCATCAGTGTGCTAAGTCTATATTATGGTTCAAGGTCCTCATGGTTAGTAGGCACAATAGTCGCACTCTTTTTAGAGGATGGGAGGGAAGGGGAGGTAACAGAACACTGATTCCAAGAATGATTTGAGAAGTTTGGGTAATACTTCTTGATATTTGTTAAGAAATAAAATTTAATTTCTAAAATGTTTATAATGAAAGCAAACGGTGCCTTTTGGGATGTCAAATGCTAGGGTTTTTATTGCTGTTTTGTTGTTGTGGGTTTTTATTTTTCTCCCTGAATTTAGGGGCCATTTGGACAATTCAAAAGTGCTTTTCCTGATATGATCAGAGAAAACAGATCCTTTAGTCCTTTAGTAGTAGACAGGATAACTGTCAAACAGTACCAGGCAGTGAAAAATAATGAGCCAGGGACACCCCATTTTTTACCAGTCCCAGGTCAAATTAGAAAAGACCCAACCCCAGTCTAGATTAGATAACATCCCTTTAGACTAAGTAATCATTACTACACTATCTTGTACCCCTAACTGGATCTGAATAGTTTCTATGTTGCTTAGCACCTCCATAAGCCACGAATATATAATAAACAATAATTGTCAGCCAATAGTGTCAAAAATGCTACAGAAAGAAGAAATACACTATCATTTCCAAGGGTTGCAACTTGACGTTGCCTCACAAACAAAAAGACAAAAACATTCTTCAGTATGAAAAAAAGCAGAGGAAAATAGAAATGCAAAACAAAAATCACCAGGAAACTTCATTTGCTGAGCAGAAGAAAACTGAACCTTAAGCACTATGTAGAAGAATAAACCAAGGGATGTGAACATTCATGGCCTAGAGGTTCACTTGCCATTTGTCCCCTGAAAGTACCCACAAGCCGGCTGATCAGCAATTTATACTGAATGGTCAAAACAATCTAAGACTGCATGTTTGCCAGAATCATGGCCTCATCTGTGGATTCTAATAGCCATGAATGCGTGTGTGTGTGTACTGTTAAAGCTAACTAAGGATCTGCCTATAAAGCTTCAAGGCCTCTACTTGTGACTCCCAGTGACCTGAGTCTTGCTCAGTGCCTTATGAAAGAGAGGAAACAGCATTCTACTCATTTCCTAAGGATCTTACAGCATGTGGAAAGGACTGAAAAACTGGATATAATGCTTTCTAACATAGAAATTCTGCAGCAAGAGAAAAATATCCCTAGTAGTCATTAAGAGAAAAATATCCCTAGCAGTCATTTATCTATTCTACCAAATAGGAGATTACAATCTACATTATAATAAAGTACTTAACAAACTTGAGGGATTAGAGAAACATTCCACTGCAATTTCAGAAATCTTTACCAATATATTCTACAGCATTGAATTAATATCCAACTACAAAGCTGAAGAAACCCATCCATCAGCCATGTGGGATCTAAGTCCCCTCTCAATTAAGAAGTGGAGTGGATATCGCCATCCCAGGGTCCTCAGGATGGAGGACTGAAATACAGATTAGAGTGGGGGGGGGGGGTAAAACCTATAAAAGTATACAGTGCAAAATGTAAACCAGAATGTAAACCATTTACCGTGATTAGTAGCAATGCCTCAATATTTGTACAATTGTAACAAATGTGTCATCCACATGTAAAACTGTTATTAACAGGGGAGAGAGGAAAAGGGGAAGGGCCTTGGGTATATGAGAATCTCCTATACTTTCTTTATGACTTTCCTGTCATCTAAAGTTTCTTTGAAGATAAATTGAAAAAAAAAATCCAACTACAACTCTAAGGAGAGAAATAATATTCAGATAGATCTTTTTGAACAAGGTAAATAATACAACTCTGGTAAGCAGGCACAGCAGAAAATCATCCACAAGAAGCTCAAAGTAATAAAAATTTTCTCCCTTTTCCAGTTTGGAAAGGTGAAATAGCAGAAATGTTTGATATTTCCTATACCACTTACAGAAGCTTATGTTCTCATTCACTTTGACCTAAAGGGCACTCACAGTTATTTAAGTAGGCACAAGTAACAGCCTTTACAGGGGGGCTTGGGGCTATGTACTCCAGAAAAACACAGTTTTAAATGTAATCCATCCTGTGGGTGTGAATCCCTTTACATAGGAACTTCTGATGAGGTTACCTCAGTTAAAGTATTGGCTCAACTGAAGTGGCATGGGTCTTAATCCTATTATTGGAGTCCTTTATAAGCATTATGAAATTCAGATAAAGAGAGAAAGACATGGGAAGAAGCCAGAAATCAATAGAACCCATAGAAGCCAGGAGAGGCCACAATGTGCACTGCCTTGTGATAGAAAAGCCAAGAACCAAGGGTCACCAGCAGCCAGCCCCATAATGCCACAGTCTTTCGGGAGAAAGCATCGCCTTGATCACACCTTACTTTTGGACTTCTCCTAGCCTGAAAACCAGGACACAATAAATTCCTGTTATTTAGGCCAACCCACTGCATGCTATTTGTTTTAGCAGCCAGGAAATTGGAACGTGGGTCAAGGATAGACATCACAGAGCCTCCAAGTTCCCCTTTTCTTTTTAAAATGAGAATGAGGAATTTTAGGAAGTTTTGATGTAAATATGTTTTTCTTTGTTCAGTTTAGCAATTATTTTCATTAATTTACACTAGTATACTTATTGTGTAAATACTTTGTATAAGACACTATGCTGTTTCTGTGGGGGACACAATTAAAGATAAAACTCTTGCCTTCGAGGAGCTTACGGTTTAATAGGGATATAATACATATACACAAAAATAATAGCAGAAAATAAATGTGAAGAGGATGATGTGTGCTATGGAAATACGACAATTGATCTGAATTTTAAAAATCTTTGGTAATTACAGAAAGATTTATAAATTTATATGACTTTTTAGCTGGGTAGTGGAAAATGGAATTTGATCATGATACAGTAGGAAACAGAATAAGCAAAATTATGAAGACTGAAGATGGGAACACAAGGATATATTTGGAGAAAGGTAAATGTTCCAGTAAGTAGAGCACACAGTGCGTGGAGGGGAGTAGAGAAGAAAAAGAAGTATAGGAAAATGCTGGAGGGAAAGGAGTTCCCAGAAGACGAAATAATAACTGTGAGGGTAGAATGTAGCACCTTAGAAAGTGTAGAAATAAAAGAGAAAAGAGTCCAAGACCAAAGCCTTTTAGGAGCTAAGTATTTAGATGCTGCCGAGGCAAGCGGGCTGACAAAGGAGGCTAAGAAGAAATGGTTAAGGAGAGAGAAGAAAACAGGACAATAGAGCATCACAGAAAGGAGGAAGAGTTGTCCGCTGTGCCAAAACCATTACATAAAGCATGTAAAGAAGAATGGTATAAATTAGAAACTTAAGGTCTGGAATGATATCAAAAAGGTCTGTGCCTCTCAGCAAATGAGAGCTGGCAAGGGCAAAATGAGAAACCGTCATCATATTCAGTGCAGGGGACCGTGCATCATCTATAATGAAGACAATGGTATCATCAAGGCTTTCAGAAACATCCCTGGAATTACTCTGCTTAATGTAAGCAAGCTGAACATTTTGAAACTTGCTCCTGATGGGCATGAGGGACGTTTCTGTATTTGGACTGAAAGTGCTTTCTGCAAGTCAGATGAACTATATGGCACTTGGCGTAAAGCTGCCTCCCTCAAGAGTAACAATCTTCCATGCACAAGATGATTAATACAGATCTTAGCAGAATCCTGAAAAGCCCAGAGATCCAGAGAGCCCACCAAGCAAGAAGATTCATCGCCGAGTCCTAAAGAAGAACCCATTGAAAAACCTGAGAATCATGTTGAAAACCCATATGCAAAGACTATGTACCCAAACACCATTCTTCTCCAGGCCAGGAATCACAAACTCAGGGTGGACAAAGCAGCAGCCGCACTAGAGGCCAGATCAGATGAGAAGGCCGTTCCAGGCCAAGAAGCCTGTAGTGGGGAAGAAAGGCAAGAAGCCTATTTGGTGTTAAAAAGCCACACGGATAGAGCATCCGCCTACACATGGGAGGTTTGCGGTTCAAACCCACGGCCTCCTGACCCGTGTGGAGCTGGCCCACACGCAGTGCTGATGCGTGCAAGGAGTGCTGTGCCACGCAGGGGTGTCCCCCACATAGGGAAGCCCCACGCGCAAGGAGTGCGCCCCGTAAGGAGAGCCGCCCAGTGTGAAAAGAAAGTGCAGCCTGCCCAGGAATGGTGCCGCACACACGGAGAGCTGACGCAGCAAGATGATGCAACAAAGAGAGACACAGATTCCCGGTGCTGCTGACAAGAATAGAAGCAGACACAGAAGAACACACAGTGAGTGGACACAGAGAGCAGACAACTGGGTCGGGGAGAAGGGGAGAGAAATAAATAAATAAATAAAATCTTTTTTTAAAAAAGCCACAGAAGCCTTTGGGAAAGAAAGCTGCAGCTACCAAGAAGCCAGTAGAAAAGAAATCTCCCACAGAAGAAGCCTGCTGCTTAAATTGCTTATTACATAAGTCAAATCATTTTGGACAGCTTATTTTGAAATAAAGACCAGATCAGAGGCAGTGGAAAAAAAAAAAAAAAAAAAAGAAGAAGAATGGTAAAGAAGACAAAGGATTATGGACTGAAATTTAGGGAATCCTTAGATCCAAGAACTGTGAGGAGGAACCCATGAAGCAACTAGTGAGATACTGAACAGCTTTGCGAAAGTTTCCTCACCCATTTTACCCTGAAATATGAGGGAGCAATACATACACACACAAAGCTGCCATCTTAGAGGGAAAAATTCAAGACATAAAATAAAGCAAACGCAGAAGCCAACAATCCATTGGCAATAATAATATGAGAAAGAAGTTATACCAAATAAGTGGTAGGAGTCTCTAAACCCAATTTCTATTTAAGAATGAAGTCCTAGTGTGTTTATGGGCCAATTTAGATTTAGTTTTTTCTTATTTCCTTTCCTCCAGAAGGTTCAGGAACACAGGAAGATAAACATATTCAAATTTCCAATAAATTCAAAGAATACCAAAAACTAGATTTTGCCCTTCTAGGAATAATCACCTACATGGCCTGAGTTCTGGCCCATGATTCTGAATTCTGTCCCTCTACCTAGATTATTTTGTGTTTGACTGATTATAAGGAACCATTTTATGCGTTCACCCCTCGGGCTGAAGTGAGGTTTGCTGGCCTGGCGGGGGAGCAGCCGCTGTAGGCCTAATTCCAAGCCGCTGCCCCCATAATAGGGTGGCTGGTCGGACTCACCACCACCCCTGAAGGGAGCTCGGCATGGGCGCAAAGTGCCCTCGGGCAGCCATGCTTCCGCGGCCGCCCCTCCTCCCGGATAGCACCACATGATGCCTTAGGAGGCAACACCCTTCTTGTCTTTCTCCCTGCACAGGCGCAGGGCGGAAAATTCCAGTCTGCCTCCCCCCGCCCCCCCCCCCCACAGCAGCAACAGCCAGGCACAAGGCGGGAAACTCAAGTCTGCCCTCTACCCCAGCAACAGCAGCCACCAATCCCTAAACCCTGCCACTTCCCCCAGCAACAGCAACAGCCAATCCCTAACCACCCCTCCCCCTTCCAGTACCTCCCACCGACCTTTCTCCCCAGTAACTGCTTGCGGCAGCCAATCAGAACACGGCATAACTTCGACCAATCAGCCTTCCCCAGCCCCTATAAAACTGTAGCCACTTCCTCAATAAAGTTGGACCTGCGTGTTTACCTCGTCTCCGCGGTAGTTCTTCTGCCGTGCGCCCTCCAGTCCTGAGAGCCCCCGACAAGGGCCTGGCCTCCCTTGTCCCCAGTTCGTCGCCTGCTTCTCCGGGCGACCCCTTCATCGCCGGCTTCGCCGGGCGACCTCAGCAGCCGAACCGCGCAACCCCTGTGAGACCGACCCCTCGTCTGCTGCCGGACTGATCCCTCGTCCCAAGCCGGACCGATCTCTCGTCCCAAGCCGGACCGACCCCTCGTCCGCAGCCAGACCCCACCGCCACCGACCGAGCAAGCCGCCGCAATTTTATATATAAGGATTTAAAATATTATAAAATATTTTATATTTTAAATATAAGGATGATATTTTAATATACTAAGTATCAGAGTGAGACGTGGACAACAGACTTCCTTCTGAAATTTGGGAGGCATTTCATTTCCCTGTCATGTTTAATAAAAGCAAAATGCAAAAATGAATGTCAAAAATAATATTCTACTTTGGCTGGATTATGCTTTTGAACCCTCACTCCCACCTGCCATAAAGGAAATGCTGATCATCGAGGTCCTTTTCTCTGGTTCTCCATTAATTATATGGTGAAGGAATGGCCTGTCAGTCTTCATACTCATTAAATCACAACCTCAATTTAATTCACCAAAATGTTCTTCAGAATTAGTTAGTGACTTGATAATTCTCATTAGTAAGTAATATAAAAAATGGCCATCAGAAAGGCCATCCATCTTCGGAGACTAACTTAGGCCAAGGGCTCCTATTCACCGCAAAGAATATTTGAAAATTAAGGTTTGGATTTTGAGGTTTTAAAGATGGGCATTATATACAATCCAGCATCTTACATGAATACAGAGATTGATATACAAAATTATTCTCAATACAATAATACTTCAATGTTATGTTCAAAACATAATCCAGATTCTGAAGGGCTGCGTAAGAAAAAAGGCTGTGTTTCCATATTTAATCTTAATGCATATTCCTCTAAAGAAAGCATTCAACAACATCCAAAACGTACCTCCCTTCATGCTGCACAGTCACAAGGGCCAAATCATCCAGGGCCCTGTGCTTGCCTGCCTTTGACTCTACCTTTACTTGCTGAACATCATTATCTACTTCTGTTCTCTGCAAAGCTGTTACCAACAAAATGAGAGAAAACTGTTTATTGTGGTTTGTTCCCTCCATATGACAGGGCCAAAAAAATCAGCAAGTTCACTCATGTGTCACACATTAAAAGAACTGCAATGCCACCTCAAATGATTTTGCATCATTCAGGATGTTCCCAACTTCAGTTTTCTATCTCAGTGCCTCATGTGAATGTTACTTATTGAAAAGGTGAACATTTAGCAGATGCTAGCAGCTAAATAATTTCAAAATGTTAAAAACAAACTTATATATCCAATGACAATGGTATCTTTTATAAAACAAAACAAAAGTCAAGAGGTTAAATAAGTATATGGTCAGGTCAGTCATTATTAAGAGAATAAAAATGAGTAATATCCATCAATAAATAAAATTATAATCAAGTAGTCCACTCTGCCATCAATTAAACCTACTGTAAATTATTAAAATCACTGTTTCAAACAGTGACATTTTTACCTTGTGCCAAGAAAGGGAGTCTGTGTTTTAATAGAGGAAACCAAAACAGAAATGGATCACAAATTGTTCTCTTTACTATAGTGTATAAAGTGATCATCGTGGGTAGGGTGTGTGTGTGTGGGGGGGGGCGGGGTGTATCAGTTGGGTCCAACCAAAAGAACAGAAATCACTTTGAATATTTAACATAGGAAATTTAATGCAGGAAATTGTTATGGAGGTGGTGAAGAGCTGTAAAGCAAACTGGAAATGGTGCTATAACCCAGAGATTAGCAACACCAAGAAGCCCTTAGGACCCCTTGGTGTGTGGGGAAAGAAAAGAGGGGTGTAACCAGAACTCAGAGAGAGGTACTATGGGACCTGAAGCCACAGAGGGCCAGAGATGCTGTCCAGCACCAAAGGAAGAAAGAGAAAGACTCTGGCTTCTCCCTCTCTCCTACTTCCCACCAATCACTAGAGTCTTTCATTGGCTAAACCCAGTCAGCCATTAGCTTGTGACAGGAACCCTGGGAAATGCAATCTGCAGGGTCCAACTCCCTCACCCCACCACTCAGAGCTGGCAGAACAGGGGAATGGTGAGGAGCCCTTTTTAAGACCACCTGGCATGGTGTGCTATGAACTCAGAGGGGTACAACTGTTTTAGGCACTGGATATTATCAAGAGATAGAAATTAAGAGGGCACTATTCAATTTAAATAATACAGGAAGATCAAATTTACAGGTTTTTTTTCCTTTCTCTTCTAGTGACATAGGATACAGTAAAATTCAATTAAAAATTACTGAAAAGGTTCATAAAAGCGTATTTAAAGTCTTTCCCAGGCATTTTAATTTAAAAAAAATTATTTCTATGAAACCAGGATTATATTAAAAATGTGATTTTCAGTTCTACTTGTAGCATCTTTACAGCTACATATATTTCCCTTTCCTTCAACTTTAACATGGTGAAACACAGCAAATAGTTGCCACATCATTGTAAGCATGGTGAGAATAAAGTAGTGGTACTATAAGGAACTGAAGGTTTCCTACAGTTTTATACTTAAGTGAAAATTTAAGTACAAAAAAGAAGGTATCCTAAATATTTTTCCTCTCAACGACAAAAGATATCTCACTTACTTCTTAAACATCCTTTGTGGAGTTTAGTTTCAAGATCCTAGGAAGAATCTGCTCTAAATTTTGTGCTCCTTGCTTTGGTATTCCCGTTTTTTGTTTTGCAGTTTTTAATGAAAAATTCTTATTGCAGAAAGAGAAATCACTGGATGGCAACAAAAGAAATAGAACTAGGGAAAAAAGCATAAGCTTAACGTACCTGAAAGTGATGTTTAAATTGTCTTTTTTTTTTCCTTTTCTTTTAAGCAATTAGACTGTGAAGCAGACAGAAGTCTGACCTGCTCTTTGCACCCAACTGGCAGCTCATCTAGTAGTTAAAAGAAGTTGTCTGCCCCTCTTTGAAGAACAGAGAGGTCAGTAGATATGACATAAGAACTCCATAGCCATAATATTATGCATGACCAGTAGCACAGGAAATTGAACTAAGGTATATAAAGTGCTGACCACCTCAACAGTACAGTTGTAGCCCTGGCTTTTAAATTATTGTTATTATTTGTCTTACCAATAACTAAAAAAACTCAATTAAAACCCCACCATTTAAGCTCCACAAGTTCAGTCACAACCCATTTTTTTCATGCTTAACGATTTTCTCATTAAATGCAGTAATTTCTTACAAACTGCACTAATAAAAGTAAGTCCTGCTGGGTGTTTTCCCCCCTTTATAGATGCTGCCTTTTCACTGATGTGTTAAATTAAAACCCCAGGCACAAGGAGCAGAGTAAATGCAAAGTCTTTATTGTCAGAATCCATTCCTGCAGACTATGAGAGCTCTCTCATTTTACTTTTTTATTTTTTTTTATTTTTTAGCTAACTCTGAGTCCTACTTTTGTAGCCACAGGAAGAATGATACTGAAGGTATCATGGCCTTAGCTCACCCTGTAGAACAAAGATGGCAGTGTGAGCTAACAGAAAACTAGAAAACGGTATCTAGTTAGCCCACTGGCTATAAGCTCACTTTATATAAACACACATTATGACATGTCCTCTTTATGCTGGGTAATACTTTTCATCTTAAATAACCTGGGTGAAAGACCAGATCTATTCCCAGGTCAGCTGAAAAGTTTTTAGTCTCCTGGCCAATGGATGGGCTCCATGGCACTCTGTGGTCTTTCAAGATTTTATATAAGTATTCAATTTAACCGTAAAAGCCCACTGAACATGTCTCCTAAAACCTGAAAGCCCTCAATTAATATTTACAGCACGCAGCAATTAACTATCTACTCTTCAGAGTTACTAGAGTCTCCTAACCCCAGAAAGGATTAAGTGGAGTACCACTTAGAGTACAAAATTGAGAAATTATGGTAACAAAGGGAGACCTCATCACATGAAGAAGTAATCATTTTTGGTTGGTTTATGTAATGTATGTGATATATACCTAGAGGTATGTAATGGGCATGGAGTTTGAAGGCTGGGTAGGCAGAAAAAGAGCACCTTCACCATTTTCTAAGGTCCTAGAATTCAAAAAATTAATGAGACTTAATAAAATAAAAGTGACCTAGAAGAATTAAAATCCTTACCATCTAGACTTGATCCCATTCCAGATGGGCAGTAGGAGGGAGGCAAAATGCAAGATGACTGAGTTTGATACTGCAGCCATTTTACAAGTATCTTTGTAGCCTTTTACCTGAGTGTATGCCATCAAATTAAACATAGGAAATAAGGAGAAGCAACCAAGTAGCCATAGTTGCAATGCAACCAAAGGGAAATACTCTGGAACAGGAGACCAATCTGGCAATGGGATCCAATTAAAAGTTGGTAATTGAATGGAACTGAAATTCACTTATCAGTTGAAGAGATACTCGTGAGTGATGAGTCAGACTCCTCACCAAGGAGGGAAAAAGCAGCCACTGGTTGAATGTGCTTTTGTCAATGTCAGAGGAAAGGAAAGCAGCACAGTGTTTTATGATGCCTCAAGAATTTTAGTCATTCCTGAAAGGAAATATCAGGCACCAGAAATTTTAAACCACTACATTTCATTTGGTAAATTTTTCTAAATATATAAATTAGGATGTCCCGTACTTGTTTTTTCCCCTAAGAATCCTTCAGATCACTTTTTTTCTCTATCCTTTCCTAGAGCGCAAGATGAGAGAAGATATATTTTTTCACCTCTTTGATGGATTAAGACTTATGAACTGATCCAAAGAGCCAGAGAATTAAGTCTGCCATAATTCAGAAACTCAAATTCCTATTACTCCCAAACACTGCTTCGTTAAAGACAACAATGTAAACAAAAAATTACCACTTGCAAGCAACACTCAGAGAACATAAAAAAAGATAGAGGTCACTTTGTCCAACTGATGGTAGACCAACTGCAGCATCTTTGATAATGAATCACACTGCAATAAAACTAGGACTGGACATTGGTATCCAAAGATACACTGGCTCTGAAACCACACGTCCTTCTTTAGTGTGGTGATAGGGGTGAGAGGGAAGAAAGAGATAGATCTAAGAGAGCTGAATTAGAAATTAGAAAAGAATTAGAAATGGATACAAAGTGACCAGAAATGCTCATCAACAGAAAACCCAACAAAACAACAAACAAAAACAACACTTATTTCTGGGGAACAGGAACAGATCATCACTTATGCTATTGCCCTTGTCTATCTAGCCCAAGAATTCTTCCCCAATCAGTTACCCATCTGCCCCTGTATCCACATTGCCTTGGATGAACTGTCTGCACTCAAATTGACCTTTTCACTGGAACCCATATCTCTGCCCTTCTCAAATGTCTCATGCACTCCCATGGCTTTATCTACCATCTCTATGCTGATCCAGGCCTTTTCCCTGAGGTCCAGATTTATATTACTTAGTATGTCTTCTCATTCTAAGCAAATGAAAATTTCTTCCAATTGCTCAAGCCAAAAAACGTGGAATCATTCTTGTTCTTTCCTTCTTTCACACCCTACATTTAAACCGTCAGGAAAACCTGCCAATTCTATCATCAAAATATATGGGAATCTAACCTCTTCTCATTGCCTCCACCAGTACTTCCCTCACTTAGACTACTACAGTAACCTTCTAACAATTAACTCATCTGCTTACTTTGACTTTGCCTATTCTCAACATGGCAGCTAGTCTCTTTTAAAACATAAGCCAGATCAGATTATCTTCTACTTAGGACTCTTCGTTGTTTTCCCATTCCACTCAGAGTAGGGCCTAGGAAGCCCTATAAGATGCCCCCTACCAGTCTGATCTCATCCCATACTTCTCTCCTCCAGCCACACTGGCCTCCCTGATACTCCTCAAAGAAGTCAAGCACACTCCTCCTTCAGAGACATGGTGCGTCATCTGCCTGACAAGTTCTTCCTACAGATATCCACATAGCTCCTCCCTCCCCCTCAACTCTGTTCAAACCATGCCTCAATCAGTGAGGCCTTCCCTGCTGCTCTACATAAAACTGCAAGCCCATCTCACTCCAGCACTCCCTATCCTGCTTCAATTTTTCTCCACAGTGTTTATCACCATCTAACATATATTTTGTTTACTGTCTATGTCTTGTCATGATGTCTGGCACATAGCAGGCGAGTGAACATATGGTCTAGGTCTTACTGGTTTATACCTCTAAAAACCTACAGGCTAAATAAGCTGTATACCTACAGGTATCTTTTTGTTGTTCTTTCCATTTAAACCCATACACTGCTGTATTCTGTGCTACCTATTGTTAAGGGGAATGGATGGCCTAGAATTTGTTTTTATTACCTACTCCCTTAATCTTACAGAGATAGAAAATGTAAAAGCTCTATGGAAGACTTTAAGGGGGGCAATACATAGACAAAAACTAACAGACCAAGAGAGGCGCTGCAGGTATGTGGGCCTGAACCCTCACTTACAACACTGCCATGACTGCATGCATTTGATCATGTCGATTTGTTGTTGCTTATGTGGTATGTCTTAGCCTCATCCTATTCTGTTGCAAGCACTTTTTCTCCTCTTAGATCAAGTTGCTTAATTCCACTAGGGGTGGGGTTGGGAGGGTTCTCCAAAAATGTATTTCCTATGACTATAATCCGAGTTTACCATACCCTAAAACAACCATCTTGATCACAAGATAATTAACAAGAATTAACAGGGTTATTCCTATGAAGAAAGAGTAAGATAGAGAACGTGGATATTTACAGATGTTTAGAAGAGAGGGGGGCAATGAAGAAGACTTCCCCTTTTTAACTTTAGATACTACTGTATTACTATTTGCATTTTTTCCAGTGAGGATGTACTAATTTTTTAAAAGAGAAGTCATCTAAGGAGCAATTAAATCATATGAAACATAAAAAAAGACTTATATAAGTAGACAATAAACAATTGTTTCTATTTTCAGTGAGTTCTAAATGGGAAGACATTTTTCATTTGTTGCCATTTACTGATATGAAAGTCAAAATATTTCTATTTCATTGATGCTTTTAATTTCCATTTTGTGGGAAGCAGATTTGGCTCAACTGATAGAGCGTCCACCTATCATGCGAGAGGTCCAGGGTTCAAACTTAGGGCCTCCTAACCCATGTGGTGAGCTGGCCCATGCACAGTGGTGATGCGTGCAAGAAGTGCCATGCCACGCAGGGTTGTCCCTTGCACCCTGCAAGGAGAGCCACCCTGTGCGAAAAAAATGCAGCCTGCCCAGAAGTAGTGCCGCACACACGGAGAGCTGATGCAGCAAGATGACACAACAAAAAGAGATGCAGATTCCTGGTGCCACTGACAAGAACGCAAGTGGAGTGGATAACACACAGCAAATGGACACAGAGAGCAGACAATGGGGGGGGAGGGAAAGAGGAGAGAAATAAATAAAAATAAACCTTTAAAAAAATTTTTCCATTTTGTTTTATTCTTTCTGTACCACATACTTCTTTTTTTCTACTTAAAACTCATATACTTAAAGGAGGGTAGAAAAAAGGACCCTAGACATTATTTATTTTCATCTACTATCCTCGGGCAGATCTAACAATTTGAACATGACTTGCCGCAGGCGAAGTTTATCTTTGGTTCCTGGATTCTACATATCCTATAATTCACATAATTTTAAATGTCAAGGTATTAGTCTTGCTGGCTCCATTATAGCCTGTTTGGAGTAATTAGAAATGGCGGAGATTCTGGGATAATCCAACCTTAGTTATATTTTCTTCTTAGTGTATGTGATAAATAATGAATCAAATATAAATATGTGCTTGAGAAAGAATGGCACAAAAGAAGAAACAAATGAAAAGAGGGACTAATGAACCTATAAATTTTCCAAATCAGTAAACACTGACCTAAGACTTGATATACTAAAACACCCACTGTCACTGAAAAGCAGATTGACCTTCATTACTCACTATAATTATATTTGTGCTCTAACAAGTTCCTGAAATCCACACAATTTTTCTCCTGTACTGAATAAGCTTGTCATTTAGTAATGTAAATGAATTCTTCCCATGAATCCATCACAAAAGAACTAAATTTAAAATCAACAACAGAACACAATTTGGAAAATCCCCAATATTTGGAATTAACCAAGGGGTTAAAGAAGAACAATTATATCCAAAGTAAGCAGAAAATGAAAGAAATAATAAAGATTAGAGCAGAAATCAGTGTAATTAAAAAGATAAATGAGAAAAATCAATAAAACTAACAGTTTGGTTCTTGAAAAGATTACCCAAAAAACGCACAAACTTTTAGCTAGAGTAACCAAGAAAAAGAGAAGATACAAATTACCAAAATCAGGAAGATGAAGATATTACCACCAACCTACAGAAATTAAAAATTTTATCAGGGAATATTAATAGTCACCAGGACATGCCAACAAATTAGACAATTTACGTGAAACAGACAAATTCCTATAAAGACACAAATTACCAAAACCAATTCAAGAAGAAACAGAAAGTTTGACTAGATCTATAACAAGAAAAGAAATTGAATCAGTAATAAAATTCTTCCAACAAAGAATGCAGGCCCTGATGGTTTCACTGGTGAATTCTATCAAATATTTAAAGAAGAAATACTGATCCTAAACTCACTCTTTCAGAAAAAAAGGAGGAAAGAAAACTTCCTAACTTACTCCGCAAGGCTGATATTTTCCTGATACTTCAGGAAGATAAAGAAATCACAAGAAAAGAAAATGAAATGTAAGCATCCCTCATGAACATACATGTGAAAATCTTAAAATACTAGCAAAATGTATTCAGGAACATATATGAGAGATTACATACCATGATTAAGTGGGATTGGTTTAACAAGTGAGGTTGGTTTAACTGAAAATCAGTTAATGTACCACAGTAACAGAACAAACACTTGATCACCTCAATAGATACAGAAAATGCATCTGACAAAACCCAACACACATTCATAAAAAAAACTTCCTCAACCTGATAAGGAGCATCTGGGGAAAACTTACAAATAATGTCATACTTAATGGTGAAAGATTGAATGCTTTCTCAATTAGAACAGAAACAAGGCAAGGACATCTATTCTTACCACTTTCATTCAACATTGCACTGGAGCTTAGTGCACTAGAGGCATACGATTTAGAAAGGAAGAAGTAAAACTGTCTTTATTCACCAAAAACATGATCCTGTAAATAGAAAATCCTAAGGGGTCTACCAAAAAAAAATTTTTTTTTAATTTTAAAAAACCTACTAAAACTAATAAGCAAGTTTAACAAGGTTGCAGGATACAAAATCAATTAGGGCAGCAGGTGTGCCTCAAGCGGTTGAGAGCCTGCTTTCCACATGGGAGGTCCCTGCTGCCTCCTAAAAACAAACTACAAGTAAACAAACGAAAAAAACCAACCCAGGGGAGCTGATGTGGCTCAGTGGTTGAGTGCCAGCTTCCTGCATATGAGGCCCTGGGTTCAATCCCCAACCCCAGTATGGTTAAAAAAAAGAAAAAGAAAAAGAAAAAAAACCTGATTATATTCCTATATACTAGTAACAAGCAATACAAAAATAAAATTAAAAATACAATTCCATTCACAGTAGCATTAAAAAGAATAAAATGCTTGGCAATAAATTAAACAAAGAAATGCAAGGCTTTCACACTAAAAACTACAAAACAATACAGAGAAAAAGTAAAATAAGATAAATAAATGGAGAGGGAAGCAGATGTGGTTCAAGCAACTGGGCTCCCATCTACCATGTGGGAGGTCCGGGGTTCAATTCCCAAGGCCTCCTGGTAAGGGCAAAGCGGGCTGGCCCACCCACACAGTAGTGCTGGCCTATGTTGGAGCGCTGGCCCAAGCAGAGAGCTGGCACAGTGAGATGACGCAACAGGGGGAGACAGAGAGGAGAGACAATGAGAGATGCAGCAGACTAGGTAGCTGAGGTGGCGCTGGGAATTGAGCACCTCTCTCTCAGTCCCAAGGGTCCCAGGATCAGTTCCTGGTGCCACCTGAAGAAGGGACAGGCAGACGTAGAGGAGCATACAGCGAGTGGACACAGACTGCAGATGGAGGGGAGGAGGGGGAATAAATAAATAGATAAATTTTTATTAAGTAAATAAAGGAAGAAACATTCTAATGGGTTAGAAGACTCAATATTGTTAAGATGGCAAATCTCCCTTAATATATAAATTCAATGCAATCCCTGTCAAAATCCTAGCAGTACTTTTCTGTGTAAATTGAAAAGCTGATCCTAAAATTTATATAGAAATACAAAGGATTTAGAATAGCCAAAACAAATTTTAAAAGAGCAAAGTTGGAGGACTTACACTACATGGTAGCAAAACTATATAAAGCTACAGTAATCAACACAGTGTGCTGTTGGCATAAGGACAGACATACAGATATATCAATGTAACAGAATTTAAGAGTCCAGAAATAATAATAATTGAAGAGTCCAGTTGCAGTTAAGGTCAACTGATTTTCAACAAATGGTATTAGGACAACTGGTTACCCCTATGTAAAACAATGAATCTAGACTCTGAACCTCACACCATTCCCAAAAATCAACTCAAAATGGACTATAAACTTAAATGCAAGAGTTAAAAGGGTAAAACTTCCAAAAGGAAACATATGAGAAAATTTTTGTGACTTGGCCGAAGTGAAGAGTTCTTATATATAACACCAAAAGCATACTCCTTAAAAGAAAAAAAAAGATAAACTGGACAAAATCAAAATTAAGAATGCTTACACTTCAAAATATATCATTAATAAAAAGAAAAGACAAGCCACAGGTGGGGAGAAACTATTTGCAAATCATTTATCTGATAAAGGACTTGTGTACAGAATATATAAAAAACACTCACATGTCAATAACCAGAAGACAAACAACCCTATTAAAATTTGGGCAAGAGATTTGAATAGATTTTCATCAAAGGCTTATTAATAAGCACATGAAAAGATGGTCAACATCAAAAGTCTTCAAGGAATTTCAAATTAAAACCATAATGAGCTACCAAAATACTGCCATTAGAATAGTTATAACTAAATACTGATAACACAGTGTTTACAAGGATATGGAGAGAATGGGACCCTCCCTCATTGCTGGTGGGGGTGTAAAATGGTACAGCTGCATTTAAAATTAGTTTCTTAAAAAGGTAAACATAAACTTTCCATATAGCCTAGTGATTCCACTCCTACATATCTACCCAAGAAAAATGAAAACATACATAAATGTTCATAACAGCATTATTTGTAATAGTTCCAAACTGGAAATTACACAGATGTCCATCAACTGGTGAATAGGTATACAAACTGTGGTATATACACACAATGGAATATTATTCAGCCATAAAAAGGAACGAAGTTCTGATACATGTGACCACATGGAAGAACCTAGAAGACACTATGTTGAATGAAATAAGCCAGACACAAAAGGACAAATATTGTATGATCTCACTGATATGAAATAATTAGAATAAGCAAACTCATAGAGTCAGAATCTAGAATGTAGGTTACTAGGGGAAGAGGTGGGGATAGAGAATAGGGAGTTAAGGCTTAAAATATACAGTTTCTATTTGGGACAATGGAAAAGTTTTGGTAATGGATGGTGGTGACAGTAGCAAAATACTGTGAATGTAATTAACAGCATTGAATTATATATTTGAATGTGGTTAAAAGGGGGAAATTTTAGCTTATATATATGTTACTAGAATAAATATTTTTTTAGAACTATGGAACTGCACAACACAGTGAACCCTAAGTTAAACTATGGACTATAGTTAATAGTACAATTATAAAAATGTGCTTTCATCAAGTGTAACAAATGTATCACACCAATGTCAGGTGGTATAATAAGGTGGTATATGGAAATTCTATATTTTACTCATGATTGTTCTATAAATCTACAACTTCTCTAATAAAAAATTATGCTAATCAAAAGCTAGATGCAAAAGGCTACAAATTTAATGATTCTATTTATGTGAAATATCCAGAAAAGGCTAATCTATAGAAACAAAGTTGTTGCTTGAGGTAGGGGTGGAAGTATCAATGTTGACTTCAAACTGACACAGGGAACTTTTGGGGTGAGGGAAGTATTCTTTAATGGACTGTGGTGATGATAATTTATGTAAAATTATTGGAATGGTACTTACAAGTATATTTTATAGTAGAAAACTATACTTCAATAAAGCTATTAAAAACTGGCAATAAATAAGTGCAATTGTTAAAAGAGATCTGTGGAGATTTACCATAGACAGAAGGAATATGCTAGATGTTTCTACTACAGAATAACTGCTAAAGTTCAGACAGCAGATCTTACCCTCATTGTCCCAAGTAAATTACTAGATTCTGAATGCAAAGATATTATAAAAAGATATTTCTCATTTGAGGAATGGCTCCTGATTTCAATGTTTACTGAAATCCAGTAAATATCCTGAGTGTTACGGTTGAACCCTGTGGTGGTTTAGTGTTATATACCCCAGTAAAACATGTTCTTAAGGTTGAATCCATTCCTGTGGGTGTGAACCCATTGTAAATAAGATCTCTGATGATATTACTTCAGTTCAGGTGTGGCCCAAATGAATCAGGATGGGTCTTATTCCTTTTACTGGAGGCCTTCAAGAAGGCCACAGAGAAAGAAGCCACAGGGAGCGGCAAGAAGCTTGAGGCCAAAAGAACTCAGAAGAGAGAATTCCATGCACTGCCATGTGACGGAAAAGCCAAGGACCCCAAAGGATGCTGGCCAGCCAGAAGATACCCACGTTGGGAGGAGGCAAACCTCTGAAACCAGGAACCAATAAATTCCCGCTGTTACACCAACCCACTGGGTGGTATTTATTTTAGCAGCCGAGCAACTAAAACAATTTTGAGTACCAAGAGTGGGGTGCTGCTATTACAAATACTTAAAAAAATGGAAACTGCTTTGGAATTGGGTACTAGGTAGAGGCTGGAAGAACTGTGAGGTGCTTATAGAAAAAGCCTAGAATGCTTTGAAGAGGTTTTTTTTACAGAAATATGGGTGTTAAAGGCACTTCCGATAAAGCCTTAGAAGGAAATGATGAACATGTTCTTGGAAACTGAAGGAAACTATTATAAAGTGGCAGAGAATTCGGTGAAATTGTGTTCTGATTTTGGCTGGAAGGCAGAACTGAAAATGATGAACTTGGATATTTAGCTGAGGTGATTTCCAAGTGAAGTATGGAAGATGGAGCCTGGATTCTTCTTGCAGCTTATAGTGAAAGGAGAGAAAGAGATAAACTGAGGATTGAACTATCAAGCACAAAAAAACATCAATTTGTACTTTGAAAATGCTCAGCTTATGCAGATAACATGTTCTGAGACTAGAGTCAGAAGCGGCTCTATCAGGGACCTCCCTTTGCTTCCGGGAAGTAAGTCCCCAGAGCAGAGAGTTCCACGTGAGGGTTTAGATAAACAACCCTTTGCTAAAGAGGATGTGGCTGAACATAGATCCAGTCAGTCATTTCAGTGGAAGTTAGTTATCCAGGAAGGATCTGTGGAAAGTTCTACTGTCTTGATAGTTTGGACCTGCTTGAACTGCACACAAAACCAACAAATTTTTATAAAATTTGTGTGAGCAGAACCACTGTCATTCTGGATTGAAAGGGACAGAGAAAGAACAAAATGAAGGAAGAATGATTTCAAGGGCAGAACCATTAAAGCAAAGGTCTGGACCAAAAAGACCTCCTTGGGCCAAGAGAGCAGACCCACCCACATGTGTGGAAAGAGCAGGTCTGCCCCTGCACTTGGAGGAGGTGGGCCTTATGTACCAATGCTTGGAGATAGTTGCACTTGTACACCCCATCATTAGCTGAGGGCCTGCCCACTGTGCAAGTGCTTGGAAGGGATTTGACATGTTGGGTTTCGGACTTGTTTGGGACCCATGACCCGTTTTCCTTCCAATTTCTCCCTCTTGTAATTGGAATGTTTATTCTATACCTGTCACACCTTTGTATATTAGAAGCAGAAAACTTGTTTTCTGGGTTTCGCAAGTCCATCTGACAGAGGAATTTTGTCCCAGAATAGGTCATGCCCATAACTGATTTTGATGAGACTTTGTACTTAGCATTACTATGAAATGACTAGGACTTCTGGGATGTTATGATAGATGAATACAGTTTGTATGTGGGACCAACATATCTTTTTAGGGTCCAGAAAGCAGAACTGTGATTGCCTGAAATTATATCCTCCAGAAAAAAAGGTTCTAAATCTTAACCCATTCTTGTGGGTGTGAACCCATTGTATATAGGACCTTTTGAGAGGTTATTTCAGTTAAGATGTTGGCCCAACTGAATCAGGGTGGGTTGTAATCCTATTAATGGAGACCTTATAGAGAAGAAAGCCAAGGCAAGAAGCTGGAGGTCAATGCAACCTGGAAGAGAAAGGAGAATAGTTGCCATGTGCACTGCCAAATGATGGAAAAGTCAAGGAACCCCAAAGACTGCTGACCAGCCAGAAGATACTGACCCCAGGAGGAAATAAACCTTTTGCCCCCTGAAACTATGAGTCAATAATTCCTGTGGTTAAGCTAACCCAGTGTACAGTTTTTGTTTGGGCAGCTAGCAAACAAATACAGACTTCATTGCCACTGAAGGCACAGAGATAGAAGACAGGTTTTCAGCTTAATCTGAAGAGGAAACTAAAATGGGCCTTTAATCTAAGCTAATTAAAGACTTTCTCCAACTACCTATAAGGAATCTCAAAAAAAAAGTTATTTTTTCTATTTCCTAAGATATCTATACTGATAATATTTTCAATTTCTTCTGAAACTGTGTTCTATATCTGAATCAAACTCCCTTCCTTTTTCTGGCCAAAGAAACAAGCTTCTGTTTTTTTTAAGTTATATGTAGACATGGACGGATCTAATAGACAGGACTAACTGTACCAAGTTACACTTACCACTTCTTTCTGCATCAGCATATTTTTTGCCATGGGCTTGCAATTTGAAAGAAGAGAACCGAAATACTTTAATTGCATTTAACTGGGACTCCAAGATGTTCCTATGCTTCTCTTACATATTTCAGCTGATTAATGACTACTTTAACAAAAGCCTAACACCCCTTCCTAAACATCTTAATTGGTTAAGAGCTTCTATTGTTTGCCAAAAGCAGTCACTTTAAGTCATTGATTAAAGCAGTTTGCACATCAGCACAATCTGAAATCAGTTTCCTTTTTCAACCAGCTGGGCTTAAGAAGCAATCTTGAAGACAGTCCAAATCAAGAACCAAGTGGGATGCCCTGCATAACAATGATCTACCACCATGCAAGACAGAAGCACAGAATTTACATGAGGTGGAAAAAAAAGAACCAAATTGCTATGAGTAAGTACTTTAACCCTTCTCTGGCTCATAAATCACAGTCATTGGCACTTTGTGCAACAGTGAAAGCTAACAGCAAGTTGGATAACATATCTTTCTTCTAAGTACCCAAGAATACATGAAGGCAAAATTCCATGTTTCCATGAGAGTCAATTGTACGCACTCGCCTTACTGTATTAGATTGCACAGGTCATCAATGCAAGTCAATCAATCAGTTACATTAAATGCAAGCTTGAATGGACTATGCCCTCTTCTAATTGTTCTGACACTGGGAAAGTATTCATATGAATTCCACATTTTTTGGCCAGAAAAAAAAAATCCATTTCATTTTTAACATAAAAAGGGAAAAACATACAGCAGGCTTAAGACAAGCCAACTTTACCACATAGCTTGAAAATACAAAACACTGGAATAAAATATGACTGTCTTAATATGACAGACTTCTTATTTTATTCCTTTTTATGCTCTAGGGAAAAAATACAAGTGCTCACTAACACTATAACTATAACATGCTTTTATTTTTATGCTACCAGTTGTGTCTCTCTTCTTTTTTTTGTGTGAGGTACTGGATCTGGGGATTGAACCTGGGATCTCATATGTGGTAAGTCAGCACTCAACGACTGAGCCACACTGGCTTCCCTAAGTTGGTTTTCTTGTTTGTTTGCCTGTTGTCCGTTTATTTTTCTTTAGGAGGCACTGGGAACCAAACCTGGGACCTGCCATGTGGGAAGCAGGTGCTCAACCGCTTGAGCCACATCTGTTCCTTTTAAAATTAATAACTAAATGTACATTCTGCCTAGTGCTGGAAGGCCTCACAGAAGAAGTGAATTTTAAGAAATACATTTGAAAACTGAAAGGCAGAAAGACTTGAAGATGGGATGGGATGCAAACAAATGAGAGGAAAAGAGACAGAAATTAAATGCTTCTGCAGCCACAGAATGAATTCATCACCTTCTAACCAAATGGACATGCACATTACTGCTCAGTTGTACATAAATCCAATGTCAAATACCAGCTATTTGGGGGGGTCCATTAAATTTCTGCTTAGGAGGTTTTCTCTTGGCAGGGTTCCCTACCCCTTAAGCAGTCATGTTCATGTAAATTCAATCTGGTAGAATGGAGCTCATCCGCTCTCTCACTACTTGAAGTCTAATACGCAGTTTATTATCTAAATGGCAAAACAGGACTGGTAGAAGAGAGAATCTTTTCAGATTATAAAAAGTTATATTCCATTCTTTTATCTGTCTCCACACAGCCATTTGGTTCAGGGTCCTCGGATAACCCATTTTTGACGTACCAGGTAATGTTCAAGCTATTTTACATAATGTCACATACTTAGTGGGAAGCTATAAATTCAGACATATCTTAATCATACAGGAAATTATTTGGAGGATTAAAGTCATGTGCTTCCTTCTTCTCCAATTTCCTAGCTATCTTTTAACAACTTTAGCTCTCTTTTTAAGGAAAAGTAGGTAAAGGTCAGGGAGTTGGAAATCCATGGTGTTCCTCCTTAGCAACTCTACTGAATGGCTGGCTGGTTGGAGGAGGCTGTTCGGATAAGTGGATAACTCAATTTGAGGATCCACTGAGAAGTCTGTGGACTCAAGCTCTTCACCTTAGCTACAAATATCACCAGTGATTGACATGACGCATTAGGAATAGTGCACTGTTTGTGGGGAAACAATTCTGCTTTCACGATGACGGATATACAGCTGTGGTCAAGAATTTTAATATTGTAAAACTGTGTGAAAGAATGGTGGGTAGAGAAGGAGGGAAGAGGAAAGGGACTGGAAAGAGAAGGGCACCTGAGAGAGAATATCAAAGACAACCCACAGAAACATCAGCATGATTGTTTCCTGGGGTTCAGAGTGTTAGTTATCTCCTCTTTGCCAATAAGCTTAGAACTAGAAACAGTCCCTCACAGTGACAACCAGAAGGTAAGAAAATCTGTAGCTGCCTATTGTAAACTGCTGATACCAAGAGGACAGGATCATGATTTTCCGGTATGGTTGTGCTACCATTAGGCCAGAGATTTCAGGCCCATATTTCAGCTTACAATAAGAGGTGAAAGGTGGCAGCGGACTTGGCCCAGTGGTTAGGGCGTCCATCTGCCACATGGGAGGTCCGTGATTCAAACCATGGGCCTCCTTGACCCATGTGGAGCTGGCCCATACGCAGTGCTGATGCGCGCAAGGAGTGCCGCGCCACGCAGGGGTGTCCCCCACGTAGGGAAGCCCCATGTGCAAGGAGTGCGCCCCGTAAGGAGAGCCACCCAGCACGAAAGAAAGTGCAGCCTGCCCAGGAATGGTGCCGCACACAGAGAGAGCTGACACAACAAAAAAAGAAACACAGATTCCCATGCCGCTGACAACAGAAGCCGACAAAGACGACGCAGCAAATAGACACAGAGAACAGACAACTGGGTGGGGGGGAGGGGAGATAAATAAATAAATAAATCTTAAAAAAAAAAAAGAGGTGAAAGGTTATATGTAATCCAAGTATCTTTTAAAAATAAATTAAAAATATATTTTAAAAAAGAGGTGAAGGGGCCAAGCTGTACCTAAGGGTAAAACAGTCTTACCAACTATCTACTGTTGATCATGCTTTTGGCAACTGAATCAAAATAATAATAGTGGAGAAGAGCAGCCTTCCCCCAGCCCCAGACAGAGATCTCTAGGAGGCATAAAGATCACTACTAGGGAAATGTAAGGCAGTAAATCTTTGGGCTTGCAAGGGAAGTGAGTCTTAGGTCACAAAGGGCCTTTGTGTAAAGAGGTGTAAAAAGAGAAAAACAAGGGAGCAGATGTAGTTCAAGAGGTTGAGCACCTGCTTCCTAAGTATCAGGTCCCAGTTTCAATTCCCAGTACATTCTAAGAAACAAACAAACAAAACAACTCTCACTGAGGAGTGGATGTAGCTCAGTAGTTGAGCGCCTGCTTCCCATGTAAGAGGTCCTGGGTTCAATCCCTGGTACCTCCTGAAAAAAAAAAAAGAACAACAGACAAAATTTCTGGAGCTTGAAGGAAGAAAAGGAGGGATAATAGGGAAGCCAGGTTAGGAACACACAAAGCAGAAAGAGTTGCTAACAAGTGGTAAGTCCCATTTTCCCATGCTCTGTGGAAAGTCTGGTTTTGTGAGGTTGCTGGAGGGTTCTGACTCATCAAGTCCTAGTTGGAGGTACAGCGGTAATGCACTGTCCCAACACTGGTGACATGCTGGGACTCAAAATCACAAAGTAAAAGTATAATCCACTCCTCAAAAGTCCTATCTACAGGCACAAGGTTTTAAGATACAGGACTTTATAATGTTTAAAAAAAAAGTATAGGTAAGGAAGGCATCAGGAATCAGAAGAAACAATAATGCTATGTAGGAAAAATCCAGTACTTGAAAGATACCTAAGTTTGAATCCCAGTGCCATTCTGTGGGAAGCTAATTCCAGTTTTACAGCTTTTTCCTTTATAAAAGGAGAATCATAATAACTGATGTAACCTATAGTCATTGAGGGTTCGCGTACCCTTCCCAACGCTGCCTTGAAGACCAATTGCATAATCTGGGAGAAACATTATGCTTTCCTAAGATTTGAGTGACTTCTCAGGAATTTACTCTCTCATGGTCTCTTCAGACTCTGGCCCCCTGTGTTCTCAGGTGCTGTGTCTGGTCTGCATGGAGCCATTCTTAAGAGGGAGACCCAGGAATCAGTTCTATCTGTGTTTGGACAGACCTGGGCTGAGCTAACCCTCAGGTGCTCATAATGTTGCTTCAGGTGCTCACTCATAAGGGACAATCAGGGGAAGTGGACTTGGCCCAACAGATAGGGCAGGTTCGTGGTTCAAACCCTGGGCCTCCTTGACCCGTGTGGAGCTGGCCCATGCGCAGTGCTGATGTGCGCAAGGAGTGCCCTGCCATGCAGGGGTGGCCCCCGCGTAGGGGAGCCCCACATGCAAGGAGTGCGCCCTGTAAGGAGAGCCACCCAGCGCAAAAGAAAGTGCAGCCTGCCCAGGAATGGTGCCACACACATGGAGAGTTGACACAACAAGATGATGCAACAAAAAGAGACACAGATTCCCGATGCCACCCATAAAGAAGCAGTCACAGAAGAACACACAGCGAATGGACACAGAGAGCAGACAACTGGGTGGGGGAAAGGGGAGATAGATAGATAGATAGATAGATAGATAGATAGATAGATAGATAGATAGATAGATAGATAGATAGATAAGGGACAATCACAAAAGATCTGTCAGTAAAGAAAAATGCTATAAAAAACATTAAAACAAAAGGCTGCCCTTAGTAATCTAGATTTTTTAACCGTTAAACTAATTAACACTTTCTCTTAGATGCAAAACAAGTGGCACATCACTCACCTTCCTCAAAGTTGGCATTCTTCTGCCTCACTAGGACATGGAAGTTTTCAGCAGGATTCACACTTCCAACCTAGAATATACCCACAGACAATAAACCTGCAGATCACTTCTCTTTTTGGCAGTACCCCAGGCAGTATAAGATAGCTTAATGTAGTAAATGCGCTCTTAAGAAATAAAAACAAAGACAAAGAAAAGGTCCTTTTCTACTCATTTTCATTTCCAGGGCTCTGTTAAAAAGCTAGCAGATTGCTGTGGCCAAAAAGCTGCCCGTCTGTACTTTCACTTACCTATCCAAATATAAGCTGACTTCTTTCCAGTGGCATCAGAAGTACTACAAACCAATCTGCCAGCCAGCCTCTCAACACCAAACCAATTAGGAATGGGAGGATTATATAGCGTGGGAGTCAGCTGAGAATATATTTGTCCCACTAACATGACATGAAAATTAACAGCCTGATGCTTGATGTACTGAAACGCTCTTCTGGGGGACTGCTGCTAACTCTACGGTATTGAAATTGTGGTAGATATACAAATACACCCAAGTTGAATATGCCCCCGAAAGTAAAAACAAGATAGGGAAAGATTTTCTGCAGTAGTAGATGGTAAAGTTCCAAAGATGAACGTCTCTGCCACTAAAATCTGTCTTTAAGCTTCCAGTTTTGGGAAGTGGACTTGGTCCAATGGATAGGGCGTCCGCCTACCACATGGGCGGTCCACAGTTCAAACCCCGGGCCTCCTTGACCCATGTGGAGCTGGCCCATGCGCAGTGCTGATGTGCGCAAGGAGTGCCCTGCCACACAGGGTATTCCCGTGTAGGGGAGCCCCACACATAAGGAGTGCGCCCCGTAAGGAGAGCCACCCAGCATGAAAGAAAGTGCAGCCTGCCCAGGAATGGCACCGCACACAGAGAGAGCTGACACAATAAGATGATGCAACAAAAAGAAACACAAGATTCCCGTGCTGCTGACAACAAGAGAAGCGGACAAAGAAGAACACACAGGCAGCGGACTTGGCCCAGTGGTTGGGGAGTCTGTCTGCCACATGGGAGGTCTGTGGTTCGAACCCCGGGCCTCCTTGACCCGTGTGCAGCTGGCCCATGCGAGGTGCTGATGTGTGCGGGGAGTGCTGTGCCACGCAGGGGTGTCCCCCGCGTAGGGGAGCCCCACGCACAGGGAGTGTGCCCCATAGGGAGAGCCACCCAGAGGGAAGGAGAGTGCAGCCTGCCCAGGAGTGGCGCCACACACATGGAGAGCTGACACGGCAAGATGACACAACAAAAAGAAACACAGATTCCCGTGCCGCTGATGGCAAAAGAAGCGGACAAAGAAGACGAGGCATGTGGACACAGAGCAGACAACCAGGGTCAGGGGGGGAGGGGAGAGAAATAAATAATAAATAAATAAATAAATAAATCTTTTTTTTAAAAAAAGAACACACAGCACATAGACACAGAGAACAGACAGCTGGTGGGGGAGGGGAGAGAAATAAAATAAATAAATAAATCTTTAAAAAAAAAAATCTTCCAGTTTAACTTTAACAGGGCCTAGGCACCACTCAGCTCACAGTAGAGAAAGCAACAGAGTTCCAACTATAGCGGTGAACTTCAGTACAAGGTATACTGATGTTTCCAGTTTGCTCTGATACAGCAAGCAGAGAAGGTCCCAGAATAAAAAAGTTAGGATTTTATTTTTCACTGTAAGAGTAAACACTGAAACAGAATCCAAATCATTTTCCAGATGTTCAAATTTTCTAGGAGCATTTGTTTGAGATGGTAACAAGTGCTGCCTATTGTTCCTAGGGTATTTAACTAGTAAGGGACCATTTTTAATAGCCACAAATTAAAAATAATGCCACTTAAATAAGACGATATATTTAAGCTACAAAAACATTCTCATTAAATAAAAATGATCTTAAGTATCAAAGGATAGTAGTTTGGGGAACTCCTAAACTTATGAATACTGTTCTGAAATTGTTTATTAGAAAACAAATGGGAGAGTTATACATTTCACATTCTTGGGGAATAAGATTCATATTATTAACCCCCTAGTCATCCTATCATTTTGACAAAACAGAAAGTTGTAACATGAAGCCAACAAATGAGGTATTCCATGCTTTATGTATTACAGAGCTCTATATATTATATATTATATAGAATATTCTACAGATAAACTATACACATAATATACAGTAATTCTACAGATAATTACTTAAAAGTAAGAAAGGAACTGTGGTGTGGGCTTTTACAGATCACATATTGAAAGAACCAGAGAAGGTGATAATAAAAGACTAACAAAAATTGATGCAATCCCTCCCAAGCCCTAACCTTCCTGAAAAGCAGGAAGCACACTGAGAAAGCTCTGCTTACACTGGTGACACTGCCCTCGGCCAGGCTGGAGATACTGAAGCGGACTTCCCCTTCCTCAGTCTTATACTTTTTAGAGGTGGGTCCATCTTCATTTCTGGAAAAGAAAAGTTTTTTTCCCTTAAAACAAAACCAAACAATACAAAAACAAAAGCACGGATGTGGAAAACATAAACTTATTTTCCAAGCATCAAAAACAAGCAGCCATACTTAGCCCATCTGCGCAAACAGCCTGCCTCCTTTTCCCAGCCTTGGGGCTTCGGACAACAGCCCAGGCTTGTTTTACAGCAGTGCAGGTATTATGATTAGCAGTCACATCACAAAGCCCTCTCAAAAGATCAAACTGCAAGTGCAGGTAAGGGAAACTTAACATCTAAGTAAGAAATACACTTACCCGTCAGATATTATTTGCTAGTTCCTGTTGCACAATTGATAGCTATTAGCTTTCCATGTACACAGAAGACCTCTGTGTCTAATAACCCATCATCTGCATTGTGTATATAAGAGCTGGTTTCCACTTACAGCTGTCAAAACTTATAGACAATCCTTAATTAAATATGGAGGAGCTTGCTCTTAGAGAAGTCTTAAACTACTTTAAAAAACCACTTTCAAAAGAAAACTTTTAATTTTTCTTTGATAAGCCTAATTTTGCTTTGGGCAATATACTAGCAGAGTCCAGTAATACCTGTGCACTAAGGGAAAGAAGACTTCAGGAAAGTGTTTCAAACATCTTTCCTCAAATACCTGGCTGGCTGGCCTTAATAGTCTACCTTAAAGTCAAGAGGAAGTCAAGTTAATTGCAAAAGAGAAAAAAATCAAATCCAAAGACTCTGCCCATAATCTCCCATAAGCTGTTGAACACAAATATATGAAGATTTTTCTTCCAGAGAAATAACCAATCTTGGGTAAAAGCAGCTGTCAAGAAATGGCTGAGGTGGCGGACTTGGCCCAGTGGTTGGGGCGCCCATCTACCACATGGGAGGTCCGCGGTTCAAACCCTGGGCCTCCTTGACCCGTGTGGAGCTGGCCCATGCGCAGTGCTGATACGCACAAGGAGTGCCCTGCCAAGCAGAGGTGTCCCCGCGTAGGGCAGCCCCACGCGCAAAGAGTGCGCCGCATAAGGAGAGCCGCCCAGCACAAAAGAAAGTGCAGCCTGCCTAAGAATGGTGCCGCCCACACGGAGAAATGACACAACAAGATGACACGGCAAAAAGAAACACAGAATCCCGTGCCGCTGACAACAACAGAAGTGGACAAAGAAGACGCAGCAAATAGACACACAGAACAGACAACCAGGGTGAGGGGGGAAGGGGAGAGAAATAAATAATAAATAAATCTTAAAAAAAAAGAAAAAAAAGAAATGGCTGAATGCCTGAGCCTCAACAGACTTGTAACTCCTACACTATGGTTTATTAGACTTACCCCACTCATCTAACATGGAGGTGAAGAAGGTCAACCACCACACCAGGGAGCCAAGAGTGCCTACAACTGAAAGTAGGAGGATTGCATCCAGCATCCGTGTGGAATCTAAGCCCCCTCTTGATATAGATGTGGAGTGGACACAACCATTCTAAGGTCCACAGGATGGAGGAATAGAGTATAGACTAGAGTGGACTTACTGATATTCTATTCATGAACTATTAATTAGTAATCGAAGAAAATGTGGCATTGGTGTGGAGAAAGTGGCCATGGTGGCTACTGGGGTAGGGAATGGGAGGAAGAGATGTGATGTGGGGGCATTTTCGGGGGTTGTGGTTGTCCTGAGTGGTGCTGCAGGGACAGTTACCGGACATTGTATATCCTCCCATGGCCCACTGAGTGGAATGTGGGAGAGTGTGGGCTATGGTGTGGACCACTGACCATGAAGTGCAGCGGTGCTCAGAGATGTAGTCACCAAATGCAGTGAATGTCTCATGATGATTAAGGAGGTTGTTGTTATGGGGGGAGGAGTGGGGTGAGGGGGGTGGGAGGTATATGGGGATAAAGACAAAAAAATGAAGGAAAAAAAAAAAAGAAATGGCTGAATGATTACAGATGTAGTATTTCTAAATGTGTTCCTCCACAGCAGTCCCCCCAAGACCCCAACCTTCAGACAATGGGGTTTAAAGAAGAGATTATCCTGAAAGTAAAGCAAAGAAAAATAAGTCCTAAGCTGGCTTACTCAATAATGAATCACCTCTTCCAGCTAAGGAAAAGGACTAAATGAATTAGAAGGCTTTACAAAAATGAATTTTTAAGTTTCATTACTTGACAACTTTGCCATTCACCACTTGCCTTTTTTCACTTTGAGAAGTAGAGAATAGGTAAGGAGAAGACAGAAGGACGTGGACCAAGAAACACTTAAAGAGGATGAAGTCATCTAGACCTTTTTCCTTGCAAACAGAATTTAAAAAATAGCCAAACAAAGCCTTGATGGTAAAAATGGAGGAAAACCACCCATATCCATGGAAGCATGAAAATCCACTAGAATTAGTGTCTATTAAAAAGAGAGAAAGAAAGGTTATGGCATGTCTGTTAACCATTGCCAGTTCTCCTCAAGAGACAGATAATAATATGGTACTGCTGTAAGATATGACTGGTCGTGGAACCTTAGGTAAATGACTATTCTCTCTGAGCTACAGCTTTTCATCTGGAAAACACTTGACGATGAAAAGTACCATTAGTATAGCAACCATGTAACTAGCTTCTTTCCAAAAATACAAATTAACTATATAGTGGTATTAAGAAGCATTACTACACGCAAAGCACCAAACTAAGTTCTGTGGGAATACAAGGTTAAAATGCATGAATAATTTATTAAACCCTAGAATCCATAAGATTCTAGGGAAGGAAGTGTAAGGAGACATAAATATCAATTCTCTAGATTGGGGCAGGAAAAAGCTGACCAAGAAATAAGCAGAAAGTAGTGAAAATTTAATATGGTTAATATACACAAGGCAAAACCAATTAATAAGATTATTAGGAATATTACATATATTAAACTCATAATGTCTTTGTGAAGTAAGAAAGGGCAGTAACTGTCATCCCCAAGTAATCTATGGAGGACCAAAGTTCCAGAAGGCAGAAATTATCCATGCAAGATCACAAGAGACATGCAAATGTTAACAGGTGCTGCATTTGGATGGTGGGACCTTGGGGATCTGTTTCTCTTTTTTCTTTTCTCATTTTCTTTCATAAGCCTGTATGAATTTTTAAATTCTTATTTAACCAAACATTTACTGAGTACATACTTGTCAGGCACTAAGCTAGACTCTATACTCTAGATATACAAAATTTAATGTCCAACACTTTCAAGAAGTACAGCCTTATAAAAAAGATAAGCATGTAATAAATACTTTCATATAAGTATATAAACAATTATCAAAATATTGTGACAAGTTGCATATCCCTTTCAGAGGACAGTAAATAGTTTTACTGGAGTGGGACATGAGCTGCAATCTGGGAAGTAGAGAGCTGTGGCTAGAAAATACATGAACTACAGGCACAGAAAAACGTGAGGAAAGAAAATGGTTTTGTCTAGGTAGCTGGATTACAGCGAGGTACTTCTTTTTTTTCTGCTTTATCTGGGTTTTATCATTTGTGTAATTGAGTTTGATCTTATGCTGAATAATGGAAGTCCCTTAAAGCCAGGGTTTTTAACCCCAGGTCCAAGGATGGTGTCAAGGAATCTGTAAACTGCCTGAAATGTTATACAAAACTAGGTCTGTTAGGGCTTCTTTACAGTATGAGGGTACATAGTTGTTGTTTTTTAAATCAGATTATCAAAAAGGCCCACTGCAAAAAACAAAAATGATTAAGAATCACTGCATTAGAGAACTTTAAGTAAGGGAATGGATATGATCAGATTTGTTTTTTAAAAAGCATTTACCAGAATGCAGAATGGAATGGAAAGGGATAAGAATGGAGTGAAGATAAATCCATTAAAAGGTTATCTCAGTAAAGCAGGCTAAATATCAGAAGACCTGTATAGAAGCAGTGGCAGTGGGTGACACTAATAATAAGAGTTAGTGTTTTTCAAACGTTTACCATGCACTAGTCACTGTGCTAAGCACATTTAAAATATCTCTGGGGAGTGGATGTGGCTCAAGCAGTTGAGCATCTGTCTCTCACACCGGAGGCGGGGGGGCCTCCTGGGTTTGGTTCCTGGTGCCTCCTAAAGAAGACTAACACACAACTAGCAGACAACAAGCAAAACAACAACGAGCAGACAAAGACCGCAAAGAGTAAAAACAAGCAAAAACAATGCCCCTTAATAAAGAATAAACAGATGAGGAAGGCATGGGGGAGTGGGGACTGCAAATAAAAGCACTGTGTAAATTAACTTAAAAAACAATCTCCATCAAGCCTTTCAACAATTCTATGAGTTAGCTATTCTCATTGTCTTTTTACAGATGAGCAAAATGAAGCTCAAAAGGGCTTGAGCCCTTGTCTAAAGCACAGTTAGTAAGGGGTCAGAACTAATTCTGTATTTTTAACCACTATCCTTTACAGCTTCCTGAAAGGCAGGTATTTGTTATCCCCGCAACTTACCAATTCCACACAGCTACTAAGAAACAATGCTTGGGGTTCAGATCCAAATCCATCCAACTCCAAAATCAATACTATTAACTACACTAACCTGAAGACAAAGGGGCAAGTCTGAGGTAAATTTACTACAACTTGGTAAGCCAATTAGATAAAGAAACTAAAAAAATAAGATAATTTCCAGGAAATTAGGCATCATTGACTGAAATAGAGAAGATAGCATAAAGACGGAAGTTTCAAAGGAGTGTGGAAGGTGCAGGAAGATGAAGTCATTTCTCAACATACTATACTGAACTTTGAGATGTTGATGTTCACTGAAGATATCCAGCAGATAGGATGGAAATCTGGAATGCAGGCAGATATTTAGTAGTTTTTTAATCCATGAACGTGAAATAATTTAAAGGTCTTGGGATGTGTACTACTAAGACAATATGGCATAATAGTTAAAAGCATAAGCTCTGGGGTCAGACTGCCTGCTTTCAACTCCTTATTTCAACACTTAACAACTGTGATCCTGGGCAAGTTTCTTACCTTCTTTAAACCTCGGTCTCCTCTGATTTAAGATGGGATCAATAAAGAACTATTTCATAGGATAGCTGAGAGGATGCAAACAGATAATGCATGTAAGCACTCAGCATTATACCTGTATTCAAAAAACGTTGGCTATTTCCAAGGATGAGTACTTACAGAACATCAACATTTAAGGTTGGTAGAAAAATACAAGTTGCCCTCAGAGGAATCTGAGAGGGAGTTGCTGAAGATTTAGAAAGTCAAGTCTGGAGAAGCCGAAATTAATGAAGATAAATGAGTTTCAACAGGGAAAGAATAACTGACAAAGTCAAGTGTCACAAAGAGGTCAAGAAAGAAACTGCAAAGGTGAAGTGAATTTAGCAGTTAGTATTCTTTGGAAGACCAGTTTCAGGGTAGTGGTAGGGCAGAAGCCAGAGAGAATGGAAACCGAGACAAGAGCTGTGCAGACTCTTCTTTCAATAAGCCTAATTTAGGGAAGGAAAGAAGATAATAGGGTGGTATTTAGAGGGAGCAGTGAGGAGATTATTAATTTTTTTAGATGAATGAACTGAAATGTTAATATGTTAAGGGAAAGGAGCTGATAAAGTGAGAGAAAGAAGCTGAAAATATAGAAGAGGAAAGACAGAGGGAAACAGGATCCCAGGGCAAGAGGTAGAGGGATTAACTTGGGACAAGATGAAGTGCCCTCTTTCACTGAGAAAGGGAAGAAGTAAAGGTAGATGAAAAATAAACAGGCGTTTTTAGGTAAGAGTCAGAAAATTGAGGGAGTTCCTACCTGTTGGCCTCTATTTTCTTTTCAAATCACCTTTGTCATCTTCATGGACAATGTGTCAGGGACATGACAGAGTTTTTAAATAATTTACTCTCACTGTATTCTTACTTGTGCCAGGCTCTAGGGATACAACACTGAACAGTATATACCATTCCCTTAACCCTCATGAAAGCTCTATGAGACAGATACTCCTCTTAGGCTGGTTATACCCATGAGGAATTGAGGCTTACAGAGGGTTAGCAGCCTGAGGTCACACTCCAGAGCAAGGGGACCCACTCACGCAGTCTGGTTCTGGAGCCTGAAGCCTTAATCTTTAATCAGGTTAAGACTGTCTGCTGAGAATGAGTAGGGAGGGATCTCAGGGGACTTAAAGAAGAAAATTAAAATAGCTGCACAGAGAATTAGACATTAGATGTCCTCATTCTCATGCAAGTTCCCTGGTTCAAGAGATGACATTTTCATTTCAAGGGTGAACATCAACATTAAGGGAAGTGTATTAGTTAGCCAAAATGGGTGCTGATGTATAATACCAGAAATTGGTTGGTTTTCATAAAGGGTATTTATTTGGGATAGGAGCTTACAGATACCAGCCCATAAAGCATAAGTTACTTCCCTCACCAAAGTCTATTTTCACATGTTGGAGCAAGGTGGCTGCCAACGTCTGCCAGGGTTCAGGCTTCCTAGGTTCCTCCCTTCCAGAGTCTTGCTTCTCTCTGGGTTCAGGGTTTCTCTCTTTCTGGGGCTTGCTTCTGTTTCCTCTGTGAGCCTACTTCCCAGGGCTCCAGCTTAAGGCTTCAGCATCAAACTCCATCAAAAACCTCAAGTCTGTTCTTTTCCATGCCTTTTATCTGGAAGTCCCCACCCACGCCCTAATGACGTGGCCCAATCAAAGCCCTAATCATAACTTAAATCATGTCCAGGTACAGACCAGATTACAAATATAATCCAATACCTATTTTTGGAATTCATAACCATATCAAACTGCTACAGGGAGCAATATGATAAAGGTAATGCTTAGTGCATTTCTGAACCTCACTGTCAAATGGTGCCCTTCCCCTCTTGGAATGAAGAAATTACTTCTAACAGTAGGGATTCAAAAGTTCCAGCATGAATAGCAGACCTCAAATGTTCAATATTTTTATTGACAATGAACCATTATTGTTTTGGGTGTTGACTATGGTTTTCCCTCCAAACAGCTCGAAGCGCTTTAACATCTGTGATTTCCCGGTTCATTACAGTATCTTCTGAGAAGAGGCTGTTTTAGATGGAGAAAAATCTCATTAAGCTAATTATTTCACCAAAATCAGATCAAAAGCAGCAAAGCTGGAATGATTACCAGTGACTCCCAGTGCAAGTCTCTTGTCCTAGATTATGAAACTGCTTGAACAGACTTTATTTACTCACTCCCCAATTTCAGTCCTTCACCTTTACACTGAAAATATTTACCCTACGTGTAGGAATGCTAAATATACACAGCACAGCTAATTTGAGCATTTTTTTTCCTCTTAAGGAAACTACCTCTAAAGCTGACTGGAGCCTTATCATAAAAATTGAGGGTTTTTAGAAACTTGTAGAAAGGACTGAGTCATTCTTGAATGCAGGAGCTACTCAATAAATATTTGCGAAATAGATCATTTCTGCAGTTCTTAAAAACTACGAGTTTTTGAGAAGCAAGGGTACAAAATAGGAGTATGGGTAGGTGTGTGTGAGTGAGATGATTCTCAGGCCCCAGGCAAATAACTTGCTGTATCACAAGCCCTTATGGGAACAAAGAACAAGAAGCTCAGTACACTCAAGTTTCCTGAAGACTGAGTGGTAAGAAGAGAGCTGAAGGTGTAATCACAGCAGTGATCAAATCACACAACAGCAGCCTTCTGGGCATATGTGGTGTCTTTTTTTAACCATCCAATTTACATTTTAATCAACGGGAGGAGGGGAAAATGGCCTATTTCCTTCCCAAACACCAGAAGGTAATCAAGATCCTGAACTGGAGCTTTAATACACTAAGAAAGAATAGCCACTTGACAGCAGCGAGTCTAAAGTAAGGCTGCCATGGAAAGAGAACTGGGAATTGTATTGAAGTATTTTAAAATACTCATCCGGGGGCATATAGGTAGATGAGGCTAGCAGAGGGAAAAGTGGATTTTTATTAATATCTTCCTATGTAGAAGAAAGCATGATAGACTAAGAATAAAAGTAAATCCCTTGGGATGTGTTTAGGAACACACATTATAGATAGACTCTCAACCCATGATTTGTTTTTCATCCTGACAAAGCTTGGAGAATTAACTTTCTAAAAAGTGACAGAAAATGCAGAGCTTTCTATTCAATTGGAAGATAATTCACTAAATTAATAATTTCTCGAAACCTGTGAAGATTTCTGTGGAAACGGCTCAATAATTCTGCACTGGGGTATTTAAAAATAATAAGCTTTTGTTTGTCAATAAAGATACAGCTGTGGAGAGAAAATAAAAGGAACTATTTTAAAAATCAGCTTTTAAAACTGGATCTTAAGATGCAACCTAAAGAAATGAATAGATCATTTTGGTTTGAGGAAAAAGCCATGAATAACCAGTTGACCTACTCCTGATAAAAATCAATGTTATATCCCCAAATGTTTCTGAATATCAAGAATGACTTCTGGTTTTGTTATAAATGCAAATTGATACAGATCCTAAACAGAATCTGATGAGGGGAAACGTTTTTGAAAAAGAGCCACCTGAAAGTTAGACTTAAATAATATATGAAAGGCATCTTGCAATCCTTAAACCACAAATACCTCACTAATGAAATAACAAGTACATCCTCAACATACTAAGAGAATAGCTACAGATGAATCAGATTTTTCACTCTCCTTCCACTTTTTCTTCAAAATCGCAATGATGTTCTCCTGACTCTAAATTCCAAACAAAAGTACCTAATTACACTCAACCCTGCTCCCTCATCCCCAACATCTTACTTTAAAAAGGGCAAAAATTAGTCTTAGATATATTTTTTAAAAACTTTGCTTAGTTTCCCTACATACAATTCACCAAGAATTTGATGCAGATCAAAAAGTCATCAAGGGAAACGGATGTGGCTCAACCAATTGGGCTCCCGTCTACCATATAGAAGGTCCAGGGTTCAATGCCCAGGGCCTCCTGGTGAGGGCAAGCTGGCCCACACGGCGAGCTGGTCCACAGAGAGTGCTGGCCTACGCAGGAATGCCACTCCACACAGGAGTGCTGCCCCGCATGGGAATGCTGCCCAATGTGGGAAAGCCGCACCGCGCAGGAGTGCTGGCCGACACTGCGAGCTGGCACAGCAAGATGACGCAACAAGAGACAGAGGACAGAAAATAAGAAGACACAGTGGAACAGGGAGCTCAGGTGGTGCAAGAGAGTAATCACTTCTCTCCCAGTCTGGAAGGTCCCAGGATCAGTTCCCGGAGCCACCTAATGAGAATACAAGCAGACACAGAAGAATACACAGCTAATGGACACAAGAGAACAGACAACAGGGGAAACGGGAGGGTGTGGGAACGGGGGGGTAATGGGGGGTTGCGGAATACAAAATAATTTTTTAAAAAGTCATCAACTCAGAAGGTAGTTCAAAATTCCAGGAAAGGGAAGCAGACATGGCTCAACTGATAGAGCATCCATCTACCATATGGAAGGTCCAGGGTTCAATCCCCAGGACCTCCTGACCTGTGTGGTAGGCTGGCCCATACACAGTGCTGCTGCACGCAAGGAGTGCCGTGTCATGCAGGGGCGCCCCCTCATAGGGGTGCCCCAAATGCAAGGAGTGTGCCTTATAAGGAGAGCCACCTTGCATGAAAAAAGAGCAGCCTGCCTGGGAGAGGCACCGCACACATGGAGAGCTGACGCAACAAGACGACGCAACAAAAAAGAGCAGCAGTTTTCCAGTGCCACTAGATAATGCAAGCGGATGCAGAAGAACACAGCGAATGGACAAAGACAATGGGGGGGACGGAGAGAGAAAGAAAGAAAGAAAATCTTAAAAAAAAAAAATCCCAGGAGAATATCAAGGATAAAAGATGATTACAATGGACAAAGATAATCTCTTAGCAGATGTGAGAAACCACTAAATCAAGGATCAAATATCAGAAGGTTTCTTCCTCCCACTTGGTAATTCCTCAAACCCTTATGCATCACCTAAATTCACAGAGCCCCTCTAAGACTACCACCAAATTTATATATTCCAACTTTTTTTTTGTTTTTAAAGATTTATTTCTCTCCTCTTCCCCCCCATCCCAGTTGTCTGTTCTCCGTGTCTATTTGCTGCGTTGTATTCCAACTTTAAATGCAATTACACAGAGTACTTACTTGTCTTGGAAAATGTCCTGAGCAGTCATTTGATCCTTTTTCTTGATGGCATCAGTCAGAGGGAAAAGGGTCTTTATTTTAGAGAGAGGAATCTGACACCTGGTTGTCACCTCAGTTGGGGGATTTAGCATATTCAAAATATGCTGCTGAATTGGGGGCAGAGGCTCCTGGGAATGTAAAACTCTATGCAAGAGACACTGTTGAAAAAAGTACAAAGATTTTAAAATACAGACAGAGACATCATCACATAGGACTTCGTTATACTTCTGATCAGGGATACTCCAACTTTAGTTTGGAAAGGTGATGTGATTCATACTATATGTAAAAGACAACAAAAAGGCCAAGAACCACACTTGTTAACAGGACATTGTTAATGTCTAAAACTCAATGGAAAAACAGACCTAAATCTAGCATCAATATGTGCTGTAGACCTCAGGGAATGGAGCATCAGCTTATAAAACAGGTCCATCCCAAACTTTCTGAGAGTGCAGAGTTTGAACTCTTCTTCATGACTCTATCTGTTTCTCTCCATCTCCACTGTTACTCTTGTCTAAACACCATCATCTCTTACTTGATCTATCACAGTCACCTAACTGGTCTCTCTGCTTCTACATTCACTGTTTTACTGCAGCTAAAATGCTCTTAAAAAAGAACTCCTTACCACATCCACTGAAGTTCTACATATTTAGCTCTTGCTAATCTCCCTTATCTACCACCTGCCAATCTCCTCCTTACTCATCACAACCCAGCTAGATTTGGTTTTTTTTGAGGTACCAAGGGCCAGGGATTGAACCCAGGACCTTGTGTATGGGAAGCCAGCACTCAGTCATTGAGCCACATCGGCTTTCCTGAGTTGGTTTTCTCATTTGTTTTTGGTTTTCTTGGAGGCACTGGAATCTGAATCCAGGTCCTTCCGTGTGGGAGGCAGAAGCTCAACTGCTTGAGCCACATCTGCTCCCTAGACGGGCATCTTTTTGTTTCACTGGTATGTCAACTCATTCTTGCCTTTGGGTCCTGCACCTGATGCTCTTTCTGCCTCCTCTGCGTTCCCCTGGATCTCAATAAAGGTGGTTCCTTTTCATCATTCTAGTCTTTGCTTAAATATTATCTCCTCAGAGGTGCTTTCCTGACACTCTACCTGAAGAAACTTCTCTACTCCCATTCTACTATGCAGGCATTCTCTACCATTTTCTCTGGTTTATATCTATCTATCTATCTATATATTTTGTGTGTGTGTAATTTTTTTTTACTTATATCTATATATTTTTAATAACATTTATCACTATCTAAAATTATATTACTGATTTTTTTTTAGTGTACTTTTTTATCTAATCCTGCCCTTTTAAAGTAGGGCTCTTGTTTACCTCATTTACTGCTAAATTCCAAACACTGAAAATAGTGCCTGGCACATAATAAGTAGCCAACAGATTTCGATTTAAGGAACAAAGTGCTCTTTCCCAGGGCTCTACGTGTTGACAGAGATGTCTCAGGAAATAGTGCCATGAGTGAAGATCACGGCCAGAGCAGGTTCTCCATTCGTTACATGAGTGGAATTCTGGACAGCAAGCCACTTCCATCCAAACACCTGTACTGCTTTCAGACACTAAGCCAGGCCCTGGCAGTATTGGCATCTGCCCAGAAAAAGTAAATACTGTAAATGGAGCACTGGAGAGTCAGCAATAGGATGAGATGCCGACAAGAAAAAAAAGAACTGAAATTATCAGTTGACATTTTAGTTCCCTTGCTAAAGAATAATTCCAAAATTAGGTTGGAGAATAAGGCTCCTACTTTTTCCACCTTTAAACAACTAAACCACTGGATATGTTAAGGAAAAAACATAGAGCTGAAAACCCCTTGCAATTTCAAATAGTGTTCCAAAGTGTACGGTTTATACTATCCCCTCGATAGTTTTCCTACACTAAAAGAAAATGTAAGCTAAAAGTCTCTGAAAAATAAAAGATACTTAAGCTTTAATAGTAAGTATCACCCAAGAGTCAATGTCCTATAAATTGAGAAAACCCTGAGGTGGGAATTAAGTACCAATTTCCCCTACAAATTCCAGGTGCTGCTCCCCATTGCAATTCACTGACCATAACTTCTTTCTCCAAAATATATTCATCATTTCAGAGTTTGCTTCCTATTTTCCCCTCTCCTAATTATTCAACTTTTCCTGGAGCATCGACAACATCAGGCCTATATAATGAACAGCAAAAGGAGAAACCAAAATGATCCCAAACCCCATGGATCTACCTCCAACATTCTTGAGCATAATTCCTTAATTCCCAGTGCTTTCCCTCAGTTCATTAAAATATTTGAAAGAGCTTCTAGAAAGTCCAAAGGATGTAAGCTATAAATGAACATTCAACATAGACTACTCCTCACATACTCAGGATGATTCTATCAGTGATAGCCAATGGACATTTTTTTTTTTTTCAGAAAAGAGCCAAAACCACCATTGGAGAAATATGCTGTCCAGACTCCCTACTGAGAAACAATCCAGACTTTCAGTGTAAACTGCAGGCAAGCCTTTCAAAAAGCATCGTTATCCATAAGTCAATAATAAAGCACCTATTAACAGAGGTTTTAAAGCATCAACCACTCTCTCTTATTTTCTCAAAAGTCATATTTTAGATAGATAAATCTAAGTGGGTTATTTATAAAATTCATTCAAGCAAAAAAAATCCCAATTCATTAAAAATATGAGAAAGTGAGATTTTTTTTAGTAGCTAGAAAGCTGAGTGCACAGTATTCAATCTATTTATCTTTTAAACAACTGTTACTGCTTGATGAAATTTTTGCAATTTAAAAAATAGAGAGACAAATTGCAGGCTGAATAAAAATTTATAGGTTATTATTACTTAAATATTATATGAAATTAACTTTAATTTCCTGTGCCTTCCAAGGTACCAGTTTTTCTTAGTTCCTCTACTTCTCCGACCATTTTTTGGGGGGGTGGGATTGGGGCATTTTGTTTTTATTTTACTGGCTCTTCTTATGTCTGTCCCTAATTGTTCATAAGTTGGGGTGCACCATTTTTGTCCTCTTTTCTTCTCATCAATGTGCTTTCCCAGGTAATTTCATTTACTTCTACTATAATATTTCTACCTAAATGAGGAGGACTCAAATCTATATATTTAGATCCAACTTCTCTCCTGGGCTCTACATCCCTATTTCCAACTTTCCACTGAATTTTTATACTTGGATATCCAACAAATATCTCAAAAACTTAGAAACTAAAGGAAATATCTTTTTCACCTGCTCATTCTATATCCCTTATCACAATCAATGGTGACACCATTCCTTCAGTCACCCAAGCTAGGAACCAGTTATCCTTAGTTCCTCTTTATGTCTCATCACTAGCCACCCAATCCCTCAAGACCTAGCCATTCTACATTCTACCTTCTAGATGCCACTAGAATTATTCTCTCTACTCTCCTCCATTACTGCTTCAGGCCTTCATGTGGGCCACTGGAGGTTTCCTACCTAGTCTCCCTGACTTTTCTTTCTCTCAACTCTGTCCCCTATGTTGCCACCAGAGGTATTATTTGAAAAACATGTCACCCACCTGCTGACAAAAATCCTTTAATGACTACCAACTGCCTGTAAGACAAAATTCTGTAACTACAGAGTATGGAATATAAGGTTCTTCACAGCCTACCTGCTGCTTACCTTCCCTGCCCACTGTTTCTCACCATTTTTCCTAAAGAGAGCCTATTCTCCAGCCAAATGGAACTAAACACATTTATTTTCAAGCTTTGCACATACTATTTCTTTTAACGGGCAAGCCCTCACTGTATCATGCATCACCCTTTTACTTTCAGAACTCTGTCCAAATGTTATTTCCTCAGTCAAGTCTTCCTTAAGTCACCCACTTTTAAGAATCTCATTTATTCTTACTCCCATAGCATTTTGTACTGACCACTATTGTATATATATTGGTTTTGTATCTCTCTACTCCTACCACTCCTCTACAGAGGTCCTTGAAAGCAGTGAGTTCACAATATTTCTAGCACACGGTACCTTGATAGTACACAATAAATATTTGTTGTTTTTTTTAAAAGCAAATTCAGTTTATAAATACCTTAGCAGTGAAACTTCTTTATACAAATGAGCCGTATTAAAAACTCTTCCCACAAAAGAAAACAAAGCTGGTAACTTGTGAAAATCAAAAGTTGCCAGTTCATGCAGCTTTACAAGATGTCTAAGTTTATGTCTCAGGTCTGCTCATTATTCCAACAAGCATTTATTGAAGATAAATAGAAGTCATCCTAAATAAATCTGCCAAATATTAGAAATTTCTTTTTTCAGCATAGTCAAGTATATATGCAAGCTTTCTATACCAAGTATCTGTTCTTCCCTACCCTACAGATGGCAAGGCCTTCAGGTTTTTAAGTTCACTTATCTAAAACACCAAAAGATTTTATAGCAGTAATTTATTCTTGATTATACTTTAAACACTAAAGTATTAACTGAGCCAGGCCTTTACATGTTAACCTTTATATTTGTAATTTTAGAAAAAAAGATTTTTTTCACTACTTAACAGAATTACAAGCATTAAAAAACAAACAAACAAAAACAAAGCAGACAGATTCTTTTCGGTAAAGGATCCCTCAAATCACCAGTCACAACAGGCCTGGATATGGACTTGAGATAGTTAAGAGCATCTTGAGAAGTGAGAGTCAAAAGGCCAGTCAAATGGGCTCTACCCTCCTCTGAGGGAAAGAGTTGGCCTGAAAAAGCTCCTTAGGATTTCTTCAGTTTTGTGGAGGTCAGAGAATCCTAAATCCTGCTGTCATCACCTTAATCCAGGACTAGAATTTTCCTTGCTCTTCAAACCTAGGTCAGCCCCTCCCTCTCTTCAGCATAAGTTAGTTCTCCTGTCAGCTTCACCAAGTCCCCTTAACCCAATTTCACACTTAGAATTCCTTTGGCCTAAGAACCAAAAGTATACTTCATATATTTGTTTGTATTTCATTACTCTTCAATAATTTCTTATTATAACCTCTTTACCTGACCTCTGTACTACGTTACTTTGAGAAGTAAGAGGGAATAATACATCTCATAAAAACTCTCCTACTGTTTTGATACAGAAAACAAAGAAATTCCTGACTCATATAAATAGAGAAAAGCCTAGAAAAAGCATAAATGAAGAACCATTTCATTTGTTAATCCCTGTTGTATTTTTAAAGAAAAAAATAAAAATCCCTGTTGTATTTTCAGAAAAAAATAAAAGTAGCCTAACTTTACATTTTTCATTTTAAGACCTCAGATTATTTTTGTCTTTCTGAAGTAGGGAGAGGAAAGTGCTATTCTTCGCATTAAACAGAACAACTGAGGCCCTCACCAAATAAACATTGTTTGGGACTGGCCAATTACCCTAACTTTTCACTAAGTTCATTTTTATTTTAAGAAAATGACTGATTCATCTTTCATCTCTCACCTGAAACAATCTCTGAAATTGAGGATTTGGGATTTTGGTGACTGCAAACAAGTCTTCAATGGTGTTCTCCTCCTCGTTTTTCTTTATCAAGCTCATGGAATCAATTAAATCATCAACAGCACTTAATTGGGCCTCTTAAAACAAGGATAAATAGGTAAGCAGAAAGAAAAAATGATTATCTCCATTTTCTCCACTCAAGCAAATATTTTCCATTCAAAGACATTCACGGCAATACTGGCAAGTTACACAGTCCTGGTGCTACCAAAAATATTCCCTAGTTATGCAGGTTACTTAACATCTCTTAGTCTCAGTTTTCTTAACTGTAAAAAGAGCTATTTAGAGTAGCTGATCTCTTAGGTGTTTTCAAGCTCTATCATTCGGTGGACCTTTGACTATAGAATATCAATCATATCAAAAGTGAAAGTATTCCAGAGGAATGCATAGTCATTCAAAACCCAACTACCATATGTAGTTTCAAAATATTCAGTATTCAAAAAGCTAACTAAGAAAAAATATCAGTCATTATCTAAGAGAGAAACTTTTTTTTTTAAAGCCTCTGGTAATGAAGCATAGCTCGATATGGATTTAATATAACTTGTATCAAGAGTGTAACACCTTAAAAGAATGATACCACCACTGGACAAGAGTGAGCTTATTCCTTCACAATCAAAATACCCTCTGGGGAGTGGATGTAGCTCAAGTGGTTGAGCACCTGTTCCTCTGTATGAGGTCCTAGATCTGATCCCCAGTTACCTCCTAAAAACAAAATAAACAAATGAAAAAAACCCAACTCTCATTGGGGAGCAGATGTAGCTCAGCTGGGTTGAGTGCCTGCTTCCCATGTACGAGATCCTGGGTTCAATTCCAGGTAGCTCCTTAAAAAAAAATAATCCCCTCTGTTCTCCAACCAAGCCTTGTGACAACAATCATACCCTCCATATATGATAGTATTTGCATATATTTCTTACTCCACTCCCCTCAAACTCTAAGTTCCTTGAAGGCAGAAACATGGCTTCCTTTTCTTTATGTCTCCCCTAACATCTAACAGAAAGCAAGTGCTTCACAATAAAAATCTAACCGCAACAAAAATGGCATAGCCTAAAGCAATGTAGAAGAAAGTCAACTCTCCCCAAAATGCTTCTACCTAGAGTACAGTGTATATGTGGATTCCTTCAGCAGTTCAGACACTGAACTGAAGCTCTGTTTCTGGATCATTCAGTCACTAGACAAAAGGTAGAAAAAGAGAAAGCAGTTCCTGGAAAGTATATTATGCTTCTATTCTTCGCCTTTTCAAATATCTCTTTCATACAGCTACTACAGAATGCAAGAACATACAGATAATTATTAAGAGACATTTCTTTTCTATCCCCTGGTTTTTGGACTTTCCAGGAGAGGTATCAGACAAGTTAGGCCTGCTGTCAGCACCATTAGCTGACTATTTCAGGGTCCACCTGGCAACAGGTAGGAGATGGTACTTGTATTTGTAAATATTGTAATTTCCCCCTGCTACCACAGGCCAGCTCACTCTGACGTTGCGTATCTCTCTGTAGACACATCTACTCTGAATAAATGCCACACAGCTTTAATGACCTGTTTCCAGTGGAAGAAAGACAAACTGAGGCATGTTTAAGCCACAGAAAATAGATCAATAGATCAAAAGGTCATGAATGTTTTAGATTTCTTTCTATTAAGACGACTTCTCCAACAAAGCTCTCTTTTTTAAGAGTTCTAAGCTCATTTAAAGTTTGGAATTAAAAGTGGCAGCTTCCACACATTCAGGTCCACGCCTGCTTCTACTGTGACTCATTCCTCAAAAGGGGACAATACAAGTTCTACGGACCCATTTGATTCTTGGTCCACGAGTCTAACCAATATAACATACAGAGAGAACCCAATTCTGAGACTCACCTCACAATTCCCTAATCCTACACTACTACAGGTAATATATTTAAACTTGTAAACTAAAACGTCCGATCATTTTTTGTTCTCTTTAGTATGTTCTTTAAATTCTTTCCATAATTGTGACAACTGCCTTAATCAGTGACCTCTGGATGACTGGAGCTGTGTCTAGGTAATTCATTCTGCACAGCACCTTGATACCTGCAGCCAGGTGCTTAATAAAGGCCTTTTCTCATCAAGCATGAAGTAACTCTTGAAAGCTGGAGATGTGACAACTGTACTTGGATTATTATTACAAACTACAAGGAGAGGGCAAAGAAAAAAGTTGTTATCAACATTGCCACTCTTCAATTCAAAATTTTACATAGGACACCAAAGTCACAGGTTTGATAATGAGGACGATGTTCATGTTACCAGAGGGTAAACCTGCTCACCCTAGAAGATGTACATCCATTTCCAGCAAGCTGCCCAGGAGATACAAGCTCTAAATCCAAAGGTCAATATAGTGATAGGAGAGTGTAGGGTAAACCATTCTCTACTGGAAAATCAAATGGTGAATCAGCTTCATCATTGTGTATGCTTGGAATACAACTAAATCCACCCTGTGAAATCCTACTCACAACAAATGACTGCCCAAGGTGACTTCCCAAGAATAACATGTATTTAGAGCCAATTAGTAAGCTAAATGGAAACAAACTCACCTGTGGGAGTGAATTTCTTATTATTTTTCAAGGATGAAAACATATACTGCCTCAAGTCTTCCATGAAAGGCAACTGAACATATACTAAACACTAATGAGAAATAAAGGGGGAAGGGGTAAAAGCAGAAACAACCAAATTAATGGAAAAATAGAGAGTTGGTCCCAATGCTACGAAAGTGACAACAAAAATATTTCACATATCAGACAGCTAAAATCTACTACAAGGAAAGTAAAGTATTTTGACTTCTGTTCTCGGCAGTACACAACTGAAAAAAATATGAAGAATATTAAACATAAAAGAAATACTTAAAAGAAAGACTACTGAAGAATAACTGCAAAATGCATGACCAATACAATAAAAGAGTCAGGACGATTGCAGGGCAGACCTGGAAGGCAAAATATTTGCCTTCTCTTTCCTGGTCTGCCACAATAAATTCTCTGAGAAATAGGAAATGGTAAGGAATCTAGACCTGTATTTCAAATACGAGAGCTCCAAATAAACTGGATTTCTTAAGAAGCACAACAAAAATCAAATCCTCAACCTTTATTCATAGTTCCCAATTGTAAAAATGGAGGTAAATTCTATTTCTATTTGTTCTGAGAAGTCAAGAAGGAGGCAAATCAAAAGAAGATCAATGGATTTGGCAAATAGAAAGTAATAGTAGACTGAATTATATGCCCCAGAAGAAAACAAAACAAAACATGTTCTTAAACTTAATCCACATTACGATGTATGAATCCATTGTAAATAGGACCCCTTGAAGATGTTATTTTTAGTTAGGGTGTAGCCAACTGAACCAGAGCGGGTCTTAATCTGGATTATTAGAGGCCTTAAAGAAGATCCAGAAGTCACAGAAAGAGAAGGGACAGGACGTTACCACGTGACCAGTGGTAGGAAACAAGCCTTCTAGCCTCCCAAATTCGTATTGTTTAAGCCAACCCAATACGTGGTACTGTCATAACAGCCTGTATAAGAAAGACCCTTGTATTGCTTCTATTTACTCAAAAGCTCTTTTTATACCTTATATATCTTTATAATTTAATATCCCATCCTTTGCTACTCAAAGTGGGGTCCACAAATCAGCAGCATCAGCATCAGCATCACTTAGCAGTCAGTGAGAAATGCAGCATCTTGGACCCAACTCCAGGCCTACAGAATCAGAATCTGTATTTTAAGAGATCTCCAGGTGATTCCCATTCACATTAACAATCAAGCAGCACTGCTTAGAACAGGGGTTCTTAATCTTTTTTGTTCCACAGTCCCTTTGCCAGTCAGGTGACAACCACAGACCCTTTACTAAGTCCATACTAGACTGTGCCTTATTTAATAAATACATTACACCTGCACCAACACATCCCCACAAGAATAATGGGTTTTTTTTCATTTCAATTCAAGTTCATGGACTCCTTGTTAAGAACCCCCAGCTTAGAAAAAAGACACTAAAGGAAAAAGACCCACAACACAGGAATAATATAAAGCCTGTGGATTTTACCTCATAGGTGTCCTTGATGTAAGGAAAAGCCACGCCAACTTGAGGATTAGCTCTTTTGTCATAAGCATATCGAACTATGGCCACCATGTCTAATTGATCCAAAGCATGAATCAGGGCAGAAAGTGCCACTGCTGCTGCCTATTAAGAAAGATATCGATATGGTAACACATATCCAACACCTGAGAATTTTCAAAATAGAACTAAATGCTTGTCTAAATGATGGTTACCTACTTTCTCTGTTTCAGATTTTTTTAAAAATGCCTCTCTATACATTTCACAAACTGTATGCATTTGCTTTTGACCATATCCACTGTACTGCTCCTGGAACTTTGTTCCACTTACCAAATCCCCTTCTCTTATCTCTTCATTTTCCCTTAACTGTGAATTCATACCCTCCAAGTAAATTTAAGACTCAGACCTTCTTAAGCAAAATCTTTCTTTGCCCCCACCTCTCCATAAATTACAATCTGTATCATTCCTTCCCTTTACCTCTAAATTTTCTAAAATACAAATCTTGCCATTTTCACTGCTTAGAATGTAATTATTCCTCAATCTAATCCAGCTACTGCCCTCATTTTACGGAAATTATCCTCTGAAAAGTCACCTATGACCTCCTAATTGCCAGATTCTTGGTTTCCCTTCTACCTGACCTTTTGCAGACCCTTCTCTATACTTTCTCCATCTCTGAATTCAGAAACAACATTCTCCAATGATTATTCCATTCTGGGGGCCACTCCTCCCCAAGATCATCCCTTCCTCCAGCTAACCTTTAAATTCCCTCCTCTGTGTTTCTTGTTGCATCATCTTGCTATGCCAGCTCTCAGCATAGGGCAGCACTCCTGCGTGGGGTGGCTTTCCCACACTGGGCGGCATTCCTGAGTGGGGTGGCATTCCTGAGTGGGGCAGCATTCCAGCGTGGGCGGGCACTCTGCATGGGCTAGCAAGCTCTCACCAGGAGGCCCTGGGCATCGAACCCTGGACCTCCTATATGGTAGACAGGAGCCCAATTGGTTGAGCCACAACCATTTCCCATGGTAATGCTTTTGATAACGCTTCCTTCTCATTTTCATGTGTTCAGCAAATTCTATCAATCCACCTCTATACTGTCTCTCAAATCCATCCTTTTACTCCCACCAGGCTCCCCTCTTCACAGAGGCCATCATGTCTCTCTCCTCCCTAAAAACCTCCAGTGGTTCCTCTATTCCAGCCTCACTGAGCCAACCATTATTCCGGGCAGGACTTATATTTTTCTACCCCTATGGCATTTTGCTCATATAATTTCCCCCTAGCTAGAATGCCCTCTCCAAATCTCTGGCTCTCTAGCTTCTAACCATTTTCAAAACTCAGTAAATTCACACCCTTTCCATTTCAGATTTACTTTAATCAGCACCCTCTCTCTCCAATACTCCCCAAACATTATCTTTACTTTCATCAGTCTACCTTAGTTATGTTTAATCCCATTTTCTCCCAAAAAACCCTATGGGCTCAATACCTCATCATCAAACTCCTCTACAAGATTTCCAACAGAATTGGAGTCAAGAGAAGTCCAGGAACTGAGATTCTCAAATAAGCCTACTGTGCTTTAATAATTCTCTATTGAACAGAGTGGAAGCCATACAGTTTTTTCTCCTAAATTTAACTACTCTTATAGAACAATGTCTTACCCATCTAGTACCAGCCAGCTATCTTTCAGAAGTGAGGAGAGTCAGAGGACTAAAAAGACTAGACAAGTTATACCACCACTCTACCTGTCCCCCAAACAAGTCTTCTACATACAGTTTACTAATTTTAAATGCAAATACTTCAGGCATGTGAAGGCCAGCCTAAGTACTTTTGAACAGAGAGTAGATTGCAATCTTCCAGTGAAGAGCAACATCTCCAAGGAAATAAGTTCTGGCGTGGTGGGTAAACATAAAATACTTAAGAGAGAGCATAGTTGTGAGTATAGGATGCCATAGCTGTGCGGTGTCAGGCAGCCAGAAACCTGCCTCGAAATAATCTCTTGAGAGAGGAGGGAAAAGAGTGCAGAGAAAGAGAAAATAAGGAAAAGACAAATGTCGTCAATGATGGAAGCAGTTCAGTGAGTCACTGCAGCTCATCTCCAGGATGCTTAGGCCAACAATAAATACTCAAAGTTGATGAAAATGTCAACCTGGCTCCCTTTAACATTTGACCATGAAACTCCCACACCTAAATGCAGTCATTCAAAATGCTTTTGTTCTTAATACTCACTTGGTCATCAATTACAGGAACATGGTTTCAGGCCTTGTGCTCATACTATGACAAAATCATTTATCATTTCTCCATTTTCAAAGGTAAAGTTCACTGAATTTTCCCACTGCTGTTGCAAGAATTAATGTCATTTTAACCCATAAAAACCTGAAACAATTCATTTCCATAAAAGGACAATTCAATTCTATGGCATACCTCAAAGACCCACTGTTGACTCACCTCATCATCTTTTGCTGCAAAGACCTTTAAAACTTGATTCCCCATAAAGAATTTTCTCTGGACCTACAAGAACGAATCAGAAAAAGAATTAAGTGACACACGCAATTATAATTCCACAAGTTTCTAAGAAAGTCTATTCAAAATGCTATTACTGAAAATAAGTACCAACAGTACTAGAAACAACTTAAGGTTTAATTTGATTCGGCTCAACATCTGAGCACCTAGTACTTGGCAAACACAACAATGAGCAAGACAAAGTCTTATTCTTGAGAAACTTAGATAAATATGAAATTAACTGCTGCGCAGTATTAAAGCACAGGAAGAAAGTTACCTGGCTCAGTCATGAGGGGTCAGGAAAGGCTTCTGCAAGTAGTGACACCTAAGTCCAGGCTTAAAGCATGAGTAGGAATTAATCAAGAGAAGTTCAGGAAAACGGATTTAGCTCAATGGATAGGGCGTCCACCTACCTCATGGGAGGTCCAAAGTTCAAACCCAGGGCCTCCTGACCGTGTGATGAACTGGCCCACGTGCAGTGCTGATGCGCGCAAGGAATGCCGTGTCATGCAGGGGTGTCCCCCGCATAGGGGAGCCCCACATGTAAGGAGTGCGCCCCATAAAGAAAGCCACCTGGCGTGAGAAAGTGCAGCCTTCCCAGGAATGGCGCTGCACACACGGAGAGCTGCCGCAGCAAGATGACGCAACAAAAAGAGACACAGATTCCTGGTTCTGCTGACCAGAATACAAGCGGACACAGAAGAACACACAACGAATGGACACAGAGAGTAGACCACTGCGGGGGGAGAGGGGGCAGGGGAGAGAAATAAATAAAAAATAAACCTTTAAAAAAAAGAGAGAGAGAAAAGTTCAGGCACAAGCGTCCCAGGCAGAGAGAATACTGTGAATCATTTTGGAATGACTCAAAAGCATGCGACACTTGGAGAACTGCTTTTGGAGTCATGCAGAACTACAGTACCAGGAGAAATGTGAAAAATCAAATTAGAGACATTATCAGGGATCAGATCAGAAAGGCTCTTGTGAGCAATGTTAAGTGGTTTGGATTGCATTCTAAAAGCAAAGAGGGGTCGATGATGAATTGCAGAGAGATTATAATGCAGTCATTTTAGCATTGGAGAACCCTGGTAACAAAGTAAAGCAGTTTACCAATATCAGATTAGAAAATGAATATGTAAGAGTTCCTGAAATCATAATCACCTACATCTATCTAGCTACCAAGATATACTTCTCTCTGATCCATGTAATCTTTAGCCTTGAGCTAATTTTTAAGACCATACCATGTGCTATCATGGGCCATGCTTCTCATACATGTTTTTCCTGTCCTCCCACCTCTAAAGTAGAGAAATTAAGAGCACTTTCATCAGTAACAGCAGTTCAGGACAACTAAGTCTCAAAGGTGTGGGATCAGGCCACATAATTTAAACACTCCTCAGACTTCCCTTTCACTTATTTGAAAACTATTATTTTAAGAAATGTGGGAATAACTCTCTATTTTACTTTACTATATTAATATAGATTTACTTACAGTCCTCTTTGAATCTGGAATAGTGCTTGATTTATTAAGAACAGTTAATGATATCTTTCTGTTACTAAGGTGCCAAAATGACTTCTCAAAGGACAGCCAGACATTTGGAGGATGTTCCAGATAAATTCTTATCCCTCCTATGATTAGATACCCAGAACACTGACCACTTGGAGGATAACAAATTAAAAGCCTTCTTGAGACTTCGAGGGAAAAATAATGGATAATTTTTAAAAGTCCATTTTATATAATGAAAAATGTCACATCAATACAATCCAGAAATGTCAGCTTGTTCCAGTTTAAGGGAATTTGGAATAAAATATGTAATTTTATTAATTTAAAGATAATTATACTAGTCTGTTAAAGGGTACATGCTTACATTTTATCTTATCCACCACAGAGAACCTTGCTTTTAAAAGAATTATGTGCATTTCTTAAGAGAAAAACTGAACTATTAAAAAATGAGCTTGTTCATCTGGTGAGCTGATTAATGGCACAGGCTTTGGAGTCAGAGACTTGGTTCAAAACCTGTACCACCCTTTCCTAGCCATACGACCTCAGACAGTTATTTAACAGCTCTAAGCCTGGGTTTCCTAATGTAGAAAATACTGATAATGGCACCTACCTGAGAGGGCTGTAATGGAAATTAAATGAGAACTTACCTAAAGTGCTTAGTACATTGACTAGACCACATAATCATTTAATAAACGGAAGCTTTTAGTATTGTCATTTTACCTGTCTGAGACTATACTTTTTAAAATTAAGATAAAATAAATTTGCTTAAGGGCTTAAAAACAACAAAAAGTTGATTTAGAAAATACTTATTATGATTTAAAAGTTAATTTAATACAATGGTCTTTTTAAAAGGGAGATTTTTTTTTTCACTTCACTATTTTTTGCTTTGTCATTTATTTAAATATTCCCACTTCCACCTTGCCACAGGTGACTGGAACTTTTTGAGTCCTGAATTACACTTACAGGTGATTTGCATAGGTCTTTTCTGCCTATCTAGAACCAGGCAGACCCACTTCCAAACAGGCCAGTTTCTACAAACAGATATGAACTAGTGCTCTTTTTCACTGAAAACACTCACAAACAGTACCATTAACAATCATAAAGTTTTAGGTTCACAGATTGACCAAAGTAAATAATTTTAAGAGGAACATATTTAGTATAACTTATTATAAAAAGCATTTATTCTTACCATTAAAACCTTTTAGGCTTGTAACAAATACTACCAATTTTGTGCTTATCATTGTTAAAAATATATATAAAAGTTTGAGGGAAGCAGATGTGGTTTGAGCAGTTGGGTGCCTGCCTACCACACAGGAGGTCCCAGGTTCGGATCCCAGGGCCTCCTAAAGAAGATGAGCAAGACAATGAGCTGACGCAACAAGATGACGTAACAAAGAGACATAAGGGGGAAAACACAAGAGACACAAGAAGCAGGGAGTAGAGGTGGCTCCAGCAATTAGGTGCCTCCCTTCCACATGAGAGGTCCCAGGTTTGTTTCCCGGTGCCTCCTAAAAAGAAGATGAGCACACAACAAACAGATACAGAGAGCAGACAGTGACCACAAACAACGAGGGGGAAAGAGAAATAAATAAAATAAATCTTAAAAAAAAAAATGGGGGCATATGACGCAAATGTTACATCCAACCACACTGCAATAACACAGAAGTACACAGGAACTATATGCTGGAGCAACAAAAGGAAGCTCAAATCTAGTGTACTGGCTAGATATTTATTTTCATTATAATTCTTCCTTGATTTCTTCTAGAACTAACCCAAATCCCTTTAGTCCCTAAGCTATAGGGTCTGGGTAAAATACATATTAAAAGCTGTACTTTATGCTTATTAATTATGATTCTTCTCTTTGGTTGCCTATCACAGATGATTTCATTTAATTTAAGCTCTTTTACTAAATAATCACTTATAGGGAGTTTAAGGTATCTGATGACTCTCAGTGAAGTACTACATTTCTCACTGTGTCCATTTTGTCTGTCCATGCATTGGTGTCTAAAAAACATGACCCATGAATAGATTTCACATCCTAGAACTCTCTGCTGGGAGTGGAGAAGAAAGGTGGCTGGCACAAATCGACAATATTCTAAGAGTTCTACAGTCATTCAAAACTCAGCCAAACCTTCATTCCTTTAAAACACTCCATTATACTTAACAGTTTAGAGAAAGCAGCAATACAATGTAAAGAAATGAATCATGTTTCAGTTCTGAACCTTGAGCTATGAAGGCCAACAAAGCTAAGAGGTGACTTTTACTGAATCTATTCTTCACGTAAATTCTCTGCATCTCAGTTTTTCTCCTCAAAGAATCAAAGACGGCAACACTAATACCCAGACTACATTTCAGACAAACTAAAGTGAAGTAAATATATACTGTAAATAAAAGGACTGATCAAAAGCACACCATCTGAAGGAAAAACTGGGAAAAAGCTCATTTATTTTGCTCACAACTGAAGAAGAAATGCTGTACCTGAGAAGATCTACAAAATCCCAAAACGGAGAAGCACTTTCCCTCCGATTTATATTTCATTTGTTCCTCATCCACTTTAGAAAAAGGAACTATATCACTTCCATAGCGGTACCCTAGAGAAAAAGAGAAAAGCATCTGTTAAGCAGATGGGGCCTCATTTTCTACAAGCTGACATGAGTTCTATGCATACATAAACAATATATTCACACTCCAGAGCAAGCCTCCACATTCTAGTCTCTGGAATCAAATTACTGCCCCTGGTGATCAACTGGGAAAAAGAAGAAGCAGATACACGAACAACATATATATTATACTGACAATTAAAATCTAATTACATTTTTATGTACATTTTCTGCAACCCAGTTACCTTAATGATTACTCAGCCCAAAAGAACGAAGCAAATGCAATGTACTAGTTATCCTCCAAAGATAAACCACAATTGACTAAAGTACAAGTATGATTTGTAAACATAATAATAAGAACACATTCATTCAGAAACCTAGAGACCCACAGAGAAAAATGCCCAAAGGAAATTTTCAGAATAAAATGTTTCCCAAAGCACATACAAATGGAAGACGACCAAAAGCTTCTTTTATTTAGAACTATTCAACTGAAATTTGCATATTTTTCTGCATTTAAATTTATTTGACTTTTGGGATTTGATTTTATATTTTCTTCTTCTTAATTATTTAGGATATTTATTGAAATATAGACTCTTGACTTATAGAAAACCTTCTGTTTCTGTTCCATGGCCTCTGTTCTATGGAAGATCATGCCCTTTCAGTAAACAATACCTTATGTGTTTGGATGAGAAGGATCACCAAAATATGAGCATTCCGGCCTTGGGTAAATGGAAAGAAAAAGCCCATGCATCTTTACACTAAGAAACGAGGAAACTAATATCTGGGACAAGTTCTGTGATCTGGTGATTATTCGTTCCTGTCAGTCTGTTGAGGTTATCAAGTATTTAATTAAAAAGAAACAAATTTCTATTTCCATATATGTCTTTTTAAGACAGTTGGTAAAGAAAATAAGACAAAAATCCTAGCAAAAAATTAACAGTAGAGAAACGTATGGCACATGATTAAGAGTGCTGTCTAAATCAAACGTTTTTTCTAACTTTTCTGTCATCAGTCATTTTCTCACTTGAACAGTTTAAGAGCAACTTGAAAATTCTAATTAAGACTGTTGTGCCTTTTGATTCATCTACGGGAAGGGCAAATAAATAACTCTAGCCTTTGTATATGGCAAAACGTCATATAACATATGACCATATTCATTTGCCCCAATGTATATCTTCATCCCTTTGTCTAATAGAGAGAAGTGTATATATTAGAGCATGGAAGATAGATGACAAAGTAAATGCAAAAGGTAAGGGAGAAATTTGTACTTCTACACTATTACAATTTTTAATCCCTCCCTCTTCATTTCCCCACCAATAAACTTCCTTTTTCCCCTAAGACAATCATGGCTGCTTTCTTTGCTTGCGACCAAAAGAACTGGCAACTTCATCTCCATTCCCTTCTCCTGCCAATCCAACCTGTACCCAGCTGTTATATCAATCTTCCTAAAACACAGCCCCAATCATGACATTCTGCTCTTTAAAACTATAAATGCTCCAAATTGCTTTCAAATTAAGTATAAACTCTTCAGACTATCTTTCAAAGTCTTTCATAATTCAGTTCTAATTCAGAATAGTATGCAGAAGTAGTCCCTGATGTCAGACTGTTCTGGGTTTGAGTACAAGTTCTCAAACCTTCTAGCCTTGTGAGTTTGAATAAGCTAATGATCATCTTTCAGCCTCAATTCCCTTCTATGTAAAACAGAATAACAGGAGTGCCTACTTCAAAAGGCCATTATAAGGGTAAAGAGAAACTACAGGGTGTCTATTAGCTACTGTCCTTGAGAACTAATTTGTATATGTCCAATAAACCAACCTGACTTGACTATTTGATTAGCAAGCAATGGAGTTGATTCTGTTCCAGGTTTGACCTCAAAATTCACGTTCTCAACCATACTACTGAATAGATCTGCTACATTCTACACATAATATGTCAGGGGAAAGAAAGTAATCATAACCATCACTACCTACACCCACCCTCCAACCCACAAATGTACAAAAACACCTAGGTATGGTGTCACAGGTGAAAAAAAAATTTTTTTTCAAGGGTGGCAAATTAAAACTACACTGGGCACTACACAGCCTGGCAATACATTTAACTAAAGAACTTGGTTGCTACCTTAACTCTCATTTAGTATCTTAGAATTTTAGCTCTTGAACGTTCAGATACTTTCAACTAGTTTCTAAGGCCTTTGGTCAGAAATGTCATTTAGATACACAATTCAATGCTAAATAGGTATGATATATGAAGTGCAATCTTAAAAACCCTAATATATATAAGGCAATATAACAAATAGGAAATAATTTTTCTTGTCTTCTGAATTAACTTAAGGGAGCAAATCTGGCAGGAAATAGAATAAACACCATGAAAGAAAGAAAGAAAAAAGTAAACAAAAAAGCTTGCTTCAGGCATGTTACTTTAAGTTTTCTCCTAGTTAGTGAGTTTCAAACTTTAAAATCAAGCCAAGTGTGAAGTCCTGCTAGTTGGGACATTTACAACTCAGAGAGACAGAACATCAAATGTATTCCTCGGAACGATCCTGCCCAAGTCCCAGCAGTGACTTGAAAGTTTTTACCTAGTGTCTCATGATCCCCTCAGATTGCTGTCTATAACTGGGGGAAGCATCTCTGAACAATAATGATACAAATTCTAGCCTACCTCATAACATCCTGAAGAAAATCTCTTGCCTAAAACAGTGAAAATTTTTATTGGCATACCTTGAATAGTGTCCTCTTTCGGAACTTCAGTTTCATCATCATCATTTAAGCAATAAACTGTTTCTTTTTGTATATCTTCTTTTTTTAGGGTTCTTGCATCCACAACTGACCAAGTCTTTCTAAGTTTCTCCTGCAGAATCTTATTTCCAAAAGAAAAAATAAAGGGAAAACAAGGAAAGCTAGTGATTTTGACTAAAAGAAGAAAAGTTAATATACTTTCTATTTCACAGGCAAAAATACAGAACAATTAAACATGCTACACTGTTCTGTTCACTCTTGCCCATTATGGATGCCTTACTTTATTTCAAAACAGGATATACAGGATAATTCTTTCTACATCTCATTTGTACCCCAGGGTAATCCACAGAAAAATATTATGTTGTACACATACTTCTTATACAAAACCTTCAGACAGCCTATTACATATTAACTTGCTCAAATATGTAAATTCCTACTAAGAAGGGGGACCATATATTTTGCTATCAGTTTTCCAAAAGGAAAGGGACAACAATCTATCAGTAGTCAGAAATCAATTAAGGAAATTTGAAAAGGTTGACAGAATAAAGAAGGAAGGAGAGTGTATTCTCATTCCTAGGGATACTATTCTAGGCCTTGAGAGGACCTGAAATAAATAAAAACTCCTCCAAGGTTTTCATGAATGTACCACATACTTTTTGGAATTATGTCTTTGAATATACAAAAAAATCACCTGGTTATATAAACACATTTTGTACTCTTTAATATAAACTAAATAGAAAGAATAATGCAGAGTTAAAACCTAGATTATAGGGAAGCAGATTTGGCTTAACTGATAGAGTATTAGCCTACCATATGGGAGGTCCAAGGTTCAAACCAGAGCCTCCTGCCCCACGTGGTGAGCTGGCCCATGCACAGTGCTGATGCGTGTAAGGAGTGCCGTGCCTTGCAGGGGTGACCCCCATGTAGGGGAGCCCCACGCGCAAGGAGTGCACCCCGCAAGGAGAGCTACCCCACGCAAGAAAAGCATAGCCTGCCCAAGAATGGCACCACACACACGGAGAGCTGATACACCAAGATTGAAACAACAACAACAACAAAAGACACACAGATTCCTGATGCCACTGACGAGAATGTTAGCAGACAAAGAAGAACACACAGCGAATGCACAGAGAGCAGACGATGGGGGGGGAAGGGAGAGAAATAAATAAAAAATAAATCTTTAAAAAAAAAAACCTAGAGTACAGGTTATTAGGAGATAAGAGGAAAACTGAAAAGGACTACTTATGTTTAATGTATGTACAAGTTTTAATTAACTTGATTATAAAAGGGTGGAAATGGATAGAGTTGATGGTAACACATTATAGTGAGTAGCAGCTGTTTATAAATGGGAACGTGGCTGGAAAGATTACTCTGAGGATGTCCATGTCAAATGAAAGAAAGCTAAATAATCATCTAGGGACTGAATAACAGTGAACCCAGAAGTGGATGAAAATTGTGGTTGATGATACAGATGTAAGAGTGTCCTTCTGTGAACTAGAACAGAAGTGTGTCACTATTGCAGGGTGGTGGGAATGTGGAGAAGCATGGGAAAAACATAACTGGTGTGATTTATGGGCTGTAATTAACAGCAATACTGTAATATTCATGCATCTGTGCCAAAGATGGACTGTGTTGATAATGGGGGAGTAAGGAAAAAGTGTGCCAAATGTACACTATGAACCATGGTTGGCAGTGAAAGCCTGATGCTATTATCTCAAATGTTCCACCACCAGTGTGGTGTATTGATGAAGGGATACTGGATGAGAATTTTACACTTGTGCATGATTGTTTTGTAAGTTCACAACTTCTGTAATAAAAATATATTTTAAAAAATAATAATAGGGTAGGTTGTGGGAAAAACGCACCAAATATAAGACAGGAACTATAGTTAGTAGTAAGATTTTTATGATATTCTTTCATAATTTCTAACAAATGTCTCACAACAAGGTGTTGGTGGTGGGCTGATGTTATGCACGTTCGTTTTCTAAGTTCACACCTTATACTATATACTTACTGATTATGTATTCCATGTATGAATGATATACCTCAATAAAATCTAAAATAAAAACCATGTTTTGTGTATTTACTTTGTACATTTAAAGAAAAAAAAAGGTGAAAGGAAGGTCATATAGAGGCATGGATCAGACTTCAATTCAGACTGGAACTGCATCAAATAATCACCAAGAGCAATTTGGTTTTGAAAGTATACTATTACATACACATGTACATATATTACAAAAGATAATTTCACAATTACAACTCACCATTTTTGGATATTTCACAGATGACTCTACCAGATCATTACTAATTGAACTAGGTGTGACTGAGTCCCCAAATCTCTGAACTTCTTAGCAGGTGCATATTTATATTTCTGCTATCATTCTAAAAGGACATAACTTAATGCATTTCATTTTCCTTTGTTAAAAAAAGGCCTATAACTCATGATTACCTCTCAATTATGTATGGAGAGAAAGAAGAGAAAGAGGCAGAAGTCAAACTCTATTATGTTACAGACAATTCTTCCAGCCTACCTTTTACATAGAAGCTAAATAGATGAAATGAACAGGGAGAGCACCTAGAGGATTAGCAGTTATACTGAATAACACTTGAATTTTCAAGTCCTTATGTAAGCATATCTATCTGTTGGATAATATTTTTAAAAAAATAATTTCTATTTACCACTTACCGATTTATAAGCCGAAATCTTTATTGACAAATTGGAGCCAATGGTCAGTTGACAGGACCAGGGCAGGGAACACTTACTAATTTTCTTAAAGACGACCAGTTGTTGAAGACTCTCACTTAATAAAGAAAAATATAAAATTAAAGCAACAATTTTAAAATGTTAATGTGCTGGATGATTCGTTTAATTTTCTTGAATGAGAAGTGAGCTGTTGCTGATCACAAAGAAAGGAACAGCAGGAGATGGCAGAAAAATGGCAACCACAAATTGGAAGAGAGCCAGAATACAAGTGAGGTAGCTTAGGAGAAAGGAGCTGAATTACTTAATGGACAGGTGAAAATGAACAAGTCTGTCTTCCCCTATACAATCTTTTCTTTCCACTCAGTCACTGGTTCGTAGCTTTTTTCCTGGGCCGAGGACACTTTGAGAATATCATGAAAGCACATTCATAAATGAGTCTGCACACAGGACAACAGCTTCACCAACTCCTGGAAACCAATGTACCTGAGGATAATAGCCCCTGCTCTAGGAAATCAAAGGGTGGATACCATCCTATTACATCACTGCTCACAACTCTACAACTCCTTGGTTTGTTCCATCTCTTTTCAATAAAAGATACATTTTATATGCATGCAATAAAGAAAGTTAAATGAAGACTATGGGTGGGGTTAAGGAAGTGAGTAATTCATATCTAACTTTAAGATAAATCAGATAACTCCTAGGTTTCTTACTGGGGAGTTTGGCAGCAAAGGTAGAGGGGAAGCAAGCGTAACATGGAAAGTGCTACTTCAGCAGAAAAAAAGTAAAGAAGTTTATATTTTTCTTCCCTGGTCCCTAATCAAACACAACAGAGAAGGGGAGAGAAGATAGGCAGAATTTATGGTGTTCATTAAAATAAGGGACAAAGGAATTAATGACCAAATACACTCCAAGCATACATTCCAGATTTTTATTTATCTCCTTGGTACAAATGATAAACAGATCTTCAAAGAAGTAAAGAGAATCATCTGATATTATCCATAGAGCTATGGACAAAACGCTATCAAGAGATCCCAATTTCAAGAAAAAGTTTACAATAAGTATTACATAATTCTACCTGACATCTCCCTCCAAAGCTTATGGTACACCTGGTACACCTTGGCTTTGGATTTGTGAACCAGGTCTAAGACGTCTCCTAGCACATTACTAATTTAAACAGAAATCAGGTCTAAAGTCTGATGGTTTAGGCTGGATTCTGTTCCAGGAGAAGTTTTAAGGGTCAATATCTGAAATGTAACACCTGAGAACAGCTTGATCAGTTCTGCAGTAGATTTCAATCTCCCCAAGTAGAAGTCACATTGTCTTCCTAAGATATTCTAGAAGGGTAAACCTAGACCAGTGCTGACCCAATACAACTTCCTTTGATGATGGAAATGTTCTACTTGAGAACTTGAGATGTGGCTAGTGTGAATGAGGGAATGAATTTTTTATTTTACTTTAATTCATTTCAATGTAAAGAGTCGCATGAGGCTAATGGTTACTGCACGGGATGGTGCAGTTCTGCTCCATACCTTCAGAGCAGGTCTAAATTCAAAGTAGCTTCAAATTGCTAGGACAATGCACAATCATGCTATGCTACAGGAAAAGCAAAAATAAAAAACTTCTTTAAATTGTATTGGCCTATAATTTTTCTTCATGATATCATGGTTATTATGTTAGCTTAAGATATAATATCACCACATTAGGGCAAGCCATGACCAAATTTGAGAGTCATATTTGCATTATGACTAGAAACTTCATTTTATGGGATTCCTTACCAATTCCTTTGGCAATCCCTTGTGAATTACAATTCTATTTCCAAAATTTCCATTTACCTACAACTGTTGCAAAAAAAAGGTTTTAAAAATTATTTAGAAAATCAGGACATGTTTGTCAATTATACCTCACCAGAAATAAATAAAAATTGTGTTGAGGAAAAAAAATTAGAACAGATATGTACTGGAGCTACTCAAAAAAATTTCTAATTCCTGAATCTTGACTTTAGTTAAGAACCTGACACAAAATATCTGCATTTTGTGTATTTATTGATAAACTGGAAGTGATGTCTGACTATGAAGCCTTCATTAACCTGATAATTTGAACCTATACAAGGCATGTGCTTTGAAAAGTATCCTATTGCCACTTTTACCAAACACATGCAATTATTTTTACTAAATACATGCCCACCAAACACGTTATTCTAGATGCTACTAACCCCTTTCACGTTCTCTGCTCAAAATAAATGCATGTCCAACTCCAACTAAGAATAACATGAATAAAAGAGATGATCTCTCTCATAACTGGATGACTGAATAAAACAGTTTGCCTTATATATCATACTTCAGAGCTTTCACATTTCTTAAATCATTTTGCCTTTACAACACCCTCTTAAACTAAGTAAGCCAGGAATTTTTACACTTTGGGTTTGTTTTTATTTTAACCTGATCAAAATAGTATGCACAGAAAAGTTTTTTTAAAAGATGACCATACCAAAGTATCCTGCCTACTCAAATCCAAATCAGAGGATAAGACAATATTAGGTATTTCATATCTGACACCACTTTTAATAATCAAAAATATTTTCTGTAGGCATATGAAAAAGAAGGGCCCCAAAAATATGCCCTGAGCTTGATAAAAGATGAAAACCTACTGCCTTATCTTTTACTTTGGACTTTTAAAATCTCTCGTGTTATCTATATATTCCCAAACTTCACTGATACAAATCCTGGAAATAAATCAGAAACCTTGTACTAATCAAACTAATCTGGGGAAGGAAAAAAAAAAGTGCAGGAGGGTGGGGTGGGAAAGTGATATTCTAATTATTTAATAAAAATCAGACTATTAACTGCTAATTAAAGAGACTGACCCAGAAGAGCAATAGGAGACCTTTGATCAAGAGATATTTATATGGGTACAATTAAATCGTAAACAATGTTTCCATTCCCTACCTAAAGGAATAAATTTCATCCAGCCCATCTTCACCTTCTAAAGACATCATCACCTTCTTCACCATCTGAATACCTTCTTTTTGTTGCTCAGTAATTCCTTTTTGAGGAGAGGAGGATCCATGTTGGTCCAAATGCAAGTTGCTATCTCCTCTATCTCCAGTTCCATCTTCCTTGCCAATTTGGAAAGGCAAACTGTCAAGAAAATATCAGCAGTGCTTAAGAGGTCAGAGAGTAAACTGGGTTCCAATCCTGTGACTGTCATTCACTAGCGCTGTGAAAATGTGTATGTCCATCATCCTCTCTGAGATTCAGATTTCTCAACTGTCAAATGGCACTCACCTCTCTTAGCCCATACTCTTTGGCAGTTTCAAGTAACAAAAAGCTCCCTGACTTGGTAAAAAGGGGAAACTTATTGGCTTAATACCCAAATAATTGAAAGTGCAGGGTTGCCCATGATTTTAGAGATAACTAGACCCAGGATTACAGATATCACAAGGACCATCTAATCATTTCCTTTCTCTCTCTCCCCCTCTCCCCCCATATCTCATTCGCTGGACTTTATGCTGGCTGGCTTTCTCTCAGACTGGCTTTTCCACATTGCCTCTGTACACTTTCAAGTTCTTATTTGCCCACCTCCACTACTAAGAGTGACTGAGTGTTCAAGCTTCTAGTAGTCTCTAATTTAAAAAAACCAGGAAAGGGTTCTGATTAGCCCACTTGGTCCATCAATGGTAGGCAGGGGCAGATCTAATACATGATGGCCCTTATTCAAACTGCTGGTTAGAGTTCAAGAAAGAATGCTTCCCAGGATAGGCTATTCTGGGCAGACAAAAAAAAATGTCCACCCATGATTCCCTCAAGGGTATTATAAGGATTAAATAAGCAAATGTATATAAAATACTGAAAACTCAAATACTACTAATATTGCAGATATAGAACTTCTATACAGAAATGAGTTAAATAGCTAGAAGTAGGTAAAACCCAATTTTGATCTTGTATTTCATTCCAGCTGTCTGACTGAAATGAGCCTAAAACTAGATTGGGATTACCGGTCACAGCAATATTCAATAACCAATATATGCTTAAAAAGCAAACATACACATTTTATGATAATATGGCACTTTATAAATGCTTTCATGTACACAAGTTCATTTAATCTTATATATTTTAGGTGAATAAAGATTTCTATCTCCATTCTCTAAAAGAAACTGAGGCTACAGAGAGGAAATAATCTGCCCAAGGCTACACGATTAAACTGTGGTATAAAGACTCAGGTACCTGATTCAGAGGGCAAAGTTCTTTCCACCACAGAACACCTTACTTTGCCCCTGGAAAATCAAATGGCTGAATTCTGCAATCTTTTCAGTTTACCCAAAATTACCTGTTGGTGACCTCTATGTAGACGGTTAGTTTTAAGTTCATTTCAATACAATTTTATTTGCTGTAATTACAATAGGGCTTTCCATTTAAATTTTTTCTAAATAAACTTAGCACAACATATTTGCATGTTTTATATCACCTATCAGATATTAAGCTTCCAGAGAACAGGGTACAGCATACACAGTCCATGTCAATTTACTGCTCTCTCCACAGTTTCAACCAGGAAGAAGGGAAGAAGAACATGAAAACAAATTAAGAGTCAGGAAGTTATCCTAGGAAAAGGAGTTTCAATAACACCTCTTTTTCCCTTGCATTAGACCAGAAATAAACTTTCTCAATAGGCAGTAGAAGAAACCAAAAAAATGTCCAAGAAACAAGCCTGCTCAGAGCATAGTGCTTCTTTGGGCTGCTGGTATTTTTTCAGTCCTACCAGAATCATCAGTCATATAATGATAAACCAAACAATAAAGCAATAAACTCTACATTGTATGCTGGAAGTTTGTAGCACAGAAAAACTATTATCCAAGGAAAAAAAACAACATCTGGTCAAACAACAAAAAGAGGCTAGGTTCCCCCTTCAGCATACTTTACCGTATTTTCACACACACAAAAAGTAGCCCTTTAAAGTGACACTGACAGAAATACCATCTGCATCAAACATGTATAGGCATTCTGAGATTATGAACAAGGAACAGAAGCTGAACTGGAATTCTGAAATGCTGCGAAAACTTTAACTCAGTAAGGAGAGAAGCATCATTTAAAAAGTACTTAAGTTTTCTGAAGTACCACCTTTGTATCGGTTTGATGGGCTTTCCAATTCTTTTTCTACAATCCTACAGAAAGGAGTTGAGTTGCCCCTCAGCAGTATTAAGAGGTACACACATGCGAGAGAGGTTCTTAATTCCCAATGGCAGGCATACTGAAGATGCCAAAGGCCTACCACTCTGAGCTGGAGGTTTCTTGGCAGAACTCTCAATTTGAAAAATAAGGGTCCCAGAAGACTCTAATAATGCAATTTCCTATACCATCACTCTGCTTTCATGAAAAACTAGACAAGAAATAGGTTTCAAAGACTAGGTAGTGAAAAGAACTTTCTGTTAGGGATATATAATAGAGAAAGTAAGTGCCTGGATGGGAAATTCAAAGTTTTATTTTGTTTTTTTTTTTGGGGGGTGACTCTTTCCCCAACAAATTGTGAAACGCCTACTTTTTCCCCTGAAATTGTATATCCCATCTCTAAATACACATGAGCAAATTACATTTTATGTAGATGTGTATATGTTCCATTTTGTTCCTAAGGTAATAAAACGACTTTAGATCTAAAAAGAGAGTTAAAAATAAACATTCCATATATTTAATATGATTCCCAAGTTGACAATCTTCTCTATCCCAACAACATCTACCATCTGGAGAACAGAGTTTTCTAGAGCTGTTTAAGAGAAGTTGCCTTCTATCAATCTACTAACTGTTTAGGTAAAGATCTCTATGCAAACAGGAGATGAACTGAACATCCTCAAAAGATCTTTAATTCCTCATTCCTTGAGTCCAGTATTGGAAAACAAACTAACAGTCTCTTACCAAGCTGCTTTGTCTCACTGTGACGAATTTCATTTCTTTCAAACCAAAACTCAGGACACAGTTTCTATTACATAGAGAGTGATAAGTAAAGGTTTCCTGAGTAGCCAGTCACCCAACAGATTCCAGCTCGAAGCAGAAAGCAGACTCCTGCAAACCAAGCACTCTTAAGGGGTACCACTCACTGCATTATGTCTTCATTACAAGGATTTGTTTATACACATTATTCCTACAATCTTACAAGAATTGCAGAGAGATTCCAGATTTCTTCAAGTTATAAATTATAATATCCAGCTGATCTTTGCTAAAAGGGCTGCTGAGGTCAGTGAACACTTCAATATGCCTCTTTTCAAACTTCTTTCCTCTGAAAGAGAGAGTTATAACATTTAGAAATCGTTCTCCTTAATTATGTTGTAGAAATTCAAATACACTTTCTCACTGAGCAGTGAGGCAAAGGAATCAATCTAAGGAATCAAACACACTTTCTCACTGAGCAGTGAGGCTAAGGAATCAAAACTTATTGTTGATGCTTAGTTCCTATTAAACACATAATTGACCCTGATAGAACTCATACTTTTTAACATCTTGAGCAAAATTTGTGAACATTACAGAAATAGTATTCCCTAATTTTTTTTTAACTCTAACTTCGCCTAAAGATGTGGTCACCATGACTAAAAAGGATACTTTTTCAGAAATCCTCTCCATAGCAGAATGTAAACAAGAAGCTCTACCAGTGTACTATACTTCAGACTTGCAAGGGTTCACTTTCCAAATGCCCTGCTGATTCCATTCACAGAGCTAGAGGAAGGATTTTGCAGAGACTGTGAAATATGAAAATGCATATTTAGGTTGGGGATTTTTCTGCAGTTGCTTATAACTTTCCTAATAGGCAAGAGATCTGGGTCTATGTGTCTGTGTGTGTATGAATGTGTGAGTGTATGTATATTCAAAGACACATTTTCAAGGCTCAGTAATTAAAGAAGTAATAAATTAGAAACATCTCCCAAATTTACTATGCATTTCATTTCAATTACATATGGATCATACCACCGACTTAAAAAAAAAAATTCTGGTAATTAGCTTAATTCAAATCAGAACAACTTGAAATTGGGCAAGTGTTTATTTCTCCCAGAGAAATTCCCTTCTTTTTTTATAAATTAAACTTTTAAAGAAACAGAAAGGTTTAACTGAACCAACGAATACTGACAAACGTTTGTTTAGCCATGCAAACATGCTGTCTGATTAACAATGTTGACACAATGGACACAATACATCAATCCACAGCTTTGGGAAAAAGCTCATTTTCTTCCATTGAAACACTCACATAGTTTCCTGTTGAATCACATCCATGCACACAATGAGTGCATCCAGGACTTGGCTAGTTAAGGGCAGAAGATATGCTCAAGAATCCCTGTGTCTCAAGAACAACTTTTTCCCCCAGAAGTCCACAGTGCTGGAAATTATAGACACTGGCCTCATTATACGATCATTTAAAAGTACTTCCCCAAGTGACCTCCATCCCAAGTATTATTTTATCAGCATATATTTACATATGCCACCTATCGAAGATACACTCTGGCACACACAACTAAGAAATATAAAGTAAACCAAAAGCTAATCTAATACATTCCATTCATTTAACAAAAAAAAATTATACCATTTTACAGTCTTAAGAACCCATTTTTTGGTGAATACAATCGATTAAGCATGAAGTGAGCTGCAATGCAGCCTTTGCAAGTCACTTCCAACACAGTACCACCTCCTAATGATCAGGGATGGCATTATCAATTGTTCAGAGAAGTACCAAGAATAATGCCTTAAAATTAAGGAACCTGTGGAAGAAATTAGAAATCTCAGTTTGGACCAATTTGATTTTAGGCACAAAAATATCTTCCATCTAGAAAAAGGTAGAGAATGCTAATGCTGTACTCTTTAAAATATCATTTCTCCACCTCCAAGCATTTCTAACCATCACCACCATCAAACCCTCTACATGTAGTCAATACATACAGATACTCCTTAGTGCCTTCCCCTTCCTAGCCTCTCAATATCCAGACCACTAGTGCAGAGAATGGGCAAGTGATTGAAGGGCCCAGTGCCCAGGCACTGCACTTGATTAATTTCACATTAAATCCTCAGAGCCAAAAATATCCATATACTCATAGCTGGGGCTCTGAAACAGCCTCCCCAAACTCTACTATGATTCCCCAGATTAAAGAAAATTGCTTGAGTCTTCTTTGTCTGTTAAAGGATACAGTCAGCTTGTTGAGAACCTGGTTGGATTGTGCTTTTAATGTCCAGCAGCAAATCAAAATCTGGTAGCTTCAGGTGTCTATGAACTGTGATGTTCTGATACTGATCCTCACTAGCAAGAGCATTGTCAGTGCCATCAGTGCCAAACAGGACTAAAGCAATTTCATCCTTGCTCTCAGCAAACACCTAGAGAAGAATGTTAGAAAGTTAAAAAGCATTATTAGTACAAACTAGAAGCCATTACATATCTAAGCTTCAGGATACAGGACAGACATACCACCCTATGGCAGGCCCCTTCAGCTACTGTCAACAATAGCACATGGGCCTGACGGACAATGGCATTCCCTAGGTTCTAAGCAGACTTTTCCATTGACTACAGGTCCCGACCTTCATTTCAGCACACGTTAGGGTAGAAGGATGGGTGGGTGGTAACAGCTCTTGATGACTTCCAGCCAAATCAGATTGTAATTCTCAATGAAAACAGATAATTTGCAATGACTCTAATCTATCTTTCTGGAATGACTAGCCAAGGTATAAATTTCCAGGAATTAAAAAAAAAATGCTGCTTCATCCTATGTCCCAGCCATTCCACTTAAGGTATATATACCCTAGAGAAGTTCCTGCACTTGTACTCAAAGAGACAAAAGACCAAGAACATTTCTTTCAGCACTGTTTATTACAGGGCACAACTGGAAATAAACTATCAGTCAATAGGAGAATGCAGACATACACTGTGGAACACATGTATAATGAAATATTACATCCCAGTAAAAATGAATGAATTTGAGTAATATTAATCAAGATTAAAACATCAGGCTGAGGAAAAAAAGTTATGGAATTATATGTATCATTTATATATGCTTTAAAGAGTTTTATACAATATCATATTATTTATGAAGAAATACTGTGAATAAATATACTTTTTAAAGCATAAAATATGCACGATAATGATAACTACCAAAACTCTGAGGGAAGGATGGAAAGAAGAGAATAGGATTCAAAAGTGATTACAGGCTTCAAGTGTACCTGTAGTATTTTAGTTTTTCTAAGAAAAAAAGAAAAAGAAATTTTTTTAAGTGTCAAAATGTTAGGATTATATAGCACCAGCCAATAGGAAAATAGATTTCCACTTTATTATTCTGTTATTTGTTCCTTTTATGAAATGTTTCATAATACAATATAAAACAAAAAATTGTATCGGATATGATAAACAGTCCCTTTGCTGCCTAAATACTACCATGAGCTTTTTACATCAATGGGGAAGACTGCTGCATGAGGAGAGGTGAATTACAGTCATTCTGCATTTCTGTTGGTCTGTTCATTTCCCAAGTTCATTAACAACTGCAACTATAATTCCATTGTACATGAAGCAAAGGTCCCAGCCATTAGGGTCCAAACATATCTAGCACACCAGTAGGGCAGGCCTGCCAGAATTCTGCCTGCTGGACAACAAAACCTTGGCAAGGGAGGGGAGGAGATTTTTAGAACAGTATGGGACTTTCATCAGGTTTTGTCTCCCAGCAGGAGACTTCTTATAATAAAAAAGGGGTGCTTAATTTTCTTCCCTTGAATCTAAGTGGGCCTTAGTGACTTACTAAACCAATAAAAAGCAGTGGAGTGACTTTCTCAGATTTCTAAAGCTGGGTTACAAGCCATGCAGGGTATCTTAGAATGCTCACTCTTGGACACTTGTTCTCAGAACTAGTTCCACATTGTGAGAATCCCAAGCTACTTGAAAAGGCCACATGTAGGTACTCTGGTGGACCCAGATGACAGAGGCATCAATGACCAGACACGTGATGGAGCTTTCTTGGTTGCCCAACCCAGCTGAGCCTTCAGATGACTCTAACCACAGCCACCATATGAGAGTAACCTCATGAGATGCCCTGAAGGAGAATCACCCAGCTGAGTCCAATCACCCCACAGACCCATGGGAGAATTTTTTTTTCATGTTATTGTAAGACAGAATATTTTATCTATCCAGCAATAGAAAACCAGAATAGACACAAAGAAGATGAAGGGCTTGCTCAAGGTCAAGAGGTTAGTAAACATGGCAGAGCAGAGAATCAAATCCAGGGCTTCAGTCCCCAGAGATACACTTTTAAACATTACTTTATACTATCTCTTGTTTCTGATAAAAACTGTAATATCCAGTGGATGGGGCCAGAATGTAGAAAGAAAAAAATACCAGAATCTAGTGGTAGCTGGACTTGCATGTACATACATATAAGAAAACCCCCAGATTCCCTAAAACACTGAGGCTGGAAGTTAAAAGGAGACTAGTATCTTACATTAGTATGTGGAGGCAACATTTAAAACATGGGTTACAAGCTCAAGGCCAATCTGAAACGTACCTGTTGCTGTACAAACATGGTCATCACCTTCTTTGCTTGTTCAAATGGGGATTCTTCACCAGGAAAAGAGTTACTCATGGCAAAGCCCACATCCATACACAGCACAACAGCTGCCTAGAAACAAAGTCCCAAAGAATGTTTAAGAAAAGGTTAATAACAGTCATAGAAAAGAGGAGAGATAGGCCCATTGCTTATTTCATTCACAGAACCTGTACTAATATTTGGGAAAGGGGTGGTAGAGGGAGGGAGAGTGTTCTACACAGAGAATGTATTTAAGACATATAAATTTCCATAAGAAGAACCCTTAAATAGTCCTGATACTTTCTAAAAGCTAGAGAGTAACAGCCAGGAGAAAAGCATCTTTCAGGTAGCTATGCTCCTTTGGCCTGAGCCCCAGAATAAAGCCATGGTCAGCAGATCTGTGCTAGGTCCAGCCCAGTTGAGCCCAACAACCATCAGGCAAATGGGAGTTCATCTGCAGACTCACAAGCACAAGAATAAATGCTTTTGTTGTAAGCCACTGATTTGGGGCAAAATTTTTTATGAAGCCTTATTGTGGCAATAGTTGACTGCTATAATCTGCACAGGTTAAAATGATGAGCTCCAACAATTTGAATCAGTTTGTAAACTGGAGATCTAAAATGAAGGATAAAATACCAAATCTAATATACTAGGGGATACAGGCATATAAACAAATAATTCTGGGACAAAAATCCATGACAGGGAGTCGACATGGCTCAGTGGTTGAGTTCCAGTTTTCCACATGAGGTCCCAGGTTCAATTCTAGGTTCTGGTACCAAAAAAAAACAATAAAAAAAATACATGACAGAAGTATGTACCAAGTATTAACAGAGTACACAGGAGGGGCACCTGCCTAAGAACCCAAGGCTATGGGGAAGGGAATAGAAGACAGTTAGTAAGGAGACAGAAAAGCATTCCTGGATATGGATTGTAAAGAGTAAGTGTGGGGAAGCGGATTTGGCCCAAAGGATGGGGCGTCTGCCTACCACATGGGAGGTCTGGGGTTCAAACCGGCGGTGTCCGCCTACCACTTGGGAGGTCCAGGGTTCAAACTCAGGGCCTCCTGACCCATGTGATGAGCTGGCCCATGGGCAGTGCTGATGCACACAGGAAGTGCCGTACAGGGTGTCCCCCGTGTAGGAGAGCCCCACGCACAAGCAGTGTGTCCGTAAGGAGCTGCCCAGCACGAATAAAGTGCAGCCTGCCCAGGAGTGGCACCACACACATGGAGAGCTGACGCAGCAAGAAGACACAACAACAACAACAAAAAAGAGACACAGATTCCTGGTGCCGCTCACAAGAATACAAGCAGACACAGAAGAACACACAGTGAATGGACACAGAGAGCAGACAACTGGGAAGGGGGTGGGCGGAGAAGGGGAGAGAAAGAAATTTAAAAATTTATATTTGAAAAAAAAAAAAGAGTTAAGTGTGAGTTAGTCTAATGAACAATGGAGTTCCAGGCAGAACAAAACACACAAGCAAAGAGTAAATAGCACTCATGTATGTGGGGAACTAAGAAAACAAGGGAAACAAAATAAAAGTAAAGGGATTCATGGAAAGCTCTATACTTGAGCATCCAAAATTTAACTGAATAAATACAAGTTGTAGGAGACCCGAACTAACAGCAACTTACAATTTTAGGGTGGATTTTAAAATGAGTCAACAGAAATAGATGGTTAAAACAATACACTGCCTACCCCTTCCTCGCGCCCATTCCCCAAAATATCGTTAATTGTGTTAACAGTATAGTGAATTCAAGAAAGGAAAAGCAGAGTCCTTTGGTGAAAAAAGACAAGTCTAGGAATCTAGAGACCTGAGATCTAGTCCCATCTCTATTACCAATTAGTTCTGAGCCCCTCTGCTATTTCATGGAGGTAGGAGGCACTTGGACTAGAAGAGGTCTAAGGTCTTTTCTGGAGCTAACAGATCTTGACTCTGAATGACATTCTCATCTGCACTTTGTACTGGTCAGAAAACATGTGACAGGCTGTTAGTCGTTCGAAAGGATCTGAGAACATGTGATGTGAAGAACATGTGATGGAAAAAGACTGGGTATTTGAGCCAGATAACAAGATTTAGGCAACATGATCATACTCTCCAAATACTGGACAGTTATGTTATAAAAGGTCTGTGGAAAAGATAATGGGATCAACAGGGAAAAGTTACAGGGATCCAATAGAAGGGGGAAAATGGACATTTACAATTGATTAACAGAGGAACTACTGTTTTCTAAAGCAGTGGTCTCCTGACCCCAGAAGTGTTTGAAAAGCCTGGATAAGTTCCTGCAAGGCATGTTATAGATGATTACCAAAGCTGGCTATGTCTCAAGCGTCTGGGCAACACATGACAAAGAGACAATATTTAAGTTTTTCCCCAGTTTATAAAAAAATGCAACAATCTCTATATTAAGAGATTTCTGGAATAAAGGAACTTATTTGGAGAAAAGATGATAATAAACTACAAAATCCCTTTAAGAGCAATAATATTTATATCGTGCAGTTTCAAAGACATGAAGAGAAGAATTAAAAAAAAAAAACCTATACACATTTATAATAGCTATTACTAAGCCAGAAAACTCTAAGTCAGGGACTAAAGGTCTTTTGCCAGGAACCAGGCATCCAAAAAATGGCATCAAAGGGTTTCACAATATAGAACTCTTATCTGGAAGCAGAATGGGCTACATAATATCTTCAGTTTCTTTCTGGCAACAGCAAGAAAACCAGGAAAGAGAAACTGGGCAGCATAGCAACCCATTTTTTCTGTATAGTAGTAATCAACACAGCATGTTAGAATTGTGCATCAAGTCCACCTGCCATAAAGCTGCTGCTCCACTAGACCTGCAGTTTTCAGCAGCTGAAAGGAGGAGGAACAATAGAGATGAGCAGCAGCATTATGAATCCGGAATCGTTCTAATCATTTCCCAGTGGGAGTTAAGGGGAAGAGATCAGCTGCTTGGATTCAAATCTTGTTTCTCTCTCTCTACCTTATTTCCTGGCAGCTCCATGTTACACATGCTGCAGGAGCCTAGAAAAGCATCTAGTCTAGAGCAGGCACTCAACAAATGTGTTGAATGAATTAAACAGCTCCCTGGAGCCACACTTCCCTCTAGTGATCCTTCAGAGACAACTACCACTCTTTGCCTGTTATAGAAAAAAATCATTTTAAAGATTCATTGTGATTTCTGTTATTAATCTGGGACTCCTAGGGTCAGTGAGTCCTAGCAACACAGATTCTACAGGGTCCTGAAACCAAACAGCCTGGGTTCAAATCCCGGTTACCCTGTGACCTTAGACTAATCACAAAGTTCTCAATGCGTCGTTTTCCCCCCTGTAATACGGGAATAGCAGTTTTCACCTTGCAGAGTGATTGTAAACACTAAATGGGATAGGAATTATGTATGCCTTGCACAGAGGAAGCTTTCAGTAAATGTGAGATAAATTATTATATAGGTGGTAATACGACGCTTTGCATTTCATACGCTTCTATTCGGAGTCTCTAATATTTTGCAACAAGCCCGTGGGGGATATGATAACTTTCATTCTCCTACAGATAAAAGAATAAACAAACAAAGCACGCTCAAGAGCAACGGAGGAAGTAGAGTTAGAGGGTTGGGAGTGAAATTAGGGATACAGAGAGGAGGCGGTGTGGGGAAGGCAACAGGACGCGGAGAGGGTAGAAGGAAGGGTGGGAAAGGCAGTGGAGGGGGAGAGAGGACGAGGCTCCAATTCAAGTCTTCGTACAAGTCTGCAGCTTTTCTCTTAGAACATCACTCGGTCACGGCCCTCCTCATCCAGCCCCTGACCATGCTCCCCTCCTCTCTCCCCATTCCTTGGCACAGTGAATCCCCCAATTCCTGCTTCCGAACCACCCTCTCCGGATACCCAGTGTGGGTAAGGACCCCAACAACAGCTCTCTACCTTATTCCCTGACCGCGCCATGTTGCCAGTCCGTAGGCTATTTGGTCCCCTCTTCCGGGAGGGAACCCGCCGCGCGGAATCTCGGTTCCGGAAGACTCGGAGCCCGACCGCAGAGGAAAGAGCTCGCTTCCCGCTGAGCCTGTAGAGGCGGGGAAACCGCGCGCCAAGAGCCCTGAGCATGCGCAGATTCCCTGTGTTTGGCCTTGGTGATTTTGTGCCTTATGTTTCTGCTGTCAATCACTTGGAAAGATTCACTTCCCTTTACCCCATTGAGAGTAACAGCTACAATGGAATTAGAGTTAACTATAAATCCAAAAAGTCACTTAATTTCTCTAAGTCTCAGTTTCTTCTTCTGTAAAATGGGGGTTAAAGAAAGACATCACCGTTGTGGTAAGAGAACGAATTCCTGAAAGGAGAGTAGGAGTTTTCTAGGTAAACCTGGGAACGGCATTCTTCTTTCCAGAGGAAATGGGATGGATAAACGCCTGGAGGCCTTAAAACAGCATCTTCCAAAAGTTTGGAGGGGCTCTAGCTTGGAAGCCCGAATTAGGGAGTTTGTTTTGTTTGTTTTTGCAGCTATCAATTCCAGTGCCTGACAAGGTCACCGTCCCCTTCCTAAGGGCGGCAGGCCGGATCTGTACCATGCACAGAAAAGGGTATTTTCCATACCAAATGTCTTGGTTTGTCAGGGTTGCTGTAACAAAGTACCACAGAATAATTGGCTTAAACAAAAGCGACCTATTGTCTCACAGTTCTGGATGCTAGACATCCAAAATCAAGATATGTGCAGGACCATCCTTCCTCTTAAGGGGGAGAAAACTTTCATGCCTCTGCTCTGGCTTCTGGTTGGTGGTGGGCCATTCGTGGTGTTCCTTGGCTTGTGGCTTCATAACTCAGTCTGCGTCACAGGGCCAACTCTCTCTGTCTGTCCCCAGCTCTCTATGGCAAATTTTATTATAATGACACCAGTCATATTGGATTGGGCCTACCCTAATCCAGTTTGGCCTCATCTTAACTAATAACATCTTCAAAGAACCTATTTGCACACAAGTGCACAGTTACAGAACAGGGGTTAGAACACGAATGTGCTTTTTGGATCCAATCCAGAACACCAAATGATCCACAAGGTGACAGTTCATTGGACAAGGGTCTAGCAACCTGTAGGGTCCACAAACTTCTGCCCAAACTGGGACAATCAAGTCCAATCATTTCCTCTCCCTCTTGTAATCTGAACTGGGAAAACTGGGAACTGAAGCTGAGTAGATGCACAAGGAGGCAGCGAGGAAGGAGGGGCCTTAATAGACCCTGAGGATGCCAAGGTTATATAATAACCAAAGCCAGGAGAGTGGGACGTTTTCTGACTGTGTTCAAGGAACCCAGGAGTTTCTTCAAGCTTTTGATCCAGATTGGAGTCCTTTCATAACTGAAATATTACTGTGTTTTTAATATTTTACATGTTTATTTTGAAATTACAGTTTTGGCTCCTGGAAAGTATTTGAGTTTGATAGCACTCTGAGAGTGAACTGCATGAGTGATAACTTCAGAAGCATTATACAAAATAAAATGTAGAGACCAAGTTTGTGCTCTGACAGAAAGCAGTAACAATGGTTATATGAGCAATTGGGGAAATTACTTAAAATCCTTAACAGTACAGATATGAAATTGAGATTTATATCCCAGATGTGACTAGTGTCAGAACCGTCCTCTACCAATGCCATGAAATCACATTTTTTAAAAATTCATATAAAAACCTTATGTTTGTAATTAAATTAATGGAGGAAGTGGAAACTTCTGATGTTGGCTACTAATCTCTTCCAACATGGCAAATATTAAGGCTTGGCTGTCCATTCGAAAGGGGAGGAATGAAATTTTCAAATCATCTGAAATTAGTTCCTTTCAAGATTTAGACTCTTGTTTTATAGGAAGCCTTGGAGAACAAGGGTTTATTATTCTTAAGCATTGTATTAGTCAGGGTTCACTAGGGAAACAGAATCAACAGGCGATATCTGTCAATAGTAGGAGATTTTATAAGAGTCTCTTATGTGACCGTGGGCATGCATGCCCAAGTCCAGGTTCCACAGTCAGGCTGCAAAGCAGGGCTCCGATGAAAGTCCAGTGACGGTCTCTGATGAGTTTCCAGAAAACATTGGCTGTCCAAAGACTGCTGGGGAATTCTCCCTGAATGCTGAAATCACTTTCCCTCTTAAGGCATTCAATCAATTGGATAAAGCGTCACTCATGTCACTCATTGCTGACGGCAATCTCCCTGATTGATGTAGATATAATCAGCTCTCTATGGAGCAAGTTCACTGGTGACTAAAGTCCATACGTGTCCTTGTATACAATTAACCCAGTGCTTGCTTGACCAAACAACTGGGCACAATCACCTAACCAAGTTGACACATTAGCCTAATCATGCCAAACACGAACTGAGATGATATAATGGCAATAAACAAGTTTTAATCTAATTTCTCTGGGTCAAACATTATTTTCTCCAGCTCAGCATGTTATGGCTGCTAAGCAAATAGGAAAATAGAGCTCTGCTCTCTGATATTCACTAGGAAGACTAGGTAACTATGGGTGAACACAATTGTTCAAGATGTGTTGGAGAAAAACAGTGCTTACTGGGACATGGAAACTAATATGGCCACAGTCAGGGAATTTATTGAGAAGCTCTCCCAACAGAGGGGATCTGAAGAACAGACTTCGGTGCCCCCACCAGCATGGTGGGGGTCTGAAGAGAGACTTCAGCCCACTTGTGGAAGGTGCAGATTTGAATTTATACAGTGCATCAATAGGTTGGGAAATGTTAGTTCATGGGGAGAGGGGTTAGGGTCCAGAGTACAGCCTTGGGTCAATAAAGGGCTGTAAAAGTGAATTCTTCTTATGGATGGCTTGGGGGTGGTGGGCTAGGAAGTAGGGTTTCTTGGAATGCAGGAGGGTTTGATGCCCGGAAGGGTTGAGGGTCCTTATCTGCTCCACTCCCATGGTGATATGGCTCATTCTTGGGGGAGATACATTGTCTTCCACATGTAGGCAGCTTGCTAATTCAGTCGGAATGGAGCCACAGCCTTATGACCTGCTAATCATTGCAAACCTCTAACATTCCTAACATATATATCCTCTAACATATATATATATATATGGGGGGTCCTGGGCATTGGGATATAAGGTACTGGGCAGGGTGGAAGGGTGAGGGGATTTGGGGTGTCAGCTCGATCTGGCTTCTTCCTGCTGTTATGGGGCAGAGAAAAGAAGTTCCCTTCCATCCTGTACAGTGGGCTGTGGTTTCAGGTCCTGCAGGGGTTGATGTTGTTCTCCCAGCAGAATGGCGCCGTTTAAGTATTCCTGGATTGTTGCCTGTAGGATTTGGTGTATGAATCGGAGAAGAAGATGATCATGGGTGACATCTTGGATGGCTGTCTGGATAAACTGAGTTATTGCTGATAGAAGGAGAATGAGAGTTATAATTGTGCTAAGGATCAGAATTAACCAGGAAATTTAGGGTGGGCTGAAGGATTATCGCTTCCAGGAGTTTGAGGACAAGGAACAATAAGATTATACATTCAGCATTAAACATTTATGGCATTAATGGTTGACAGTGAAATTACCTGATTTGATGAGTTTATACACGTAGCATTTTAGCTGGAATAGGAGACTTTAGGTTATTAACTGTGGTTGAATGACAGTGTTTTTGAGTGACGTTTCATGGATTTAAGATTCCAAACCAGCAGAGCTGCATAGACCAGTCTGGTGATCAAAATGACGACATTTTTCCCCATTTTATATAGTTTGATGCATAGGCAACAAGAAATTATTATTACTTCCCTTTTTGGGTTTGGAGCAGCTGGCACTTTAACTTGTAATTTAGACTAGTGCATTGTTATTAGGATTCGGTTACAAGGTTCCAAGAGTCCCGTTGCAGTGTCTGCAGCACTGCCCTTTCTGAGAGAGGAAGGGGATGGATGTTATGCACTTGCCATCGTGCTACTGGAGTCTGTGCTCGGCCAGTATGTCTCATCCAGCAAGGTAATTGTCGCAGTCATTGGAGTGAGCATGATGGACATTTGTGGGTGATGTTCATGAGCTGCTGGTAAGTGACAGACAGTTGGAATTGCTGGCCTAGGCACTACAGGGTCGGTCTGGTATCCACGATATTTGCTTTTGTGGTAGAGGCACTCTAATGCTTTTTGGGTTCAACGGTAGCTCTGGACTTTCATGAGGGCATCTGCCTTAATAGTCCCAAGAGAGATATTAGAGAAGGGGGCAGGGCACGCTAGACAGTTACCTGTCACTGCTGGCAAGCATTCCATATGTTCTTCCACAGATTTTTCTTCTCTACGGAGGGCAACTCACAACAGTTCATTTTTCTTGTCTTGTACTTTGGTTTCTTCTTGCAATTGTGAATAAAACTCAAGTGGTATTTGTTTAGAAAGTTGCCTCTGCCACAAACTCCACCCAAAGCCAGTATTGGTACTGGCTACATCAAATTCACTGGGTAAGTTAAGATCCACCCCCCTTACTGCTTGATCCTGTGTTATTGTTTTAAAAGCAGCCTGGTTGGGGACGGAGGGGCGCTTTCATTTCTATGCACAACTTCTTCTGATTAACACATAGGATGGTTTTAATAGCTGAGCTAAATGAGGGATGAAGGGTTTTCAGTATCCCAATAATATGAGAAAACATTGTATTTCATCAGTTACAGCAGAGGGTATGGTTTTGTGTTTTACTTAACTAAACACCATTTAAGAATGTGATAGACAGGACTTTGTAGCTTGTTCTAATCATTTGCCTACTTCAGGCTTTTAAGATAAGCCAGTTGTTTTATTTTAGGACAAAATTGTTATCTTTTTCCTTAAGAATAAAACACAGTGTATACACCCTACATATGTAAGTTACTAAATGATTTTGGAAATTGTTTCAAAGCAAATTTTGTAGAACATACAATTATCATGATTACATTATTTAGCAGGTATTTTATTTTAGCAGTGCAGAAAAACTGCTTTTCACATTATTTTGTGAAAACTTAAGATTTCCAATGGAATTAAAATGATTTTTCCCTATTACAACTATAATATGCAGATTGAGGTAGCTCCTAATCATCAACTCAGTTTCTGTTTAATAATGATTTTTGCAATTAGCCATTTGAATATTTCCGTTTAAGCAATGCTTTTACAAACTTTTTATAATATTCATAACTGCATAGAGTATAGTTACTTCATTTTAAGACAAACTCCGCTTTCACAGAACACATTCCCTTACTCAATGCGACCACAATACCTTCTACAACTTGCCATATGCATACGAATTTTGTCTTACATACTTCCATTCTGATTTTTTAAAAAATTTATTTATTTTTTTATTTCTCTCCCTTTCCCCGCCCCCCCCCCCCAGTTGTCTGCTCTCTTTGGCCATTCATTGTGTGTTCTTCTTTGTCCACTTGTCTTCTTGTCAGCGGCACTCGGAATCTGTGTCTCATTTTCTTGCGTCATCTTGCTGCATCAACTCTCCAAGTGTGCGGCGCCATTCCTGGGCAGGCTGCACTTTTTTTACGCTGAGTGACTATCCTTACGGGGTGCACTCCTTGTGCGTCAGGCTCCCCTATGTGGGGGACACCCCTGCATGGCACTGCACTCCTTGCGCACATCAGCACTGCGCGTGGGCCATCTCATCACACGGGTCAGGAGGCCCTGGGTTTGAACCTTGGACCTCCCATGTGGTAGGCAGTCACCCTATGTTGGGCCAGATCCGCTTCCCAAAATGGACCTTTTTTTTTTTAAGATTTATTTTATTTCTCTGCCCTCCCCCTCATTGTCTGCTTTCTGTGTCCATTCGCTGTGTGTTCTTCTTCTGCGTCTGTTTGCATTATCCGGCAGAACTGGGAAACTGCATCTTTTTTTTTTTTTTTTTTTTTTTAGGTGAAATAGACATTATTATCTTTTTAAAAAAGATACATAGATCACACAAAATGTTACATTAAAAAATATAAGGGGTTTTCATATAGCGCATTCCCCACCCCCCACTCCTCCTACATCAACAACTTCTTTCATTAGTTAGTGTAGCATATTCATTGCATTTGATGAATACGTTTTGAAGCACTGCTACACAGCATGGATTATAGTTTATGTTGCAGTTTACACTCTCTCCCAATCCAGTGAGTTATGGCGGATATATAATGCATCTCTTTTTTGTTGTTGTGTCATTTTGCTCCGTCAGCTGTCCGTGTGTGTGGCACCACTCCTGGGCAGGCTGTGCTTTTTTTATGCGGGACGGCTCTCCTTGCAGAGTGCACTCCTTCTGCTTGTGCATGGGATCCCCTGCATGGCATGGCACTCCTTGTGAGCAGCAGCACTGTGCGTGAGCCAGCTTACCACACAGGTCAGGAGGCCCTGGGGATAGAACCCTAGACCCTCCATATGGTAGGCAGATGCTCTATCAGTTGAGCCCCATCCACTTCCCTCTTCCATTCTGATTTCATGAAAGCCAGCCATCTTATCTTTGGACAAAACATACTTTCTTGAACAAACTAATTAAATTTCAATCAGCACTTGTACAAACTTTTCACTTCTTTCAATATCTTACATTTCATTCTGTCAAGAAAAATAAACTTTATTTTAATTTAGGTAAGAACCATTTTTTATGAAGAGATTTTAGCAGTTTTATCAGTCAAGACTTAGAATTTTCATCACTAATACCTATTTATTAATATAAGCGCTTGTTTGATTTTTGGCCATTTGAATAGAGCTCTGGTAGGAATTAATATTACCATCTGGGGGTCTTAAAAAATACCCTGGCACTGAACAAACAGACAAACACAAAGAGAGTTATGGCACACAGTCAGAAAAATAAAGTTCATTAATTTGACTCATAATTCTTACTCCTTTGGTATGACTATTTTTACTGCGTTTAAAATTTTTTGGAATCACTGTTGCTTGTAATATGCAATTTTGTTTTTGGAAAAAACACATTTACTAGTAATCAGCAACAGTTAGGAATATTTGAGTACAATGCAGTTAAACTTCAACAATTTAGAGAGAGAGATTTAGCAAATATAATTTAGATTATTACCTCTTAGGAATATACTTAGTCTTAGGAGTTAGCTGAAAGCTTACTTGTAAGAGGTAGGTTAAGGAAGGTTACTAGGCAAAGCTGGGTATTGGTAAGTTGTGAGGGATCAGAGGAATAGGATCTGAGAAGATGTTTGATTTGGGAGAGATCAGCCTGAGACGGGGATGTGCTTTCTGCCCCAGCTATTTCCTGAAGAGGGAGGACAAGAGTTGGGGTAGGAGCCTGGAGAGTGGGGAATTGGGCTTGAGAGTGGGTGGTGGGTAGGGAGAAGGAAATGGGTTTACAGGGAGATGTGGGGGTACTGGAGAAGGATGGAGTAAGTTGGGGTCCTGATGAGGCATACAGCAGTGGAGGAGGGGCATGATCAGAGAGATCTGAGTTGGAAGAAGGGTTTTCTGTCTATAGACAGCAAGGAGGGGTGGGGAGGGGAGGCAAGCTCCAGCTCCCATGCCTGTATGAGGAGGGGAGAAAGTTGGGGCAGAAGGTGGTGAGGACCAGAGAGGGAAGAAGGGGAGTTAGAGGATGAGAAGGGTGGGGGGTGGACCTGATGTCTGAGGAATATATGGAGGAAGTGCAGGGGGAGTCTGATCAGCTGGATTAAAGTCCAGGTTTTTGGGGAATTTGGGGGGCAGAAAGGAGGAAGAAGAAAGCTTTCGAGGAGGTTTTTTGGTGTAATAAAGGAGCAGGATTGACAGAGGGAGGGACGGATATAAAGATGAGAAAAAGCCTGAGCATAAGGAATCTCATATGTCTGCCCCTGCTCTGGAGAACTTGTTTTGGAGAACTTGGAAATTAGAAGTGTGTTGATTTTCATTGTCCAGTTGGGATTGTGGCCACACAGAGGTCGGATAGAAAATGAGTTTTTTAGGTCTGATGTCTCCTTCCGGGTACAAAGTTTTAAGGTTATGAAGGAGACAGCCCAGAGGCATGGATTTTGGGGGAGCCAAACTTGAATTCCCCATTTAGGTGGCTTGGGTGAGACTAAGGATCTCTAGGATTGGGGGAAGATTCTGAGTGAGACAGGCATCCCAGAATCATTCAGATATCTCCAAGGAAATGGGAAACCACGCCTGGAGTCAGACATCTCCGGAGCCCAGGGGTTTCTTCCTACAAGGACACAGGCATACCACCTGCCATGGTCCTTGGGGAACGTGGCCCTTGGGTCCCTTGAGGATCCTGACCTAGCGCTAGGTTTTCCCAGTGGGTTGTCCTGGACAATGGAAAAGGAGAGAGAGACAGCAGGATCCTCTGGTGGAGAAATCCTTATCTCACCCAGCCGAGATTCCATGTCCGGTGTTGGAATGGGCATTCAGCCATGGCAGAGGCAAGATTCCTCACTAGTCCATCAGTCTCAACATGACACCAAGCCTGGGTTCAGACCAAATGGAGAAAAACGGTGCTTACTAGGACATGGAGACTAATATGACCACAGGCAGAGACTTTATTGAGAAGCTCTCCCAACAGAGGGGGTCTGAAGAAGACTTCAGTGCCCCACCAGCATGGTGGGGGTCTGAAGAGAGACTTCGGCCCACTTGTGGAAGGTGCAGATGTGAATTCATACAGTGCATCAATAGGTGGGGTAATGTTAGTTCATGGGGAGAGGGTTAGGGGCTAGAGTACAGCCTTGGGTCAATAAAGGGCTGTAAAAGTGAATTCTTTTTGTGGATGGCTTGGGGGTGGGCTAGAAAGTAGGGTTTTCTTGGAATGCAAGAGGGTTTGATGTCCTGGAAGGGATGAAAGGGTCCTATCTGCTCCACTCCCACGGTGGTATGGCTCATTCTTGGGGGCAGATAAGCTGTCTTTCTCAGGTAGGCAGCTTACTCAGCCAATCGGAATGGAGCCACAGCCTTATGACCTGGTCATCACTGCCAATTCTAACAAGATGGTGTTTAACTCTTCTTCAATTGCTTATCTCAGATTCTGTAGGCATTTGCTGGTATCAGAGAAGAAATTACTTTTGTTCTGTTTGACTCAGTGTTTTTTCCTCTATGGGAGCCTTTTGAAATTATCTTAGTTTACATGCCTCTTTCTTCTACTAGACGGAAAGCCCAACTCAGGTTGAAGGCCTTGTCAACGTCATCTAGGTATCTCTTGGGCCTAATCTCACCTTTCACCCCATTTCACCTTTGACCTAATTACAACAACTTTTGACCTTGGCTGAAATATGACAAATGTGGTTGCACGTAGGTAAACATATGAACGACCTAAATGTAATCCCAGGAAATTAGTGGTGTGTGGAAAGTGTCAAGACAAAAGGAACCATATGAAGATCTTTATATATATATAAGGCAGCCATCAGGCTCACCCTTTTTCTGTGAACTGTAGCATTCAAAGCAATTTTGGAGAGCCTCAAAGACAAAGTGAACAAATAAATTGTTCATCAGATTTTATTTTTATTTTCTTTGTTTTCATTACAATAGTTTATATACCTGTAAAAGCACCAGAGAGTACCAAGTTTTTCTTCAAAAATGCTGGGCAAATTTTTTTTTTTCCTCATTAGACGAATAACAGTTAAAAGAGAGAGAGACAGAGAGCAAGCTCCTCTGAGGGTGGAGTTCAGCACCATACATTAGGACACATGTCCTTGGCCTGCTGTAGGGGAGCATGGCTGTCTACTCTGGTTTGATTCAAAGCAGTTTCTTTCAGCAGCTTACTTGTGAGACATGAACACGAAATGAGCAACAACTATTTTTGCAAGGGCGCAAACCTGTAAGGTTTGCTTGACCGCCTAGGATTAGATTTTTTGCAATTAGAAGGAGACCCTTAGGAATGAAAATAAATAGTTCAAAAGATATTAAGGTGGTGTACAACCTCAAGGGGCCAGGAAAACACAAATTTCACAGAATATCAAAGATAGTGTTTGTTATTAAACTCTAGAACAGTCCAAGTGAGTGACGCTCTGAGTGAGGTTTTGCCCAATCACAGAAAGCTAAAACTGGCTTCTTTGTGCGTAAAGCAACTGGACTCTGTTGGAGAGTAATTTGGCAGATACAGTTCCTCCTTTCATAATATTTAATGTACTGCTTAGATTAAGTAACTTCACCTTTTTTCCATCTCCAACACCATGACAAAGAGTTAGGTTGCCTTTATATAATCATGCTCTCCTACCCACTATTCTTTTCCAAATAACCCTGAAACCACAGGATATCTAATTCTAAAATATACAAGGTGCTTCTTAGCTAATAACAGTGTAAATTCTCTCTATGTAAGATTCAGGCCAAAGTTAATACATAAATAAATAAATAGATAAAAATATATTAGTAGTTTGAGCCGTTTTTCTCTTTTCCCTCAAATCAGCATAACTCCAATTCTTAGCGGAGACTGTAGCTGCCCAGCCCCAAGATTGCATTTCCCAGTCTCTTTTGCATGTGAGGCCACAGGACCGAGGTCTGACTGATGAAATATAAAAAGAAGTGTTGAGTGGACTCCTGAGAAGTGTCCTTAAACTGGAGGGGGGTTCTCTTCTTTGTCCCTTCTTCTATTCTGCTGCCAGAAACATAGATGTGATGACTGGAGATGTAGTCAGCAACTAGGATGTTGAGGAAAAGGCTCATGAGGACCAAATCCTACCAATGGTAGAGGAACAGAAGAAGCCTGGGGTTCCGTGGACTTCCCAGGGTCCCTGGACAGTCTTCCTCCAGACTTCTGTGTGAGAGGTAGAAATAAACTTCTATCTTATGTAATCCACTGCTTTAATCATAGGCAGCTAAATCTACATGTAGGTGACACACTCAAGTCTTTATATTCTGCTCTACTGTTGGAGTCCTGCTTCCAAAACGTTTCACTCCATCCCTACTACTTATTGGTGCACTTGGTCTCCTCTGAGCCTCCTTATTCACCATGTGACATTAGGGAGATATTCTCTTGCTACTAGTAACACCTGATCCGATATGCAGCCAAGCTCCCTGTCCCAGATAAGTTGTTACTTCAGAGCAGGGAATAAAGAAGAGTTTATCCACTAGGTGGACTGCTTTGGCCCAAGTTGCTTTTTCTGTTCCCTGCTCTCCTGGCACCATAAAGATGGTAGGGCAGACCAATGTGGGCGAGGATTTTCCAGAAGAACTGGGGGTGGGGGGAGTTGACATTAAAGAAAGACTCCTTTGGAATTGCAAGATGATATGTAGACTACTGAAGCCAGAGAAGGAAGGAAGTTGTTGGAAGTTTAGACAGTGGAGGTTTCTACTTCCTGAATGGGGTCCTTGTTGGAGAGATTGCCTGAGATATTGTCAGATTTAAGTAGCTCCACGATGCTGTAGGGAGAGCAGTCCTCCAGACCCAGCTTGCTGCAGAGCCAGCCACAGAAGCCTTTCTCCATATCCCGAGCAGCTTGCCACCATGCTCCCCAGGACCACGACAGCTGGACCACAGCAGCATAGAGGCCTAGGGAAGAGGCCATGGCCATGATGAGCACTGGATAGAAGAGGATGAGGCAAGGGCAATATGAGATCTTGTGCCAGAAGGTCCTCTCTTCATTGTACACGAGGAAGATGTTGTACCAGGTGATAGTACCATAGTAGAAAGAGACAATGAAAGAGAGGACAAAAACCACAGGCAGACAGATCAGTGTCCAGAGGACCACATGGGGCCCTGGGTCTGCTCCCATCTGGCAGGGCTTTCTTCCTTCTGGTGCTGTTTCCCTTGATGACTCTTTAGGCTTCGTCAATTCCTGCAGCTCCTTCTCTGTCAATGTGACATGGATGTCCACCATCTGACCTTTTTTCTTTCCTCAGGTGATGGTTCCAGTTAATGTGACATAGCGGCTCTCCAAAGGCATGTTCCACATACCTGCAAGGCACAGGGAGGTAAAAGTCAAGATCAGAAAAAAGGACATTTCATCATGGCATCCCATAAGGCTGGGACTGATTATGAGACTATCCATTTTCATAGCCTCTGGCACAATCCTGGAGTCCATGATTCAATGATTGGCCACACAGGTCTCCCATGAAAGGGAGCCACTGGTATTATTTCTCCCACAGTGAACTCTCACTCTATGCATATGGGCCCTGATAAATCAAGAAGCAAGTTAAACTTGTTTTTCATGTTCTCTCTCCTTCTTTCTGGGCCTCAATCTCGATAGGCTCTCTGAAAAGGAGGGGTGTAAATGACTATTTACAAATCATCTAAGCATTCACTCCCTCACTTTACTATAATACTGATCTTACCTCTAGTTTACAAGTGCCGTTTGAAAGTATTTTTCATGGGTACCAATTACTGTTGATACTGTGAAAACTGTACACTGTGTGCATTATATACCAAGAAAACTGTACATTGTGTGCATTATATGCTGTGTGTGTGCATGTATCAAGGGGCTAGGGCAAGAGTTCAACTGGAGGCCCTTTGTGAGCAGCCCACCCCCTTGTCTTCTCATGTCTACTTCTATGTGTCCCCAAGAGGGGGCCTCCACATGTCTTAGACATCCCAGTCCTCACATCCAAACTCTTTGCACACACATATCCCACCAACATCACCAAAAAGCTATCATTCAGCCATCTTAGAAGTGAGGCTGGGATCCTGAGGCAGGGAATGCATGATCCTAGGTGTGTGAAATGTGATCTAGAAGTGTAAGAAGGAGGTCCAGGTTCTAGGTAAGCATATCCTTTGGGGCCTGTGGACTCCTTGCTCCATGGTTAGAAATGTTAGAGCAGACCCACATAAAGAGCAGGGCCAAGCACAGCGGCAGGGGCTCTGACTGCCCACATATAAGGGTTGTACTTTTCCCCTAAAACCTACTAGTTTCACGGTCTCCCTCAGCTCAGCAAACACCATCATCTCTCCATTTCCCATATCAAGAACTCAGGAGTCAACATAGATTCCCCTTTCTCCCCATCCCTACCTTGAATGCATCAGCAAGATCCAAATTACATTCTGAATCCATCCATTCTCCTCTATCTCCCCTGTATCCCCCAATCCTGGCTTCTACATTAATATTATTGTGGCTGCAGTGCTGCAATAGTCGCTCATCAGCTTCTACTCCTATGCCTTCCAATCCATTCTTCACTGAGAAGCCTGAGTGATCCCTTAAAATTATAAATGAGATAGTGACTCTCCTGAACCTAAAAGTCCTCCATTGACTTCCTCTCGCCCTTATAATAAAACTCCAACTCCTTACCATGACCGACAAGTCCTCTGCTCTCCTCCCACCACCCTCCCCCCTGTTATCTCCACTCTACTCACTCAGGCCAATGGTGCTCCCACCTTAGGCTCTCTGCCTTGCTGTTAGCCCTCCTGGAAATGCCCTGCCCAGGTGTTTTTACGGCTGGCCCCTTCATGTCACTAGGATCAGCTCTAACGTCACTTCTTCAGAGAGGCCGTCCAGTCTTCCCCCGCCCCCCACCTTCCACCAGTTACTCATCTCCCCCTCACTGTGGTTTTATTGTCTGTCATACTCACCACCATATAAATTTATCTTCTTTGTTGACCTGTTACTGTCTGTCTTCCCCTGACCAGAAGATAAGCTGCACAAAGGCAGGCACGTTGCCTTGTCTCTTGCATGGCGGGCGTATGTCTTAGAACTTTACGCACCCGCTCATCTACCTCACCAATCTATTGCCACACAGTAATCCTGAATATGGACACACCACAATTTCTTTAGCAACAACAACATTTTCATGAATGCCTCCTTGTGGACATGGGTATAAGTTTCTTGGGGTAGATACTGAGAATTATAATTTCTGGGACATAGAATCTATATATTTTGAATTTTGGATTTTAATAAATATTGAAAAATTTCTCTACAAAGTGGTTAAAAGAGTTTCTACTTCCACTTGAGATGTATGAGAGTATATTCATTTCCTCATGTTATTATCATCAGGTTTTACTCATGTTTGGTAATACTGTGTGTGAAGGAATACCATATCTCAATTGTCATAATTTTCATTTTCCTGATTATTAGGAAATTAACCTATTACTGTTACTTTATCTTACATGTAGTAATTAGTCTGCTAATTGTGTATAAATCACCCTCTTCTACTAGGTTTAAACAGGCCAGAATTTCTAGTAGGATCTCTAAAGGGGAGAGAGCTTCTCCACATCATCTAGTATGCAACGTAATAGGTGCTCAGTAAAGACTGTTGGATGAAGGCTTTGCAACACTGTGAGAAAAAATGTGTCAACAAGAAGAAAGAAATCAGTGAGCAAATTCCTGGTTGTCTTCTGGAAGATCAACATTGGGTTTCCTTCCCATGGCTGTAAAATCGTGGCCCCAGAGGGTCTCACCATCATCCACAGGGTAGTCTAGGAAATCATCTCCCTCCTCCTCCTTAGGTTGATCTCCACCTTCCAATTCCACTGGCTCCTCATCCAATTTCTCGCTCTCTGACCGGAAGATGATGATAGATTCTGGGCGGGACTCTTTCTTCTTCTTTTTCCTGCGACCCATTGTGGATTCCCCATCCAGGGCCAACGGAGCAGCCACTACCTTCCTCAGACAGCCATGATGGGGACTCGGGAGCTGGCTCTGGCCTTCCGCTCTGGCTGGCTCTTCCATCCCTGTCCTCAGGTCAAGCTATTTCTTAAGAAGGGTCCACCTTGCTTGAGGCAAACTCAGAATACACACATCACAGAGTTTCTTCCTGGATGGGGCTATGCAAAGAGATCCCAAGGATGGATCCCATCTGCAAGAGAGGAAATCAAAGCCATTAACAGGGAGCAAATAGGGTGGGATAGAGAGGGGTTTGGGAAATGATCCTCATCTTGGTAGAAGGCTTCCACTCCTTTTACTTTTCACAACAATTTATATCGGAAGTGCTGGGAAAATACTTATATGAGAATGGATTGGTCATGAATGTAATATACTTGTATAAAATTTTGTACAAAGTTTACATATTGTCATCTCTACATACATATATTACACAAGAACATCAGTCAGGTTGGGAGATGAAAAGCATAGGGTAGTTGGGTGAGGAAGCTCTACAGATGAATGGGAGTCTGTTGGCAATATTTTTAAGTTTATTTGCATTGATCAGGATCAAAATAAGGTCTTTACAAGGCAAATGGCCCTTAAGTCTCTTGGTCTATAGCAGTACTGTTCAATAGAACTTTCTGCTGATGTACCTGTAATGTGGCTACTGAAACTGAGGAACAGCATTTTTATTTTATCAACCTAAATAGCCACATGTGGCTAGTGTCTATCTCAGGTCTAGAGTGTCACTCTCCAATTTTTTTCTGTGCAATTTATTTGCTACTGAAAACAGGTAAATTATCTTGTAGTTTCCAAATGCCTGGATTTTCCTGATTGTATCCCCATAGCATGTTCCTCTGAATCATTTATTTCCTAAATATTTGTTAAATAGAGAGGCTTAATCAGATTTAGGTTGGAATTTCTTTGGTTGAGTATTTTAGCAAGAAAACTTTATAGGTGATGTTCTTCTGTATTTCCATCAGAAGGCACCTTATGTCTGGTTGACACTTTTTGTAAAATTAAGGAGCCACTGATGACCACCGCTGACAATCAGAGGTCATGGATAATCTATTTCTCTCATTTCTTCTTTATTAGCCAGAATAATCTCAAACACTTCTATCAAACTCAGTTTTTAATTTAGTGGAGGAGGCAAGTGACCCTGTTATTATACAATATTATTGGTAATTTGTGGGAAACAAAGCCATGCTGTTTCCATAATAGCAAATTACTTCCTTAACCACTGAGTCATGCTGTCCTTGGAGATATAGGTGCAGGTCATAATTCTATCAGGAAAATGTAACATTCTGGTGGAAAAAGGACTTGCTAGACAGGAACGACCTGAGCAAAAAGATTAATGAGTATATTTGATTCAGCAATATAATAGAACATTATGAACTTTGGTAACTATCTAATTCACTGTGTTAGTAAGAATGAGGTAATGGTAATAGTTATCTAGAATAGTTCCTGCTTCTCATGGTCTGTTGGGGTATATAAGCAAGCCCCTGAGATTAATAAATTTGTCCGATGAGCTTGAGAAATCAATGCTCTCAGATCCCCTGATCCCAATCTCTCTTTGTCTTTCATTCCTGATACCCTTCGGGTCTGTGACTACGACAGTAATTATATTTTGAAAAATAGCTATCTTTTTTTTTTTTTTACTAAAGTGGCAACTTACATCAATATAAAACAATTCTGAACTATTTGCCCAACAAAATTCTTTATTTCCAAGTAACAATGCTTATAATTGACAATTGTTAGATTCTACTCACAACTCTGACACCCCTGAATCCCCCAAAGCTGTACAACCTCCAATAACTGCAAGTTCCCAGCTTTCTGTTAATATTGTTTCCAATTTCCAAATTCTTCACTTTCTTTTAGAGCTCTGTGAACATTTCCTTTCTTTTAGTGCCACATGCATACCCTTTGCTATTGGCCCTTTATCCCCAATATTAAGATTCTTCACCTCTCTCTTGTATTCAATAGTCCCAATGTCTAGTGGACTGGCCCAGTCAGGAAAATAAAAGTAAGAACAGTATCTAAGTAGTTAGGCCCTAAATGCCACTCAGTCTGAAGCAAATCCTAGGTCTGAAAATTATGCATCTTTGGTATTATGATATGGGATAATTAGTTTCATGTGTTAACTTGGTTAGTTTAAGGTGTCCAGTTGTTTGGTCAAGAAGCACTGGACTTATTATTGCTGAGGGTATTTCATAAATGGATTTGCATCTATAATTGGTTAATTGCATCTACAGCTGATTGCATCTACAAACAACAAAGGAAATTGCCCTCAATCATATGGGGAATCCCTTCATCCAATCAGTTAGAGGTCTTAAAAGGCACAACTAAGGATGTCAGAAACCAGAAAATTTATGTCTCAAGTTCAGTCAGCCAGTTACCCCTAGAGAATATGGATTTGCCAAATTTAGAATCGTCTTTATCTGATTTTCCAACTTGTAGACTGCCATACAGAGTTTGAGCTTGCCAACCCCCACATATGAGCCAATTCCTCATAAATCTCTCTTTGTGTAGGTGTGTGTGGCAGTTTGGTATTGTTTATGAATTTCAAAACTAGATATTGGATTGTGTTTGTAAATTGATCTGTTTCTCTGGTCATATTCGATTGTATTAGAATCAGGTTTCACTTTCATTTCATTAAATCAAGATTAGGGATTTATTTGATTCTCATTGGAGTGATTTGATTTCAGTCCCCTCCTACAGCTAGCCTACAGCTGTGAGCTATATAAACGGGAGCTCAATAAAAGATAGGGGAGGGAAGCAGATGTGACTCAACTGATAGAGCGTCTGTCTTCCATATGGGAGGGTCCAGGGTTCGAGCCCCAGGGCCTCCTGACCCATGTGGTGAGCTGGACCACACAGTGCTACTGTGCACAAGGAGTGCCGAGCCATGCAGGGGTGCCCCTGCATAGGGGTGCCCATTGCCCAAGCTGCGTGCCCTGCAAGGAGAGCTGCAGTGCATGAAAAAGCACAGCCCACCCAGGAATGGCACCGCACACACGGAGAGTAGACGAGCAGGATGCTGCAACAAAAAAAGAGATGCAGAAGCGGCTGCAGCGCGGATTCAGCGGGCCACGTGGGTAACAGCGAAGCCCAGGCACAGGTCCAGAGGCCTGCGGGGCTGTGGGGTCTGGAGAAACGCGCTCCCCTTCCCCTCTGGAAGCACCCTTGCTGCGCGTCCTGGGCCGGGACACTGCTCACGAGCCTCAGCTTCCTCACCTGGAGAGGGTGGACCCTACACCAATCTCCGTGGGCCCAGGAAAGGACTAGGTGAGACTCGGATGGAGAACTGAGCAGTTGACTCCGAAAGTGGGGTTTCTGTAAATGCCTTAACCATTTAATACTTGCGATTGATTTGTAGTGGATTGTCTGATACTTCTGAGAAATACTGGCAGACCTCTAACACACCTGTTGCAACATTTGGGTGGTACAGGGAAAATTAAGCAAATGGGAAGTGATGTTTTCTTTTTTTTTTTTTCTAACTCCAGAGAAAACAAAAAGGTCCTACAATCAAATAATCGTAGTGCAGGACATGGCTTAGCAGTGAACAATATTTAGGTAGTCACAGTGTAAGCTCTACTGATTTAAGCAACAGTGAATCAAAATATACCATACAAGAATATGCGCCTACATTCCTTTGCTTTATAAATACTTTTTTCAAAAAGATTGACTTGCTCTGTATCTGTATTTCCAGAAGAAATATTAATATATTGAGTCAAGTCATAGTAGATTATATAGTGTTGGATTTCCAGCTCATCCTTTCATCTATCCATCCAGCAGGCCTTTATGGAACACCTATTACTAGACCTTACTACGCCTTGGCCCAAGGGCTAGTCTGATATCCAACACTTGGTTCCTCTTGCACATAGCAGGATGTCAACACGTGAAGAAAGAGGAAAGGAAAATACTCCATAACACATATAAAGATGTTTCATAGATCCATTTGTTCACGACACAATTTCACTCTGAAATCTTTATGAAGTTATTTGCAAGTTAGAAAGATAAATGAGTTATCTAAGAGTTAGAAAGATAAATGAGTGTGGTATATACATGTGCATTGTCTGCCCCAACTGTGGGATATATGACTTTGCATTTTCTCCCCCCAACCCTTTCAGTTCTTTCCCCTTCCAGTCACAGCAAAGTTCCATTCCCAAATGGTTAAAAGGCAAGCAAGGACGAGTTGTTTGTGATGACTGATCAGTATCTCTGCATCATAAATACTTAATCTTTTCTCCCAGAAACTATCAGAGCAACCTATTCTTCTGAAAAGCTTGACTTTACCCTCATATCAATAGATCTTTTAAGGAGTCACTTGAATAGGTAACTTCTGCCCTACTGATAAACATGGTAAATGTTAATTCCCTTGTTATCCCCTTCACTCACCTTCCCCATTGGCAGGCAGACACGTTCTATAAAGGCCCTTCTCTGTTTGTGGTGAGTGTGGACAGTCGAGCACAGAGCTGTCACCTCTCCTCCAACCATTGAGGCCAAGGACCCCATGTAAGCCCCCAATAAATGCTCACTTGTTTGCCAAAAAATAAAAAAAAGAGACGCAGTTTCCCAGTGCCACCTGATAATGCAAGCAGACGTAGAACACACAATGAATGGACACCAGGGGAGGGGGGAAATGGGGAGAGAAATGAATTTTTTTTTTATTGTAATAAATCTTAAAACAAAAACAAAGACGGGAATACATACATGGAGAAGGAGAACACAGAGTTTAGTTTTGGACATTGGAGCCCCAGAGTGAGAGCCAAGCCATTTGCCTGATAGTTGGCAGCTAAAGAGACCAGAACAGCTGAGAAAACCTGGAAAGAAAGGAGCCTGGGGAGAGAGATGAGCCTTATGGTGGCCTACAACTGAGATGGGAAGAAGCTGAGACCACAGAGCCTTAGGAGGAGCAGGAAAGCTGAACCCTTGCAGCTGTCGGCAGTCATTATTGCTCCATTAAGTGGCAGCAGACTTTGGTGAGGGAAGTAACATACACTTCATAGCCTTGTGACCCTAAGCTTCTACCCCAAATAAATATCCTTTAAAAAGCTAACAGATTTCTGGTACTTTGAATCAGCACCCCTTTGGCTGACTTATACACTGCATATATACATCTTGGGTGCTCTGTTTCTCTGGAGAACCACAACTAACACAGATTTTGGTAACAAGAGTGGGGTCTTGAGAAACAGAATCTTTTTTTTTTTAAAGATTTATTTTTTATTTATTCCTCTACTCTTCCCCCCCCCAACACCCCCATTGTCTGCTCTCTGTGTCCATTCGCTGTGTGTTCTGTGACCGCTTCTATCATTATCAGCGGCATCAGGAATCTGTGTTTCTTTTTGTTGTGTCAGCTCTCCATGTATGCGGTGCCATTCCTGGGTAGGCTGCGTTTTCTTTCACGCTGGGTGGGTCTCCTTACGGGGTGCACTCCTTGCGTGTGGGGCTCCCCTACGCGGGGGACACCCCTGTGTGGCATGGCACTCCTTGCACGCATCAGCACTGTGCATGGGCCAGCTCCACACGGATCAAGGAGGCCCAGGGTTTGGACCGTGGACCTCCCATGTGGTAGATGGACGCCCTAACCACTGGGCCAAGTCCGCCACCCTCTGCTTGTTTTGTTTTTTTTCTCTTGTCTGCTCATTGGCTCTTCTTGTCTGCTCATTGTTTGTTTTCTTTAGTTGGCACTGGGAACCGAACCTGGGACCTCCCATGTAGAAGGCAGGTGCTCAACTGCTTAAGCCACATCTGTTTGCAGAACCATTCTTTCTGTGGGCAATATATTCCTTTTTTTAATATTTAAAAATTGTTTTCCTCCCCCTCCCCTGCGCCCTACTGTTTTTGCTGTCTGTGTCCATTTGCTGTGTAATCTTCTGTATTTATTCCTCTTTTTGTCTTCTCGTCTTTTTCCTCTAGGATTCACTGGGATTTGAACCTGGGAACCTCTGATGTGGAGAGAGGTTCCCTGTCAATTGCGCCACCTCAGTTCCTGTGCTTCACCTTGACTCTCCTCTTCGTCTTTCTATCGCTGCACCATCATCTTGCTGTGTGACTCACTTGCATGGGCTCTGGCTCATTGCGCAGGCACTCAGCCTGCCGCCTGGACACTTGGCTCACCACGTGGGCACTCCCACGGGCACTTGGCTTGCCATATGGGCACTTGTGTGGGCACTCAGTTCACCACACGGATACCTATGCGGGTGCTTGGTTAGCGCACGGGCACTCAGCACTCCATGTGGGCAACTGGCTCATTGCGCAGGCACCGGCTCGCCACACAGTCACAATTTATCTTCTTCTTTTTCACCAGGAGCCCCCAAGGATCGAACCCAGGTCCTCCCATATGGGAGGTGGAGGCCTTATAACTTGAGCCACATCCACTTGTGATGTACTCTTACAGGTGACCACGGCAACCATTTCACCATCATCATTCACCTAGTCCACACCAAGCCTTTGGTTCTGTTTACTATCAAGTCTTTCTTAAATTTTCCTTCATCTCCTTTAACTCTTTACCTTCATTCTCTTGCTACCTCTCAAATCCTCCTTCTGTCCCTTTTCTTCCCTTATCTGTCTTCTCAAACCCATAATTACTAGTGTTTTTGAGACTAGATCTCAATCCATTGCCCTCTCTTCTCAACAGCACACTCTCTTCCTTCTGCTAAAATATACAACCTATAGGTTCTATAGGACCACCTCTAGGCCAAGAAAGCCCAAATCTACATGTCAAGACCCAGTCGTATCTCCAATAGCCTAGCGGATATATTTTCCACTTCAGTCTCTCATCATTTCTGGCTAAGCATGTGCGATGGTTCGGCTAATGTGTCCAGTCGGCCAGGTAATTGCGGCCAGTTGTTTGGTCAAGCAAGCATTGGGCTAACTATAATACAAGGGCATTTATGGACTTTAGTCACCATTGTGCAGTGGTAAATTATAGAAAGCTGATTATAATGACATTAGTCAGGGAGATTGCTATCAGCGATGACTGACACTTAACCCCATCAGTTGAATGCCTTAAAAGGGGAAGTGATTCTAGCATTGAGTGAGAATTTCCCAGCTCATCTTTGGTCAGCCACTGTTTCCCAGAACTCATCAAGAACCGTCATTGGACTTCCATTGGAGCCCCTGGTTGCAGCCTGCCTGTGGAACCTGGACTTGTGTCTCCCACGGTCACATGAGAGACTCTTACAAAATAGCATACTACTGACAGATATCTCTCACTGATTCTGTATCCTAGAGAACTCTGATAATACAGCATGTTTAAATCAAACTCATCTTTATTTCTAGCAGACTTCACTTCTCAGAATTACCAAGAGGTAAGGAGAATGGAGGAAAAGGGCAAAGGGATGGAGAAGAAAACTAACATTTATGCAGTACTTATTCTCATAAAAGTTAAGAATTCATTGCATATTCTGTGTGAATTGCTTATACAGGCCTCTTTAATTACATATTCAATAAATTATTTTTATTATTTATTGAACAACACCATGTGCTAAATATTCCACAATTCCACAATTTTCCTAGACACAAAAACCTTACGAGGCAAGTATTATTTAGCAGATATGAACATTGAGATTTAACGATATTAACAAGTAAAACTTTTTAAAAATATATTTATTTATTTCTCTCCCCTCCCCCCTCCCCCTTCCCCCCCCCCCCCCCAGTTGTCTGTTCTCTGTTCTCTGTGTCTGTTTGCTGTATCTTCTTTGTCCACTTCTGTTGTCAGTGGCACGGGAATCTGTGTTTCTTTTTGTTGCGTCATCTTGTTGTGTCAGCTCTCCCTGTGGACATCACCACTCTTGGGCAGGCTGCACTTTCTTTCGTGCTGGGTGGCTCTCCTTACGGGGCACACTCCTTGTGCGTGGGGCTCCCCTATGCGGGGGACACCCCTGTGTGGCACGGCACTCCTTGCAGGCATTAGCACTGTGCATGGGCCAGCTCCACACGGGTCAAGGAGGCCCAGGGTTTGAACCGCAGGCCTCCCATATGGTAGATGGATGCCCTAACCACTGGGCCAAGTCTGCTTCCCAATAAGTAAAACTTATTGGGTATTTACTATATGCTGTTCTAAGTGTTTTGTTGTCATCATTTGTGTTGGTCAATCTTTATTTTTTTCTAAAGATTTGTTTTTTTATTTATGTCTCTCCCCTGCCCCACCCCCACCCCCTGTTGTCTGCTCTCTCTGTCCATTCGCTGTGTGTTCTTCTGTGTCTGCTTGTATTCTTGTCAGTGGCACCAAGAATTTGTGTCTCTTTTTGTTACATCATCTTGCTGTGACAGCTCTGTGTGTGCGGTGCCATTCCGGGTCAGGCTGTACTTTTTTCGTGCTGGGCGGCTCTGCTGACAGGGTGCACTCCTTGCGTGTGGGCTCCCCTACACGGGGGACACCACTGCGTGGTATGGCACTCCTTGCGCACATCAGCACTGCGCAAGGGCCGGCTCACCACACAGGTCAGGATGCCCTGGGTTTGAACCCTGGACCTCCCATTGGGTAGGCAGATGCTCTATTCGTTGAGCAAAATCGGCTTCCCTATATTGGTTAATCTTACCAACAAGCAGTACCAACGAAGTAGGTACTATTATTAGCCCCATATAGAAGAGTAATATTCTCAGGTTTCAGAGCTAGTAAGCGGTAGGGCTGAGACTCACATCCAGGTTTACTAATTTCAAAGTCCACATTTTTTCATCGTGCCATGCTGCCTGCCAACATTTATATACAACCTATAGGTTCTATAGGACCACCTCTAGGCCAAGAAAGCCCAAATATATATGTCAAGACCCAGACGTATCTCCAACAGCCTAGGTTCTATACTTAAACCTCTAGAGTCTTCTTGGATGAACCCATTTCCCATACCCCTGTATTAACCAGTCCCTAAATCCTGCAAATGTCTTTGTTCCTCAAGAGCATCAAATACTTTTCCACTTGAGGCCTTCCTTTTTTTTTTCCTTTCTTTTTTTTATAGGGGATTCCCATATCCCCTGCTCCAAGACGAGTTATTTATTTATTTATTTTTCCTCCCCTCCCCCCGACCCCCCCCCCCAATTGTCTGCTTTCTGTGTCTGCTTTCTATTCTTGTCAGTGGCACCCAGAATCTGTGTCTCATTTTGTTGCGTCATCTTGCTGTGTCAGCTCTCTGTGTGTGCGGTGCCTTTCCTGGGCAGTCTGCACTTTTTTTTGTGCTGGGTGGCTCTCCTCATGGGGCGTACTCCTTGCGCAGGGGACACCCCTGTGTGGTATGGCACTCGTTGCATGCATCAGCACTACACATAGGCCAGGTCACCACACAAGTCAGGAGGCCCTGGGTTTGAACCTTGGACCTCCCATGTGGTAGGCAGACACCCTATCCGTTGGGCCAAATCCGCCTCCCTTGAGGTCTTGTTAAATGCTGTTTACCTTGGCTGATACGCTGCTCAACCTCTACCCCTTACCTGGCAATCTGTGTCCACAAGGTCTAGGCTCAAATGTCAACTCCTTTCTTTCACCCACCTAGCCAAGAGAAGGCTCCCTGCCCTGCCTCTCATTATTCTCTATTAAAATAGTCTGTTTCATCTAGAAATCTTATCAACATTTGCAATTGATGTATTTAATTGTTCCTTTCTTTGTTATTTTCTATCTCTTCTAGAAGATAGAAGCTCTCTGATCTGGTACTGTACAAGTTGGCCAAAAATTGGTGCTCAGTAACTATTTCTTAAATGAATGAATTAATGATTGGGGGATTAATTCATAGCAATTAAGGTTAACATAGACCGAAGACTGAGACAGAAGAGAAGTTCAATAGAGACATTAATAAGCTCTTTATATATATAGTGATGACACAATTGTTATGTGCTCCTCTTGTATTGGTTTCCTCTCTTAATTAATAATGGAGGTTTTAGTTAGTCACATGGCTTCTCACCTAAAGATTACATTTCCCAGCATCTCTTGCAGCTAGGTGTGATCCTAAGACTAGTTTCTGGCCAAGGGGATGTAAGTAGATGTAATGCATGTCATTTCCCTGACCGGCCTTCTCCTTCCTCTTTTCATTTTCTTGAGGGCTGGAGTATGGATTGGTTACCCATCTTCAGCCATCCAGACCTAGGGCGACCCCATAGCGATGACTAAGGAGTGAGATGGAAGGAGTAAGCGGTTCCTTAACAGACACAAATCTTTTTCCTCTACATTGCAATATGAGAGAAAAATAAATATCCATCTTGTTTTAGTCCACTGTTAGTTAGGCCTCTTAAGGCAGCCACACAGAAATCCTAACAATACACTGGGGTTGTCCAAGATAATTTTATATCTCAAATCTTTTGCTCTATTCCAATTCTTCAGCAATGGGGTATGGGCAGATTGTGATATACAATGGAGAATATAAAACGGCATTATCCCTGATAATGAGTTATTTGGGCATGTTTTACCTCTCAGATTCCATCACTCTTTCTAAAATACTATAGTTTTCTATATAATCTTAGCTGGACTGACCTTAAGAGAGAAGCCAGAAGTTGAGATAAATTACCAATTTGAGAAGAGCCAAAACCAGAGACCAAGAGTCAAGTTTTTTATGTGTGAATTTTCCCCTCACTGATTTGGAAAACATTTTTAGGGAGGGTCATTTTAAAAGCCACTTTAGTTTCACTATGTAGAAAACATGTAGAAAGTAATTTTCTAGCCAAAAAAAGGAGATGATAGAATATGAATAGCAGGGAAGCGGACTTGGCCCCACGGATAGGGCGTCCGCCTACCACATGGGAGGTCCACGGTTCAAACCCTGGGCCTCCTTGACCCATGTGGAGCTGGCCCATGTGCAGCTGGCCCATGTGTAGCACTGAGGAATGCAAGGAGTGCCGTGCCATGCAGGGGTGTCCTGGCGTAGGGGAGCCCCATGCGCAAGGAGTGCACCCCGTAAGGAGAGCCACCCAGTGCGAAAGAAAGTGCAGCCTGCCCAAGAATGGTGCTGCACACACGGAGCGCTGACACAGCAAGAAGACACTACAAAAAGAAACACAGATTCCCGGTGCTGCTGCTAAGGACAGACACGGTCACAGAAGAACACACGGTGAATGGACACAGAGAGCAGACAACTGGGGGGCGGAGGAGAGAGAAAAAAATAAAAAATGAATAAATAAAAAAGAATATGAATATCACTATTATGAAATTCCTAGTGGATAAATTTTGATGGCATTAGGCTGATTCTGACACCATTATACTTATATTCATAGAGATTTGCTAAATTCTCTGAAATGCACTGGACCCTCCTATTAGTTAACCACCAGGGCCCACCAATCGGATCAATCACTGCTGACGAATCCCCAGTTTCCACCCCTTCTTCACAATACTTTGATGATTTCCCCATCTCTCTCTATCAGAGCACTGTTTTACCTGGAAAAGACCATGGAAACATTCTCTATAAATGTCATGCTCTGTGTGTCCTGCAAGAACCTTTACTACATGGAGTTACCAGCGCCCAAGAAGCCCCAGGGATTCCTGGACAGAACTGAAGGAAGACAATTAAGGACAGAGAAGGTTTGTTTGGGTGCGTGTCTGCGTGGGAATGCCTCCGACAAGGGATCATGGTTTGGAGTGTATGTGTGTGTATGTTTGTGTGCTAGGGGGGTGAGCACTAGGGAAGAGCAGGCACTCTGGCCTGCCATGAGTTTGCATATTTTGAATGGAGGTAATAGGAGAAGGGGGGGGGGGGGGTGACAATTCCTATAAGGCATTAGCAGGCTATTTCAGGCTTGCTTCCACTTTTATTCCAAATCCCTACTCCCTCTTCTGGATAAAGGGCAACTGTAGGACATGAATTCAGATTCCATTCACCTGATCAATACGAAAGCAAACAGTTGCCTCATATCTCACCTTTTTTATCTTCTCACAGTTACCCTCCATTCTTCTTTTGACTACATAGATCAATCCTCACATGTCTGGCCCCTTGACTTCTCTTACCAACGTGCTCTGACCCAAGGGGAAGTTCCTCCTTCTCATGTGCATGAGCCCACGAAAGATTAAACCATTTCCTGTGGTTGCCAAGGGAAACATCTCTGAATCAAGATGTCAGGGATGGGTATTAGAACACATTAGGAGAAGCTCTCATTTGGAGATGAGTAAAAGGGTGTGTGTGACCTTGAGCCTGAGGTGAGGGGGCAGGGGCAAGATTAGCACATGGAGTTTCAGGCTTATGAGAAGTGGACATTGGTCATTATGTGGAAGAGCTGAATGGGTCCCTCTCTGTCCTGTAGGTCCACCACCAATCTAGTCACTCCAAAGCAAGTATCCACAACTTGGGCAAGGTCCAACACAGGCAGGAAATATGTATGACCAGAGCCTTCATTCCCACCCTCTAACCTCTCCAAAGATGCAGAACCACCCTCCTTGTAGTGAGCTTGCCCATGTGAATGTTTCACACAGTTTTGATTTTTTTGGGGGAGCCAGGAATTTGTTAACATAGCTGACTAGTACAAGGAATATCACATTAATACTGGATCAAGCCCCACCACAAGTCCACTGGAGAGCTCAATACACTATACTATGCAATTCCCTACTTGTAATGGCATGGTCAACAATGTACCAAAGCAAACTAACAGCTTCTAGGCATTCAGTAAAAATCCAAAGACTCACAGCAACACACAGTGAGCAAATAAACACAGCTAAAATATCTATAATATATAATATTGCTGAGTCATTAGCAAGAAGTCTGGTCATCACTTCCTGCTGGCCCATTGCTAACCCCCTTTGCAAATGTTCACGGCTGGCTCAGGAATCACTCATCAATAGGAATGAATTCCCTGTGGCCTCTTCCTAGTTCTGTGTTTCCAGGTGGCTATTAGTACAGACTTGATCCAGTATCTTCTCCAAACCCATACTCAGCAGAACTTATGGACTTGGGAAGTGGAGGAACCAGGAAAAAAGCTTTGAAGCCTCTCTCCTTGTGTTTACTGAAAGGAAGCAGGCAACACAAATGGATGGTATATGGCTGGAACAATAAATGGCAATGATGCCAGACCTTAGCATCTGGGCACAAGAAGGAGTGGTGGTAGTAAATACAAGAGCTCAGGGCTCAACTGAAACGGACAGTTTCTGTTCCCAAATACTCTACCCACCAAATCTACTTTTTAGCCGATTGCTTTCCTAGAGAAATATCGGCCCATTTGATATGGGTTGTCTGAAATTTCACATGAGAGTTCCTAATTTCTCACTGTGGCAATCAGTCCAAATATAAGAAATTACCATGTGACAAAAAAGCAAAACGTGAACAGGCTGTCATTTTATCGTCTCTGACTTATAAAACTTCTAAATCAGGATACACCAATTCCATTGGGTAATAAATGACCAGGAGTTACTTTTTTGCACCATTTTTCAAATTGTCACATCTCCCTACCCCAGACAACCTGCACTAATGTCACTGGGAGGATGGTGTACCATCATTTTCAAGTTACTTTACTACTACCTTGTTCCAGCCCTGCTGTTCTTTCAAATCCTCTCTGATTTGTGTGTCTGTTCCCCAAAGAGTGAGATGGCACCTATCTAGGGTGGGCAGATTCTCCCAAATGCTTGTTGGTTTATCATCATTAGATGCATGAGGTCAACTAGGAAATAAGATGCTGATGATTTTACCACTGAATATTACCATTAGCTCCTTTCAGGAAAACAGTCTCACCATTATAAAGATGGAAAAGAATCTGGCTCAGACTGGTGTCAAGTGATTGGAATGCTACTGGAACAGCGTTCTAAAGTGCCTGGAATTGGCCTTGAGCCAGGTCAGGCTATAGCCTGTTCCTTCTTGGTCTTGTGAGTAGCACTTCTCGTCACTGCCTAACCTACCTGGTCCTGAAAGGCTCTCTTACTAAGACAGGAGAGCACTTGGTCTTCCTCTTTCCTGTGAGCAGAAAAAGATGAAACAGGGAACATCTGAATGTCTACAGAGGAAATTTTTCCTGGCAGTGATGGAAGTTGGTTATAAGGAACTTGAGCATCCCCTTATTGTGAGAGTTGTTAAGACCTGGTCTTTGCCTCCTGATATTTTGTTTGCTTATTGTCTTACCTCTCATGGCACACACATCTCCTCCCACTCTCCATTCCCACTTCCAAAATCCATAAATTCTACAAAGGCAGGGAAACTTGATTGTCTAGTTCACTGCACTGTATCTCTTATGCCTAGAACAGTACCTAGGCACATGGTGGGCATTCAACAAATGTTGGCTGAATATTGTGAGCTGGATAGGCGTTTATTCCTGTGAGTTGGCTCACGAGTGTTCATACTTTAAGGCATTCCTTCAGCATTGAGATTCTGGGAGTCTAAATGTTAAGAATTCCACAGGCCTGTCCATCTGAGCAAGCAGCTGCTTTGCCATGGATAGATAATGAAGTTATCAGGTAAATGGGATGGAGGAGGGGTGGGAAGATGGGTGAGTAGCAAGAGCATTTCAGAAGAAGGTGTTGCTACTGTGGTGTGAGTGAGAGGGAACGTGGAGGATCATCGCAGTGCCTTTCCCCTAGGGCAAAGGGAGCCGTGATGCAGAGGGCACAGAAGAGCAGTATTTGATTCAGCCCAAAGAGCATCAATGCAGCATGGCCTGGTTGCCCTGAGAAGAGAAGGCTCAACGAGGAGCCAGAGTTAAAATCTGGAAACAAAGAACCTCCAGGCATCAGAGCTATTGCTGTGCCCCAAGCCTTTTGGGATTAGCAGTCTTTGGAACCTTGAGTGAGAGCAGCAGAGGCAGAGGCAGAGAGAACTTCTCTCCTTATTTTTAACAAAAGGCATCTAGAAGAAACCCCACCTCTCTCTCCATCACAGGTTCCACCCAGATTGTAAAAAGAAGAGCTCTCTGACTGAGCATTGTAACCCTTCCTCCAACCATTTCCTTGGAGCTGAAGAATGGCTCTTTGTCATCCTTGCTGACATAACTGGCTCAAAGGCTCTAGCCACCTTGTCACTGGAAAACATCCTGTGCCCAGACCACCAGGGACCACACAGTTTGTAAACCCACATGTCCAGAACAAGTCATATACAATGTTAAATTATCTCTTTGATAAAGTTATCTTTCAAAAGAATTTGATGTGATCCCTCCTCCCCTCGAGAAAAAAAGCTTGGAATTTTCTGAAATATGATACCCTCCAGAAATGAGTCATTATTTATTTTCCTGTTTAAAAAAAAAAAGTTTTGATGTTGGGATCAAAGCACCAGAAATGACATTTTTTCCCTGCAAAAATCCTTTGCACTTTCCTATTTAAATTTACATTTTTTAAAGGAGGTGATGGTGGTGAATTTTTACCATTTGATCCTGACTAAATAACTCATTCAGGTATTCCAGGTAACTGATTCCTTGCTACGTCTACTTACTTGCCATATGGGAAGTAGAAACCATTTGTTTCCTTCTTTGATGAATGTAAACTGTAACCTGTCCACAACAAGGATAGAGGGGGAAAGGTTTCTATAAAGGGGTTGGGGAGGGGCAAGGGGTGGACAAAGAGGAAGTGTAGCTGGTGAACAAAAACTGCAGCCTTGTACCTGCAAGGCTGGGGGGACCCAGTGGAGGAAGTGATGTCTGATTCCACATTTATCAACCGATTTCCAAGTTGCTTTGTAACTCCTTGGTGGTAGGCACAACAAAAAAAATTATGACATTTGTTCGTTTCGTTGGTTGAAAAAAAAATTATTTTAATATCCGGCAGGGAAAAATACAGCACTGTTTAACAAAAGACTTGTAAATAGCATCGCGCACCGGTTGTTAATACCGACGCTCCTAACACATCCCCTAAACCCGCCAAGTTTTTTAGCCAAGTCTCAAGGGCCAGTCCAGGTGCAATCTCACTCTGTTATTGGGCATCAAAACACGGCTGAGAAATGTTCCCATCCTCAGCAGGCTGGCTTTCCTGCACAAGGAATGCCCTAGAGGACAGCATCTCAAGCACACAGCTACAAATGCGTTCATGCAGGAAGCAGACAATTTTCAAGGAAAGATCCTCTTTTGGACTCAAAATGCTATGAAGCCAGGCTGAAGAAATCTGGTAAAGGCTGCTGCTTCCCTTCGTTCTTGGGTGGGGAGAGGTGAACAAGGTGGAGGTGGGCTTGAGTTTATTTTTTATTTTATGTTTTGAGTTTATTTTTAAAATCGTTTAGTATCTTGGCTCTGTGGGTAACTGCAATCTTACCCCATCCCCCGCCCCCACCCCGCCCCTCCCGGCTCACTCTGGCTGGATGAAAGGGTCTGGAAGCCTCATTTCTTCTCCCTCGCCTAAACCTCCTCTTCTTCCCCTCCCACCCAGCTACAAGCCGCAGCGAGCAGCAGGACCACCCGACATTCGCCGCGGCATGCGCAGCGAGGCCCCGGAGCTGCAGCCTCTCCTGGATGCCCTGAGAATTTAATTTTAATTAACGGTGAGAGCTACAACCATGAGGATTGAATTTTTAAAAGAAAACACACGCCCCTTTTTAAATGCATTTCCCCCACCAAAGGGATAGGGAAAATTAAATAAATAAAAAAGAACGAGGAGTCTCACCCACGCGTGCCCTTGGACCGAAGCCGGCCGAGCGTGAGGACCATCAAGCTGCAGCTGCTCGGGAGCGCGCCTGCCCTCCGAGGAGGCGGGGCTTTGGCCTCCGCGGATGGGCGGGGCCTCGCCGGCCACGTGGGCCCTTTGCCCCACCTTTCTCTTGAGACCTACTGAAAATCCCGAGTCGGGCGGGCGGAGTCTGCTTCTCCTGGCACCGTCAGGCTGTCCGCAAGCATGAACGTCTTGATCAACCGCAAGAGCTGCCTGGCGCCCAACTTGCTGCGCAACAAAGTGGCCATCGTCACCGGCGGGGGCTCGGGCATTGGAAAGACCATAGCGAGCGAGCTCCTGTCTTTGGGTGCGTGAGCAGGGCCCGGAGCGAGTGGAGCGAGAGCGAGCAGGATCGGGGCTGGGTACCCGACGGGGCAGACACGTGCTGGGATACCCTGGAGTCGGGATTCCGGGGACACTAGGCGAGCCTGCGAGCGAGTCGAGTTGTAACGGAAAGGGGAAGGAGATGGGAGGCGGGGGGAGGAGTGGAGAAGAACTGGATGAACCATTAGGTAAAAACGGGATAGTAGTCAGCAGTACATTAACTGGAGTAAACTTCTAATTAGATTATCCGTATGAATGATCCTGTTTATATTTTCACCATCTCTCTTTATTTGAGGCCTTGTACAAGGTCTGGCACTAATCACATTAATATTCCTGAGATTTTTTATTTTATTGAATAAGGCTTACTTTCTTAATATGGATTTAGGCGGAATTGTAAGTGTCAATATAATCTTTGCCCTGTTCAGCCTGCACCCTGCTGTAGGAACTAGAGCGAAAAAAAATGCCGCCTGGAAGGCAGGAAGGTCAGAAAAAGAAGGGGGTTGGAGAAAGCCAGGGACTGAACCAGGCACATTTAGTTTTCCTTTTTATATCATTCAGATTAGCCAGTTCTTCTAATTTGGGAAGGCCTGACTGAGGGTGTGAGCAGACATAGGAGTGTGTATTTCAATTCTGTTTCCTGCTGGGAGTAGAAGGTCCCTCCCGGACAGGAGTAGAGGAATAAGGGTTCTCTTAACAGTAAATAGTATACTTTGTTGAAAATTAGGCATACGTTTCAATCAATTGAATAAAGTTAGGTACATCTTTTAAGGAACTCCCAGTGAATCCTTTTCAGTCTTTGTTTTGGGAAGCTCTAAAGATTGCCCATCAGAATTTCTAAAAAGTTGCCTCCATTTGTAATTCACTAAATTAGAACGTAAACTTGAAAAGTAGTTTTTTATTTTTATTTTCTAAAGATTTTTTATTTCTCTCCCTGCCCTGTAGTCTGCTCTGTGTTCATTCGCTGTGTGTTTTTCTGTGTCTACTTGGATTCTATCAGTGACACTGGGAATTTGTGTCTTTTTATTGTTGTGTAAGCTCTCTCTGTGTGTGGTGCCACTCCTGGGCAGGCTGTGCTTTTTTTCTCAGGGACCGGCTCTCCTTACAGGGTGTACTCCTTGCACGTGGGTCTCCCCTTTGTGGGGAACACCCCTGCATGGCATGGCACACATTAGCACTGCGCATGGGCCAGCTCACCACACTGGTCAGGAGGCCTGGATTTTAACCCTGGACCTCCCATGTGGTAGGCAGATGCTTTATCAGTTGAGCCAAATCTGCTTCCCAAAAATTAGTTTTTAAAAAGTGCCTTATTTTCATATGCAGGAGTTAGCTCATTCTACACAGCTAAAATAGTTGTGGTCAAATGGAATGGCATTTTGCTCTTTGATGTTATAAGTGTCATTTATTTCATATGTGTATATTAAGTGCTATTGTATGCCAGTGTAACAGAGCAATGGTACCCCCAGAGGAGGGGTTCTTAACAAGGGGTCGGTGAGCTTGAACTGAAATTCAAAAAAAACATTATTCTTGTGGGGACGTGTTGGTGCAGGAGTGATATATTTATTAAATAATATACAGTATAGTGTGGACTTAGTAAGGGGCTGGTTATTTTCACCTGACTGGCAAACGGATCTGTGGAACAAAAAGGTTAAGAACCCCTGCTCCAGAGGATGACAGTGAACAGGGGAGACAAAGTAAACAGGTAATTATAATACAGTCCATCTTAAATGCTGTATTAGGGTGAGAACGTGTGGAAGAAGCAGCTAGCCTGGGCTTGGTGGCAGAGAGGGAGGAGGGTTAGCAAGGGGTTCCAGGAGGTGGTAAGGCTCCTTCTCTGCTTTGAGGCTGCCATGGCAAATATTTCTGCCTTTCTTATTTTCACACAAAAGAAGGAAGCATTCTCTTTAGAACGAGCTAAGAAGGAGGCAATCCTGAGCAGTAAGTTTCAGGAATACTTACTTAGGTAGCATATTCCAGTATATTGTGGCTTCGTATTTTTACCAAAGGCAAACTATAATATTATATGCTTTTGGCAGTCCAGGAACAGGTAATTTCGGCAAACATCTGCCCTTCTTGTAATCCATCTGTTTTGTTTGTCTTTAGATTTGAATGAGCAATTTGATGAGTTTTGATGTATGTATACACCTGTGAAACTTTCACCACAATCAAGATAATTTACAAATGTTTACAAATTTACACACATTTACAAGATAATTTACAAATGTTTCCTTGTGCTCCTTTGTATCACTTATAATTGTTCTTTCCCATCCCTGGGCCCCTGTCCCCCTCCCTCGTTTCTAACCAACCACCTCTCTGCTTTTTGTAAACAATGAATTAATTTCGCTTTTCTCGATTTTTATGTAATTAGAGTCATGCAGCATGTACTCTGTTACATGTGCTTGCTTTATGGCCATTTTCACTTAGTGTATTTATTTTGAGATTCAGTCCACGTTGTTGGGTATATTAGTAATTCCATCTTTAATACTGAATGCTCTTCCATTGTGTGGCTATACCTGTTTGTTTATCCATTCAGCTATTTTTTTTTAATTTCTCTCCCCTTCTCTGCCCCTTCCCCCCAATTGTCTGCTCTCTGTGTCCATTCACTGTGTATTCTTCTGTTTCTGCTTGTACTGCGGCACCTGAAATTTGTGTCTCTTTTTTGCTGCGTCATCTTGCTGCATCAGCTCTCTGTGTGTGCAGCGCCATTCCTGGGCAGGCTGCACTTTTTTTGTGCTGGGCGGCTCTCCTTACAGAGCGCACTCCTTGCACATGGGCTCCCCACAGCCCTGCGTGGCATGGCACTCCTTGCCGCATCAGCACTGCAGTGGGCCAGCTCACCACACGGGTCAGGAGGCCCTGGGTTTGAACCTTGGACCTCCCATGAGGTAGGCAGACGCCCTATTCGTTGGGCCAAATCCGCTTCCCTTTTTGCATTTTTTGACTGTTACAAAAGAAAGCTGCTATTAACATTGTAGACAAGTCTTTATGGACATATGCTTTTATTACTCTTGGATAAATACCTAGGAGTGGAATGTCTGAAATCATCCTCTTTATTGCTGGTCATACTCTTTGCTCTGAAATCTTTGTCTGAGTTTAATGTAACCACTCCAGCTTTCTTTTGATTAGTGTTAGCATGTTATGTCTTTTTCATCCTTTCACTTTTGACCCATTCGTGTCTTTATATTTACATTCATTTCTTGTAGGCAGTATATAGTTGAATCTTGCTTTTTCATCCAATCTAATAATCTCTACCTTGCGGTGTTAAGACAAGTTACATTTAATGTGATTTTGAATGTAGTTTGCTTAAATCTACCTTGTTGCTATTTCTATTCTGTTTGTCCCATCTGTTCTTTGTTCCCTTTTTCCTTCTATTCTATCTTCTTTTAGATTATTTAAGTTATATAAAAATATGATTCCAATTCATCTTCTTTATTGCCTTATTACCTATAACTGTATTATTTTAGTGTTTCTGGTATATGTACTAGTCATATCACAGACTACTAATATTATATCACTTCATATAGAACAAAAGAATCATGTAATAGTTTGCAGATAGTCCTTTGTTTTCGTAGTATTGTGGAAGTATAGAAATGACCATGTATGCTGAAACCAGGCAAAGAGAACTCAGTCTGTGGGGAAATCTATGATTGTTTCATGGTTTTCAAAAAATTTGACAAAACATTAAAAATTCTTTTATTGTCAGTTATAAGTGTATAGGGAAAGAAAAAAATAATAAATGTAATATATGTTTAGTACACTGTGTTTTAAAATGTTAGAAACATTAAAAAAGTAAAGTGTTTTATTTTTTTTCTTTATTTTTAAAGAATCTTTAGATTACATAAATGTTACATATAGGGGATTCCCATATAACTCATCCCCTCCCTCTCCCATACTTTCCCCCATTAACAACATCTTTCATTAGTGTGGTACATTTGTTACAATTAATGAACACATATTGAAGCATTGCTACTAACCATGGTCTACAGTTTACATATGGTTTACCCTTTGCACTTTACAGTTTCTATAGGCTTTGACAAAATGTATAATGGTCTGTATCCATCATTGCAATATGATGCAGAACAAGTCCAGTGTCCCAAAATGCCCCTTGTTAAACTTATTCTTCCCTATCCCTCCCTCAGAACCTCTGGTGAGCACTGTCCTTTATATCAATGTTACAAGTTCTTCCATTCCTAGAATAATATTAAGTCTACTTTAGTCCATAGTTGCATTCCCCTCTTATGATTGTTCATTCCTCAATCTTGAGGCTTTAGGGATGGTGATGCCCAGTCTGCTTCTGACTGAGAGGGGGCTTAGATCCCATGGGATAGTTGGATGGAACTGTCTTGCTTGCAGTTGTAGATATTCTCTGTTTTGGGGGATGGGTGTTGTCCATCATCATCCTTTTGTTGGTTGTCCTGGTGAATCTGATGAACTGATGAGCAAATGTTGGCTGCACTCCTCTGAGATTCAGGGCTCAACTCATATATGAACAGCTGTAAGATTTAAGTTTCTGGGACATATATTTAATGAGTATATATTTCATGTTCAAATAAAAGGGACAGAAGAACCATGTGTTGTCAGAGTGACGGACCCGAAGGGTATCGGGAATGAAAGACAAAGAGAGATTGGGATAAGGGGTTCTGAGAGCATTGATTTCTCAAGCTCATCAGACAAGTTTATTAATCTCAGGGGCTTCTTTATATACCCCAAGCAATTGTGAGAACCAGCAACTATTCTAGCTAACTATTCCCATTACCTCATTCTAAATAACACAGCGCACAGTGGATAAGATAGTTATTTACTAAAACTCATTATGTTCTATTATATTATTGAAACAAATATACTCATTAATCTTGTTGCCCAGGTTACTTGAGCTATCAAGTCTGGGTTCTGCTGGAATGTTATGTTTCCCAGAGAGATTAGCCACCTGCACGTACATCTCCAGGGACAGCATGACCCAGTGGTCAGAAAGTAACTTGCTTCCATGGAAACAACATGCCTTTGTTTCCTATATATCCCCCTTTTTGTTTTAGTCAGGGTGACTGTGCCTGTCTTAGGTTGCCCTCCTCTGAGTGTCTTACCCGTCATTGACTACCAGCCAAGCGCTCTGACCATGGGGAATTATATCAAGGTTTTAGCAAGTACCAAATTATTAGCTTGTCCCATTGCGTCGACATGGTGCAGTCTTTGGCATATTTCTCGTCCCAGACAAGCAACCACAATAAGCAACAAGATTAATACACAAAGTCCTATTCCTAATGCTGATAAAAAATGCTGAGACTTCCACCAATCTACTGGATTAAATTTATTAATATGAGAAGTTAAATTATTAAAGATATCCTTATCTTTAGCTACATAAATCTGATTATGAGACATTTCTAATATCTTTTTCTGTAATTCTTCTATTTCTAATGACATATTACCTTTATGGCTTATTAAATGATTTTTAATCTTTTCCTAATCAAATATAGAATTATTATAAGCAAGTGGAGTAATACAAAAGTTACTTTCATTCCAATCACATTTCAATCCCCTTAAGTTTAAATTATACAATTGATCTCCAATATGCAAAACAGCTGATTCTAAATTTTTAACTCTACTGTTTAATTCTCCATCAATATATTCTTGACTATGCCATAAGTCACTAGCATTCTTATGCCATTCATGCACGTATTGTTGAGTCTGCACCGTCTCATGCAAGGCCATGATAGCTATAGTGGCAGCTGCAATGACACCAATCAGTCCTAAGATACCAGCTATTATCAGTCCCACAAATTGCTTCAAGCACTTCAGGATTTCTCGAGCCATATGGAACAGCAGTTGACTCTCAGGTGACGATTCCCAAATTCGGTTCAGTCGCACTGGGATCCACACTCCCCGCCGCCTTCAAGCCATTGTAATGAAATCTCCATTCTGTAATATGTTCTCAGACAGATAAGTATGCAAGGCCCTACTTTTATAAAATAGAGCATTCTTGGTTATAGTTAATTTTCCAACCACAAACACATAAGGATCTCTTACACATGACTGAAGATGATGAATTTGATTTAAATGCAGATATTGACCATTCTTATTATTATTCACAATCCATTCTATAGTAGGAGCTATTCCTAGAAAACTTTCCACAGATTCTTCTGCTTGTGTATAGATGTAATATTACACCACGGAGAAGGGATCCATTTCCCTTTCTGTTTCCAAACACTATTATTTTTAGTAAAAATTATTTTTTGTTGTCCTTTACTATTTAGACCATGCCAAATAAATCTGTCATTATATTCAATGGAACTCCCCATAGGAGCACTTTCCCACACTATTCCATAGGAATCATTAAAAACAATAGATCCTCTTCCCATATGGCACTCTTGCCATCCTTCTTTATCCCTACTTTCTTTTTGTGGACAATCATAAGAAGGATTTTCGGTCATAATTAAATTGTAAGAGGGAAATAAAGTCACAATAACCTGAGTATATTATTTTTAAAGATAATTATGGCCCAATTTTTAACATACATACAGGAAGGATGGTTACCAATGCATAAGGGTCGATAATCAAATAGTAATATGAGATTATAGATTCTTTGTCCTTCCTCATAGGGTTTAATTGACAATCAATCATCAATTGGTCCAGGAAATATATGGGTTTTATTCAGATATATATGAAAGAATGGATCTTTCCAGGTTAACACTTTAAGTAATGGGGGGTTAGGTATATAGGCCCAATAAGTGTAATTACCGGCAGCTTCTTCATTACTTACAATCACCATCATCAGAAGTTGCAGGAGACCCCATCTCTTCGGTCCGGGGTTTAATCCTCTTCGCAGGTAACCAAATTTGTTCTCCATTTTCTGAAATGAGAAGAGCATAGCCTCCCCCCCCATACTTTAATCCTGCCCTTTTTCCATTCATTACTTACAATATCTTTCCAGAATATTGGTTGGTCTTTATTTCTAATGTCCACTTAGATGTTTGACATTTTCCAAAGTGACATTCCACAGGTGTCAATGAATTATAAACATTAAGAAAATTTAAAGTAAATAAAGCTTTTGCCAATTGATCTTTTGGTGTTATAATATCATCATCTCCCCCTTTTTGTTTTAAAAGCATAATTTTTAGAGTATGATGGCTGCGTTCAACTATGGCTTGAGCTGTAGGATTATAAGGAATACCAGAAACATGTTTTATAGCATATGTAGAACAAAAAGAAGTAAAAGACTTACTATGTAAGAAGGACCATTATCAGTTTTAATTTTCAAGGGGCGTCCCATCACAGCAAAAGCAGACCATAAATGAGAGTGAACATGATGAAAACATTCACCACTTTGTGCAGTAGCCCACAAAAAATGAGAGTAAGTATCAATGCAAACATGGACATATTGTAATTTACCAAATGATGGTATATGAGTAACATCCATCTGCCACAGTTGATTAGGAGTCAGGCCTCTGGGATTAGTTTCAGCCTGAATAGGCACCGCTGTTAGTGGTCCACAAGTAGGACAAGTGCAAATAATTTCTTGCGCCTTAGTCTTGTTAACTTTTGATATTTATTTCGCAGGCCTTTAGCATTAATATGAGTTAAAACATGGTAATCATGAGCACTTTTTGTAAACACCCTGCTAATAAATCAGCTCGAGCATTATTTGCTGTCATAGGACGAGGCAAAGAGGTATGAAAGCGTATATGAGTAATGTAAATAGGATGCTGTCTTAACCTGATGAGATGTTGCAAGTCAGCGAAAAGTTGAGATAACTCATTAGTAGCAAAGATACGAGCTGTTTCAATATGCTTGACAGTAAGACATACATATTCAGAGTCAGAGACAATGTTCAAGAGTTTTTGAAACATTTGTAAAACCTTAATGACTGCTGAAAGCTCTGTGCATTGATGGTTGGGCTATGCACATAGCCCTGAAAAGCACTGCAAAAGTCTACTGTTGGTTTTTTACAGATAGAGGAATGCAGCTGGCTTGATTTGTCTAAGAAGACACTAAAGAAAGTCTTAGCAAGTTTTAAAACAAAGTGATAGCAATACAGCTGGACATTAACTTCTTGCAATAAACTAGCAGTGTCTGGGATAGCTGCATACTACAGTGTTGTTACTTTAATCTATGATAAGAGGTTGTTTCTGTGACACACACTCTTTTATAATAATTAAAACCATAATTAACCATATTGTACTTTTCTTTAATATTATGCTGAAATATATTGGTAACTTTATATACTCTTAAGCACTCATAGGAACATTTTACTCATACAACTTTAATTAACAGAGGGTTAAAGGAAAGGAAAAACGTGTTCATTTTATAACACTTTTAAACACCTTCTATTCGACTTATAACATGTTAAATAAACTTAACTAATTTATCTTTTAAGGTAAAATAACAAATCGCTTATAATAAGTTTGGAATAAAAGGCTACTTTTCAGGATTTAGTTTTGAGAAAGCAGGTTTGAATGTTATGTTCTTTTAATAAAGATAAAACTTCCTTTTTTGAACACTGTGGAAATGATAAGGTTAAAGCACAAGAAGCTATTTTGATAAAACAGACTTTCTTTGTATACTGATTATTCAGGACAAAAACCTCTACTAAAACAGACTAACGACTTAAGAGGCTTTGAGAAAGAACAAAATTTTAAGTTTGCATTAGTATACTACTTGATATTAAACCTTTTAAAATTTTATAGATAGATCCATTAAATCTTATTTAAATTTAATCATAAAAATTTCTTTTCCACGAACCTTCTACACTTTCAGTATTCACCTAGGTTTTGTTCCATATTTTATTCTTTCTTAATAACCAATTATTTTATCTTAGGATAAAATCACTTCCTGTTTCTTTAATAATAAAAACACATTCTATATATCTTACATACTAAGTTACCAGGCAAACTTCTTACAACATATAATACCATCAACACAAAAGAAGCTTGTTAAAATAATAAACTTTTCTTCACTTTAAAGACTTAGTAGCATGCAATATTAGAAACAGTCCCCTAGAAGCAAGTTGTCGGGGGAGGCTGGCTGCTGATGAATTTTCCCATTATAAAATTACCTTTTATTATTATTATTATTAATTAAGGTTTGTTTAATAATGACTTTTTGGAATTAGCCATTTAAACACTTTAATTTAAACAATGCTTCATAAGACCTTTTATAATTATTTATAACCATATAGACTATAATTATATTATTTTAAGACAAACTTTACCTTCACAGAACACATTTCCTTACTTAAAGTTACCACAATACATTTTACAACTTGCTACATGCATTTAAGTTCCAAGAGTTCATGAAAATTAGCCATCTTACTTTAGGACAAAACACACTTTTTAGAAAAAACTTATTAAATTTCAGTCAGCATTTTCACAGACTTTTAATCTTTAATATTCATTTAAGTTTTACATCCTTCATATTATCCTGTGAAGAAAAATAAGTTATTCATTTCAATCTAGGAAGAACAACTTTTTATAAAAAGACTTATAATAATTTTGTTAATCAAGGCTCACAATTTTTATCATTGTAGAGATCTTATTAACATTTAGACTTATGTATTAATATAAGCGCTTATTTAATTTTTGGCCATTTGAATAGAGCTCTTTTTAAAAATTTTTTTATTAATTTATATTACCATCCGGAGGTATCAAAATATACACTGACATTGAACAAACAGACACAAAACAATTACATCACATTAACAGAAACATACAGTTTGCAATTAACTCATAATTCTTACTTTCTTGGTATAGCTGTTTTTAAGTTCTTATTAAGATTTCTTCTGGAATCCATGTTGCATGTAACATGCAAGCTTGTACTTGGAAACATTTTTATTAGTTATCAGCAATCAGGTAAGATAACTTGAGCAGCATAAATGTAGTTAAGCTCCAATTTAGCAGTTTAAACCATTAACACACATTTTTGGATTATTATTCTGTAAGACTATACTGAGACTTGAAGTTCAGGAGTAAACTATTGATTTAAAACTGCAAATTCCTTTTTAAACCTTGATAAAAATTTTGTACTAATTTTATTATCTTGGTTAAATAAGCCCAATCAGAATTAGCATGGAAACATGGCTTAACTCTATTAACCCCCACTAGCCCACAGCTACATTGTCATATAGACAGCAGGGGGTTTGCAGAAGTGCTGCCAGAACAGTTTCCTTATCTTAGTTAACATTTTAACAGAGAGTTTTCTTACAAGCCTGATTTCACTAACAGTGACTTTGTTTAGTATCTTTGCCTGTTTTAAATCTTTCAATAGTTTAAAAGGTATTGGTTTGGGATGAAACTCGACACCCCCTTGCAAATTATTTGTATCTGGTGGTATCGCATGTAATGTTACAAGGAAAGCAGATAATAATTGTTTAACATAAGGCAAAGCATCGGCAACATCTGAAAACATTTCTAATTTAGGCTTAGTAACAGAAGGCAATTCAGTAGGTGCAGAGGGTTGTACTGGATACACAGAAGATATTTCATTAGGACACTTCACTGAGCTTTTATTGATGAAAGAGTTAATATCAGGATGAGGGAAAAAACCTGATGGTTCCCGATTCGCCTCAAGTTCCTGTTCTTGTTCCAATTTACTTTCTTTCATTTAAAATTTACTTATGGGCTTAGAAAATACAGTAATTTATCTTTCTCTACTTCTTTAGACTGTGAAGGATCTAAGGCTGCTGCAGTTTGCTGTCCTAAAGCCCACACCGACAGGGGTATAGTTTTTCTTTTTTGATATGCTCTAAGTGGCACCTTCATTACTTGTTTCCACTGTTTAAGATTTAAAAGATTTTTCCCTTGTGGCTGAAACCAGTAACAGTGTTTTTGTACTAGAGCAAAAAGTTCAAGTAAATCAGCCTTTTTTACTGAAACTCTGACAGTATTTAAAAGAGATTTTAGTACCTGTGAATATTCTTCCATCCATCCTGGTTGATTACCCATACCCTGATGCTAGCGGAAAACAGGATTAATTAAAATTCTTACCACTGTGTGGTCAGACTCGAGTCACCTTTTGATGGATGCCTCAACCTCTCTGGAAGGTTTTCAATTCCACGTTCCCGATACTTTTGTGGAAGAATCTCTGCTGCAGTCACTACTTCAGGCCCCACAGTGGGCGCCAAATGTCGGAGTGACGGACCCGAAGGGTATCGGGAATGAAAGACAAAGAGAGATTGGGATCAGGGGTTCTGAGAGCATTGATTTCTCAAGCTCATCAGACAAGTTTATTAATCTCAGGGGCTTCTTTATATACCCCAAGCAATTGTGAGAACCAGCAACTATTCTAGCTAACTATTCCCATTACCTCATTCTAAATAACACAGCGCACAGTGGATAAGATAGTGACTAAAATTCATTATGTTCTATTATATTATTGAAACAAATATACTCATTAATCTTGTTGCCCAGGTTACTTGAGATATCAAGTCTGGGTTCTGCTGGAATGTTATGTTTCCCAGAGAGATTAGCCACCTGCACGTACATCTCCAGGGACAGCATGACCCAGTGGTCAGAAAGTAACTTGCTTCCATGGAAACAACATGCCTTTGTTTCCCACAATGTGTAGCAAAATTATAAATGAATCTAACTCTGACACATTGGGGAGGTAAGTTATACATTCCAAGGTAAGGCCTGCTGACAGGGTGCTGATTTCCTGGGGTTGTTTGCCCTGCCTATAGTGTCTAGATGACTCTGTAACTCTCAGGAGCACCCCTGCCTGAGGCACTATTTATTGTGGCAGTCAATGAGATACTACTGAGAAATACATTAAGTGTAACTTCTGGAATGGCATCCTGACTCACTTTGAAATCTCTTAGCAATTAATACTCATTTGTATTTAATATTTCCCCCTTTTGGTTAGGGTCTTTTTCTGAATGTGCTTGGTTGGTGCTGGGTATTAACTACTTGGTGCCAGGGAGGGTCATCTCCGAGAGTCATGTCCCACGCTGGCGGACTTAGAGAGTTTGCTTAGAGAGGTCATAACTGAGCAACAAGGAGGTTTTCAGGAGGTAACTCTTAGACAGTATATATTACTAGGCTAAGTTTCAGTTTCACAAGAGCCAGCTTCATAAGTACAATCACTATCAAGGGCCTGGCATATTGGTCTGCCCTCCTTTGTGTGTACTCTAGAGATTTTTGCCACTCTTTTAGAGAATGTAGCAGGACTCCCCAGGATGGGAATTCAACATTCTGTCGGTTATTTTGTGGGTCTCCACCCACTGAGACAATACCCCATGACCACATGAACACATTCATATTATGTAGAGGCATTCTATGTAAAAAAAAAAAAATCATGAATTAAAACAGTGCTTACCTTCCCATAATATACCTTATGATATGGAGCTAGCATCTTTTGTATGCCTTGTTAAATTGTCATCCTCCTTTGTAAATTTGGCTCAACTTTCACTATTTTATCCTTATGCTTTTAATGTCATAAAATATCTGTAATAGTTCCTTTAGAGTGAAGATTTTATGGGTGTCACTTCCTCTGGGATATCACCATCCTTTTTGTTGCAACCACTTTCCTCATTTATGTTGATAAGTTTGTCTTCATTAAGTTCCTTTGACTGCAAATCTACAGTTTCTAGAATAGCATCAGTGTTAGCACTCCCCAGTCAGTTATTCCTTCTATAAATCCATTTACATTCAGTTCTTCCCCCCTCCCCCCCAACCATTGTCTCCTCTCTGTATCCATTTGCTGTGCGTTCTTCTCTGTCTGTTGTATTCTCATTAGGTGACTCTGGGAACCCAGCCTGGGACCTTCTGGAGTGTGAGAGAGGCGGCTACTTTCTTGCGCCACCTCAGCTCCCAGTTCTGCTGCATCTTCTTATTTTCTCTCCTCTGTGTCTCTTGTTGCATCATATTGCTGCACCAGCTCTCCATGTCAGCCAGCATTCCTGTGCAGGGCAGCTTTACCCGCACTGGGTGGCATTCCCATACAGGGCGGCAGTCCTGCACAGGGCCACATTCCTGTGTGGGCCAGCATTCCACGTGGGCTAGCTCACCATGTGGTGTTGGAGTCGTGGACCCAAAAGGTATCAGGAATGAAAGACAAAGTGAGATTGGGATAAGGGGATCTGAGAGCATTGAAGCCTCAAGCTCATCAGACATATTTATTGGTCTCAGGGTCTTCTTCATATACCCCAACCGATCGTGAGAAGCAGGAACTATTTTAGATAACTATTACCGTTATATCATTCTTAATAACACAGTGGATTAGATAGTAACCAAAGCTCACAATGTTCTATTATGTTATTGAAACAAATATACTCATTAATCTTATTGCCCAGGTTGTTCTGTACTAGCAAGTCCTGGTTCCGCCAGAGTGTTACATCTCCCTGAGAGATTCATGACCTGCACGTTTACCTCTAGGGACAGCATGACCCAGTGGTCAAGGAAGTAACTTGCTATTATGGAAACAACATGCCTTTGTTTCCCACATTTCCCCCTTTTTGTTTTAGTCAGGGTGGCTGTGCCTGTCTTAGGTTGTCCTCCTCTGAGAGTCTTACCCATCATTGGCTACCAGCCAAGCACTCTGACCATGGGGAACTAGATCAGGTTTTTTGCAAGTACCAAATTATTAGCTTGCCCCATCACATCAACATGGTGCAGTCTTCGACATACTTCTCGTCCCAGGCAAGCAACAACAATAAGCAACAAGATTAACACACAAAGTCCTATTACTAATGCTGATAAAAAATTATGAGACTTCCACCAATTTACTGGACTAAACTTATTGAAATAAGAAATCAAATCATTAAAGATATCCTTATCAACTACATCAACCTGATTGTGAGACATTTCTAATATCTTTTTTGTAATTCTTCTATTTCTAATGACATATTACCTTTATGACCTATCAAATGATTTTTAATCTTTTCCCGGTCAAACATAGAATTATTATAAGTAAGTGGAGTAATACAAAAGTTACTTTCATTCCAATCACATTTCAATCCTCTAAGTAGATTTAAGTTATATACTTGATCTCCAAGATGCAAAACTGCCGGCTCTAAATCATTAACTCTACGGTTTAATTCTTCATCAGTATGTTCTTGACTATGACATAAGTCACCAACATTTTTATGCCAATCATGCACGTATTGTTGAGTCTGCACCATCTCATGCAAGGCCACGGTAACTGTAGCAGCAGCTGCAATGACACCAATCAGTCCTAATATGCTAGCTATTAACAGTCCCACAAATCACTTCAAGTGCTTCAGGGTTTCTTGAGCTATATGGAACAGCAGTTAACTCTCAGGTGACAATTGCCAAATTCAGTTCAGTCGTACTGGAATCCACATTCCCTGCCGCCTTCGAGCCATTGTAATGAAATCTCCATTCTGTAAAATGTTCTCAGACAAACAAGTATGCAAGGCCCCACTTTTATAAAATAGAGCATTCTCAGTTATAGTTTATTTTCCGACCACAAACACATAAGGATCTCTTACACACAATTGAAAATGATGTTTGATCTAAATGCAAATATTGACCATTCTTGCTATTATTCCCAATCCATTCTATAGTAGGAGCTATTCCTAGAAAAACTTTCCACAAATCCTTCTGTTTATGTATAGATGTAATGTTGCACCATGGAGAAGGGATCCATTTCCCTTTATATTTCCAAACACTATGATTTCTGGTAAAAATTATTTTTTCATCCAAATCAAGGGATTCATGAAAGGGGTATTCCACATTACTAACTTGCTGTCCTTTACTATTTAGACCATACCAAATAAATCTGCCATTATATTTGGTGGGACTCCCCATAGGGGCACTTTCCCACACTATTCCATTGGAATCATTAAAAATGACAGATCCTCTTCCTATATGGCATTCTTGCTATCTTTCATTATCTTCAACGTCTATCTGTGGACAATTATAAATCGGATTTTCAACTGTTTTTTATAATTATAGGAAGGAAATAATGTCACTAAAGTTTTTTTATTATTATTTTAAAAAATAATCGTAGTCCAATTTTGCACATACATGCATGGAGGCTGGTTACCAATACATAAAGGTTGATAATCAAAAGGTAATATGAGATTATAGATTTTTTGTCCTTCCTCTTGAGGTTTAATTGGTAACCGATCATCAATCGGTCCAGGGAATGTATGGGTCTTATTCAGATAAATAGGAAAGGATGGCTCTTTCCAGGTTAACACCCTAAGTAACGGGGGATTAGGTAGAAAGGCCCAATAAGTGTAATTACCTGCAGCTTCCTCATTACTTACGATCACCATCATCAGAAGTTGTAGACCCCATCTCTTCATTCCGAGGTTTAATCCTCTTTGCAGGTACCAAATTTGTTCTCCATTTTCTGAAATGACAAGAGCATAGCCTCGCCCCCATACTTTCACCCTGACTTTTCTCCACTCATTGCTTAAAATATCTTTCCAGAATATTGGTTAATTTTCATTTCCAGTGTCTATGGTAGATGTTTGACACTTTCCAAAGTGACATTCTGCAGGTGTCAGTGAATTATAAACATTAAGAACATTTAAAGTAAATAAAGCTTTTGCCAAATGGTCTTTTGGGGTTCTAATACCATCATCTCCCCCTTTTTGCTTTAAAAGCGTGGTTTTTAGGGTATGATGGCTGCGTTCAACTATGGCTTGACCTGTAGGATTGTAAGGAATACCAGTAACATGCTCAATAGCGTACGTTGAACAAAAGGAAGCAAAAGACTTACTAGTGTAAGAAGGACCATTATCAGTTTTAATTTTCAAGAAACATCCCATCACCGCAAAAGCAGACCACAAATGGGAATGAACATGATGAAAACGTTCACCACTTTGTGCAGTAGCCCACAAAAAATGAGAGTAAGTATCAATACAGACATGGACATATCGTAATTTACCAAATGATGGTATGTGAGTAACATCCATCTGCCACAGTTGATTAGGAGCCAGGCCTCTGGGATTAGTCCCAGCCTTAAAAGGCATTGTGGTCAAGGGTCCACAGGTGGGACAGGTGCGAATAATTTCTTGAGCTTGATGTTTCGTTAACTGAGGAAATTTTTGTCTAAGTCCCTTAGTATTAATATGAGTCAATGCATGATATTTACTGGCATCCTACAAACATCCTAGTAATAAGTCAACTCTTGCATTTTGGGTAGCTAGATGACCAGGAAGGGAAGAATGAGACCAGATATGAGTAATATATATGGGCTGACTTCTTTGCCAAATGAGGGCTTGAAGGTCGGCAAAAAGTTGAGACAATTCATCAGTAATAAAAATATGAGCTGTTTCAATATGACCTACAGTTAAACACACATATTCGGAGTCAGAGATAATATTCAAGGGCTCTTGAAACGTTTGTAAAACCTTAATGATGGCTGAAAGCTCTGTGCGTTGAGCAGACGAATAAGGAGTCTGCCAAAGCTGTTCTTTTTGAGAAGTGACGTATGCTGCTTTTCCATTACTACTGCCATCAGAAAATACTGTACATGTATTTTCAATAGGAACAGTTTTCACAATTTTTGGTAAAATCCAAGTGGTTCTTCGTAAAAACATTAACAGTTTGGAAGTAGGATAATGATTATCAATAATGCCTTGAAAATTACTAATAGCAATTTGCCATTGAAGATTAGTTACATACAAATGTTGAATTTCTTCATGAGAAAGATCACAAATAATTCTAACTGGATCAGACCCCTTTAATTGTAACAACCTCACACGGCCTTTTGCTAGAATGGAAATAATTTTTTGGAGATATGTTTGCATTCTCTTTTGTTTATTATTAGGTAAAAAAAAACCATTCTAATATGCCTTCTTGCCAAAATAAAGCCATAGGAGATTGAGGGGTTGAGAAAATAATTAAATCAACAGCTTTGTCAGGGTCTATTTGTGTTAATTGCCCTTGAGAGATTTGATCCTCTATCAATGCCAATTCTTTTTCAGCCTCTTTAGACAAGATTCTAGGGCTAGACAGATCAGAATCTCCTGATTAATGTTTGAAATAAATGAGTTAACATATAGTTAGGGATTCCTAATGTTGGCTGTATCCAATTAATATCTCCTAGCAATTTTTGGAAATCATTTGAAGTATTTAATTTGTCTCGGCGTATTTGCACCTTTTGTGGTGTAATACGTCCATTAGCCAATTTCATACCCAAATAACAATATGGTGCATTCCTTTGAATTTTTGGGGGGACAATTTGCAAGCCATACTCAGGAAGAATTTGTTCAGCATACTGAAAAAACTGTTGCAGTTTGTCATTTGAAGCATGAGCAAACAATATATCATCCATATAATGAATGACCATTGCTTTTGGAAATTTTGCTCTCAATTGTTCTAAGGGTTGATGTACAAATAATTGACATATAGTGGGGCTGTTCATCATACCTTGAGGCAACACACACCATTGATATCTTTGCATAGGTGCTTGATTATTTATAGAGGGTACTGAAAATGCAAACTTTTCTCTATCAGAGGGATGTAATGGAATGTTAAAAAAACAATCCTTTAAGTCTATAATAATTAAAGACCAATCTCTGGGAATCCGTTGTGGGACCCCAGGTCTTAATGCACCCATAGGGCTCATAACCTTATTTATAGCTCTTAAGTCAGTTAACACTCTCCCCTTTCCTGATTTTTTCTGAATTACAAAGACAGGAGAATTCCAAGGACTTTTAGAAGGCTCAATATGTTTTTGAGGTAACTGTTCTTTCACAAGAAGATGAAGGGCATTAAGTTTCTCTATTGGAAGGGGCCATTGATCAACCCGTACAGGTGTATTGGTGAGCCAAGTTATCGGCATCGGGTAGCCCTTCTGTTCAATGGCCCCTATGGTAAATTTTCTTGGCTGGAATTTTGTTGATTTGGGTCAAATCCAAGTCCCTTATGACCTTCCTTTTTTCTAGTATTGTATTGCATGTGCATATACAAAGTTTTTGCTTGTTCTGACAAAGTAGGAATGTGAATAAAAGCTCCCCATTGGCTAAGCAAATCACGTCCCCGTAAGTTAAGGCCCCCATCAGCAACATAAGGTTGCAAGGTAGATTTTTGTCCATCCGGACCCAACACATCAAATATAGTTGTACTTTGATATACGTCAGTCATTGTCCCAATTCCAGTAAACACAGTGGGTACTTTTTGCAATGTCCAAGATTGAGGCCAATAGCGCTTAGCAATAATAGATACATCCGCACCCGTATCTACCAATCTGAAGAACACTTTCACATTAATAGTAATAGTGGTTTCTGGTCTATCATCACCCACAAAAGTCTGCCAATAAATTTTATTTCCTGTTGATCCAAAATCCCCTTTTCTATTAAAAGGAAGGGTGGGTGGTTTATAGTACCGGGAGCAACAATAATTGAGCAATCATTTCTCCATTAATCTGAACTTGGCTTACAGATTGCACCATAACCTTTATTTCTTCTTTACAATCATTATCAATGATTCTAATCTGTACTAACAGTCCCTTCATAGGAAAACTACTTCTTCCTGTTATAAGACCAACAGTCGCAGGAGGCAAAGGTCCTCTTACTCCAGTAGATATAGTTTTCATACCCATTCCTCGTGATATAAGCTTAGTTTCCGTAGTAGGAAGATCTACTGCAGCACTGCCTCTAGTAGCAACTCTTAATCCGGAAATTGGGATGCATGTTGCTGGCCATTGCTGACCAGGTATTGTTTGGCCAGGCCCATGTTGTTTTTCTGATGGCCCTGAGGTAGGGCCGCACAGCGGTTTCCCGACCCGACTGGAGTTCCATTTTTATGAAATTTAGATTTACACTCATTAGCCCAATGATAACCTTTCTTACACACAAGACATATTTTAGAGGGATTTTGTTGTCCTCTACCTTGAGAGGAACGAGCCAGGTAAGATCGACATTCTTTCTGAGAATGACCAGGTTTCCCGCATTTGAAACAATTTCCTTTCTTTTTCCCTTCCTTCATATTACCTTTAAAGGCTGCCGCCAAGGCCGCTATCTGGCGGGTTGTTGAGCCAATATCCTGACAGGCTTTAATAGAATCTTGAAGGGATCCTCCTGCTGCATTTACAGGTCGAATTGCTTTTTTACATTCACTGTTTGCTTGATCAAACGCAAGCGTTAATAAAATTAACTCCCTTGCTTCTGGAACCTCACTTGTTTTCATCAAAATATCAGTTAACCGAGCTACAAATTCCACATATGGTTCATTAACTCCTTGAATTAATTTAGCAAAAGATTCCATAGGTTTACCTGGCGCACAAATTCTTTTCCAGGCCGCCAAGCATGAATTGTGTACCTGATCATCATATTGAAGCTGCCTTTGAATACCAGACCAGGCACCAGTACCTAATAATTGCTCAGCAGAAATAAGAAGAGGAGGATTTTGCACAGCATTACGCTGCACAATCATATTGGTTTCATCTGTCCCCCAGGTTTTAAAATGCAAAAACTCAGCCGGATTCAAAACAGTTCTAGCCAGCATATCCCAATCCCAAGGGATAAGTCGATCCGCTTGAGCCATTCCCTGTACCAGTCCAAAAGTATAAGGACTGTTAGTCCCAGATTGTGCACAAGCTTGTTTAAGCTCCTTTAAAATTTTGAATGGCCAAGGTTCATGTCGGAAATCAGCTCCTCCTTGAGGATTATTAGCATCTGGGGGAATCTGCTGAATAGTTACCGGAAAAGCTGTCAACAACTGCATGGCTTCGGGATCCCCCTGTCAGGATCCCTGCAGCAAACAATGCATTAAAGGAGTTGTAGGAACTGGATTAGGTACAAATATACCTTGAGTATATGGTCGGGTATCAATAGCATCAGTAAATATTCCTGGTGCTGTAGGCATAGTGACCGGTGGAGCCGTAGGAGCAACATTACACAAATTAGGGTAAATGCTAGCTTTAGAAATATTCAATTTAGACATCTGCTTAGGCAGGAAGAGATTCGTTTCCTTCTCATCGGGAGGCTCATCCTCATCCTTGTCCTCTATTTCCTCCCTGTCCTCACTCTGATGGCCTGTGTCATGAGGTTCTCTAGAAAAAATGGTAATTTCTTCCTCCTCTGCTTCAGACTGCAGCGGATCTAAGGCTACTGCAATCTGTTGCCCTAAAGCCCTCACTGACAGTGGTATAGTTTCTCCTTTTTGGTATGCTCTACTTAGCGCCTTCATTACCTGTTTCCACTGTTTAAGATTTAAAAGATTCTTTTCTTGTGGCTGAAACCAGTAACAGTGTTTTTGTACTAGAGCAAAAAGTTCAAGTAAACCAGCAGTTTTTACTGAGACTCCGACAGTATTTAAAAGAGTTTTTAGTACCTGTGAATATTCTTCCAGACATCCTGGTTGATTACCCATACCCTGATGCTAGTGGAAAACAAAATTAATTAAGATTCTTACCACTGTATTGTCAGACTCGAGTCACCTTTTGCTGGACACCTCAACCTTTCAGGAAGGTTTTCAGTTTCCGCGTTCCCAACACTGCCATGGAAGAATTTCTGTTGCAGTCATTGCTTCAGGCCCCATGTTAGGTGCCGGATGTTGGAGTCACGGACCAGAAGGGTATCGGGAATGAAAGACAAAGAGAGATTGGGATAAGGGGATCTGAGAGCATTGAAGCCTCAAGCTCATCAGACATATTTATTGGTCTCAGGGTCTTCTTTATATACCCCAACCGATCGTGAGAAGCAGGAACTATTTTAGATAACTATTACCATTATATCATTCTTAATAATGCAGTGGATTAGATAGTAACCAAAGCTCACAATGTTCTATTATGTTATTGAAACAAATATACTCATTAATCTTATTGCCCAGGTCGTTCTGTACTAGCAAATCCTGGTTCCGCCAGAATGTTACATCTTCCTGAGAGATTCATGACCTGCACATATACCTCTGGGGACAGCATGACCCCGTGGTCAAGGAAGTAACTTGCTATTATGGAAACAACATGCCTTTGTTTCCCACAATGTGGGCCAGCTTGCCCTCACCAGGAGGCCCTGGGCATCGAACCCTGGACTTCCTATATGGTAGACAGGAGCCTAATAGGTTGAGCCATATCTGTTTCCCTCACCATAATTTTTAAAATATATTTTCACTAGGTTAAAATGTCTAGATTCACAGTTTTTCGTTTTTTAGTACTTTAAAGAAGTTGTTCCACTGCCTTGTTTTGGAAAAGAATCTGCTGCTATCCTTACCACACTTATCTTTTCTGTTCTATCCTTACTGCATTTTTTTTCTGGAAACATTTAAGAGTGTCTCTTTATCACAAGTTTATGTAATTATATCATCAGTGTCATTTTTGGGTCGGTTTCTATTAATTGTCCTTTGTCCTCATCATGGGTTGTATTTTCCTTCTCCTTTAATGACTGGTCATTTTTTGTTGGATTTGAATTTTACCTTGTTGGATGCTGTGTATTTTATATTCTTCAAAATATTTTTGAGTTTTGTTCTGGGAGGCAATTCAGTTGCTTGGAAACAATTTGATCGTTTAAAAGAGGGTTGCTCTGAAGATGTTGGGTGTTGACCTGTGCAGCCTTTAATCTAGAGCTAATTTTGACTTACTACGGAGGCCATACCCTTCTTAGCACTCCTCCCACTATGCTGGGTGAAAGGTTTTTCCTGGTGGAAATGCCAACTAGTCCCAATGCTGAGTGAATGCCACAGTTTGTTCCCTTTGCTCATTTTGGGTGGTTCTTTGCCCAGCCTTGGGTAATTTCCTTACTTATATGTACTGAACAATACTCAGGTGAGGATTGGACCCTCTGTGTATCTTTTCTCTCTCTGTGTTTCCCCTGTGTTATCTAGCTGCCTGGGCCTCTAGACTCCCAGTTTTGTCTGTTCTACCCAGGACGGCTGCAGGTCTCTGACAGGGCATGTCTTCTCTGTCTGCTGCAGCCTGGAACGTTGCTCCAGGCTGCCATCTGGGGGCCACTATAGGACTCACATTGTTTGATTCCACTTGCTCAGAGACCACTGTCCTACCTGATGGCTGCTGCCAGAAAACCATTGTTTCATGTATTTCATCCAATTTTTAATTGTTTCAGTGTTGGAAGGTAAATCCAGTTCCAGCACCTCCATCTTATGCAGAAGCAGGAGTCGTAATCTTTTTTAAAGGAACATAGGAAATATTTTCTAAATGTTCTTGGAATTTGGACGACTACTAAAAATCTCTTTATTTGTTCTTTGTTTTCCCCTCAGGATGTAACGTAGTCATTGCATCCCGTAAACTTGATCGATTAGAATCTGCCGCAGATGAATTGAGGGCCAGCCTACCTTCCAGCAGCCAGGTTCAAGTTACTCCGATGAAATGCAACATCCGTAAAGAAGAGGAGGTAATGCACATATAGGTGCATCATTCATTCATTCAGTTTAATTTACAGTAATGATTTCTAAAAAGACTGCATTCTCCTATACTAGCTGTCTTAGGTGAGGTTCACCAAAAGAAGGAAACGCTTATACAAAAGATGGAGGGAAGTGGCTGTGGCTCAATCGATTGGGCTCCCATCTACCATATGGGAGGTCCTGGGTTTGCGTCCCAGGGCCTCCTCGTGAAGGCAAGCTGGCCTGTGCCTGCAGAGAGCTGGTGCAGCAAGATGATGCAACAAAGGGGAGACAAACAGACACAGAAGAACATGCAGCGAATGGAAACAGCAGACAGCAAACAAGCTACGGAGGGGATATAAGTAAATAAATAAATAAATAATAAATCTTAAAAAAAAAAAGATTTATTGAGATACTGACTTCAGGAGAAGGGAAGGAAGAGAAGCTGGATAGGGAAGCTAAGGAAGGATGTGGTTTCGGCTAGTGCCTACCTTTTGTGCCTTTTCAAAGCCCTGTTATTTCTTAATGTTGACTTTAACCTGACTTCATCACTATGTATTATACTGAGCTAGTAGTTTAAAAATTAAAATAAATGAGGCCTACCCATTTAATGGTTGGATCCAGGCCCTTTGATAGATCTTATCAAACAATTACAGATTTATTTGTTTTTTGTGTTTTTTTTTTTAAAGATTTATTTTATTTATTTCTCCCCACCCCCTTGCTGTTTACACTTGCTGTGTCTGTTTGTTGTGTGCTGGTCTTCTTATAGGAGACACCAGAAACTGAACCCAGGACCTCCATGTTGTAGGCGGAAACTTAATTGCTAGAGCCACATCCGCTTCCCTAGAATTAGTTTTGTGACCTTGGGTATTAGATACTGTTAAGTTATTCACTGGGATAGGATTTCTCAGGTTTATTCTCTGCTGACTTCATGCCCATTGGTTGTGGTACACAGAGTTTCTGCGGATTGTGTGAGATTGCTATTTCCCCTAGAGCATGCACTCTGTCCAAATAGCAAGTTAGGTTATTAACGAGTTTACTTTTAATGTTTTTCTTTAGGTGAATAATTTGATCAAATCTACCTTAGATCTTCATGGTAAGATCGATTTCTTGGTAAACAATGGAGGAGGCCAGTTCCTGAGTCCTGCTGCACTCATCACTTCAAAAGGATGGAATGCTGTGATTGAAACCAACTTGACGGGTACCTTCTACATGTGCAAAGCAGGCAAGTGTGATCAATGACACAAAATCAAAATATCTTTATTTAGAGATCATAGAGAGCCCTGAAAGAGAAATTGTTAAGGACTGAGAAGCCTCCTGTCATCAGTACTCACTGCCCTGATTGTCATACACAGCCTATAGGAGTATAAACCGGCTCATTTCTGTATAGTAATTTGATAATGTTCATAAAATTGGGAATATTCTTTGATCTTGTGGTTTTATTTCTAGGAATTTTTCATGAGAAAATTATTAAGGATCTATACAAGGATTAAACTACAAAGTTGTTTTTAAAATTAGAGAAACCTCTCACAGTTACTTTGTTTTTAAAAACAATCTGTTAATTTGTTTTAATGACTGATTTGTCAATTCAGTCATGTCTTCAAGGAGAATACCAGAGACAGAGTACCCAGACTTTCTAACAACTAACTAGCTCATATGTATAGTCTTTGGATTAAAGGTTACATTTCATAGGTGGTAACAGTAAAATCCTGAAGTTGATTAACTTAGGATTCCTTATAATCTCTCCAAGGCATTTTTTTTTTTTTTTTTAGTAATTTTGTTTGTTTGTTTTCTGAGGTACCAGGACTGGGGCTTGAACCCAAGACCTTGTATGTGGGAAGCCGGTGCTCAGCTGAGCCACATCTACTACCCTAAGTTGGTTTTTTTTTTGCTTGTTGTTTGTTTTTTTGTTTTTTGTTTTGTTTGTTTTCAGGAAGCACTGGGAACCTTTGGGAAGCAGGCACTTAACTGCTTGAACCACAGCCACTGCCCTCAAGGCATTTTTTAATGATAAGTTGTAAAACAAGTATAACTGATCCAAACATGAATGAGGCTCACTCCAACATGGATTAGGCTTTAATTCTTAGTATCTGTCAAAGGTTTTACAAATTTTCCCAGATTTCATGATTATCTAACTAGCAGCATAAAGCTCTGATTTAAAAATGAAAACTTACATAAGATAGAAATTTATTTCTCTCTCACATAAAAATTTGAGGAAGGTAGTCTGTGGATAGTATGGTTGTTTTATAAACAATACGGACTGAGGATTCTTATTGCCCTACTATTCTTGACATGTGGATTTCGTCTCAGGGCCCAAGGTGATGACCGCTCTTATATATAAGTTTCTGTGAAATTTACATAAACTGCTGGTAATACCGTGATATAATATAGATTATATTGGACCACTGAGGATCAGATCAGGCTACCTCGCCCAAGATGACAGAGACCCATCTTCTAAATCCTTGTCTACTATCCATTATATCATGCTGCCTCAAAACCCATTAAGCATCACAACTTTCAAACTTTGTAAAAGAACTCCCAATCCATTTGGATATATGAGATTTGTTCTTTAATTTTCACATTAAAAAACTCCAGCATTCTAGTTTTCTCCAAATCATTTGATTTTGCAGTTGCTGTGATCTCTCATGTTGGTAGTTGCTAGGAAATTTTCTTCTAATACATGCCTTTTTCATTCTTCTTCATTTGCTTTTGGTGACTGTATGGTCTCTTTCATGATTATCTCAGTGTCTTGAAGAAATATGCCCATCTGAGCCCTGGAAAAGTATGATTGATGAGACACAAATATGATTACAGAGTTATAAAATGTTGGGTGGTGTTTAACCAGAAGCAAGAAGTCTGTGAAGGGTGGTTTAAGAAAATTGGCATTCTCCTTTTTTTTGCTAGTATCTCATGGTTTGATGAATATTTTAATACTTGTTATGATAAATAGTCCTTTACTCTTTTTCATTTCCTAGGCTATTCATAATCATTTATTCTTCAGATGAACTTTATATTCAAGTTTCTTCTTCAAAAGTCCTTGGGTAATTAGATTGGAATTGCGATGTTAGATTTAAAATATATATATATTTTAATATCTTCTTTTCTAGTGGTTTTATTATCTGTTCTCTGTCATGTATTATAAATTGGGAAGAACTTAGTGAAAAGCATTTAAATAATAATGGGAAGGGGAGCGGATGTAGCTCAGTGATGGAGTGCCTGCTTCCCACGTAGGAGGTCCCGAATTCAACCCCTAGCACCTCCTTAACTACTACTACTACTACTACTACTACTACTACTACTACTGCTAATAATAATAATAATAATGGGAAGGCATTCTCATTTTTGCTTAAGTTTCTTTTTTTTTTACAATTCCATATAAAATGTAAACAACCCAATTAAAAAACAGGCAAAAGATTTGAATAGCCTATTCACCAAAGAAGTTATTCAAGTGGCCAGTAAGCACATGAGAAGATGTTGAACGTCAATAGTCATTAGGAAAATACAAATCAAAATCCCAACGAGATACCAATTCACCACTATGTGCTGGGTAAGTCACAGACCCATACTCAGCAGTCATCTGCCAGCCCTCCCCTCCTATCCCCCACCTCTTCTGTTGTACCAGGATGTTTCAGTCTGTTTCCACTCCACAACCTGGGGTGATGTTAGGTGTAATGAAAAAGCCTGACCAGACCTTAAATCCAGAAACTGGGAGCAAGCAGGCCTGGATGCTTAACGGGGCAGGAAATTCTCAGTGGTGGGACCCCCTCACATGGGGTAGATAAATACCCTAGCATAAACTTATGTCTCGTCTCCAACACAAAGTGGGATGTGCAGAGCTGCCACCCACCGACCCTGACCCGAGCAGTTGGCCTCCCTGGGAGACTGGCCGCAATAGGAACTCTACTCCTGCTCTTTTGGACACTTTATGCTATGGAAGTAATAAGACAGTCATTTGCTGAAAATTTCTGTTGTGTCTGAGCCTGTGTTCCCACAGTGTACCATATAGCAGCTCTTTCTTTTAGCCCCAAAGCTGGGCCTTTGGGGATAACCAGGGCTACAGAGAGAAAAAAAACCTTTTAACACAAGGGTTAGGCAGAACTTACATTTATTATGTCTGCAGACAGGAGCCAATGTCGGTCTAAAGCGACTCAAACCTGACCCTGTGCTGCAGTTTTACTCTTGCTTAAATACATAAGTTGCTACTTAGCATTTGCTTTGATTATTATACATTAGCTTTTATGCATGTGGATGAACACACACAGCTGGTTATATAATTATATGATTAGTGTGTTCAGGAAATCACGCTTGCACGTACATTGCCTGATCAAAAAAAAGGGGTGGATAATCCACCCCTGGGTGGGAATTTTACTATTATTAATTAAGCAAGTTGAAGTGCAGACAGCAAGGGGCTTCTTCTTCGCAGGTCCAGCCAACCGGTTGAAGCTGGTTTCATACTTCATTGCTGCAATAGGATGTTCTTGACCACCAAAAGTGGAATTTGGCACCGAGAGAGGATTGCATCTCATTACCTTCTAATTTACATATAATTCATTCCTTTGTATCCTAGCAAGAGGGAGAGAAACAAGTTACTTTTAGGTATTTGGTCATCGTACATCCATCATTTCCACACCACTAGAATACTCATAGTCAGAGGTACAGCAGTGGTATGGAGAAACTGGGACTTTTATACATTACTGGTAGGAATGGAAGATAGTATAGCCACTTTGGAAAACAGTTTGGCAGTTTCTTAAAAAGTTAAACATCAGACTTACCATGTGACTCTACATTTCCATTCCTGAGCATTTACCCATGAGAAATAAAAACATATCCAGACATAGAATTGTATGTGGCATTATTCCTAATAGCCAAAAAGTAGAAGCAATCCAAATGTTCATCAGCTGGTGAAGGGAAAAACAAAATAGTGCATATCTATACAGTGCAATACTATTCAGCAATAAAAAGAAACTTGCTACATGTTACAACATGGATGAACCATGAGAACATCATGGTAAGTGAAAAAACCAGGAGGAAGAGAGCACATATTTGTATGATTCCATTTATACAAAATGTCCAGAAAAGGTCAATTTCTAGAAACAGAAAGTAGATGAGTGTTTTCCTGATTCTATGGGTGGGCTACAGATGGGCTGAAGGGAACTTTTGGAGGTGATGGAAATGCTTTAAACTGGATCGTGGTAAGCGTTGCACAACTCTGTATATTTATTAAGAATACTTATTGTATACTTACAGCAGTTGAATTTTATAACGTGTAAGTTATATCTCAATACATCTTTTTATTAAAAAATGTAAAAGAAATTGTTTATTTTTTTATTTTTATTTTTTTAAAAAGATTTATTTATTTATTTAATTACCCCCCTCCCCCGGTTGTCTGTTCTCTGTGTCTATTTGCTGCATCTTGTTTCTTTGTCCGCTTCTGTTGTCATCAGTGGCACAGGAAGTGTGGGCGGCGCCATTCCTGGGCAGGCTGCACTTCCTTTCGCGCTGGGCGGCTCTCCTTACGGGCGCACTCCTTGCGCGTGGGGCTCCCCTATGCGGGGGACACCCCTGCATGGCAGGGCACTCCCTTCACGCATCATGACTGCGCATGGGCCAACTCCACACCAGTCAAGGAGGCCCAGGGTTTGAACCGTGGACCTCCCATGTGGTAGACGGACGCCCCAACCACTGGGCCAAGTCCGTTTCCCAGAAATTTTTTAGTGAAACAACTATATTTACATAATGAAATATTTGGCAGTCGAAGTGAATGAATTACGTCAATATACAATACTGTGGATGATTCAGCAATATAACATTAAGTGAAAAAATGATATACCCAAAGATTACAAGTACAATGATACCTTTTTATACATTTTTTCCAAACCAAAAATAAATAATATAGTGTTCAGGAGTATAGATGTAAGTAGGAGATAAACATGGGGTTTCAGATAATGGTTGCCCTGGGTAGGAGAAGGCAAGGGGATAGAGTGGCAGCTAGTCAAGACAGATTTTTCTCAGGATAGTGACAGAAGTGCAGTATAATGAGTGGAAACATGCCAGGCGTCCGGGGGCTTAGCCTTAGATTGGTCTGGCACACTGAAACTTCTACCTATTCTATAGCCTGAAATATTTTACATAGCCAAATCCAAAGCCAAGGGGCGGAGGAAAACACTTGCACTCTTTGGAGGGAGAATCTCACCGAGAACTCAACCCCAGCGTTTCAGGTGACCACGTGGTGGCCTTGGAAACAGCTGGGACTCGAAGATTTTCCTGTTCCTCCAGCGTGACCCTGGGTAGCGCAGCAGAGCGGTGGGAAGGATAGCATATGCACGGGGAGCGGCCCGTGTTCCAGAAAGGTTCCCAGCCCCTTTCAGACTTCCTGAGCAGCTGAAGACTGATGAGGACAACAGAAGAACAGGCACCCGGGGCCTGGGAAGTTAGGACCCTGCGTCCTCCATGGCCTTCGCGAAGCAAGGAAAATGTACCCTCACATGGGAACTCGGTGACCAGCTGCCTAAAGTACATTTTAAAAAATATCAGATGGGTAATGTGTAAGAATGGGATCAGAGAAGGGTCAGTACGCTATTTAATATGATTGCCCTTTGTCTATATCCTACAGTTTACAACTCCTGGATGAAAGATAATGGAGGAGCTATTGTCAATATTACTATGGTTTGTAAGAATGGATTTCCAAGAGCTGCGTAAGCATTTTTATATTTCTTACTCAGTCTTGGGTTTCGCCCTGTGGATGGGGAGAGGTAGAGTAGGGAAAATCCCTTAAATCAAGATCACCAATCATTTTAATGAGTTATCTCAAAACTTAGCATTTTCTTTAATTGGAACTTTTAAAAAAATGTACTTTTAAAACATTCCCATTCAGGTTAGGGTTGCCAGGTGTACCAAGAAGAAGAAAAAAATAGATCTCTGCTTAAATAATTTTTTAGGATAAGACTGTCCCAAATATTGCATGGGGCATAGTTACGCTAAAAATTATTCATTGTTTGTCTGCAATTCAAATTTAACCAGATGTTAAGTTTAGCTGTATTTTATCTGGCAACCCTAATCCAGATGTTACTAGTCTACTCTGGCTGTCAATGTCTGGGGACAGCTTATTTTTTTTAGGTAGAGATTTGAAATTAACCGTGTGCTACTTTAGATTTGAGTAGCATGAATGTACCTATTCATTTTTAGACAGGACCTCTATCTAAACTGTTACTCCTAATAGATTACTCACAAGTTTTTTTCCCAAAAGTTTCTAATGTGTTACACTTCTAATAACCACACTAACACAGAGTGTGCTTCCTCTAAGCAAATTCCACTACCCTATTCACTTTCTGTATTATTCAAGATTCTTTGAGTTATGTGGGATAGAATGAAAATTCAAACTGGTGGGAGGGACGTAGCTCAGTGGTTGAATGCCTGCTTCCTATGCATGTTGTCCTGGGTTCAATCTCCGGTACCTCCTTAAAACATAATAAAGTAAAATAAAAGTCAAGCAGGCTTAAGTAAAAATCCAGGGCAGTGGTTCTCAAAGTGTGGTCCCTGGACCAGCAGCAAGAACATCACCTGGGAACTTGTTACAAGTGCACATTCTCTGGCCCTACTCCAAATCTCCAGCATCGGAAACTCTGGGCAAGGGTGATGTTTGCAAGACCTCCGGGTGATGCTGATGTATCCTGAACCACTGATGTGGTGAGGAATCTGCCTCCTTTTGGTTTTGCTCTCCTTGGGCTCACCTTCATTCTCAGGTGTGCTCACTCCTGTGGCAACGAAAGATTCCTAGCATTTGCCAGAGGTCAGTACTCTAGTCTTTCATCAGCTCTCCAGTGCAAGAGTGTTTCTCAAATAGTGCCAACAAAAATAATAATATAACAACAGCAACACCAACACTAATACCAACAAAAGGACCCCTAGAAAACTGGGCCCCCAGGAGGTTTTAATCACTCACAAGGGGAAACACACAGATTTCATCAATTCATCAATTATACTTTAAGTGTTTCTGCTTGATACAGGCTCTAGGGGTGGTTTCTGCTCCCAGGAAGCTGTGATTCTCTGTATCAGCCTGTCTTTCCAGTTTTCAGGTTGATGGTTGGCCCTGGAACCTCCATTCTCTTGTGGATTGAAAAAGAATTGTTGATTTTCAGTTTTTACTTTTTCCTTGTGAGGATTTTGGAATGGTGACTTGTAAGTTCTTTACAAGTTAGACCAGAAACTGGAAGTCAATATTCCTTTTTATTGCACCAATATGTATTAAGACTTCTGCTTCAGGTCAAGATGGAGTAACAGGGACAAAATTCGACCTTTTACCAGAAACAACTATAAAACAGGACAAAAGATATGAAACAATGGTACTCAAGATATTGGGCATCAGGCAATGAAATACAGTGATCACTGGAAAGCAGGAAACAAATGAAGTTAGCCCTATGAATACCCCAACTAATTGCCTGGAGGAGTTTCCAGATTGTGACTGGAGTGTGTAGGAGAACTGAAGCAGAGACTGGAAGTCTCCCTGAGAGGAGAGAAAGAACTGGGAGGTCCAAGAAACCAAGGGAACTAAAGTTTGCAGGACACAGTACCAGATAGGAGAGAGCTTTAATGAGGAGAAACCTCGAGCTCTACAGAGGGTCCCCCTCCAGTATTGAGTTGAATACTCATCATTGCATGTGTGACTAAACTAACCTGAGCCTTAGGAAAGAACCACCTGAAAGGATTAGAGGGAACAAGTCCCAACATACGCACAGGACCTGGAATAGTGCATATTCCCAACGGCCAGCTAGAACAACTTATAACTGAATAACAGACCAGAAAGCCTAAAATGTGTCTTGCCTCAGTAGTGAGGAAAAATATTCCTAGACTAAAAGCAGTCCTGGTTCCACTAAACAGGGATTAAAGGCAAGGCATTAGAGGATCACTTATTTTCCAAGTGACATAACAACATCTCAGAACAAAGCTCAAGAATATTTATATGAATGTAAAAATACCCAGCATCCAACAAGGGAAAATTCATTATGTCTGGTATCCAATAAAAAATTACCAGGTATGCAAAGAAGTAGGAAAATGCACCTCATGATAATGAGGGAAATGACATAGATGATAAAATTAGTAGACAAGAACCTTAAAACAGTTATTATGACTGTATTCTCTATATTGAAGAAGCTAGAGAGGGAAACGGCTGTGGCTCCAGCAGGTGGGTGCCTGTCTACAGCATGGGAGGTCCTGGGTTCAGTTCCTGTTGCCTCCTAAAGAAGACAAGCACGACAGCTGATGCAATGGGCTGGCATGGTGAGCTGAGGCAACAAGATGATGCAACAAAGAATAACCATGAGGAAACACAATGAGAAACACAGTAAGCAGGAGCAGAGCTGGCTCAAGCCATTGGATACCTCCCTTCCACATGGGAGGTCCTGGGTTCGGTTCCTCATGCTTCCTAAAAAGAGGAACATACAACAAACAGACATAGAGAGCAGACAGCAAGCACAAAACAACAAGGGGTAGGAGAAATAAATGAAATAAGTTTTTTTTCCCCAAAAAGCTAGAGAAAAGAAGGAATATGCTAAATGGACATATGGGGGAAAGGGACTTGGCCCAGTAGTTAGGGCATCCGTCTACCACATGGGAGGTCCACGGTTCAAACCCCGGGCCTCCTTGACCCGTGTGGAGCTGGCCCACACGCAGTGCTGATGTGTGCAAGGAGTGCCCTGCCACGCAGGGGTGTCCCCCGTGTAGGGGAGCCCCATGTGCAAGGAGTGCGCCCCGTAAGGAGAGCCGCCCAGTGCAAAAGGAAGTGCAGCCTGCCCAGGAATGGTGCCGCCCACACTTCCTGTGCCGCTGACGATAACAGAAGTGGACAAGGAAACAAGACGCAGCAAATAGACACAGAACAGACAACCGGGGGAGCGGGGGAGGGGGGAGGGAATTAAATAAATAATAAATCTTTAAAAAATAATAATAAAAAAAAATGGACACGTGGAAGGTGTAAAAAATAATCTAAATTAAATTTATAGAGGTGAAAACTATGATATCTGGTCTGAAAAATACACTGGATTCACTGGATAGCGTTAATGGCAAATTAGACACATCAGAAGGAAAGATTAGTGAACCCTAGAGACATAGCAATGGAAACTATCCAAAATGAAACAGAGAAAAAAAACTTAAAATGAACAGAGACTAGGTGAACTGTGAGAAAATTATAAGTGTAATTGAAATCCCTGAAGAAGAGGAGAAAGAGGAAGGGGAAACAAACCAACAAAAAGAGAAATCATGGCTGAAGTTTTTCTATTTTCAATGAAAACTATAAACCTCTGATCCAAGGAAGCTCAACAAACCCCAAATAAAAGAAATAAAAGGAAAACCATATCAAGTCACATTGTATCATACTCTTTATAAAGACTGATAAGGAGAACATCTTAAAAGCAGCCAAAAGAAAAACACTTCCTATATAGAAGCAGATTTCTCATTGGATACAATGAAAATTAGAAGAGAGTGAAGCAATGTCTTTTAAGGTATCAATAAAACAACAACCCTGTCAACCCAGTTTTTTTTCCTCTATTGAAATATCTTTCAAAAACAAAGGTCAGGGAAGCAGATGTAGCTTAAGTAGTTGAGTGCCTGCTTCTAACGTTTGAGGTACCGCCTTAAAACAAAACAAATGATAAACCAGTTCTCATTGGATCGCAGATGTAGCTCAGTGGTTGAATGCCTTCTTCCCATGTACAAGGTCCTGGGTTCAATCACTGGTACCGCCTTGAAAAAAAAAAAAAAGACACACAAAGAACAGAGGTGAGACATTTTTTTTCAAATGTACAAAATCTAAAAAATTCATCACCATCAGTTTTATTTTAAGGAAATCCGACAAAAATTTCTAAGTAATCTGTGTTCTCCCCACTGATTCCAAATGTGTTTGGAGGGAAATATCTTTTCCTAATTAATTTTGTAACTCAATTTTTCCACATTAAATTAGCTTATTCTTGGTGTTGAGGACCTTCTAATCAGAATTTTCTAAGCCATAGTATTGCTGTACCTTCTGCAAGAGACCCCATACAGATGCTGACCTAAATATTTTGAACCTGCTATCTGGAAATGTATTAAAATTTATTTAAATTTTGTTGTGTCTAGAAATGCTGTTGATATTATTTGTAGCTTGCTATATGAACTTCCTATCTCCTGTTACCCAGAACTGATTTTTAAAATAACCACACACTTGCAACTCTCAAAATTTGTTTGTTGTCCTCCATACTGAAAAGCTCTTAAAAATATTTGTCTTATCCACGTGGTGATTTGAGGGACCTCACATGGGCCTAAGCAATGTGAGATTTAATTTGGCCATCAGATAATTGTGAAGGACCCATTTATTTTCCCCCCATTGTTTAGGGAGAGACTCAACAAGACAAAGACTTATAATAAGAATGTGCTTGTGCAGTCTACCGAGTCATTTTTGTTTAAAATAACATGGTGATGAGAGAAATATTCAAAGCAAGCTGACTGTAAGGTTTATATTTTATCTTTAAAGTCATAGTGGAGCAGCAAGAGAAGGCGTTTACAACCTCACCAAATCCTTAGCTTTGGAGTGGGCCAAAAATGGAATAAGGATCAATTGCATTGCCCCTGTAGGTAAACTATTTTATATGATTACTGTTGAAAAACTGTGCTTTTTAAAATTACATTTATATTCTTGATAGAGTTATTTGTTCTAAGCATATGTATTATACAAGCTTGATTTTACAAAATACATAAAATAAGAAAGTCTAATATGTGTTGCAGAAATGTTCTTTGATTTACATCCAGATTGTCAAGACAGTTAAATTAAGCCAGTGATTCTCAATCTTACTTGTGTTTTAGAATATGTTTGAATTCTCTGTGAAACATTTAAAACTAGTGACATACAAACTTTACCCCAAACTGTGGGATCCAGGCATTTGCAATTTTTAAAGCTTCTAAGGAAATGTAATTGCATAATGAAGGTTGAGAACCACTGCTTTAAAGAGTGGATTTTCCCAGATTATTTTGGAAGTTCTTTGTATATCATTAATCCTTAACCAGGAAAGAGAGAAACTTAAAGTCAGAAAGATAAAGTGAAAGATCAACTAGAAATCAAAAGACAATTTCTCTGAAACATAATGTAAATGATAGAAAAAAGTCACAATATATTCAATTTCAAAAACTATCATTTTCATGAAATAAGGTGTTTTAGTTTGCTCATTGATAAAACAAATACCTTACAACAGGTTGGCTTAAACAGTGGCTCATGATTTTAAGGCTAGGAGAAGTCCAAATCAGAACTGGCATTCTGGGGCTGGATGCTGGCAATCCTTGGTCCTGGGTACTTCAGTCACATGGCAATGCACATGGTGACCTTTCCTGGCCTCCCCCTTCTATTCTGGGTTCTGTTGAATTTCGACTTTTTACTGCTTCCTCTGTCTGTAAAGGTAATTGGATTGTGAAGGTAATAGGATTAAGACCCATTCTGACTGAGTTGGGCCACACCTTAACTGAAGTAACCTCATCAAAGGTCCTATTTACAATGGCAATGATTAAGTTTGAGAACATGTTTTTCTGGGGTACAGAGCTCCACATACATACATAGTTTAAAAACATGTTTTCCTGGCGTGCATAACACATAAACTGTAAATTATTACATATTGACCATGTACTACAAGAGAGACATTAAATCTCTCAATCCTGCAAAACTCAGCTCAAATTACCCTTCCTCTGTGAAGTTTCCTGATCATTGCTAAGATAGTAATCATCCCTCCATCTGAAACTCTACAATATCTATGGATATTATCTATAGATCTATCTATATATTATCTCTCTCTATATTATCTGTGCTACTCAGTGGGAACTAAGTATGAACTAACTTGAAGTTGGAGGGAAATCTCATCTCTAACAAAACTGCAGGCTTCTTAAGCCCTAGAGATTTATCCCTTCATTTCTCCACAGTTGGCATTACTTTATCCATATTACATTCAAATATTTATAAGATAAATGAAGTATAGTTCCATTCATAATGTTGATACCTGGGAATACTAGACTCCAAAAGTGCATTTCATGAACACCTTTTATGGCATGTTAGTATCATAAGTACAACACTAATTTATGTTTGTTCTCCAGAGATTTTTTTTAGGTTTAGTGTCTAAATCTTAATACTTCTGGAAGATTTCATCCTTTTTAAATAAAAGGCTATGACTATTTAATTGGAAGCCATCCTAGCTCCCCACTATCATTTGGAGTAATTAATACTACCCAATGTTCCTCATCTCACTTTCTTCTCCCCTCTTCCCCATAATCTCTGTTGTAGTTTAAGTCAATAACAAACAAAATATTCTGTGCATACACCTTGGAGTAGCTTTTGTGGCTTTATTATAAGCTCTTGAGAGCTAGTGAAAGATAACTAAATCTTAAACAGTCTATTTATATTGAATTCAAATGTTTTGTTTGTTATTTCACTGTTGATGAAAGCCAAGAAAATACTGTATTTTCTAAGACTCACATAGCCATTTCCCAGTCTCCTGTTCTAAAGCAGAGATGGCTAGTAGAAGATAACCGGTTCCCTGTCCTGTTTCCAGTAAGTGCCTCTCTGATCTACTCATAATTTTGCCCTTTAAGAACCAGGGCTTTTATGAAAAAATTCCAGGTCTTGGCTGGTTATTAAAGGGAAGATCACAAACTGAGCATTCAGATAATCAAGTTTTGAGTAGTGGTTGACTATACATCTTTGACAATATTGAGGAAAATTAATATTAGTAATGTTAACTTTTCTGCTAAACTTAAGCCCCTTAAGTTTTGGTGTTGGTTGATAGGTTGTAGTCATAGCATCAGAATTAAAATTTTAATTTTATCTGCTTTATTTTGATTCTGTTTTCATTTCAAACATAGGGAGTAGTTTATTCCCAGACTGCTTTTGAGAACTACGGTGATGCGGCAAATAAAGTATTTGATTCGATGGTTGCGAAAATACCAGCTAAAAGACTTGGAGTTCCTGAGGAGGTATTGTATATTTGGCTTAGAATTACTTTGGAAATGTGCGATAGTTAATGTCCTTTTTTGTGTCATCTGATTGGCTAATAGAGATTTTTGCAGTGTCTTCAAACTATTTCCCCAGTGCATTCTGGCTGTTGGGAATATCCTGGTTACGTGGTGTTGTGTTTGTTTTTAATTTTGAAATACTTTCAAACTTATGGAACGTTACAAAAATAATACAAACCCCGTGCATATTCTTACACCTTAGATATCCAGACCCACCAATTTTAACATTTTACAGACTTCATCTGTCTGTTTACCTGCCTGTCTGCTTGTCGCCTTTCCTGTGTGCCTGTTTATCAACCCATTTTCTGAATACTTCAAGTGTAGCTTGTATGTATCATGCACCTTGAACACTTTATACTACCATGTATACTACCGTGTACATTTCCATTCACTTATGCAACCACTTTAAGTGTAGTTATCAAATTCAAGAAATTTAACATTTATATAAAGCATTATACTTTATATGCCAATTTTTTATATGCCCCAATAATATCCCTTTGAGGCTTTTCTCCTCTCTTGTTAGATCCCATCCAGCATCATGTAATCATGTATTGCATTTCATTGTCATAGCCTCTTTAGTAGTTATTCCTTCTTTTTTTTTTTTTAATTGTGGAAACATATATGCAACATAAATTTTGTTATCACATTCACACCCAAGCATACCATTCAGTGGGATGAATCACCTTCACAATATTTTGGTATCCTTACCACCTTCCATTAACTTAAAACATTTCCATCTCCCCAAATAGAACACCTATACATATTAAGGTTTAACTCCCCATTCTCACTGCCCCTCATTTCTGGCAATCTGTATTCTAATTTCTATGACCTTGCATATTCTCCAGTATTTTCTTTGTAATTACCAGGGGGCTTAAATTTAACACCCTAAGTCTATAACAGTCACATTGGCTCTGATACCAACTTAACTTCAATAGTATATGCAAACTATGCTCCTATACTCCTCCATCCCATCACCTTTATATAGTTCATGTCACAGATTACATGTTCATACATTTTGAGTTCAGAACCACTGATTTATCATTACATTTTCTACATTTGCATTTTAGAGTCTTTAGGAAGTAAAAAGTGAAGTTACAAACGAAAAAGTCTTTTGTATTGGCCTTTATATTTACTCACGTTGTTACCGACACTGGAGATCTTTATTCTTCATGGGGCTTTGATCTATTGTCTGTTGTCTTTTCCTTTCAACCTGCAGAACTCTCTTTAGCATCTCTCTTAGGGTCTGTCTAGTGGTGACAAACTCCTTCAGCTTTCTGTTCATCTGGGACTATCTTAATCTCTCCCTCGTTTTAAAAAAAAGTATTTATTGATTTATTATATTTACTTATTTTTAGGAGATATTGGGAATTGAACCTGGGACCTCGGACATGCAAAGTAGGCACTCACCCACTGATTTACACCCATTCCCCAATCCCTCATTTTTGAAAAACAGTTTTGCTAGATAAATAGTTTTTGGTTGGAAATTTTTCCTTTCAATACCTTAAATATATCATCTCCTTGTCTTCTTGCCTAACGATTTCTAGTGAGAAACTGGCACTTAATCTTATTGAAGCTCCCTTGTACATGACATATTGCTTCTGTCTTGTGGCTTTCAGAATTCTCCATCTTTGGCATTTGGCAGTTTCATGATTATATTCCACAGCGTGGGTCTATTGGGGTTTTCCTGTTTGGAGTTTGTTAATATCTTGGATGTATATATTCATGCCTGTCATCAAATTTGGGAAGTTTTCAGCCATTATTTCTTTGAATATTCTCTCTGCCCCTTTCTCTCTCTTTCTTCTGGATTCCCCCAATGCACATGTTGGCATGCGTGATGTTGTTGCACATGTTCCTCATGCTCTGTTCAAATTACTTCATTCCTCTTTCTGCTCCTCAGACAGAATGACTTCAATTGTCCTATCTTCAAGTTCATTGATTCTTTCTTCTGCCACCTCTAATCTGCTGTTAATGCTCTAAGGTATTTTAAAATTTTGTTAATGGTCTTCAGCTCTGTTTGGTCAACTTCTCATAATTTCCAACTCTCTATTGATATTCTCTTTGTACTTCCCTGTTGTTTTCCTGACTTGCTTTAGTTCCTTGTCCATATTTTCCTTTAGCTCTTTGACTATATTTAGGACCTTTTTTTTTTTCCCCCCCCCAAAATCTTTGTCTAGTGAGTCTCAGGTCTGCTCTTCCTCATTGATGATTTCTAATGCTTTAATTTTCTCCTTTGCCTGGGCCATTACTCACTATTTCTTCATATGTTTTGTAATGTTTTGTTAAAACCTACATATTTTGATATTTTAATCTGTTATCACTGGAATTTAGTCACTGAGGCATCTGTTCCTTAAGATTGTATCCATGGGAAACGGACTTTGGCCCAGTGGTTAGGGCGTCCGTCTACCATATGGGAGGTCCGTGGTTCAAACCCCGGGCCTCCTTGACCCGTGTGGAGCTGGCCATGCGCAGCGCTGATGCGCGCAAGGAGTGCCGTGCCACGCAAGGGTGTCCCCGCGTGGGGGAGCCCCACTCGCAAGGAGTGCGCCCGTGAGGAAAGCCGCCCAGCGTGAAAAGAAAGAGCAGCCTGCCCAGGAATGGCACCACCCATACTTCCCGTGCCGCTGACGACAACAGAAGCGGACAAAGAAACAAGACACAGCAAATAGACACCAAGAACAGACAACCAGGGGAGGGGGGGGAAATAAATAAATAAATAAATATTTAAAAAAAAAAAAAAAAAGATTGTATCCAGCTAGTGCTCTGGCAGAGCTTTCTGGAATGCCAGGAGCTGAAAGAAAAAGAAAAAAAGAGAATACCCCTTTCCCAGTCTTTATAGGTTGACCTGTACAAGTGCTGTACTTCAAGCTTATTTGTGCAGTAAGTTTAGAGAATAATTCCATGCAAAGGTATAGGGGCTCCCCTGATCCTTTGTGCAAGCATCTTGTCTTGGGTATGTAAAGATGACTCCCTATTCGCCTATTTACACAGTTATGAATGTCTCCTCTTCCCGGGGAAATAGTTTCCTCATGGTCCTGGGCATGTCACTGTTGTACAGGCAGCAATTTGTTGCTCTAGGCAGCCACTTTTCTGCTCTCCCACAGTGTTCTGTAGGTGCACTCTGTGAACTGCCTTCTACATGCAGGATGTTTTGGGGATGGTGAGTCTGTCAGGCCACCAGCAGACAGACTGGGCCAGAAATACATGTTCGCTCTGGAACCAGGACCAGGAATCTGCACCGGGAGTGTGCGCTGGCTCTGCACTAGGGCCAGTGTGAGAGGGACCAGCAGGGCTTTTACATAACCTTTCACTGATTCAGAGCTTGCCCTGTTACTATAGTCCTTTAACTGTTTTCTGGAGCATTGAGAAAGATGTTTTTGCCAGTTTTTCCTTGTTGTTCAAAGCTTCTGTGGAGGACTGGAGTCCTGAAGCATCTCAGTCCACCCTCTTAATTGGGCTGCAGCCTATTTACTCAGAAGTGAATACAGGAAGTGGATGTGGCTCAAGCGATTGAGGCACCAGGGATCAAACCAGGGACCTCCCATATGGGAAGCAGACACTCAACTGCTTGAGCCACATCTGCTCTCTTAGAAAATTACTTGGGCAAGAATAGCCAAAAATTTTTTGAAAAAAAATGAGAGGGAATTTGCTCTTCCAGATATCAAAAATACTGAGAGTCTGTTGTGATTTCGCCTGGCACTTGTACTAGAATCCACTAAAATCAGTGGAATGGAATAAATTATTGAGTTAGAACCAAGTATATATGACAGTTTAGTATACAATAAAAGTATTTTTATTTTAAATTCATGGTGAAAGGATAAGCCATTCAGTAAAAGTTTTGGGGTAATTGGCTATTTGTTTAGAAATAATCAATTAGACCCCCATTTCATATTACATACAAAGATAATTTCTGCTATATTAAAATGCTAATTATAAAAAGAAATCATAAAATTATTTCATATAATATAATTTTATAGAAGAAAATATATATCTGATTCCTAGCACTAGCTTTCATTAGCAGTTTGAAGGATGTCTTTCTGAAAATTTACTATGTGTATATAAAAATATTAGATTTTTATTTTTTTCCTACCAAAGGGGCATTCTACTTTATTTTCTGAAACTACCATAATATACTTAATCAGATTCTATTGTTGGACATTTTGATTAAAGTTATATTTTTGTTATTACAGTAATTCTGTAGTAAACATCCTTGAACAAAGCCATGTACTCCTGCATAAGGGATTATATTTCTGGAAGTTGAACTCCTGATTCAAATTGTATTAAATTTTGGAAGATATTGTTAAATCATTTGATAATCCATGTTAGGCAAGGTGTTTGGGTTTTTATTCTGAAAGCTAGGTGGAATTTTTAAAGTATTTTAATCAGTATGATTAATTTTTGTTTTAGATAGAATGCTCGTTTTTGTGAATTATATTATTGTATTAGAAACTAAAACTGAGAAATTTAAAAATTGTTTATTAACTCATTTTAATAGTAATAGTAATTTAATAGTGATAAAGTTATGTATTAGTATAAATAATGTATTTATAAATGAAAAGAGCTACATTTTTCAAAATAAGAGAAAACAGAAAACATGTCAGTGAGAAGAATGGCATTTTTGCAAACCTCTTTAATGTCTAAATATAATTGGCTGGATTCTCAGATCTGTTTCTGCATTCACTCTGTTGCAATATGCCATTTTGGTTAAAGTATATGAAGAAAATCTTGCCTCCCACGCATATACAGTTTCAAAAGGGCAGAGCACTTTAGTAGTCTTTTCAGGTAATTGTAAATATTCTTTAAAATTTGTTAAGTGGTATTTTCTTATAGATTAGTTGCCATAGGGAATCTGAAACCATATTAATGAACTTTTCTCATTCTTATATTAAAACCCATTGGCCTTTCTCACACTTTGATGGACCTTTGACTCATAAATGATTTTATAACATCAAGCCTTGGTCTTTTGGAAATAATTGTTTACTAAGGTATACAGCTCTTAAAATGTTGACACATTTCATTACACAATATTTTAAAAATCACATTTGTTAATGTCACCACTGATTTTTTAAAGAAAAATCTCTAAGTATTAGGAAGCTGTTGATCCCATCATGATGGATGCAAGTTTTCTAAACTTCTAATTTTTGCTTGAAAGCTTATATTTTGTCATTGGCCACAAATACTGCCAGTTGTTCTCCTCTGAAGTGACAGTCTCACTTTGTTCAATTTTTTAAAGATTTATTTTATTTATTTCTCTCCCCTTCCCCCCCGTTGTCTGCTTTCTGTGTCCATTTGCTATGTGCTCTTCTGTATCTGCTTGCATTATCCCATGGCACTGGGAAACTGTGTCTCTTTTTTGTTGTGTCATCTTACTGCATCAGCTCTGTGTGTGTGCGGCCCCACTCCTGGACTGGCTGCGCTTTTTTCACATAGGGCGGCTATCCTTATGGGGCACAATCCTTGCGCGTGGGGCTCCTCTACGTGGGGGACACTCTTGCATGACACAGCACTCCTTGTGCACATCAGCACTGTGCATGAGCCAGCTCATTACACGGGTCAGGAGGCCCTAGGTTTGAACCCTGGACCTCCTATGTGGTAGGCGGATGCTCTATCAGTTGAGCCACATCGCTTCCCTGTTCAGTTTTTTTAATCAATTTTATTTTATCTATTTTATTTTTCATGATCTTTTCCCCTCCCCCCTGCCCTGTTGTTTTTTGCTGTCCGTGTCCATTCACTATATGATCTTCTGTATCTATTTCTCTCTTTTTTTGGTCTTCTCTTCTTGTTTTTCTCCTCTAAGACTCACCGGGATTTGATCCTGGGGATCTCTGGTGTGGAGAGAGGTTCCCTGTCACTTGTGCCACCTCAGTTCCTGGTTTCTGTTGTGCCTTGCCTTGACTCTCCCCTTCGTCTTTCCTTTTTGCTGCATCATCATGTTGCTGCATGACTCACTTGTGTAGGCACTCACATGAGCACTTGGCTCACCATGCGGGCACTGGCTTGCCACGTGGGCATGCTTTTTCTTTTTCACCAGGAGGCCCCAGGGATCGAACCTGGGTCCTCCCATATGGTAGGCGAAAGCCTTCCCTTGTTCAATTTTTTAAAGCAGTTTTATTGAAATATATTCATATACCATACAGTCCATCCAAAGTGTATATCCTTTGGGTTTTAGTATAATCACAGAGTAGTGCATTCATTACCACAATCAATATTAGAGCATTTTCATTACTCCAAAAAGAAAAAAACCTCAACTCCTTAATAGTTACCTTTCAATCCCTCTATCTGTCCCCTCTCATACATATCCACTAATCTAATTCCAACTCTATAAATTTATTTATATTTACATTTTGCCTAAATGGAGCCAAACAATATGCAGTACTTTGTATCTGATTTCTGTCACTTAAGATAATCCTCTTTTTTTTTTCCACGATCGATGAAAAAATTTTAATATATTACTAGTCACTACAGCCCATAGTTTGCTTTAGGTGCATTTTAGCTCAGATACCATCCCATTATTAAAATCTTATAAATGTACACTTGTTCTGCTTCATTGAAGAACATTCTTAAATTTGTGCTATCAAACACACTCATCATCTGCAAATGGGTTCAGTATGCTATACAGTCCCATGTTTAATCCTTTAGCTTTTCTTTTAGTGACATACACAACCCTAAACTTTCCTTTTCAATCACAATCATATCCCCATATTGGCACTGCTAATTACATTCACTCTAATGAGCAATCATCACCTCTATAAAATTCCAAGCATTTACAATCAACCTCATTACCAGTTCTGTACAAATTAAGCCATTGCTGTCCATTCTGTATCCTCATTTTATCTTGTCTTTATCAGTCTTCTGGCAATGAACTCTATGACTTTGCTCATTATACTTAGTTCATATGCGTGATATCATACAGTATTTGTCCTTTTGTGTCTGGTTTGTTTCTCTCAAGGTAATAGCCTCAAGGTTCATCCATGTTGTCTTGTGTATCTCAATTTCATTTCTCCTTCCTCTTTTTTTCTTTTTAAAGATTTATTTTTGATTATTGATTCTCCCTCCATCATTGTTTGCACTCACTGTCTGCTCTCTGTGTCTGTTTGTTGCATCCTGTCTGTGTCTGCTCTTGTTTTTAGGAATTGAATCCAGGGCCTCCTATGTGGGAGAGAGGCACCTAATCACTTGAGGCACCTCCGCTTCCTGTTGTGTCTTTCATCACCATTCCTTGCTGTGTCTCTTGGTTGCATCATCTTATTGCGCCAGTCCATCGTGGCAGATCGTTAGGAGGCAGCGGGAACTGAACCCAGGACCTCCCATGTGGTAGATGGGCACCCAACTGCTTGAGCCACATCTGCTTCCCTTTTCTTTGATTTTTGTTTCAACTTATTCTAAATCTTTAAAATTGCCCTGTTTATTTCTCAAAACAAGGTGAGGGACCCAGTAATGGGGCACAGGTCAGATTCTAGGGATAGGAGAGACTCCAAAAAGCCTTTTTTTAACTTTCACTTTCCCAGCCTGCCAGAAGATGGCGCTCTTCTGCTAACCCATCCACAGGAGACATGGGGTGTTTCTGGGTCAGTTAGAGCCAGGATTCAAAGCTGGGCCCCGCTGTTTAAACTCACTGAAGAGAAACCGCACTCTGCCCTCTATCATACCCTCCCTCTTCCCGGGGAGGAAACCCTCTGCTCCTTCTCAGTCGGCAGCAGTCAGCCGCAGTTACTGAAGCTGTTCACCTTCAGGGTGGGGTATGGGCGCCCTTCCCTGCCCTGGGAGTGAGTAAGTCATGGTCTTCGTTTTGCCCTCTTCACCTCTGCCTTCCACTCCCTCTTGGACAATGCACGGCCTTCCCCTGGTCTGCAATTCCCAGAGCAACTGCTTGGGACAGCTTCTGCCCCTCCTCTGTTTTTGTAAGAGTGGGGAGCCCTGCCTCTCAATGTTCAATTTTGAAAAAATGTCTGCCAAATACCTAAGTTTGAATAGCCATAGCTTCTCATTGTATTTCATGAAAATGTGGACAGTTCAGTTCTCAATACAATGGCACTTTTTTTCCCCCTTGAGATAACCATTATACTGCTTTATCTGCAATTCCTATTTCATCTCACAAAATATTAAAAAGATGCATACTCCGGGGTCAAGGTGTAAACAATTGATCATTTTTGCTGTTTCATTTAGAACATACTAATATGAAACTTGTTCCCCTTGTGAGTACTTCCTGAGGAAGAATATAATGACCGTAACTAGAATGAATTCTAGTACAGTTCTCTGCTATGCCTTGATCTGTGCCAAGGCTCCAGCAGTTTTTCCCACCATGGCTTTTGCACCATCAGTGCAAATGTCAACATGGTGAAAAAAGACAAATAAGGTCTTAATATTATTGTGAAAATAATTTGACCTCACAAACCCCTGAAAAGTTCTCAGGAATACCTGGGTTTTACCAGCCACGTTCTTGACAATTACTGATGGGTAGATCATTCCTTCAAAAAGTTTGGTTGTGAAGGGAAGGAGAGATGGTGGTAGATAGAGATGTAGAATAAGAGAGAGTTTGGGTATTCATTTTTAAGGTAAGATAAATTTGAGAACAAAATGCTGATGGGAAAGAGCCAGTGGCCAGAAAGGAGTTAAGGACTCAGCAGAGAAAAGGGCAGGTGGGAGCAATATTTGAATGACTGTACAGCTACCTTGTCTGTTACTTTAGGTCTTGGTGTTTGCTTTAGAATAGCAAATGCTATTTTGTTTCTGTCTGTACTGCCTCCTGTCCTCCAGTTTGGTATTCTCTGAGCTTCCCAGATCTGTGGTTTGGTGTTTGTCATTAATTTGGAAAATTCTTAGTGATGGTTATTTCAAATATGTCGTCTCTTCTTTTCTCTCTTCTTATACTCTTGGTATTCTCATAATACTTGTTTTATACCTTTTGTACTCGTATAACCATTTTGGATATCCTCTTTTGTTTTCATTCATTTTTCTCTTTGCATTTCAGCTTTGGACATATCTTCAAGTCACTGGTTCTCTCTCTCCCTCTCTTTGTTTCCCCCTCTTTTTTTTGGTCTTTATTTATTTTTTTAATATTATATTAAAAAAATATGAGGTCCCCATATACCCCCCCACCCCCCTCACCCCACTCTTCCCCTCATAACAACAATCTCCATCATCATGAGACATTCATTCCATTTGGTGAATACATCTCTGAGCACCGCTGCACCTCATGGTCAATGGTTCACATCATAGCCCACACTCTCCCACATTCCACCCAGTGGGCCATGGGAGGACATACAATGTCCGGTAACTGTCCCTGCAGCACCACCCAGGACAACTCCAAGTCCCAAAAACACCCCCATGTCTTGTCTTTTCCTCCCACTCCCTACCCGCAGCAGCCACCATGGCCACTTTCTCCACACCAATGCCACATTTTCTTCGACTACTAGTCACAATAGTTCATGAATAAAATATCAGTAAGCCCACCCTAATGCATACTCTATTCCTCCATCCTGTGGAACTTGAAATGGTTGTGTCCACTCCACATCTATATCAAGAGGGGGCTTAGATTCCACATGATGCTGGATGCAATCCTTCTGCTTTCAGTTGTAGGTACTCTTGGCTCCGTGGTGTGTTGGTTGACCTCCTTCAACTCCATGTTAGCTGAGTGGGGTAAGTCCAATAAACCAGAGTGTAGGAGCTGAAGTCTGTTGAGGCTCAGGGCCTGGCTATCACATGGTCAGTTCAGAGATTCAGGTCCCCTGGGTATAGTAAACCCCAGCACCAACTACAGTTCCAGTAAAAGTAACAGGAGAGGCTTGTGAACAAAGATCACAACTAAGTCCAGCTCCATCACACAGAAACACAAACTCCAAAGTAGGGCCAAATGACATGGCACTGAACTCCATCTACCATGACCATAGAACCTGTGGATCTCTGTAGCCCTCAGAAAAACCAATACCCGGGGTTGTATCTACTTTATCTGTCTTTGGGACTCTGCTGAGGTGTGCATAAGGGTAACCCCTCTGATAACCTCCTGGCTCTTTTTGGAGACTCATAGCTGTATAAACTCATTTGTCCTTTCCATTTCCCCCTTTGATTCAGGTCAAAAAGCATTTTTAACTCCTGGTATTATATGTAGATTGAGATATTCTGCTGGTCCGAGTTGACCCTTTTATTCAAGGTCATTTTCTAGTTACATCATTAGCTGGTACTTGGTAGTAATCCCTCAGTGCCAGGGAGGCTCATCCCTGGGAGTCATGTCGCACGCTGGGGGGAAGGCAACACATTTACATGCTGAGTTTGGCTTTGAAACTGGCCACATTTGAACAACATGGAGGCTCTCAGGAGGTAACTCTTAGGCACCGTGCAGCTCTAGGCCTTGTTCTTATTTCAGGTGCACAGCCTCACAAGTGTAGTCATTAGTATCAAGAGCTCATTGTTGGATCTTCATTCTTTTTTGGTCTTTGCCGTTGCACTTGGGGGATTGTTACTGTTCCTTTAGGGACTGTGATAGAGCTCCCTTGGCTAGGAACTCAGTACTCCCTACTGATTCTCTTAAGCCATGTTCCATTTACTGATGAGCCCATCAAAGGCATTATGTATTTTCCTTATGGTGTTTTGTTTTGTTTTTATATATCTAGCATTTCCTTTAGATTCTTATAGTTTCCATCTCTTTGCTTATATTAGCCATCTGCTTGTTATCTGCTAGTTTCATTAGGTCACTTAGAATGTTAATCCTAATTACTTTAAATTCCTGGTCTAATAGTTCCAAAATCTCTGCCAAATCTAAGTTTGTTTCTGATGCTCACTTTGTCTCTTCAGACTGTGTTTTTTCTTATCTTTTATCATGCCTTATAATTTTTTTTGAAAACTGGGCATGATGTATCTGGCAATAGGACCACGTAAGTATTGAGTGTGAGGTTTTATTTTTATGTGTTTAGCGTTTACTGTAGCTGTAGGTGTCAGAGGTTTCAATTTCTTTGAGTGTTCTTTTTTGTCTTCTCTGGTATCTTTGGGTTTTCCCAGAAATCTTCTAAAATAGAGTCTACCTTGTAGTTCTCTCAGTAGTAATTTACTTTTAATACCCTGAAGCACAGTTGAATGGTGATAAGGTTGGAGATGGGAAGTTTTCTGTAATCTTTTGATGAAATCTTCATTTTCTTGGTGAGCCAGAGAACTTGGCCTGTGTCTTTTAGGAGGGATGCTTAGTGTTTTATTTTGTTTTTAGCATCTTCTATGAGATGGGGTGGGGGATGGGGGTTCTGGAGTTGGTTAATTGTCTTTTCACAGGGTCAGATAAGTCTTTTATAAAGTAGTTTTCCTCAGTGACCAGCCTTTGTTCCAGAAAACAAAAGATAACACTCTAGGAATATTTCAAAGTGATTGATTATTCCTGTGCTGCTGGAAGAAGCAAGAGGGATTGGTTTACTGTATTTAGTATTAGAACCTGGTGGGGTTCCTGGAGGTAAAATTCACTAAAATATAGCTTCCCCTCCCACTCAGTCGGAGACCCAGTTTCCTTTTAACTCTCAAGGACCAGCACTTCATCAGTTGCAACTCAGTGTTCCTCCTGATTCTGGCTGTACTGACTGTCTGTTCCTTGTAAGTTGTGATGCTGTGTCTCTAAGCTTTGGGGCAGTGGCTTGCCCTCTCTGGTGGATCTGAGAAGACTTGTTGGTTTTGTTTGTTCAGCATTTTTCTTGTTGTGAAGATAAGAGTGATGACTTTCAAGCCCTTTGCATGTAGTAGCAGAGAGCACATAATTTAAGTTTTTTAGTAGCCACACTAAGTAAAAAAAGGAAGATATAAAATTATATTTAATAATATTTTATGTAGCCTGATATGTCCAAAACCCTATCATTTCCACATGTAATCAGTATAAGTTTCTTAAAGAGATATTTTACATCATGTTATCCACAAGAAGTTATCAAAATCCAGTGTGTATTTTTTATTTATGGTACATCTCGAATCAACCTCGCCATATTACAAGCGTTCAGTAGTCACATGTGGCCTCTGTTTCGGACAGCGCAGTTCTAAACCAGCTTCTGGGGCTATAAGGATGGAGAGGAGGCTGTGCTTGCCATCCAGGATCTCAGAATCTCAAAGAGGCAGAGCCATTGAACACATAGTCAGGACTACTACAGCTCTTTGTACAGGGCGAGAGCAGGTGAGAAGCAAGCACAATGTGGGTGCAACGTGTAAGGAGGCATCACTCTTAGGCTCAACTCTGCACTTACGCTACCCTTAAATTTTGCACCCAAAGAAAGCATCGTTCTTGTCTCATCCTATTCCCAGACCTCCTTGGGAGCTCTTTTTTAAAAAAATTTCTCTCCCCTTCCCCACCGTTGTCTGCTCTCTGTGTCCATTCACTGTGTGTTCTTCTGTGTCTGCCTGTATTCTTGTCAATGGCACCGGGAATCTGTGTCTCTTTTTTGTTGTGTCATCTTGTTGCATCAGCTCTCCATGTGTGCGGTGCCATTCCTGGGCAGGCTGCACTTTCTTTTGCACTGGGCGGCTCTCCTTACGGGGCGCACTCCGTGCGCGTGGGGCTCCTCTACGTGGGGGACAACCCTGCGTGGCACGGCACTCCTTGCGCGCATCAGCACTGCGTGTAGGCCAGCTCATCACACGGGTCAGGAGGCCCTGGGTTTGAACCTTGGACCTCCCATGTGGTAGGGGGAGGCTCTATCAGGTCAACCAACTGTCCTTCCTAGAGCTCATTTTTTTGTTTTGTTTTGTTTTTGTTTTTGTGGGAGCTCATTAAAATGTTAAAGCTCACTGCAGAATCTGAAGCTGGAGCCGCAATCCCAGAACTTACAATTGGGAAGCTGTAGAGCAGGGTCCAGGAAGCTGCAGGTCCAGTAAGCATCCCTAGGGATGCCAATGCCAATGTTTCGGGTCTCCCTTGGAGAAACCCGACCTGTGCCTCGGCCTCCCGTGAGAGTTCCATTATATTCCGTGAAATGGTTTCTCTCTTTTTCTTTGAGAGTAGGTGTTGCTAAACTCATCAGACAATTATCTGAATTTTTAGGGGATGCAGTGGGACTCTAAAGTCCCTCTTGTAGAAAGTTCTTGTAGTCTGTGGTGGTGGCATGATAGGACTGTGAACTGAGGAACCCAGAACATGAGGTTATTAATATTGACACATTGACTGTTACAGGGACCAAAATATATAAGGGACATTTCATGGCGAAAAGTGGGGTTGTGGTGGGTAAGAAAAGGTGTGGAAAGAACGGAATTGTTTGAAATGGGAAAGAGCAGATTAAGCACAGTGTTCCCGTTTGGCTTTTCACATTGTGCAGTTTGACACTATCTAAGGCTCCTTCTTCATCTCTTGCCTCAGTCATTTATCTGGTCGGTTTTTTTAAGATTTATTTATTTATCCCTCCCTCCCCCCAGTGTTCCATGCTCACTGTCTGCTTTCTGTGTCCATTCACTGTGCATTCTCCTATGTCTACCTGTCTTCTCTTTCAGTGGCACCAGGAACCGATCCTGGGACCTTCTGGAGTGGGAGAGAGGTGCTCAATCTCTTGCGCCACTTCAGCTCCCTGAAGTGGCATCTCTTATTGTCTCTCCTGTGTCTCTTTTTCTTGCGTCATCTTGTTCCACCAGCTCTTCACATGGGCCAGCACTCCATGTGGGCCAGCACTCTGCGTGGGCCAGCTTGCCTTCATCAGGAGAGACCCCAGAAATTGAACCCTGGACCTCCTGTATGGTAGACGGGAGCCCAATTGCTTGAGCCGCGTCCACTTCCCTTAACTGATTTTAATGATGCTCAAATAGAAAAAGACAGTTGACAGTATACTGTCAGATCATGGTAGATATGCACTGTAGGATTCATGGTACAGTCATGTGCTTTGAAATGTGTTTATTCAGAAATGTGAAGCAGCTAAAAATGAAGACTTACCTGCTTTTATGTATGTGTGTGTTTGTTTCTGTTTGCAGGTCTCCTCCATTGTATGCTTCATGCTGTCTCCTGGAGCATCCTATATCACTGGACAGTTGATAGAGGTGGATGGGGGTCAGTCCCTGTACAACCATTCATGGACAATACCAGGTGAGTAGTCAAGGAATGAGTGGTCACTAACTCTATGCCTTTATATTCAGATTTTTAAAAAATTTTTAAGTAATTACTGAACAGATATGGATTTTCTCTTATAGCACATCAAAGTGAGCAAAATGTGTCTAGTCATGATATGACTTTTAAAGGAAATGTTCCTAGCCACAGAAAATATCTTATTATCTTTATTATAGAACGTAGATTTATATTTATATATTAAAATTGTGTGTGTGTGTCTAGGTTGGTAGAATTTGAACCCTAAAAAATATCCTCAATATACATATATGTACAATATATAGGTTGCCATATTTTTAAGGTTTAATTCCTCTTTGTTCCTCTGATAAGTGGCTTGAATATCTGAGAAGGCTAATCAGGCCTGCTAGGCTGGGAAGGGTGATATGGTGCCATTTTGTGCTTTCTTTGTGATATATATTGAGTGAAACCACATGAAGTTACTGTAGCCAAGCTATTCAGTCCATCAGTCAAATAATTTTATAAGGCACAACAAAATATAGAAATTATACACAAACGTCTCTATGTAAGTGAGTGTATATCTGTGTTAGATCAAAGAACTTTGGGACTGGAGATACTAAAAAATCAGATAGCCCAATATCTTAATTTTGCAAGACAGATCCAGAGAAGTTAGAAGACATGCCCAAGTTAAAGACCCCAAATCACTCAAAAAATGTTGAAAAGGATATAAAGTACAAATGTAGGGAAGTGGAATTGGCTCAACTGATAGAGTATACGCCTACCACATGGGAGGTCCAGGGTTCAAACCCAGGGCCTCCTGGCCTATGTGGTGAGCTGGCCCACGCGCAGTGCTGATGTGCACAAGGAGTGTCATGCCATGCAGGGTTGTCCCCTGCGTAGGGGAGCCCCACGTGCAAGGAGTGTGCCCCATAAGGAGAGCCACCCCACGCAAAAAAAGCGCAGTCTGCCCAGGAGTGGCACAGCACACACGGAGAGCTGACACAACAAAAAAAGAGACACAGATTCCCGGTGCCGCTGACCAGAATGCAAGCAGATACAGAAGAACACACAGTGAATTGACACAGAGAACAGACAACCAAGGCAAGGGGGGTCAAGGGGTAAGGGGAGAGAAATAAAGTAAATATATACAAATGTATTTGAACTAGTACATTATAATATGGTTGATATAATACATGCTTATTTGAATTTCACATCAGAGACAGAGGTTCAACGTACACATTTATGTGCAGATAAATCTAATCAAGGCTTAAGACCTTATTTGTATTAATAAATGATTAGTATAAAATTCTAGTTTTATTATTTTCCCTGCCATATTTATTTCTTTACTAATAACATCAATGTGATGTGCATAAGATACTATGGTTTTATTTAAGGAGTTCAACTGGAAAGAAAGAAATGCCTACCTGGTTATCCGATATTTTTTCCTGATAGTATTTAAAATAGGGAGGATGGAGAAAACATTTCTATGCCCCTCACCAGTAGAATTGTGTATTTATTGTGATGTGGTGTGTTATTTTTCCTTTAGAAAGGGAAAGACGTTCTGTGTGACTGCTTCTCTTGTCACCATGAAATGATTTTCTTTTGCAAATCTAACAGTATTTTTATCAGTACAAAGTATTTTTTAAGTTTTTGAGGAAAGCGAAAGAATATACGCCCCTCCCCTGCCCCCAGTGATGGGTGGGAATATACAGCATTTTCTTTAAGATTGCCAGCCCTGGAGGAAGAATGCCTGGGATGCCTCTCCTCTTATCAGGATATTAATTTCTGTAGGCCTCCATTTTCTTTTCTATATGCAGACACTTACAGTATTTATTTTATACAGCTATTGGGAGGATTAAATTAGACGATGCACACAAAGTCCTGTGTCAGATAGGATGCCTTTAGTTGTACCTCCAGCTGGCCTGATCAATAAAGGAATTTGTTGTCTCACATAACCAAAAAGTAGCAACTCCGTGATCTCATGAAAGACCAGTTATGTTTGTTTCCACAGTTTTCAAAGGTAGCTGTTGTTATCACTTTTAACTGATGAGAACACTGAGGTTCAGGAAGAGTAACTTTCCCAGGTTTGGAAAAGCTAGAAAGAGGCAGAGCTGGGATTCAAATCTAGGTCTTGCTCAAAACCTGTGCATTCATCTTAATAATTTCCTTTTTCCTGCTGAGAAAGGGGGTCAGCCAGGTAAGACAGCAAAAAGCATTTGGTGGAAACTAACAGGACAAATGAGGTCAACAGATTTGCAAGTAACATAAGGTTTTGCGCTTATTAACAGATCATGACAACTGGCCTGAGGGAACAGGGGATCTTTCCATGGTCAAAAGGAGGAAGGCGTCTTATAAGCAGAAAGCTAAACTGTAAGCTAAGGAAACAAGGAGGTGTCCTTTGTCTCTGAGTGCCTTAATAGCTTGAGAATACTTTACATGTACTTTATATGAGCTTCTTACTTGTATGGAAACATCACTTTCTGATCAATTATAACTATGCAAATAACTGTTCCTCCTGAAACAAATGCATTTTTAAATCCTAAGCATTGCCTTTTAACCTGTGGCTTAAAGAATTGGTTTTTTTTTTTTTTTGGTTTGTTTGTTTTTAGGAATGGAAGTTAACATACTTTATGATTTATGTTTATTTTCTAAGAAAAGTCTTTGAAAAATGGAATCTAAATTTATATTAGAGATTTCATGAACTCTCAGACATTATTATTTAATTATAAAAGTAGAGAGCGAACCCAAATTGTGGCATAATTCTGATTTTTACAACAAGAGTTTTACCATGACTTGATTTTTGGTGGCAAATACGTTGGAATCAGTAAAGCTTTATGGTAATTATCGATGTGTGGTTTTTGTTCATGAAGTCAAACTTGTGTAAAACCTTTAATTCAAAAGAAAAATAAAGTTATTATATGTAGTATTTATTTGCAGTGCTTGATTTGACTCCTTTTCTCTTTGTTTCTCCTTTTTTATGCAAAAAAAAGATATATTAAAATTTATACAAAATAAAGACATTTTAAGGGTTTAAAAGTTTATCTGGGGTGTCCTGAACGTCCGGCATTCGTCCCGCTCCCCCAGTTTGCATGCGCCTCTTCGGCAGCTGGTCATATGGTGAGGGTGGGGGAGAGGGGGCCTCTCTAGCCTGCGGCCTCTGCCTGCAGTCCGGCACGGCACGTCCAGCAACTCGGGCCTGAGCTCGAGTGTATGCGGCACAGCCATCGGCTCCTGGGCCCTGCAAACGGGCCTGCCTGAGCTCGAGTGTATGCACCACAGCCATCGGCTCCTGGGCCCTGATAACGGGTAGGCCCCGCCGCTCTCGCCCTGGGGTGAAGGTCTTCCCTGATCTGAGAATGGCCACCCCTCCATATGAGCCAGTGGCAGAGATTGGTGTTGGTGACTGTGGGACCATGTACAAGGCCCGTGATCCCCACAGTGGCCACTTTGTGGCCCTCAAGAGCGTGAGAGTCCCCAGTGGAGGAGGCCTTCCCATCAGCACATTTCGTGAGGTGGCCTTACTGAGGCGGCTGGAGGCTTCTGAACATCCTAACGTTGTCTGGCTGATGGATATCTGTGCCACAGCCCCAACGGACCAGGAGACCAAGGTGACCGTGCCGTTTGAGCATGTGGACCAAAACCTAAGGACTTATCTGGACAAGGCACCCCCTCAGGCTTGCCAGCAGAGACCATCTAGGATCTGACGCGCCAGTTTCTAAGAGGCCTGGATTTCCTTCATGCCAATTGCATTGTCATTGAGACCTGAAGCCAGAGAACATTCTGGTGACAAGTGGTGGGACAGTTAAGCTGGCTGACTATGGCCTGGCCAGAATCTACAGCTACCAGATGGCACTTAGGCCTGTGGTTGTTACACTCTGGTACTGGGCTCCCGAAGTACTTTTACAGTCTACATTTGCAACGCCTGTGGACATGTGGAGTGTTGGCTGTATCTTCGCAGAGATGTTTCGCCGGAAGCCTCTCTTCTGTGGAAACTCTGAAGCTGACCAGTTAGGCAAAATCTTTGATCTGATCAGGCTACCCCCAGAGGAAGACTGGCCCTGAGATGTGTCTCTAGCCAGAGATGCCTTTTCCCCTAGAGGGCCCGGCCCAGTGCAGTTGGTGGTGCCTGAGGTGGGGGAGTCTAGAGCACAGCTGGTGCTGGAAATGCTGACTTTTCACCCACACAAGCGAGTCTCTGCCTTCTAAGCCCTGCAGCACTCTTATCTACAAAAGGGAGAAGGTAATCCGGAATGAGCAATGGAGTGACTGCAAAAGGACCAAGAGAAGGAAGAGAAGCTGTCATTTCCCCTTTTTGGACACTTGAGTGGAGAGACCCGCCACTAAGATAGCAATCTCTGCCTTCATGACATTCCTCTCCCACTCCTCCTTTTGAGGCATATCCTCCTGCCCCCTATTTCCCTACACCAAGAAGTGTGTCCTTTCTTCCTCTCTTCCCTACTTTAATCCTGGGATTTTTATACAGAAAACAAAACAAAACAAAAAACAAACAAACAAAAAAGTTTATCAGGGTTCAGTATTCTGCTTTCAATCAGTTTTTTCGGGCAGTTACCCATACATATGAAGTGCCATTAACAAATTGCATATATTCATTCTTTGTCTTAGCAAATTAAATTTCTATTAACTTATGATTCCCTTCGGAGGTGAGGTAGCTATTTCCCTTTCTGTATCAGTACCAGCTGCTCATTTTAAAGTATATGATTTACCAGGCATAAAAGTCTCTGGATATAAGAGATAAAGTAAAATTCACCTCAGAGTCTCTTTTAATTGTGATATTTAACAACAATGTTTTACATTTATATACCACGATATACTTCTCCAAATATTTTACCCCATCACCTTGGGGTTTTTTTGTTTGTTTGTTTTTTTTGTTTTTAGGAGGTACCAGGGATTGAGCCCAGGGCCTCCTACATGGGAAACAGGCAGTAACCACTGAGCAACATCCGTCCGCTCCCCCCATCATCTTGTTTTGATGGGGACACTGTCTTCCTATTAAAGTCCCAACTGGCATCCATTGTAGTACCATAAACACACACCAATAATTAACTCTGAAATAGCAAGGAAGTATTACTAACATATGTCTTGCACTTTAATCCACAGATATGTCTGTTTAATCACAATCATTATATGAACATTGAGTAATTTGGCAGGGGACAGTTATTTACTTAACAGGAAATTTACCACATGATTTTTTAAAATGGAAAGCCTCCAGGCTGTTGAAAGTAAGATGCTTTACAAAAATTCGATCCCAGACATTTTTGTCAAGAACACAGCTGTTGTATAAAGTGAGGCACAACTGTTTTCCTTGGCTTGATCTCCAAAAATTCAGGTTCCCATTTCTTCAAGAAGATCCCACGTTTCATGTGATTTTCCCAGTCTTGAAATCAGTTTTCTCAATGTGTGGTTGTGCCGTGGACACTTGCATTAGAATCATTTGGAGTGATTGTTAAAAATACCAATTCCATTTGTAAAGAATGAGAATGAATCTATGAGTCTGTATTTCAGACAGGATTCCTTATTGTTTTTCTGCACATTGTGGTTTGGAAATGCCACCTTGGGTCAATACATAGGAATGTGCAATTTTGAGTCACACGTCGTTAGGACTGTTGGACACCAGCTTCCCGGTATTGGCTCTAATTGCGTTTGCCCATACCTTCACCTTCAAGGAACGCTCGTGTGGAATTCCCCTCATCCACATCCCTACACACTCAGCCCACTGCCACAAATGCTACCTCCTCTCTTCTCCCTTCAATCTGAGTCTTACTCATCTTTTAAGGCCTCACTCAAGCCCTACCTTCTCTGTGAACTCTCCATGAAATTCTGAAAAAAGCAGCGTTTCTTTCTCTTTACTTTAACCCCACTTTTCCGCTCCATAGGCAGCCTCTTCTTTTTGGTGATTTCCTCCCCACAAGTATCCCTGGCCGGCATTGGCGTGGTGGTATATGTTGAGCACTTGGCCCTTCAGGGGGAAATGTCCTGATGTGTGGCACTTCCCCATTTCTGTCGTGTAAATCCTCCTACCAAGGCTGACTTCAAGCTACCGTTGTGATGTCAGATGTTGAGAAGAGATCAGAATTGAGAGAGGCTCAGAGCATACCATAATATAGTATTAGTATATCCACTAAATAGATATGATGTAAATGACCTCAAGGGCACAAATGATAAGAAGATGCAGTAAAAAAATGACGAAGTCATGAATTTAGAATATTTATTACCTGTGTTTTTTTTTAAGATTATTTTTATTTATTTCTACTCCCTCCATCCCCCCCTCCCCCTGTTGTCTACTCTCTGTGTCCATTCACTGTGTGTTCTTCTGTGTCTGCTTGTATTCTCATTAGGAGGCTCCAGGAACTGATCCTGGGAACTTCTGGAGTAGAGAGAGGCGATTACTCTTTTGCGCCATCTCAACTTCCTGTTCTGCTACATCTTATTTTCTCTCCTCTGTGTCTCTTGTTGTGTCATCTTGCTGCGCCAGCTCTCCTATGCGGGGCGGCTTTCCCGTGCTGGGCGGCGTTCTCACGCAAGAGGGCATTCCTGCACAGAGCGGGATTCCAGCATGGGCCAGCACTCGGCGTGGGACAGCTTGCCCTCACCAGGAGGCCCTGGAAATTGAACCCTGGACCTCCTATACGGTAGACAGGAGCCCAAATGGTTGAGGCACATCCGATACTCTATTACGTGTGTTTTAATCTAATTTCTTTAGGTGTAAGCTTATTACATTATCTTTTTTTTTTCTTTTGCTCAGTTTTTGTTTTTCCTTTTTAAATTTTTTTGTTTTTGTTTCATTTCTTAGGTTTTTATGCATTATTAATTTTTTTAAAGTAGGTACCAGGTATTGAACCCAGGACCTCATACCTGTGAAGCAGGTGCTCAACCACTGAGCTGTATCTGCTTCCCAATGAGAATTGCTTTTTTTTTTTTTAGGAGGTACTGGAGATCGAACCCAGGACCTTGTACTTGGGAACTAGGTGCTCAACCACTTGAGCAACATCTGTTCCCCATGTTATTTTTTTTTTAGAGGTAATGGATCAGGAATTGAACCCCAGACCTCTTATGTGGGAAGCCGGAGCTCAACCAATGAGCTACACTGGATCTTCCAGGTTGCTCTTTTCATTTGTTTGCTTGTTTGTTTGTTTGTTTGTTTTAGGAGATTCTGGGGATCAAACCTGGGACCTCCTATGTGGGAAGCAGGTGTTCAACACTTGACCTACATCTGCTCAATATATATATTTATCTATTTATATTTATACTTCTATTATTTGTATATTGATATTTTAGGAGGTATCAGGGATTGGACCTGGGATTTTGTACATGGGAAGCAGGAGCTCAACTACTTGAGCTATATCTACTTCCCTTTTTTTTGGGGGGGGGGGGTTACCAGGCCAGGGATTGAACCCAGGACCTTGTATGTGGGAAGCCAAGCTCAATCACTGAGCCACATTGGCTTCCTAACCTCTTTTAATGATGGCTCTGAGGGCTGCCAGTGTGGCTCAGTGGTTGAGTTTAGTGCCGGCTTCCCACATACAAGGTCCCGAGTTCAATCCCTGGCCCCAATACGTAAAAAAAGAAAAAACAAAAAAATTTAAGAATTGACACAGCAACATGATGCAACAAAAAAGAGACACAGATAAGAGACAATATGCGATGCAGCGAACTAGGGAGCCTAGGTATAGAAAGAGAATGATCACCTCTCTCCCACTTCTGAAGGTCCCAGGATGGGTTCCCAGAGCTGCCTAATGAGAATACAGCAGACACAGAAGAACACACAGTGAATGGACACAGAGAGCAGCCAATGGGAGGGAGCGGGATGGAGGAGAAAGAAGAAAAAAAATTTTAACGATGGCTCTGTTTAAAAACTGGTTCTCAGGGAGCTCTGTTTAAAAACTGGTTCTCAGGGAAGCAGATGTGGCTCAACTGATAGAGCGTCCGCCACCACATGGGAGGTCCAGGTTCAAACCCAGGGTCTCCTGACCCGTGTGGAGCTGGCCCATGCACAGTGCTGATGCACGCAAGGAGTGCCATGCCACGCAGGGGTGTCCGCCGTTTTGGGGAGCCCCAAGCACAAAGAGTGCACCCCTACAAGGAGAGCCACCCTATGTGAAAAAAATGCAGCCTGCCCAGGAGTGGCACCACACACACGGAGAGCTGACGCAGCAATATGCTGCAACAAAAAGAGATACAGATTCCTGGTGCTGCTGACAAGCATACAAGCGAACACAGAAGAACATAGAGCAAATGCACACAGAAAGCAGACAACTGGGGGGGAGGGGAAGGGGAGAGAAATGAATAAAAAATCTTTTTAAAATTTTTTAAAAATTTAAAAAACTGGTTCTCAAAATTCTTTCCTTTTAAAGATTTATTTTGTTTATCTATCCCCATCTCCACCCCATTGTTTGTGCTCACTGTGTCTATTCATTGTGTACTCGTCTTGTCTTTAGGAGGCACCAGGAACTGAACCTGGGACCTCCCATGTGGGTGAGAGGTGCTCAACCACTTGAGCCACCTCCACTCTCTGCTTTGCTGTGTTTCTCATTGTGTTTCTTCTTTGTGTCTCCTTGTTACATCATCTTGTTGCATCAGCTTGCCACGACAGCCTACAGGTCAGCTTGCTGTCTTGCCCTTCTTCTCCAGGAGACACCAGGAACTGAACCAAGGACCTCCCATGTGGTAGGTGAGCACCCAAGTGCTTGAGCCACATCTGCTTCCCTCTCAGAATTCCTAAAAATTTAACAGTTGGCTTTTGCAAGCTGGCATCAGCTGGCCCCAGCATAGACTGGCTCCTACATAACCATCTTGGTCTAACAATACCAGCCCAGGATCTCAGTGTTCACTCATCAGTCCTTGGTGGACCCTAGAACCCTTCTCCCTACTGTTCCCTGGCTAACCAGAGTTTTATTCTCTCCAATCACCATTGATATTACCTATTTCACTTTCTTCCTGTTAGGTTCTCCATGCCTTATAGGAGGAAGATAATTACTATGATGAACCCACACTAATGTGGAAAAACCAGTGTGGTGGTTTGCAACTACACATACTCCCAGAAAATCATGTTCTTAAAGCTAATCCATTCCTGTGGGTATAAACCTATTGTAAGGAGGACCCTGTGATGAGTTTACTTCAGGTAAGGCATGACCCAGGAAGGGTCTTGGTCTTCATACTAGAGTCCTTTTTTTAAAAATTAATTTACTGAAATACATTACCCACACACAAACATACATAAACAATAAGTGTACAGTAATAGTTGTGAACTTACAAAACAAATGTATATAACATCATACAGGACTCTCATAATTCACCCTACCACCAATAACCTGCATTGTTGCTAAACCTTTTCAACTAATGACTAAAGAGCATTGTCAAAATATTACTACTAACCAAAGTATTTTCCCCCAACCCTCCCTATTATTATCATCTTTGTCATTTATATATTAACGTACATAAACAAGTGTATAGTAAAAGTTGTGAACTTACAAAACAAACATGCATAACATCATATAAAGGTCCCATACATCAACCCTCCACCAAGACCTTGCATTGTCGTGAGACTTTTGTTACAAATTATGAAAGAATATTGTCAAAACATTTCTACTAATTGTAGTCCTTATCTTACATTTGGTGTGTTTTTCCCTCAAAGCACCTTATTGTTATTTTTTAAATATATTTTTTTATGGCCGAAATTGCAAACTTATAAAATAATCAGGCACATATGCAGAATTCCCAAGCAACACCCTTCTATCCAACATAGCACACTGTGGTGGAACATTTGTTACTGATAAGATAATATCATCTGATTGTTACCATGTCCATAGTATACATTTGGCTCATATTTTCCATACTTCCCCACTATCGACACAGTACATCTTTGGCAAAGATGCAAGAATATTATATTATTACCGCTAACCACAGTCCATAGGTCATTCCAGTTGTATTTTTCCCATGCGTTTCCAACACCCTGCGTAGTGATATACATTTGCTCTCGCTTGCAAAGGACACTCTTGCATCTGTACCATCAGCCAATTCTCATCCATCTCTTGATTTACTATGCTATTCAGTTCCTAGATTATTCTCTAGCATTTGGCATCTGTTAATTGGCATTTACATCCCTAGACTACCATTTTCAGCCACATCCCTATTTATAAACTAGCTATTACTATTTTTACCATCCATTTTATACATTTCCACACTTTTACAGTAAAGCTAATTAAAACTTCTACATACATTAAACATCAGTAGTCCATCTCAGTCCTTCTCTTATCTCCATTAAGAAACCACCACTGGGAAGCAGACGTGGCTCAACTGATAGAGCATCTGCCTACCATATGGAGGGCCCAGGGTTCGATCTGCAGGGCCTCCTGACCCATGTGTTGAGCTGGCCCATGTGCAGTGCTGCCATGTGCAAGGAGTGCCATGCCAAGCAGGGACACCCCTGCATAGGGCTGCCCCATGCGCAAGGGGTGCACCCTGCTGAGAGCTGCCCCATGTGAAAAAGTACAGCCTGCACGGAAGTGGCACTGCACACACAGAGCTGACACAGGAAGATGATGCAACAACAACAAAAAGGCACCAGTTTCCTGGTGCCGCCTGACAAAGCAAGTAGATGCAGAAGAACACACAGTGAATGGATATAGAGCAGACAATGGGCGGAAGGGGAGAGAAATAAATTTTTAAAATTCTAAAAATTTAAAAAATCACAAAAGAGAAGAATCCACCACCTACCACCAGGTCTTGATATTTTCCCACAATTTCTTCTAGAAGTTTTATGGTTCTTGCTTTTATTTTTAGGTTTTTGATCCATTTTGTGTTAATTTTTCGATAAGGTATGAAATAGGGGTTCTCTTTACTTCTTTCATCACCATTTTGCTGAATGGATTGTTCTGCCCGAGCTGTGTGGGTTTGACAGGCTAGTCAAAAATCACTTGACCATACATGTGAGGGTCTGTTTCTGAGCCATTAATTTGGTTCCATTGCTCTATGTATCTGTCTTTATGCCAGTACCATGCTGTTTTTACCATTACAGCTTGGTAGTATGATTTAAAGTTCAGAGATGAGGGTTCACTTTTCCTTTTATGATGTTTCTGGCTATTCCATACCCCTTACCCTTCCAAATAAATTTGCTAATTGGGTTTTCAATTTTTTTTTTTAAATGCTGGTGGAATTTTTATCAGGGTTGCATTGACTCTGTGTATCAATTTGAGTAAAATTGACATCTTAATGATATTTAGTCTTCCAATCTATGGGCATGAAATGTTCTTCCAGTTATTTAGGACTTTTCCGATTTCTTTTTAACACTGGGTTGCAGTTTTGTGAATACAAGTGCTTTTCATCATTGGTTAAGTTTATTCCTATTTGAGTTTTATCTGTCATATTTTATTTTCACCACTCTTTTGACACTTAAGTCACTTTTATTGATAAAATCTTAATTTCTAGATTCTCTTCCAGGCCTCTTTCTCTGGTCTTTTCTTTTCAGGCTCTAGCATACCTTTTAGTATTTCCTGAAAATCTGATCTCTTGCTTAGAAATTCTCTCAGTTTCTGTTTATCTGTGAATATTCTAATCTTGCCCTCTTTTTTGAAAGACAGTCTTGCTGGATATAAGATTCTTGGCTGGAAGTTTTTCTCTTGTAGTATCTTAAATATATCAGACCACTGTCTTCTTGCCTCCATGGTTTCTGGTGAGAAATCAGCACTTAATCTCATTAGTTATCCCTGCGTGGCATGACACTCCTTGCGCGCATCAGCACGCAGGTGCTCACCACACAGGTCAGGAGGCCCTGGGTTTGAACCCTGGACCTCCCATGTGGTAGGTGGATGCTCTATCAGTTGAGCGTAATCTGCTTCCCTGTGTCTGGAATCTAGAATCTCAAGTATACTATCTGAGACTTCTGTATACATCCTAATAATGTCAACAATATTCTTTTGCTACCATGCTTATTAAAGTAAATTTTGTTGTATACTGACTATTCCTGAACAGGATTAATAATTCATTCAACTAATAATTTTGAGCTCCTACTGTGTGCTTAGCATTATGCTGTAAATTAGGCATGCCTAGCAAAAAAAAAACAAAAAACTTGATCTTGCTTTCATGAAGCTTACATGAGAGCAAAAGAGAGGGCAGCTGGGAAACTATTAATCAAGCCACACACATTTTAAATTCAAAATTTGCATTTGTACTAAGTGCTACCAAGGATGAGGTCATGGTGCTTAAAAAGACTAGAAGACATCAAATGGAAACCAAAAAGCATGCTATAATTATTCACAGTAAACGAGTTTGGTGGGGAGCAGATGTAGGCCCAGCGGTTGAGTGCCTGCTTCCCATGTACAAGGTCCTGGGCTCAATCTCTAGTAACTCCTAAAAGAAAAAAAGAGTTTGGTGATAGATGACCCTTGGGGAAATTATCTTCCAAATACACTGCTCTTTTGGTTTGTGGCTTGTGTTGATTTCGGTCCTTTGAAAAGCAGATGCCAAGACAGAATAAGACGTGCATGAGCTTCACTGGGAAATGTGCCTGTGGAAGATAAAGGACAGAGAGCCAGAGACGAGAGATAGCCTTCAGATTTTGAAGCAAGTCTGCCACTTGTCAAATGGAGGGGAAAGAGAGGATTGGATAAGAAGCATCTCCAGTTGCAGCACAGTTGCACTTTCCCAGGCCAGGGTGGCTTCACATGTGCATTCATTGTTAGAATGAGGCAAGAGAATACCAGGAGGTACTGCAGTGGATCTAGGTTCCACATGTATTCTTTGTTCCCACTGTGTAAAAGCAGCCCTACCTCTTCCTGCTGAGTCAGTTACCCTGGCCATAATGTTCATTCTACAGGAAGTCCAACGTGCCCTGGCTTCAGCCAGTTTGTAGTCCAATAGGATCCTTGCTGAACCTCAGGCAGAGTTGCCCCCTTTGGGACCAGGACTTCCAATGTTACAGAGCCCAGAACTGCAGGGATAGAAAGCACAAAATCCCACAGGGGATCATTGGTCGTGACAGTAAACAGGACAACTCTTGTGTCCACTCTTTGCTTCACAGACCATGCATTCTTCCTAGTGGGGACACAGCATCCTGAAAAAGGAAACTCCATCTTCTCAGAGGGTTGCTGGCACCTGAGCTGGACCTTGCTTGTTCTAGCCTTCTGTGAGGCTGGCTGCCTCTGGACGGTGCAGTATGCGATACCACCCAGGGGATCCGTGTTCCTGGGCCCACTCTCGCACCTCTGTTACCGTGAAGTGGGTCATCTGGTTGGATGCTCTGTTACATGGAATTCCAAGCTTGTGTGGACAGGCTTTCCATATGCCCCAGAGTGGTGATGTCTGAGTCCCTGCAGGCAGGAAAGGCAAGCCCATAGCTGGAATAGGCATCTGTCACCATGGGGTCTGATACAGACCATAGTCATCTGAACAGGGATGGTTTAATATAAAAAATTACTAAGTATAATGGGATTGGAGTGATGAGGATTGGCTAACAGGGAGTTAAAGAGTACTCTAAAGAAAATGAGAATGGCAGCATAAGGCAGTCACTATCACTAGGGCTGAGCTGGAGCACCTGAAGAGGAGTTCTCCATCTTCCCTCGGGTTGACATGGAGATGTTGTTGAGAGGGCACGCCCCCCCCCCCCCCCCCCCCCCCCGGCTCACTGGATGGCAGAGAAGTTACTGTGGTGTGTGTTCCCAGAACATGCTGGAAATCTGCCTTGTAGGGCAAAGGGAAATCTGTTCATGGGGAGACACTTAATCAGAGGTCTCTACTACTAAATTACATGTGGGAGGTGCCAGGGGAAACTGCTGACCATGATGCCCTGCAGGATCCTGGCACTGGAGAAGCTGCCTGCACTGCCCAGTCAGGGTGAAATGCCTTCCTCTTCCTAAGATGTCTCTCCATCGCCCTCTACTGACAAAGCTTCATTGCCAACTGGCAAAAGAAGAACTGCTTAAAGGGCCCTGATCCCTTTCCATAGGGCTGAGGAGCAATCTTAACCGGCACAATGTCAACTTGCCACCCAGGGGCTGTTTGGTCAACTTAAGGCATACTGCCATATCATGGTCTCACGGTTGGTTTCTGTTGCAGATAGTTTGGACATTCAGAGGCAGCCATAATTACGCTGGCTTTGGTAAGTGTGAGTCCATGCTCTTGGGCCCATGCAGCTTTCCTCTCTGTGTGAGTCCATCGGGCCAGTTCTGGGGTAGCCAGTGATGAGGACCAGCTAACATCAACTGACTGAGTCATTTTGGTCTACTTGGTTGTTTAGTGCCTCTTCCTTGATGGATGCTTCTGGTGGGCATTACTGTGTGGGACAAAAATAATACTTTGTGCCCACTCCCTTGTACTCATCCACATGTCGCTACCCTGGACCTTCTGACTTCCAATCTTCTAGTCCTTTTCCTTCTAGCTATCTGGCCAAGTGGCCAGGCCATTGGCTTCTGTTCAGGAATCTGTAGATATTCTCACCTTAGGCCACTTTTCTTTCCAATGTGGACACCAGACACACGGCTTGCAGATCCACCCATTAGGAAGATTTTACCTCTCCACTGTGCTTCAGGGCCAGTCCTGAATGTGGCAGTAATGAAGGTCAGAGAACTGTGAAGAAGAGAGGAGAGGAAGGAGGAATGGGCAGGAAGAATCTCAAACTGCTGAACATTCCAGCAGGGTTGACCAGGCTCAGGGGAAGTTCTTGAGTCAAATTCACCCATTGGAACAGCCCCTTATCTCTCAGGAACAGGCCCAAGTTAATGGCTTGGCTCTGCTCACAGGCTGGGAGCAGCCTGGGAGAAGTGTGGCCACAGTGTGAATGCAGGAGTGGCTCTAGAGGTGCAACAGCAGGAGCTGTCAGTCAATTACAATCCCCCCCCAGCCCCGCCGCCCCCTGGCAAATCTGAGCAGCACATTTTCATGGCTGCCCGAGGGCCATATATTGTAACTGCAAAACAGTTGCCCTGGACCTCAATTTTTTTTTCTACTTTTTTATTTTTAAAAATTTTATTATGGCAATATATATATAACATAAAACTAAACTAGTCAGTTACCATTTTTAAGTGTACAAGTCAGTGTCAATTACATTCACAATGTTGTACAGCCATTACCACTATCTATTTCCAGAACTTTTTCATAAACACAAACAGAATTTTGTACCATCAAGCAATAACTTCCTACTCCTTCCACCCTCAGGCCCGGGTGACCTCTAATTTGCTTTTCGTCTCTATGAACTTGCTTATTCTAGATATTTCATGTAAGTGGAATCATACAATATTTGTCCTGTTGTGTTTGGTTTATTTCACTTATTGTTTTCAAGGTTCATCTAGTTGTCACATGTACCAGAACTTCCTTCCTTTTTAATGGCTATATAATATTCCACTGTGTGTGTGTGTGTATAAACATTTTGTTTATTCATTTATCTGTTGATGCACACTTGGTTTTTTTCCACATTTCAGATATTATTAATAATGCCATTATGAATGTTGGTATACAAATATCTGTTTGAGTCCCTTCTTTCAATTCTTTTGGTATATACCTAGAAGTGGGATTGCTGAGTCATATAGTATTTCTGTTTAACTTTTTTGAGGAGCCACCAAACTTTTCCACAATGGCTGCACCATTACACATTCCTACTAGCAATGCACAAGTGTTCTGATTTCTATACATCCTTACCAACATTTATTTCTTGTTTTCTTTTTTGAATGACCTATTTTATTTTTTTTTGACGGTTCAGGAAACTTCAGTGAAGGGTGTGAGCAGGGAACAAAAAGGAAGCTAGAAATACCTGGAGGCTACCAGTTAGCAAGGAGTCCTTACCACCCCTGCTTGAAAAGGCAGGGGGAAAAGTGGCAGTTTCCTGAACCCAGTGAGAACTGGAGCCATGGAAAAGAGGACACCGGCCCAGAGCTGCTGTCTTAGAAGGAAGCAGCCCTAGCCAGAAAATGAGAAAATATAGTCTAGAGGAGAGAAACCCAAACTCTCTCCCTCTGCATGCTGATTTCCTGTGAGTGCCTTCCACTGGCCGAACCCAAGAGGAAGCCGGCACCAATGAGCCGGGTGATACAGTCCATGGGTTTAGGTTCCTGGGGCACAAGGAACTCAAGGGCAGAAAATGGATGGGGGCAGGGAGGGAAACTCGGGAGGTACAAAGTGCTCTAGTTACCAACCCCATATCGAATTGTAAAATTAGCCATCACCAGTGCTTTTCATAGCAGATAGTATGGAAGTGGGGGAAGAGGAGCTATAACCAATTACCATAAAATATCCACAATAGCTACAGACCCTACCTCAGCAGTGGTTGTGAGGCTAGGCTGGTACTCATAGCTGCCTTCTTCCACCATCTATTCCATGTTCCCCTTACCCTCTGCCAATACATTGGCTGGAGGGGATTCTTGGTGGGATGACCCAAAACTTCATTTCCACAGGATTTGAGCCCTTACTGGTCCTGTCTTTATTGCTTTGCTACAGTTTTCCACTGGTGATTATTGGGTATGGGAATGCTAAGAGGTGCCCTGGAGAATCCACAGGACATAGATGAAGTTCTCCTTGCTCCTGTTTGTATAGCAGCAACCCAATTTCCACTTGATAATTAGATCAATCTACTCAGCCAATATTGTAAACCCCTTTTCTGCCACTGGCTCAATGGCACAAGGAGCCCAAAATGGCCAGGAAGAAGCATTAGCTTCCAATTTAATGGAACCAATTTACTGTCTATGCTCTCTGGAATAAGTATTCCTCCCTTGGGAGACAGAACCTCCAAACCCACTGAGCCCAAAGGTGAAGGGACCAAAAGCAAAATTCTAGAGTGGATTAAGTAAATATGTGAAAAAGACCACTTCTTCTTCCACTTTTTTTTTTTTAAGTAGGTACTGGAGATTGAACCCAGGACTTCGTACATGGAAAGCAGGTGCTCAACCACCTGAGCTACATCTGTTCCTTTCTAATGTGTTTTCCCCCCAGATGGTATCCTTGTCTGTTTGCTCATTGTTTGTACCCATTGTCATTGCTTTTTGAAAAATATTTATTTATTTCTCCCCGCTCCCAACCCTTGTCTGCTCTCTTGTGTTCATTCGCTGTGTTCTCCTGTGTCCACTTGCATTCTCGGTGGCACTAGGAATCTGTGTTTCTTTTTGTTGCATCATCTTGCTGCATGAGCTCTCCATGTGTGTGGTGCCACTCCTGGGCAGGCTGCGCTTCTTTTGCATGTGGTGGCTCTCCTTGTGGGGTGCAATCCTGGCACGTAGGGCTCCCCTACACAGGGGACACCCTTGCGTGGCATGGCACTCTTTGAGCGCAGCAGCCTTGTGTAAGGAGCAGCTCATCACATGGGCCAGGAGGCCCTGGATCGATCCCTGGACTTCCTATATGGTAGGTGGATGCTCTAACAGTTGAGCCACATCCACTTCCTGTAAGCCTTCTATTGTCTCTCCCGTGTCTTTTTTTTTTTTGCATCATCTTGCTGCGTCAGCTCTCCACATGGGGTGGCAGTCCTACGTGTGGTGGCACTCCATGTGGGCCAGCTCTCCGCGTGGGCCAGCTTGCCTTCTCCAGGAAGCCCTGGGTATCGAACCCTGAACCTCCTTATATGGTAGACAGGAGACCAATTGCTTGAGCCACATCCATTTCCCTGCTCATTGTTTTTGCTTGTTGTTTATTGCTAGTTGTCTGCTCATTATCTGTTTGTATTTTTTTTTAGAAGGAACAAAGAACAGAACCTGGGACCTCTCATGTGGAAGGCAAGCACTCAACTGCCTGAGCCACATCTGCTCCTTGCTTATTTGCTTTTTTTAAAAATTAATTTATTGAAGTATATTACTCATAAACAATAACTATATAATAACAGTTGTGAATTTATAAAACATATATAACATCATACAGGACTCTCATAACTCACCCTACCACCAACACCTTACACTGTTTTAAACCTTTTTAACTAATGATTAAAGAGCATTGTCAAAAATATTACTACTAACCAAAGTATTTTCTCCCAACCCTCCCTATTATTATCTTTATGTCATTTATATATGAATATAGATAAATAATTAAGTATATAGTAAAAGTTGTGAACTTACAAAGCAAACATGCATAACATCATACAGGAGTCCCATACATCAACTCTCCTCCAATACCTTGCATAGTCACGAGAAGTTTTTTAAAAATTATGAAAGAATATTGTCAAAAACCTACAACCAATCATAGTCCTTACCTTACATTTGGTGTGTCTTCCCCCCAACCCACCCTATTATTATTTTTTAAATATATTTTTTATGACAGAAATTGTAAACATATAAAACAATCATGTACATGTGCAGAATTCCTGAACAACAGCCCTCTATCAACACACCACACTTTGGTAGAACATTTGCTACAGATAAGATAATATCATCTGATAGTTACCATGTCCACAGTTTGGCTCACATTTTCCATACTGCCTCATTATCAACACAGTACATCTTTCACATAGATGCAAGAATATTATATTACTGCTAACCACAGTCCACAGGTCACTCCAGCTGTGTTTTTCCCATGCTTCTCCACATTCCCAACACCCTGCAGTAGTGATGTACATTTGCTCTAGCTCACAAAGGACACTCTTCCATCTGTACCATCAACCACAATTCTCATCCACCTCTTGGTTTACTGTGCTATTCAGTTCCGAGATTATTCTCTAGCATTCTGTCAATTGACATTTATATACCTAGACTACCATTTTCAGTTACATCACCATTTATAAACTAGCTGTTACTCACTGTGTGTTACCATGCACTCTATATACTTCCACACTTTTAAAGTAAAGTTATGTAAAACTTCTACATACATTAAACATCAGTAGTCCATCTCAGTCCTCCTCTTATTTACTTTAAAAATCCTCCACCTACCACCAGGTCTTGAAAATAATTTCCTACAATTTCTTCTAGAAGTTTTATGGTTCTTGTTCTTATTTTTAGGTTTTTGATTCATTTTGAGTTAATTTTTGGATAAGGTGTGAGGTAGTGGTCCTCTTTTCTTCTTTCGGCTATGGATATTCAATTCTTTCAGCACCATTTGTTGAATGGACTGTTCTGCTCAAGCTGTGTGGGTTTGACAGGTTAGTAAAAAATCACTTGACCATACATGTGAGGATCTGTTTCTGAACCCTCAATTCGGTTCCATTGGTTTATGTGTCTGTCTTTATGCAAGTATCATGCTATTTTTACCACTATAGCTAAGTAATATGACTTAAGTCTGCAGATGAGGGTTCACTTTTCCTTTTTATGATGTTTCTGGCTATTCAGGACCCCTTACCCTTCCAAATAAATTTGATGATCATGTTTTCAATTTATTTAAAAATGCTGGTTGAATTTTTATTGGGATTGCATTGAATCTGTATATCAATTTGAGTAGAACTGACAACTTAATGGTATTTAGTCTTCCAATCCATGGGCATGAAATGTTCTTCCAGTCATTTAGGCCTTTTTGACTTATTTTAACATCGAGTTGCAGTTTTCTGAATACAAATGCTTTACATCATTGGTTAAATTTATTCCTATTTGAGTTTTATCTATCATATTTTATTTTCACCACTCTTTTGACACTTTCAGTGACTTTTATTCATATAATCTTCATTTTTAGACTCTCTTCCAGGCCTCTCTCTCCTGTCTTTTCTTTTTAGGTTCTACCACACCCCTTAGTATTTCCTGAAAATGTGGTCTCTTAGAAATTCTCTCAGTTTCTGTTTAACTGTGAATATTCTACTCTGACTCTCATTTTTTAAAGAAAGTCTTGCTAGATATAAGATTCTTTTTATATTTTTAAAGATTTATTTTTACTTATTTCCGGCCCCCTGTCCCCGTTCCCCCCATTGTCAGTTCTCTGTGTTCTTCTTTGTCTGCTTGTATTCTCATTAGGCAGATTCAGGAACTGATCCTGGGACCTTCTGGAGTGGGTGAGAGGCGATTATTCTCTTGTGCCACCTCATCTCCCTGTTCTTCTATGTCTTCTTATTTTCTCTCCGCTGTGTCTCCTGTTGCATCACCTTGCTGCACCAGCTCTCTGTATCAGCCGGCACTCCTATGTGGGGCTGCTTTCCCACATGGGGCAACATTTCCACCCAGGGCGGCACTCCTGCGTGGGACCACATTCCCACACTCTGCATGGGCCAGCTCACCAAGTGGGCCAGCTTGCCCTCACTAGGAGACCCTGGACATCAAACCCTGGACCTCCTATATGGTAGACAGGAGCCCAATTGGTTGAGCCACATCCATTTCCCTGAATATGAGATTCTTTGCTGGAAGTTTTTCTCTTGTAGTAGCTTAAATATTGGACCACTGTCTTCTTGCCTCAATGGTTTCTGGTGAGAAATTAGCACTTAATCTTATTGGGTATCCCTTTTGTGTTATGCATTGCTATTCTCTTGCTGTTCTCAGAATTCTCTTTGTTTGTAGCATTTGACAATCTTTTTTTTTTTAGATTTAAAAAAAAATTTCTCCTCCCCCCCCCCCCCCCCCAGTTGTCTACTCTCTGTGTCCATTCACTGTGTGTTCTTCTGTGTCCGCTTGTATCCTTGTCAGTGTCGCCGGGAATCTGTCTCTCTTTGATGTGTCTTCTTGCTGCGCCAGCTCTCTGAGTGTGTGGTGCCACTCCTGGGCAGGCTGTGCTTTTTCATGAAAGACAGCTATCCTTACGGGGTACACTCCTTGCATGTGGGGCTCCCCTATGTGGGGGATACCCCTGCATGGCACAGCACTCCTTGCACACTGCGCATGGGCCAGCCCACCACATGGGTCAGGAGGCCCTGGATTTGAACCCTGGACCTCCCATGTGGTAGGCAGATGCTCTACCCATTGAGCCAGATCCGCTTCCCTGCATTTGACATTCTGATGAGTATGTGTCTCAGAGTTGGTCTATTCGGATTTTTTCCGATGGGAGTATGTTGTGCTACCTGGACATGGATATCTATGTCTTTCAATAGGGTTGGGAAATTTTGTACCATTATTTCTTCAAATATTCCTTCTGCCCATTTTCCCTTCTCTTCTCCTTCGGGGACACCCATGACACATGTGTTTGCACACCTTTTGTTGTCATTTAGTTCCCTGAGACCTTGTTCAAATTTTTCCATTCTTTTCTATGTTCACTTTCAGAGGCCATTTTTTCAAGCTCGCCAATCCTTTCTTCTGCCTCCTCAAATCTGCTATTATATGATTCCAGTGTTTTCTAAATTTCATTTATTGTACCTTTCATTCCCATAAGATCTGCTATTTTTCTATGTATGCTTTCAGATTCTTCTTTGTGTTCATCTAGTGTCTTCTTAATATCCTTAATCTCCATAGCCATCTCATTGAGTTTATTAAGGAGATTGGTTTGAACATCTATGATTAGTTGTCTCTACTCCTTTATGTCATCTCGAGGCTTATCTTATTCCTTTAACTGGGTCATAGCTTCCTGTTTTTTGGTGTGGATTGTAATTTTTTGTTGGTATCTTGGCATCTGGATTACTAGAGTATTTATTCTGGGTGCAGTTTTTCTCTTTAGTTTAGGGCTTCCTGCCCCTTCACCCTTGCTGGTTGTGCAGTAGGAGCCAAGGTTGTAATTGGTGTTATAAGCTGTGGAGGTTCAAGCTACCCTTATTGCGCCAGGGACCAGTGAAGCTTCTCCCAACTTTCTCCTTTGCCAGAGGTAGGGAAAGAGTCACGTCTGTGTGGAATAATCCAAGTCATGCGGGCCTAGACTGTAGTTGCCCAGAGAGACTGATGAAGCTTCATGCCCCTTTCTCCCCTGCCTGGGGTAGGGATGGAGCTGCAGGTGTGGGCAGCAATCTATGCAGTGCGGGTCCAGGATGACTGCAGTTGCCTTGGTAGACTTCCAATTTTCAGTCTGTGCCAGAAAAAGGTACCTGCAGTTACCTGGATAGGCTGGGGCAGGGCCCACCAGACTCCTCCCTGCCAGAGGCAGGGCTGAAGCCTAGTCTAGGGCTGCAGGCTGATATGGGTGAAAGAAACTGGTTCCTACCGTCACTGTGATTTTCAGTCTGCTGGGCTTTCCCTCAGGCTGGGGGTGAGTCAAATGGTGGCCACCAGCCTCCTTCCAACTTGGACTGATTCACACCCAGCTATTCCCAGGGTTATATCTTCGCCAGCCAAGTGTAGCAATCAGTAGCCAACTATCTCCTCCTTCCTTGTTTCTGGGAAATGGAGCTTCCAATTTCAGCCACAGAATAGCTCCTGGGGCAGCTCATGATACCAGAGTAGGATAATCACAGGCCTCCAAGGCTTGGCCAGTATTTTCCAGAGAGGTTGGCACAGGTCCCTGCAGCTTCCTCTCTGCTGGAGGTGGTGCTGGGGCTTAGGCTAGAGCAGCAATCTGACCTGGATGGAGAGAAGCTGGTCCCCACCAGCACTGGGATTTTCAGTCTGCCCCTCTTCCCCTTGTGCCAGGCAGTACAGTTCAGATGGCAGCTACCGGGCTCTTTCTGGTTTGGACAGGCTCAAACTTTAGCTGTTCTCAGGATTATACTTTAGCCCGCTGAATTTACTCATCAGTAGCTGAAGAGTAAAGAAGTTGGTGCCCAACTGTCTCTTCCTCTCCTGTTTTTAGGAACTGGAGCTTTCAATTCCAGCTGCAGAACAGCTCCTGAGGCAACTTGTGCCTCCAGTGGAGGATGGGCGCCAGCCTCCTTGGCATGGAGCACTCTACTTAAAAGTCTTCTCTGCAGATGGGCAGTCTCCTCCTTCCATTCCTTCAAGGATGTGGCAGCATGCTCTTCTGCCCTCCTGGAGCCCCCAAACAGTGCTTCCGCTAACTCCAGAGAGCTCTGGGGGTTTACTAACTGCCCTGTAGCAGGAGCTGACTCTAGGAGTTCCTTACTCCACTGCCATCTTGCTGGTTGTCCTGTCCTATTTAATTTTAATACTACCCAGAGGCTTGGGTTGGTAAAAAGTGCCATCTTGTGGTTAATCATGCAACACCATTCTGGCTAGGCAGCACCTTCTCCTTGGAATTCCAGGACCCTGCAGTAAAGTTTCAACTTAAGCATTAGTCTCTTTGTTTAGTATTTCTATACTCCTTGTTCAAAGCAGTTTTACTTCACTCAAGTAGCCATCTGTTGAAATAAGACCATCCAGAAGGAAGATTATAAACCATATTCAAAAAGAGTCATTAGATAAAAGGCTAGTGATTACCCAGCCCTAGTTTTAAATCAGCCCAAATCTCCAGTTGTCTAAAGGGATATTTCAGAATTCTGTCTTGTGCAAAACATGCTCTTTGGGTGATGTGATAACCAAGGCACTCTGTTGGATAGCGTCAGCTTCCCACCAGCCTTGGCTAAGGTGAGTAAGAGGCATGTCTGCACTCTGCCCTGGTAGGAGGCAGATTCTCAGGACCTGCTCAGTTGTGATGCTGGCAGCATCAGCACTGCATGCCTACTTTCCATCCTGCCTGCTTCCATCTGCAGCCTCCAAACTAGTCCTGCTGGCAATTGTTAGTTCCCTAAAAGAGGCATCTTGAAAAAAGCCTCCTCAAGCAGGCCATCTTTTGCTGAGGTTATCAAGAACCTTTCTGCTTACTGCTTTTCTTGCATTCTGTCCCCTGCTTATTTTGCCCCTTTCCCTCAATCCCTGCAGAGCTCTTGGTGAACTCTCTTTCCTTGGAGTTAAAGATTTTTAGAGTCAACAGGAATCCAACTTCTACCACTCACTTGCTCTTGTGACAGTTCTGAGACAATTGAGGAATTTGAATATGGATTGGATATTACGATACTATTAAGGAATTATTGGCTATTTTGTTAGATGGATAATGTCATGGCAGTTATTTTTCTAAATGTCTTTACCCATTAGAGAAGAAATGTTGATGCCTGGGATTTGTTTTAAAATTCTCCATTTTAAAGAAAGAAAAAGGATATGTGTGTATGGGGTGCATGGGTGTATTAGTCTGCCAAAGGGGTGCTGACGCAAACTACCAGAAGTCTGTTGGCTTTTATAAAGGGTATTTATTTGGGGTAGAAACTTACAGTTACCAGGCCATAAAGTATAAGGTACTTCCCTCGCCAATGTCTGTTGCCACGTGTTGGAGTAAGATGGCTGTGGACTTCTGTCAAGAGTTCAGGTCCTGGGTTTCTCTCTTCCCAGGGCTTGTTTCTCTTTGGGCTCTGCTGCCCTGCTCACTCCACAAGGGCAGCTGCAGACTGTCAGGTGAATGGCTCCTGCCGTGTTCAACGGAAACTTTTCTCCTTCCTTACATTTCTGCTTCCCTGTGTGCTTACTTCTCAGGCTCCAGGATCAAAACTCCAACTTTCCTTTTCTGTGGTGTGGTTTCTCTGTGAGTCCCCACCCACCAAGGGGGCAGGGATGCCATGTCCTACTGACATGGCCCAAGCAAAGCCTTAATCATTATTTAGTCAAGTAAAAGTGAAAACTCTGAATCCAATATAATCTAATATGCCTGGAGGAACAGACCAGTTTATAAACATAATACAATATCTATTTTTGGAATTCATAAACAATATCAAACTCCCACAGTGCGGGACAGGTGAAACGAAACTGGCAACATGTTAAGTATTTAAGCTGGGTGAGAGATGAATTAGGTGGTTAATTATCCTAATCTTGCTACCTTTGGGGAACTTTGGAAATTTCAGAAATAAAAAATAAAATAAAAATGGTTTTATTAATCACTTGAATGGTAATCACTTGGGGAAGAGTTAGCTGATGAAATATAAAGATTGTTTGGGGGACATCCAGTGGTTATAGGGATACATGAGTGTAGAGGGAGAGGAGGACCATGTTCCAAATGGAATAGTGATCTAGTGGTACAGTTATTGCCTCTTGACTTGGTTACTCAGCTCCAGCACAAGCCGGTTGCGTCAGCATGTAAGGTAGCAAGAAATGAACAATATGATTCAATTATCCCAGTAGTGCTGATATACCTGAGTTCATCGGCTTTGAGTGGGAAAATTATAACCTATTGGTAAATTTGGAAAATAAACTAAAAACAATATTTCTTGCATCTCTTGAATATTTTAGACCATTCAGCAGCTTTTGTTTTCATTTGTCTAGAATGAATCATAAATTCGGTCAGTTTACAGTTATGATTCAACAGACTAACCTTTTCCAAATGCTAATAATTGTCATGAATATCAGTAGCAAAGAAAAAAAAGAGTCATTTCTATGGGTGATTCAGAGTAGATGTCAAGAATTTCTTACCCTGTAATTTTGATCTTCTAAATTAAAAAGCTGTGTACCAAAGGTTATTTTGTTACATTTCTTTGGTTTCTTGTTAGATGAACCAGGAAAAGAGGACGAGTCTTTCTCTGGTTTTATTGATGCCTTTAAAAAATCCTTGATGGTTTAAAAAATACAAACATTACAAAGTCATAAAGAGGTCCAAATTGAGTTTCCTGTAAAAGATGAGGACAAACCTACCTAAAAATAGGCATCTCTTATCCAGGGGAAGGTAGATGAGACTTCCTAAGGAAAGATCCACCTATGTGCATTGAGTCTGGATTTGGTGTTGAAAGAGATTGGATAGGTGCGTTCAGTTGTTACCATTTTACCTGGAGGAATGAAATAAAAAGAGATTTCAGTGAGATGCAGAGCAGAGCTTTGCAAAAATAATTAGAGCAGATGTATTGTTTACAGAAAAGTCATGTGGAAAGTACAGAGTTCCCATATATGCTCCTCTCACCCACACAGTTTTCCGTATTATTAACATTTTGCATTACTGTGATGTTTATTACAATTTATGCAATATTATTATATTGTTCTATTAACTATAACTCACAGTTTACTTTAGTATTCATTTTTTGTGTTGTACATCCTTTTTTGTTTGTTCCTGGTGTGTCGGTTTGAAGTTCTTTTATAAATCCCCCAAAGAAAAAAATTATGTTCTTAATCTAATCGTTCCTGTGGGTGTAGCACACTTTGATTACATTAAATTTGGTTGAAGGTCCTTTGATTAGATTACTTGATAAAATTGCTTTAGGGCTTTTGATTGGCCTACATCGGTGAGCTGTGAACCAGCTTTTGTCTCCACCCTCTTGATTTAAATGGAGATAGAGCGAGAGAGGGAGGGAGAGAAAGGGAACTCTGCCATTTTGACCCATCCATGTTAAAGAGAGGACTCCAGGTTCACTTACCGTTGCAGAAAGAGAAGCACTGAGAGACTGAGGGAGGCATCCTGTAAAGAGACAAGCCCTATGCCTGGTTGTCTACAGCTGAACTCTGGGAGATGGAGAGCCCAGAGGGGAAGGCAGGGACCTCAGCAGAGATCCAGTCATGTTGCTTTGTCTCCTGGTCAGACAGCAGAATCAACAGGAGCTGATTTTGGTGAGCAAGCATTTTTGATTTGGACATTTCAGGCCTTGGAACTATAAGATTTTCCTCTAATAAAATTCCCATTATAAAAGTCAACCCATTTCTGGTACTTTGCATTGCCACTCTTTTGCGAACTAAGACACCTGGTAACTTATTCATAACCTAAAATTTCCCATTTTATCCTCTTTCAAATATCCAATTCAGTGATGTTAATTACATTCACAAAGTCGTGCTCCCATTACCATCAAACATTGCCAAAACTTTTCCATCACCCCAAGCAGAAACTCCGTACGAATTCTTTTTAAAAGATGTATTTATTTTTATTTATTTCTCTCCCCCCCCGCCCCCCGTTGTCTGTTCTCTGTGTCTATTTGTTGCGTCTTCTTTGTCTGCTTCTGTTGTTGTCAGCCGCACGGGAATCTGGTTTTTTTTAGTTGCGTCATCTTGTTATGTCAGCTCTCCGTGTGTGCGGCACCATTCTTGGGCAGGCTGCACTTTCTTTTGCGCTGGGCGGCTCTCCTTACAGGATGCACTCCTTCCGCGTGGGGCTCCCCTATGAGGGGACACCCCTGCGTGGCGGGGCACTTCTTGCGTGCATCAGCACTGCACATGGGCCAGCTCCACGCAGGTCAAGGAGGCCTGGGGTTTGAACCGGAGACCTCACATGTGGTAGACGGATGCCCTAACCACTGGGCCAGGTCCGCCGCCCTCCATACCAATTAAACATCTATTCCCCATTCCTTATCCCTTCCCCAGCCCCTAGTTACTTACATTCTAGTTTCTGACACTATAAATTTGCATATTCTGGTTACAATATGTGTCCTTTTGTGTCTGGTTTATTTCACTCAATATAATTGACTTCAAGGTTCATCTATGTTGTAGCAGACATCAGAACTTCATTCCTTTCCATGGCCAAATATTATTCTACTGTATGTATATACATTCTGTTTAACCATTTTGTTTAACCATTCATCTGTTGATGGAGACATGGATTACTTCCACATTTGGCAATTACGAATAATGCTGCTAGGAACATTGGTGTAAAAATATTTGAGTCCCTGTTTTCATTTTTTAAAAATATATACCTAGAAGTGGGTCATGTGGCAATCTATACTTTACTTTCAGAAGAAACACCAAGTGGTTTTCCCTAGTGGTTGCACCATTTTATATGCAATCAGCCAGTGTTCCTATTTCTCCATATCCTCTCTAACACTTATTATTTTTCGTTTTTTAAAATAGTAGCTATTCTAGTGGTATCTCACTGTGGCTTTAATTTTCTTTTCCCTAATGGCTAATAAAGTTGAGCATCTTTTCATGTGTTTATTGGCCATTTGCATATCTTCTTTGGAGAAATGTCTACTCCAATCTTACCATTTTAAAATTGGGTTGTCTTTTTGTTGAGTTATAGGATTTCTTTATATATTCTGTACATTAAACCCTTATTAAATATGTGGTTTCCAAATACTTTATCCTATTCTGTAGGTTGTCTTTTTGTTTTCATGGTGAAGTCCTTCTTTTTAATTTTTAATTTATTATTTATCCCCACCCCCCCCATCGTCTTCCCCCTGTGGCCATTCATTGTGTTCTCCTGTGTCGGTTTGTCTTCTCTTTAGGTGGCACCAGGAACTGATCTTGGGACCTTCCGGAGTGGTGCTCAATCTCTTTTGCCAACTCAGCTCCCTGGTCTCCTGCATCTCTTATTGTCTCTCCTCTGTGTCTCTTTTTGTTGCATCATCTTGCTGTGCCAGCTCTCCACTAGGGCCAGCTTGCACCAGAAGGCCCTGGGAATTGAACACTGGATCTCTCATATGGTAGACAGGAGCCTAATTGCTTAAGCCACATCCACTTCCCAATGATGAAGTCTTTTGATGCACAAAAGTTTTAATTTTGATGAGGTTTCATTTGTTGGAAACTAAGGCACCGTGGTCTCACAAGAGATGTGCTGTTTCCAGGGCCATGCTCGCACTCTAAGGAATGTGGTAATAAAGAGTTCCTGGCAAACAGGATGAAGCTGTTAAAGGCTGAAAGAAAAGATGAGCACATACCTTTTGTAGTAAATAGAATACTTAGACTTTGTACCTTGAGATAAGATTTTTTGAGCTAATAGTTAACTGCATGTTGCTGCTTGTTGTCACGTAGACTTCAGGTTGCTGCTTGTTGTCACATAGACTGGGGTATACAGAGAGCCCCTTGTAAACAATAAAGGGTTGTCTGATGAGTCTCTACTCGCAGACCCCCTGATCCCAGCTCTCGTTCTTCCATTCTTTTTCTTTCTTTCTCTTTCTTTCATTCTCCTTTTTCTCTTTCTTTCATTCCTGATACCCTTAGGGTCCAAATCTCCAACACCCATTTATTATTTTTTCTTTTGTTGCTCACACTTTTAGTGTGAAGTCTAAAAGAAAACCATGTCTGAATTCATGTCCTAAAAGAAATCTTCTAAAAATGTGATTGTCTATGCAGTTTTGCCTAAAAGGAAAGAATGAACTGTTGCTAGCCCACAGGAATTTTCAGCCTGAGAGTTTCCTGCAGTCTGGATCATTATGTACTACAGTTTCTGGTGAGTGTATGAACATGAGCAGCATCCTTGAACTTTGAGAACTCTGGAAAGAAGGATAAGAAATTTGAGTTTCTAGACCTGCAGGCCCAAGTGCCAGCTTTTGGGAGTCGGGAGTGCTTGTTATACCTTCTGCATGATCTTTAGCATGTTGTCTTTGCTCCCCTCATTCAGCAGCCTCAGTCTTTCTTCATCTCCCCTTCCATCAAGCTACTTTCACCTTTTATTTTAAAAATAAAATATTTATTTAGGAATTTAACATTTTTAATTGCACTAGCCTTTTAATGGGACTTCTATTTGTAAATGCTCTGGTCACAAAGTTGCAAAAGTTTTGAGTAGTCTGCACTAGTTCTATATTTCCATGGGGGGTGGGAATCAAAAGTAACTCTCTTACATAGATAGATAGATAGATAGATAGATAGATAGATGGATGGATATAAGTAGATAATAGGTAGATAGATATAAATAGAAGTAGATAGAATTTTATTTTATTTATAGACAACCCTAGGGTAGAATTCTAATTTCTCAAATAACAGGATAAATTCAAATGTGCATTACCTTAATACTATACAAATTCAAATTTCCAAAATCCAAGTATATTTGAGAAGATATCCAAGTATATCAAGATAAAATACAGTTAAGGTAATAAACAATTACTGGGGAAATGTTGGATATTACACCTTTAAATTCTGCCTAGAAAAATCAGGTGGAAACTTTTCTATTGATTTGTATATATTTTCAGATTCTCTGAATTTTTTGGAACGAATTCATAAAAGACATCTTTTGTTTACAACAGTTAGCATACTTCAAATGTAGCTTATTTCAATTTAAAGCCCATGTTTTACAGCATGTTTATATAAAACTTTAGCTATTTCATTTTATTTCTGAAATTCAAATTCTTATGTCGAATTCAAAATGACATGATTCAAACTCTAAATTTTCCTTTCTGAAATAAAACTGTACTGAAGAGAAAGGCCAAAAATGTAGTCTTGAAAATTAAGTTAAAACATTCAAAATTTAAATTTCAGTATAAGTATAATGTTTTAAATATGCTGTGAATTTAAACAGCACATGACATAGCTTTTGAAAAGCAATGAGGCTTATAAATAATTATTTTACCAGAGAAGATGAGAGAGGGGATAGGTGGTTTGACCTCCATTTTTCTATAACAGGTTTTTTTTTTACTATTAGGAAGATTTTAAACTGATAATTCTGTTTTTCTTTTCTTCTTTTAAGGTCCTAGTATATTAATCATTCCATAGTCTTTGGATTTATTTTTTTCTTAGGTACTGGGATCAACCAGGGATTGAACCCGGCAGCTTGTACGCGCAGAAGGCCAGCACTCAATCACTGAGCCACACAGGCTTCCCTGAGTTGGCTCCTTACCTGTTTTTGTTTGTTCTTTGTGCATTGATTTTTTAGCTCATTGTTTTTGCTCATTGTCTGTTTATTGTCTGTCTTATTTTTCTTTAGTAGACACTGGGAACTGAACCCAGGACTTCCCATGTGGGAGGCAGGTGCTCAACTGCTTGAGCTACATATTAAACATAAAAGAAATACTTCAAAGAAAAACTACTGAAGAATAACTGCAAAATGCATGACCAATACAACAAAAGAGTCAGGACGATTGCAAGGCAGACCTGGAAGGCAAAATATTTGCCTTCTCTTTCCTGGTCTGCCACAATAAATTCTCTGAGAAATAGGAAATGGTAAGGAATCTAGACCTGTATTTCAAATACGAGAGCTCCAAATGAACTGGATTTCTTAAGAATCACAACAAAATCAAATCCTCAACCTTTATTCATAGGTCCCAATTGTAAAAATGGAGGTAAATTCTATTTCTGTTTGTTCTGAGGAGTCAAGAAGGAGGCAAATCAAAAGAAGATCAACGGATTTGGCAAATAGAAAGTAATAGTAGACTGAATTATATGCCCCAGAAGAAAACAAAACAAAACATTTTCTTAATCTTAATCCACATTACGATGTATGAATCCATTGTAAATAGGACCCCTTGAAGAGGTTATTTTTAGTTAAAGTGTAGCCAACTGAACCAGAGCGGGTCTTAATCTGGATTATTAGAGGCCTTAAAGAAGATCCAGAAGTCACAGAAAGAGAAGGGAGAGGACGTTACCACGTGACCAGTGGTAGGAAACAAGCCTTCTAGCCTCCCAAGTTCGTATTGTTTAAGCCAACCCATTACGTGGTACTGTCATAACAGCCTGTATAAGAAAGACCCTTGTATTGCTGCTATTTACTCAAAAGCTCTTTTTATACCTTATATATCTTTATAATTTAATATCCCATCCTCTGCTACTCAAAGTGGGATCCACAAATCAGCAGCATCAGCATCAGCATCACTTAGCAGTCAGTGAGAAATGCAGCATCTTGGACCCAACTCCAGGCCTACAGAATCAGAATCTGTATTTTAAGAGATCTCCAGGTGATTCCCATTCACATTAACAATCAAGCAGCACTGCTTAGAACAGGGGTTCTTAACCTTTTTTGTTCCACAGTCCCTTTGCCAGTCAGGTGACAACCACAGACCCTTTACTAAGTCCATACTAGACTGTGCCGTATTTAATAAATACATTACACCTGCACCAACACATCCCCACAAGAATAATGGTTTTTTTTTCATTTCAATTCAAGCTCATGGACTCCTTGTTAAGAACCCCCAGCTTAGAAAATAGACACTAAAGGAAAAAGACCCACAACACAGGAATAATATAAAGCCTGTGGATTTTACCTCCTAGGTGTCCTTGATGTAAGGAAAAGCCACACCAACTTGAGGATTAGCTCTTTTGTCATAAGCATATCAAACTATGGCCACCATGTCTAATTGATCCAAAGCATGAATCAGGGCAGAAAGTGCCACTGCTGCTGCCTATTAAGAAAGATATCGATATGGTAACACATATCCAACACCTGAGAATTTTCAAAATAGAACTAAACGCTTGTCTAAATGATGGTTACCTGCTTTCTCTGTTTCAGATTTTTTAAAAAATGCCTCTCTATACATTTCACAAACTGTATGCATTTGCTTTTGACCATATCCACTGTACTGCTCCTGGAACTTTGTTCCATTTACCAAATCCCCTTCTCTTATCTCTTCATTTTCCCTTAACTGTGAATTCATACTCTCCAAGTAAATTTAAGACTCAGACCTTCTTAAGCAAAATCTTTCTTTGCCCCCACCTCTCCATAAATTACAATCTGTATCATTCCTTCCCTTTACCTCTAAATTTTCTAAAATACAAATCTTGCCATTTTCACTGCTTAGAATGTAATTATTCCTCAATCTAATCCAGCTACTGCCCTCATTTTATGGAAATTATCCTCTGAAAAGTCACCTATGACCTCCTAATTGCCAGATTCTTGGTTTCCCTTCTACCTGACCTTTTGCAGACCCTTCTCTATACTTTCTCCATCTCTGAATTCAGAAACAACATTCTCCAATGATTATTCTATTCTGGGGGCCACTCCTCCCCAAGCTCTTCCCTTCCTCCAGCTAACCTTTAAATTCCCTCCTCTGTGTTTCTTGTTGCATCATCTTGCTGCGCCAGCTCTCAGCGTCGGCCAGCAGTCCTGCATGGGGAGGCTTTCCCACACTGGGCGGCATTCCTGAGTGGGGCAGCATTCCAGCGTGGGCGGGCACTCTGCATGGGCTAGCTCGCTCTCACCAGGAGGCCCTGGGCATCGAACCCTGGACCTCCTATATGGTAGACAGGAGCCCAATTGGTTGAGCCACATCCATTTCCCATGGTAATGCTTTTGATAATGCTTCCTTCTCATTTTCATGTGTTCAGCAAATTCTATCAATCCACCTCTACACTGTCTCTCAAATCCATCCTTTCACTCCCACCAATCTCCCCTCTTCACAGAGGCCATCATGTCTCTCTCCTCCATAAAAACCTCCAGTGGTTCCTCTATTCCAGCCTCACTGAGCCAACCATTATTCCGGGCAGGACTTATACTTTTCTACCCCTATGGCTTTTTGCTCATATAATTTCCCTCTAGCTAGAATGCCCTCTCCAAATCTCTGGCTCTCTAGCTTCTAACCATTTTCAAGACTCAGTAAATTCACACCCTTTCCATTTCAGATTTACTTTAATCAGCACCCTCTCTCTCCAATACTCCCCAAACATTATCTTTACTTTCATCAGTCTACCTTAGCTATGTTTAATCCCATTTTCCCCCCAAAAACCCTATGAACTCATCATCATCAAGCTCCTCGACAAGATTTCCAACAGAACTGGACTCAAGAGAAGTCCAGGAACTGAGATTCTCAAATAAGCCTACTGTGCTTTAATAATTCTCTATTGAACAGAGTGGAAGCCATACAGTTTTTTCTCCTCAATTTAACTGCTCTTATAGAAAAATGTCTTACCCATCTAGTACCAGCCAGCTATTTTTCAGAAGTGAGGAGAGTCAAGGACTAAAAAGACTAGACAAGTTACACCACCACTCTACCTGTCCCCCAAACAAGTCTTCTACATATAGTTTACTAATTTTAAATGCAAATACTTCAGGCATGTGAAGGCCAGCCTAAGTACTTTTGAACAGAAAGTAGATTGCAATCTTCCAGTGAAGAGCAACATCTCCAAGGAAATAAGTTCTGGCGTGGTGGGTAAATATAAAATACTTAAGAGAGAGCATAGTTGTGAGTATAGGATGCCATAGCCGTGCGGTGTCAGGCAGTCAGAAACCTGCCTCGAAATAATCTCTTGAGAGATGTGGGAAAAGAGTGCAGAGAGAGAGAAAAGAAGGAAAAGACAAATGTCCTCAATGATGGAAGCAGTTCGGTGAGCCACTGCAGCTCATCTCCAGGATGCTTAGGCCAACAATAAATACTCAAAGTTGATGAAAATGTCAACCTGGCTCCCTTTAACATTTGACCATGAAACTCCCACACCTAAATGTAGTCATTCAAAATGCTTTTGTTCTTAATACTCACTTGGTCATCAATTACAGGAACATGGTTTCAGGCCTTGTGCTCATACTATGACAAAATCATTTATCATTTCTCCATTTTCAAAGTTAAAGTTCACTGAATTTTCCCACTGCTGTTGCAAGAATTAATGTCATTTTAACCCATAAAAGCCTGAAACAATTCATTTCCATAAAAGGACAATTCAATTCTGTGGCATACCTCAAAGACCCACTGTTGACTCACCTCATCATCTTTTGCTGCAAAGACCTTTAAAACTTGATTCCCCATAAAGAATTTTCTCTGGACCTACAAGAACAAATCAGAAAAAGAATTAAGTGACACATGCAATTATAATTCCACAAGTTTCTAAGAAAGACTATTCAAAATGCTCTTACTGAAAGTAAGTACCAACAGTACTAGAAACAACTTGATTAAGGTTTAATTTGATTCGGCTCAAACATCTGAGCACCTAGTACGTGGCAAACAGAACAATGAGCAAGACAAAGTCTTATCCTTGAGAAACTTAGATAAATATGAAATTAACTGCTGCGCAGTATTAAAGCACAGGAAGAAAGTTACCTGGCTTAGTCATGAGGGGTCAGGGAAGGCTTCTGCAAGTAGTGACACCTAAGTCCAGGCTTAAAGCATGAGTAGGAATTAATCAAGAGAAGTTCAGGAAAACGGATTTGGCTCAAGGGATAGGGCGTCCACCTACCACATGGGAGGTCCAAGGTTCAAACCCAGGATCTCAGGACCCGTATGATGAACTGGCCCACACGCAGTGCTGATGCGCGCAAGGAATGCCCTGCCATGCAGGGGTGTCCCCCGCATAGGGGAGCCCCACATGTAAGGAGTGCGCCCTGTAAAGAAAGCCACCTGGCGTGAGAAAGTGCAGCCTTCCCAGGAATGGCGCTGCACACACGGAGAGCTGCCGCAGCAAGATGACGCAACAAAAAGAGACACAGATTCCTGGTTCTGCTGACCAGAATACAAGCGGACACAGAAGAACACACAACGAATGGACACAGAGAGTAGACCACTGCGGGGGGAGAGGGGGCAGGGGAGAGAAATAAATAAAAAATAAACCTTTAAAAAAAAAAGAGAGAGAAAAGTTCAGGCACAAGCGTCCCAGGCAGAGAGAATACTGTGAATCATTTTGGAATGACTCAAAAGCATGGGACACTTGGAGAACTGCTTTTGGAGTCATGCAGAACTACAGTACCAGGAGAAATGTGAAAAATCAAATTAGAGACATTATCAGGGATCAGATCAGAAAGGCTCTTGTGAGCAATGTTAAGTGGTTTGGATTGCATTCTAAAAGCAAAGAGGGGTCGATGATGAATTGCAGAGAGATTATAATGCAGTCATTTTAGCATTTGAGAACCCTGGTAACAAAGTAAAGGAGTTTACCAATATCAGATTAGAAAATGAATATGTAAGAGTTCCTGAAATCATAATCACCTATATCTATCTAGCTACCAAGATATACTTCTCTCTGATCCAGGTAACCTTTAGCCTTGAGTTAATTTTTAAGAACACACCATGGGCTATCTTGTGCCATGCTTCTCACACAATTTTTTCCTGTCTTCCCACCTCTGAAGTAGAGAAATTAAGAGCACTTTCATCAGTAACAGCAGTTCAGGACAACTAAGTCTCAAAGGTGTGGGATCAGGCCACATAATTTAAACACTCCTCAGACTCCCCTTTCACTTATTTGAAAACTATTATTTTAAGAAATGTGGGAATAACTCTCTATTTTTACTTTACTATATTATTATAGATTTATTTACAGTCCTCTTAGAATCTGCAATAGTTCTTGATTAAGGAACAGTTAATGATATCTTTCTGTTACTAAGGTGCCAAAATGACTTCTCAAAGGACAGCCAGACATTTGGAGGATGTTCCAGATAAATTCTTATCCCTCCTATGATTAGATACCCAAAACACTGACCACTTGGAGGATAACAAATTAAAAGCCTTCTTGAGACTTCGAGGGAAAAATAATGGATAATTTTTAAAAGTCCATTTTATATAATGAAAAATGTCACATCAATACAATCCAGAAATGTCCGTTTGTTCCAGTTTAAGGGAATTTGGAAAAAATATGTAATTTTATTAATTTAAAGATAATTATACTAGTCTGTTAAAGGGTACATGCTTACATTTTATCTTATCCACCACAGAGAACACCTTGCTTTTAAAAGAATTATGTGCATTTCTTAAGAGAAAAACTGAACTATTAAAAAATGAGCTTGTTCATCTGGTGAGCTGATTAATGGCACAGGCTTTGGAGTCAGAGACTTGGTTCAAAACCTGTACCACCCTTTCCTAGCCATACGACCTCAGACAGTTATTTAACAGCTCTAAGCCTGGGTTTCCTAATGTAGAAAATACTGATAATGGCACCTACCTGAGAGGGCTGTAATGGAAATTAAATGAGAACTTCCATAAAGTGCTTAGTACATTGACTAGACCACATAATCATTTAATAAATGGAAGCTTTTAGTATTGTCATTTTACCTGTCTGAGACTATACTTTTTAAAATGAAAATAAAATAAATTTGCTTAAGGGCTTAAAAACAACAAAAAGTTGATTTAGAAAATACTTATTATGATTTAAAAGTTAATTTAATACAACAGTCTTTTTAAATGGGAGACTTTTTTTTCAGTTCACTATTTTTGGCTTTGTCATTTATTTAAATATTCCCACCTCAACCTTGCCGCAAGTGACTGGAACTTTTTGAGTCCTGAATTACACTTACAGGTGATTTGCATAGGTCTTTTCTGCCTATCTAGAACCAGGCAGACCCACTTCCAAACAGGCCAGTTTTTACAAACAGATATGAACTAGTGCTCTTTTCCACTGAAAACACTCACAAGCAGTACCATTAACAATCATAAAGTTTTAAGTTCACAGACTGCCCAAAGTAAATAATTTTAAGAGGAACATATTTAGTATAACTTATTAGAAAAGGCATTTATTCTTACCATTAAAACCTTTTAGGCTTGTAACAAATACTACCAATTTTGTGCTTATCATTGTTAAAAATATATATAAAAGTTTGAGGGAAGCAGATGTGGTTTGAGCAGTTGCGCGCCCGCTTACCACATAGGAGGTCCCAGGTTCGGATCCCAGGGCCTCCTAAAGAAGATGAGCAAGACAATGAGCTGACGCAACAAGATGACGTAACAAAGAGACATAAGGGGGAAAACACAAGAGACACAAGAAGCAGGGAGTAGAGGTGGCTCCAGCAATTAGGTGCCTCCCTTCCACATGAGAGGTCCCAGGTTTGTTTCCCGGTGCCTCCTAAAAAGAAGATGAGCACACAACAAACAGATACAGAGAGCAGACAGTGACCACAAACAACGAGGGGGAAAGAGAAATAAATAAAATAAATCTTAAAAAAAAAAAAAATGGGGGCATATGATGCAAATGTTACATCCAACCACACTGCAATAACACAGAAGTACACAGGAACTATATGCTGGAGCAACAAAAGGAAGCTCAAATCTAGTGTACTGGCTAGATATTTATTTTCATTATAATTCTTCCTTGATTTCTTCTAGAACTAACCCAAATCCCTTTAGTCCCTAAGCTATAGGATCTGGGTAAAATACATATTAAAAGCTGTACTTTATGCTTATTAATTATGATTCTTCTCTTTGGTTGCCTATCACAGATGATTTCATTTAATTTAAGCTCTTTTACTAAATAATCACTTATAGGGAGTTTAAGGTATCTGATGACTCTCAGTGAAGTACTACATTTCTCACTGTGTCCATTTTGTCTGTCCATGCATTGGCGTCTAAAAAACATGACCCATGAATAGATTTCACATCCTAGAACTCTCTGCTGGGAGTGGAGAAGAAAGGTGGCTGGCACAAATCAACAATATTCTAAGAGTTCTACAGTCATTCAAAACCCAGCCAAACCTTCATTCCTTCAAAACACTCCATTATACTTAACAGTTTAGAGAAAGCAGCAATACTGTTGTGGAATTTAAGAGAAGTTCAATTATTTGAGTATAGAGAGGCCAGGACTCAGGAATGATTTTGAGAAGGAAAAATGGTTTATTGACGGCCAGCCGGCCGGACTCAGGAACTTCTGTTTGAATCCCGAGCCCTGAACAAGATTTTCAAACGTCTTTTATACAGAGAGGAAAGGCCAAATGGTCCCTTTGTTTCAGTTCTCAATAGGCTTCAATTAGCATATATCTTCCACATCTTAGGTAAGCTTTTAGCATGGACTCCAGACATTCTAGATAAGCCTTTAGTGTATTTGGTTTTTGCATTTCCCCTAAATACTTAAAGTTTATAGCCCTTGCATTGTTAAACATTTCCTGGGATTGGAGCCGCTGCCTCTGTCCCTAAGGGCAGGACTGCAGCCTCTTACCATTCCACACCCACAAGTCAAACAACTTAGTTATCTCTGAAGAGACAAAGAGCCTTCCACCCATAGCCCACATCAATACAATGTAAAGAACCGAATCGTTTCAGTTCTGAACCTTGAGCTATGAAGGCCAACAAAGCTAAGAGGTGACTTTTACTGAATCTATTCTTCACTTAAATTCTCTGTGTCTCAGTTTTTCTCCTCAAAGAATCAAAGACGGCAACACTAATACCCAGACTACATTTCAGACAAACTAAAGTGAAGTAAATATATACTGTAAATAAAAGGACTGATCAAAAGTACACCATCTGAAGGAAAAACTGGGGAAAAAGCTCACTTATTTTTCTCACAACTGAAGAAGAAATGCTGTACCTGAGAAGATCTACAAAATCCCAAAATGGAGAACACTTTCCCTCCGATTTATATTTCATTTGTTCCTCATCCACTTTAGAAAAAGGAACTATATCACTTCCATAGCGGTACCCTAGAGAACAAGAGAAAAGCATCTGTTAAGCAGATGGGGCCTCATTTTCTACAAGCTGACATGAGTTCTATGCATACACAAACAATATATTCACACTCCAGAGCAAGCCTCCACATTCTAGTCTCTGGAATCAAATTACTGCCCCTGGTGATCAACTGGGAAAAAGAAGAAGCAGATACACAAACAACATATATATTATACTGACAATTAAAATCTAATTACATTTTTATGTACATTTTCGGCAATCCAGTTACCTTAATGATTAACTCAGCCCAGAAGAACGAAGCAAACGCAATGTACTAGTTATCCTCCAAAGATAAACCACAATTGACTGAAGTACAAGTATGATTTGTAAACACAATAATAAGAACACATTTATTCAGAAACCTGGAGACCCACAGAGAAAAATGCCCAAAGGAAATTTTCAGAATAAAATGTTTCCCAAAGCACATACAAATGGAAGACGACCAAAAGCGTCTTCTATTTAGAACTATTCAACTGAAAATTTGCATATTTTTCTGCATTTAAATTTATTACACTTTTGGGATTTGATTTTATATTTTCTTCTTCTTAATTATTTAGGATAGTTATTGAAATATAGACTCTTGACTCATAGAAAACCTTCTGCATCTGTTCCATGGCCTCTGTTCTATGGAAGATCATGCCCTTTCAGTATATAATACCTTATGTGTTTGGATGAGAAGGATCATCAAAATATGAGCATTCTGGCCTTGGGTAAATGGAAAGAAAGACCACATGCATCTTTACACTAAGAAACGAGGAAACTAATATCTGGGACAAGTTCTGTGATCTGGTGATTATTCGTTCCTGTCAGTCTGTCGATGTTATCAAGTATTTAATTAAAAAGAAACAAATTTCTATTTCCATTTATGTCTTTTTAAGACAGTTGGTAAAGAAAATAAGACAAAAATCCTAGCAAAAAATTAATAGTAGAGAAAAGTATGGCACATGATTAAGAGTGCTGTCTAAATCAAATGTTTTTTCTAACTTTTCTGTCATCAGTCATCTTCTCACTTGAACAGTTTAACAGCAACTTGAAAATTCTAATTAAGACTGTTGTGCCTTCTGATTCATCTACTGGAAGGGCAAATAAATAACTCTAGCCTTTGTATATGGCAAAAAGTTATATAACATATGACTATATTCATATTGCCCAAATGTTTATCTTCATCCCTTTGTCTAATAGAGAGAAGTGTATATATTAGAGCATGGAAGATAGATGACAAAGTAAATGCAAAAGGTAAGGGAGAAATTTGTACTTCTACACTATTACAATTTTTAATACCTCCCTCTTCATTTCCTCACCAATAAACTTCCTTTTTCGCCTAAGACAATCATGGCTGCTTTCTTTGCTTGCGACCAAAAGAATTGGCACCTTCATCTCCATTCCCTTCTCCTGTCAATCCAACCTGTACCCAGCTGTTATATTAATCTTCCTAAAACACAGCCCCAATCATGGCATTCTGCTCTTTAAAACTATAAATGCTCCAAATTGCTTTCAAATTAAGTATAAACTCTTCACACTATCTCTCAAAGTCTTTCGTAATTCAGTTCTAATTCAGAATAGTATGCAGAAGTAGTCCCTGATGTCAGACTGTTTTGGGTTTGAGTACAAGTTCTCAAACCTTCTAGCCTTGTGAGTTTGAATAAGCTAATGATCATCTTTCAGCCTCAATTCCCTTATATGTAAAATAGAATAACAGGAGTGCCTACTTCAAAAGGCCATTGTAAGGGTAAAGAGAAACTACAGGGTGTCTATTAGCTACTATCCTTGAGAATGAATTTGTATATGTCCAATAAACCAACCTGACTTGACTATTTGATTAGCAAGCAATGGAGTCGATTCTGTTCCAGGTTTGACCTCAAAATTCACGTTCTCAACCACACAATACTACTGAATAGATCTGCTACATTCTACACATAATATGTCAGGGGAAAGAAAGTAATCATAATCTTCACTACCTACACCCACCCTCCAACCCACAAATGTACAAAAACACCTAGGTATGGTGTCACAGGTGAAAAAAAATTTTTTTTTCAAGGGTGGCAAATTAAAACTACACTGGGCAGTACACTGCGGGGGTTTCCCCTCCTGACGGGGGCGGCTGGAGGGGTCAGGAGGGCTGCACCTTAGCGGGGTTCAAGGTCGCGGCAGACGGCCTCAGGGGCTCTCAGTCTGCCTCAGGGGCTCTCAGGTGTGGAGGACGCATGGCGGGGGAAAGGAAGATGCCGCGGAGACCAGGTCTGTGCGCATGTCCGGTTTATTGAGGGAGTACAGTGGGTTATATAGGAGACGCGGGGGGGGGGGGGGAGACGTGGCAGTAGGGGATTGGCAGAAGCATGGGCGGACTTGTGGTTGGCTGCTGTAAGCAGTTACTAGGGATGGGGGCGGGTATTAGGTTCTATAGGGACGGGGATTGGTGCAGGCGGGTACTGCCTTCCGATAGGTGGTTGCTAGGCAGAGGGCAGGCGGAGAGGCTAGGGGCGGGGGGAGGCAAAAGAGGGAAGCGGCTAGGCGGGAGTCTACTATCTAAGCTGTTTAAGGGGATAGGCCAACAGTACACAGCCTGGCAATATATTTAACTAAAGAACTTCGTTGCTACCTTAACTCTCATTTAGTATCTTAGAATTTTAGCTCTTGAACTTTCAGATACTTTCAACTAGTTTTAATGTGGGCTATGGGTGGAAGGCTCTTTGTCTCTTCAGAAATAACCTAAGGTGTTTAACTTGTGGGTATGGAATGGTAAGAAGCTGCAGTCCTGCCCTTAGAAACAATGGCAATGGCTCCAGCCCCAGGAAACAGTTTAACAATGCAAGGGCTATAAACTTTAAGTATTTAGGGGAAACGCAAAAACCAAATATGCTAAAAGCTTATCTAGAATATCTGGAGTCCATGCTAAAAGCTTACCTAAGATGTAGAAGATATATATGCTAATTAAAGCCTACTGAAAACTGAGACAAAGGGACCATTTGGCCTGGCCTTTCCGCTCTGAATAAAAAACCGTTTAAAAATATTGTTCAGGGCTCGGGATTCAAACAAAAAGCTCCCGAGTCCGGCCGGCAGTCAATAAACCATTTTTCCTTCTCAAAATCATTCCTGAGTCCTGGCCTCTCTATACTCAAATAATTAAACTTCTCTCAAATGCTACAACATTTTTGGCGACTCTGGTGGGACAACAAACAAAGGCCAGAGACGGGAGCATTTTGCTGCCCCTTCCAAATCCCCGAGGAAGCCGGGAGGACTCGGGTGAACCCCAAATCTGGGCGCCCCTGGATTAAATTTAATCCAGAAAAGATGTGGGCTCCACCAGAATCTTCCCGACAAAAATCGAGGGCAATGGAAGGTCTGAAGAGAAAGATTCTGGGAACAAAAAAGAACTCCGAACATGGAAGAAGGTAAGACTCCCCGGGTGAGCAGAGTCTGGAAAGCCCTAGCTTTAATTGCTAGGAAGGGGAGGCTGACCACCTCCCGAGAGAACCCTAGTAGCCCCAGAAGGTTGGGGGGAAGCCGTTCTCTCTAGGCTTGGGAAAAGGAGAAAAACCGGGGAAAAGCCCTGGTGTTTTGGGTTTGTCTAACTGCATGTTAGAATCTAGTACTGGTCTTATATCCACTAAAGGAGTGAAGTCTCGATTTTAATAGGAAGGGCTGTTTATAGGTTCAAGTCCTAATGTCCTGGAGAAAAACCAGGAAAAAGCCCTGGTGTTTTGGGTTTGTCTAACTGCATGTTAGAATCTGGTACTAGTCTTATATCCACTAAAGGAGTGGAGGCTTGATTTTAATAGGAAGGGCTATTTATAGGTTCAAGTCCTAACGTCCTGGAAATTGGTCTGGATTAAAAAAAACGAACAAACAAACTTGGTTACAGAAAAATGGATCGGCTTTTCTAGTGGAGCTTGGTCTGGGTGTAAAGTTAAACAGTGGAAAAGTCTAGCTGAAATCTTTTGTTATGGTGCTAATTTGTGAATGAATTCGCTTTATACCAAATGTTAAGTGTTCTGAGGTTTGTGATGGCTGTGGGGGCAGCCATGGTGAAAATAAATATATAAACTTATGGGTCAGATTAGTGACCTTTGTGCTTCTGTCTGTGTCAGCTCAATGCTAGTGTTGGAGTTGTGTCCTTATGTAAAGTAGAATTACAGCTGAGCTGGAGCCCTCCCTTGCCATTGGCAAGGGGGTGAAATGATTCTGGGGCAAAAGCTGAGGAGTCTGGATGTTTGCAGAGTCTAGATGTTTGTGCGTGCTCTGCTGTCTTGTCTCTGGTCTGGCCCTTTGCCGGGGCTTGGAGGCCATCTGTATCCGCGCCACGCACCCAAGTTTGTTGGGGATGTCCCAGTCAGGGTGGCTGGGTCCCCGGGAGAGTTGCCAAATTTGAGTAGGTTCTGTCTGCCAATTTTGGCTGAAAGCTGGAAAGGGGGGAGCGGCTTGCCCCTTTCCAGTGAGTCCACCCTTCTATTCATAAGCCGCATTCCTGTTTGTTGTGCACCCGATTGCTTGGAAGGGGGGGAAGGGAAGGGGGTGAAAAGCAGAATCAGAATAAATGCAGTAAAGTTCCCTCCTTAGGGTGTCAAAGCCAAAATACGTTTGCATTCTGCCCAGGTTCTTAGAAGGTATTGTAGTAACTTTAAGTAAGAGAATGTGTTCTGTGAAGGTAAAATTTGTCTTAAAGGTATAAATAATTATAAAGGTTTTACAAACCATTGTTTAAATTAAGGTATTTAAATGGCAAATTGCAGAAAGTCATTATTAAACAAAAACTGAATTGATAATAATAATAATAAAAGGTAATTTTATAACAAATTTATTTGGCAGCCAGCCTCCCCTGCCACCTTGCTTCCAAAGAAACTGTTTCTGGTATTACATGCTAAGTATTTAAAGTGAAGAAAAGTTCATTATTTTAACAAATTTTTAGTATTAAAGGCAATTATATGTTGTAAGAAGTTTGCCTGGTAACTTAGTATGTGGGATATATGGAATGTGTTTTTATTGTTAAAGAAACAAAAAATGATTTTGTCCTAAGATAAAATAATTAATTATTGGAAAGAGTAGAGTGTGGGACAAAAACCTAAATGAATACTAAAAGTGTAGAAGGTTTGTGGAAGGAAAATTTTATGATTAAAATTGAGTAAGATCAGTATACAAAGAAAATCAGTTTTATCAAAATAGCTTCTGCCCCTATAGGCCAGAGAAGAGCTGGGACATCACTGTCTCCTGTCCTGGTATTAGCAACCCTTTCTCTCATGAATTCAAGTTTAACTAAATAAATTGCTGCCTGATAGAATAAGGTTAACAACCACTGGAGTTTTATCTCCAAAATCAAAAAGGGGAGTGGAGGGGGAAAAGTCTCCTGCCTTAATGGTCAGTGTTCCTAAGAGTGGCAATTCATGAGAGAAACCAGTCTGTCTTCCTTAGGTTTCAAATAGCCTCAGTAAATATATAGATTAATCTTGTTGTTTATCCAAAATTCTGCTAATTTCAAGGTAAAATATAAAGTTCTAAAACAAAATGGTGCTAAAGCATTGAGAACATTTTGGTTATTATAATCCATTAAGTAAAAAGAAAAATTCTTGTGGTAAACTGCATGGTCATAGTGCAAATTAAGGAAAGTTTCAGGAGTCTTTGAAATGTTTGCAGTCACACTTGTTTTGTAAAGATTAGAAGTTTAAAGTAATTAAAGTTATGTTTTTGTCTCAAACTATTTATATCTGCCTATTTGCTCAAATTGTTGAGGTTAAATACGCAGTTATATAAGTAATATGTATTTCTGGACCCCTAATTAAGCTAAACAGTATATAAAATAATGCAAATTATAAGTAATATCAATGAGTTGTTTTTGTGTCTAACTCTTTGTGTCTGCCCATTTAAAAAAATTGCTCAGTATATGTCTTCATACATCAGGATAATATAAAATTAACAAATGAAAATTCTTAAAAAAGCTCTATTCAAATTGTTAAAAATTAAATATGCAGTTATATTTGTAAATATTCTTAAAGCCCAAATTAAACTAAGCAGGATAAAAAGTCATAGAAATCTGATTATAGAAACAATTGGGAAAGGGCCTCCTCTTTGCAAGAGCTTTAAAGGCAAGACTAGGTGTGGCAGATTAAACCTATCTACTAGGCTAGGGAACTAAGAATCAGTTTGCCCTGTAATTTCCCAGTTTAAACCTTTTGTCAGCCATAAAAAAAAAAAAACAAAAAAAAAAACACAAAGATTTAATTTTCACGTAAGGAAAAAATTGTTCATTGGTGTAACCTGGCAGTCTCCCACTCCCGGGTTGAAGAGCAGTGAAGGAGACCAGTTTAGGCCAGTCCTATGGGCAGTAGAAAGATGCCCAAGAAGGACTAAGTCAATGCCATTTCAGCACTAAATTCTATTCCTTATTTGACAAAGGGGAGCAGGTAAAAACTAAAATGGTTGGAATGTGATAGAGGAAGCAGTTAAATCATAAACTTTTGCGTGGAAAGGTTAAATCTCAGATAAGCTGTAACTTCTTAAGTATCCAATCTATGGAAAAACATAGGAAGAGCTTGCATGCTAGGTTTAGGGGTATAAATTATGTCATTTTTCTTTGTTCGGGGCACCAGCCATATCTGGCTTTGCGCACCTTCTTGGAAGATTGAGAATAAATTCTTCTCCACAATCTGGTGAGCCTTATTTTCTTTCAGAAGATTTCTTTCCAACAAAATAAAGGTAATTAGTGGCTCTATTAACAAATTTCAGTAAGTAAAGGAAAGTCCATAAAAACTATGGAGAGATCTTTCCTGGGTTATGATTTAAAAAAAAAAAAAATTAAATAATTGTGTAATGTGTTTTAAAACCTGGTAGTCAGTATGCTTTTAAATTATTAATTTTCATAACTTAAACAAAGAAAAGAAGTTTTTAGCTTCCTGTAAGGGAAAAAGAGAACATTACTTGCATAAACTATTATAGTTTCAATTTTATTTAACTTGAGTGTAATCTCCCATAGTTAATTTATAAACTAAATTAACATATGTACAAAATCTTTACAGTAATGAAAATTGTAAGTTCACATTGGTGAAATTAGGCTAAAGGAAAAAGATTGTAGATATGCTCTCTTAAATAAAGAGTAAATTTCTTTCATTGGTAATGGTAATTTAGTAAGTTTATATAAACATGAAGTGGCTAGTCAATGTGGTTATAGTCAATTATAAAGAGTTTGTAAAACATCTTCCAAACTGAAAATGTTTAACTAGTTCTAGTTGTAGAAGTCATTGTTAACTAAAAAAACTTAGATTGGTATTGGTAGCAGAAATAACTTCGTGATAATAAACCTGTCTGAAGGCCACTGCAAAGTACACATTTAAGTAAATGGTAATAAAAAGTTGTCTTGATTCTATTGGAAATATTCTGTTTTCATTTTAACAATGAAAAATAAGATTTTTCCTCTATTACTAAAGTAAAGTACCTACTGTTATCTTCATAGTAAAATTGTGTAAGTAAACAGTCATTTGATATATGTGTTGTGTTAAGTTGTTTAAAATATATATAAAAACAAGGAATAAACTTGAACATTGTCAAACTCTTGTGCATTCAAACCAGGCCTTGAATACATTACAGGTGGCCTCTCCATGTGAGTTATTGGCTAGGCTGGTCACTGACCCCTCAATTAAAATATGTGCTATATCAGTCTCTGGTTCTGCTTCTGAAGTCGATGGAAACTATATTGCAGTTTCAAGCTCCTGCAGCAGCCAATAATGACTCGGTACAGCCAACTGTACAATGGATATCGCCTCCAGACTGGCACTGTTCCATAGTGCGAGAGAGCACTATGCACCAGGCTAGTAGAATACTGGAAAATCTCTCTAAGATGAAGGATGCTGCAACTTGCTCACTGCGTTGAAGAACATGCTAAGTGGAGCCATGATACCAGGATACTGTAAGTGAAACTTAAACACAATCGGCATTATGGCCTGCTCTCATGGAGAGATAACATGTAAGGTATTACAAACCTGAAACTCAAAACTAATAATTGCAACTCTAAATCCTTATGCATTAAGTAATACATTAGTTAATATTAAGTGCTGTACTTTTATCCTGTACTAAATATATGCCTAATAATTGTAATGTTATCTTTTCTATTTTGGATCAAGTGCAGAAGTATATTAGACATGTTAAATTCCTGGTAAAATCATTTTCTAAACAGTTAATAACATGTCTATAAAATAAGGTGGCAGTCTCAGCCAGTCTCAGTCAACTTCTATATTCTACTGTACTCTGCTGTGTAGCAAAGGTGAGGCTTGCTTGCTGATGTTGAGTCACCTATTGAACAAGTCAAAATTGCTAGAAATTGTACAATTAAAACCAAGGTGTAAAAAAAACCTTTATTCTGTAGTTCTAATCACTCCACAGGTGAAAACCAAGAGAATTTCCAACTTAGTGTTCTAATCCTGAGTGAAGCCAGTTGCCCAAGGAGTGCCAGTTGACCAAGAGCATCTAACAGAGCGAATGAGTGCCAATCATTGAACAGCTTGGAATGTATCTTCAGACAAAGCTAAGTGTCTGTTGCAATTTTTCTCTAAAAATAAATAACTTAAAAAAAAAAAAGGAATATATATGCTGTTACCACCAGCTTTTAAAGAGTGCCATCTTTATAGGCACCTAACCTTGTCTACCTCTGTAATCCAAAGTCCTCTTTTAAAAATAAGTATTCCAAATTTTTAATTAAGTTTGTTTCTTTCAGAGTGAACATCTTATTAACCATATGAAAACTTCATCCAACTTCGTACAGAATGCCAGATCTATCTTCCTCCAGTTAAAATAAATTAATAAGAGTTTTACACCTTATTAGGCAATAACTACAGCCCATGGCCAGCAAGAAGCAGTTACAAAAAAGAAATCGTCTCCCTTCAGCACCCCTTTTAAATTAAAGGTGTAAACTCTTTAAGAGTAAAATAAAAGTAATAGATGGATCTGGAACCTGACTGAAAATCCATGTGAGTGCCAGTGGCAGCAGAATAACTGTAGAAGGCCACTGCCCAAGATTCTGCTGTCCAAAATAAAAAGTTCTAAACTTCTAAAACAGTCCTGGATGCTGTACTAAAGACTGATAAATAATCAATCAAAACAACAAACAGCCATCCACCTCATAGCTCCATCAATAATTATGCCAAAGCTTAGCAAGTTAAACTTTGGCAAAAAGGGGGGAATGATGTGGGCTATGGGTGGAAGGCTCTTTGTCTCTTCAGAAATAACCTAAGGTATTTAACTTGTGGGTGTGGAATGGTAAGAAGCTGCAGTCCTGCCCTTAGAAACAATGGCAACGGCTCCAGCCCCAGGAAACAGTTTAACAATGCAAGGGCTATAAACTTTAAGTATTTAGGGGAAATGCAAAAACCAAATATGCTAAAAGCTTATCTAGAATATCTGGAGTCCATGCTAAAAGCTTACCTAAGATGTAGAAGATATATATGCTAATTAAAGCCTATTGAAAACTGAAACAAAGGGACCATTTGGCCTGGCCTTTTCACTCTGAATAAAAAACGTTTAAAAATCTTGTTCAGGGCTCGGGATTCAAACAAAAAGCTCCCGAGTCCGGCCGGCGTCAATAAACCATTTTTCCTTCTCAAAATCATTTCTGAGTCCTGGCCTCTCTATACTCAAATAATTAAACTTCTCTCAAATGCTACAACAGTTTCTAAGGCCTTTGGACAGCAATGTCATTTAGATACACAATTCAATGCTAAATAGGTATGATATATGAAGTGCAATCTTAAAAATCCTAATATATATAAGGCAATATAACAAATAGGAAATAATTTTTCCTGTCTTCTGAATTAACTTAAGGGAGCAAATCTGGCAGGAAATAGAATAAACACCATGAAAGAAAGAAAGAAAAAAGTAAACAAAAAAGCTTGCTTCAGCCATATTACTTTAAGTTTTCTCCTAGTTAGTGAGTTTCAAACTTTAAAATCGAGCCAAGTGCGAAGTCCTGCTACTTGGGACATTTACAAATCAGAGAGACAGAATATCAGGTGTATTCCTCGGAACGATCCTGCCCAAGTCCCAGCAGTGACTTGAAAGTTTTTACCTAGTGTCTCATGATCCCCTCAGATTGCTGTCTATAACTGGGGGAAGCATCTCTGAACAATAATGATACAAATGCTAGCCTACCTCGTAACATCCTGAAGAAAATCTCTTTTAGGCAACAGTGAAAATTTTTATTGGCATACCTTGAATAGTATCCTCCTTCGGAACTTCAGTTTCATCATCATCATTTAAGCAATAAACTGTTTCTTTTTGTATATCTTCTTTTTTTAGAGTTCTTGCATCCACAACTGACCAAGTCTTTCTAACTTTCTCCTGCAGAATCGTATTTACAAAAGAAAAAATAAAGGGAAAACAAGGAAAGCTAGTGATTTTGACTAAAAGAAGAAAAGTTAATATACTCTCTATTTCACAGGCAAAAATAAAGAACAATTAAACATGCTACACTGTTCTGTTCACTCTTGCCCATTATGGATGCCTTACTTTATTTCAAAACAGGATATACAGGATAATTCTCTCTACATCTCATTTGTACCCCAGGGTAATCCACAGAAAAATATTATGTTGTACACATACTTCTTATACAAAACCTTCAGACAGCCTATTACATATTAACTTGCTCAAATATGTAAATTCCTACTAAGAAGGGGGACCATATATTTTGCTATCAGTTTTCCAAAAGGAAAGGGACAACACTCTATCAGTAGTCAGAAATCAATTAAGGAAATTTGAAAAGGTTGACAGAATAAAGAAGGGAGGAGGGTGTATTCTCATTCCTAGGGATACTATTCTAGGCCTTGAGAGGACCTGAAATAAATAATAACTCCTCCAAGGTTTTCATGAATGTACCACATGCTTTGGAATTATGTCTTTGAATATACAAAAAATCGCCTGGTTATATAAACATGTTTGGTACTCTTTAACATGAACTAAATACAAAGAATAATGCAGAGTTAAAACCTAGATTATAGGGAAGCAGATTTGGCTTAACTGATAGAGTATTAGCCTACCATATGGGAGGTCCAAGGTTCAAACCAGAGCCTCCTGCCCCACGTGGTGAGCTGGCCCACGCACAGTGCTGATGCGTGTAAGGAGTGCCATGCCTTGCAGGGGTGACCCCCATGTAGGGGAGCCCCACGCGCAAGGAGTGCACCCCTCAAGGAGAGCTACCCCACGCAAGAAAAGCATAGCCTGCCCAAGAATGGCACCACACACACGGAGAGCTGATACACCAAGATTGAAACAACAACAACAACAAAAGACACACAGATTCCTGATGCCACTGACGAGAATGTTAGCAGACAAAGAAGAACACACAGCGAATGCACAGAGAGCAGACGATGGGGGGGGGGTGGGTAGGGGAGAGAAATAAATAAAAAATAAATCTTTAAAAAAAACAAACCTAGAGTACAGGTTATTAGGAGATAAGAGGAAAACTGAAAAGGACTACTTACGTTTAATGTACGTACAAGTTTTAATTAACTTGATTATAAAAGGGTGGAAATGGATAGAGTTGATGGTAACACATTATAGTGAGTAGCAGCTGTTTATAAATGGGAACGTGGCTGGAAAGATTAGTCTGAGGATGTCCATGTCAAATGAAAGAAAGCTAAAGAATAATCTAGGGACTGAATAACAGTGAACCCAGAAGTGGATGAGAATTGTGGTTGATGATACAGATGTAAGAGTGTCCTTCTGTGAACTAGAGCAGAAGAATGTCACTATTGCAGGGTGGTGGGAATGTGGAGAAGCATGGGAAAAACATAAACTGGTGTGATTTATGGGCTGTAATTAACAGCAATACTGTAATATTCATGCATCTGTGCCAAAGATGGACTGTGTTGATAATGGGGGAGTAAGGAAAAAGTGTGCCAAATGTACACTATGAACCATGGTTGGCGGTGAAAGCCTGATGCTATTATCTCAAATGTTCCACCACCAGTGTGGTGTATTGATGAAGGGATACTGGATGAGAATTTTACACTTGTGCATGATTGTTTTGTAAGTTCACAACTTCTGTAATAAAAATATATTTTTAAAAATAATAATACGGTAGGTTGTGGGAAAAACGCACCAAATATAAGACAGGAACTATATAGTTAGTAGTAAGATTTTTATGATATTCTTTCATAATTTGTAACAAATGTCTCACAACAAGGTGTTGGTGGCGGGCTGATGTTATGCACGTTCGTTTTCTAAGTTCACACCTTATACTATATACTTACTGATTATGTATTCCATGTATGAATGATATACCTCAATAAAATCTAAAATAAAAACCATGTTTTGTGTATTTACTTTGTACATTTAAAGAAATAAAAGGTGAAAAGAAGCTCATATAGAGGCTTGGATCAGACTTCAATTCAGACTGGAACTGCATCAAATAATCACCAAGAGCAATTTGGTTTTGAAAGTATACTATTACATACACATGTACATATATTACAAAAGATAATTTCACAATAACAACTCACCATTTTTGGATATTTCACAGATGACTCTACCAGATCATTACTAATTGAACTAGGTGTGACTGAGTCCCGAAATCTCTGAACTTCTTAGCAGGTGCATATCTATATTTCTGCTATCATTCTAAAAGGACATAACTTAATGCATTTCATTTTCCTTTGTTAAAAAAAGGCCTATAACTCATGATTACCTCTCAATTATGTATGGAGAGAAAGAAGAGAAAGAGGCAGAAGTCAAACTCTATTATGTTACAGACAATTCTTCCAGCCTACCTTTTACATAGAAGCTAAATAGAGATGAAATGAACAGGGAGAGCACCTAGAGGATTAGCAGTTATACTGAATAACACTTGAATTTTCAAGTCCTTATGTAAGCATATCTATCTGTTGGATAATATTTTTTTAAAAATAATTTCTATTTACCACTTACCGATTTATAAGCCGAAATCTTTATTGACAAATTGGAGCCAATGGTCAGTTGACAGGACCAGGGCAGGGAACACTTACTAATTTTCTTAAAGACGCACAGTTGTTGAAGACTCTCACTTAATAAAGAAAAATATATAATGAAAGCAACAATTTTAAAATGTTAATGTTAATGTGCTGGATGATTCGTTTAATTTTCTTGAATGAGAAGTGAGCTGTTGCTGATCACAAAGAAAGGAACAGCAGGAGATGGCAGAAAAATGGCAACTACAAGTTGGAAGAGAGCCAGAATACAAGTGAGGTAGCTTAGGAGAAAGGAGCTGAATTACTTAATGGACAGGTGAAAATGAACAAGTCTGTCTTCCCCTATACAATCTTTTCTTTCCACTCAGTCACTGGTTCGTAGCTTTTTTCCTGGGCCGAGGACACTTTGAGAATATCATGAAAGCACATTCATAAATGAGTCTGCACACAGGACAACAGCTTCACCAACTCCTGGAAACCAATGTACCTGAGGATAATAGCCCCTGCTCTAGGAAATCAAAGGGTGGATACCATCCTATTACATCACTGCTCACAACTCTACAACTCCTTGGTTAGTTCCATCTCTTTTCAATAAAAGATACATTTTATATGCATGCAATAAAGAAAGTTAAATGAAGACTATGGGTGGGGTTAAGGAAGTGAGTAATTCATATCTAACTTTAAGATAAATCAGATAACTCCTAGGTTTCTTACTGGGGAGTTTGGCAGCAAAGGTAGAGGGGAAGCAAGCGTAACATGGAAAGTGCTACTTCAGCCGAAAAAAAGTAAAGAAGTTTATATTTTTCTTCCCTGGTCCCTAATCAAACACAACAGAGAAGGGGAGAGAAGATAGGCAGAATTTATGGTGTTCATTAAAATAAGGGACAAAGGAATTAATGACCAAATACACTCCAAGCATACATTCCAGATTTTTATTTATCTCCTTGGTACAAATGATAAACAGATCTTCAAAGAAGTAAAGAGAATCATCTGATATTATCCATAGAGCTATGGACAAAACGCTATCAAGAGATCCCAATTTCAAGAAAAAGTTTACAATAAGTATTACATAATTCTACCTGACATCTGCCTCCAAAGCTTATGGTACACCTGGTACACCTTGGCTTTGGATTTGTGAACCAGGTCTAAGACGCCTCCTAGCACATTACTAATTTAAACAGAAATCAGGTCTAAAGCCTGATGGTTAAGACTGGATTCTGTTCCAGGAGAAGTTTTAAGGGCCAATATCTGAAATGTAACACCTGAGAACAGCTTGATCAGTTCTGCAGTAGATTTCAATCTCCCCAAGTAGAAGTCACATTGTCTTCCTAAGATATTCTAGAAGGGTAAACCTAGACCAGTGCTGACCCAATACAACTTCCTTTGATGATGGAAATGTTCTACTTGAGAACTTGAGATGTGGCTAGTGTGAATGAGGGAATGAATTTTTTATTTTACTTTAATTCATTTCAATGTAAATAGTCGCATGAGGCTAATGGTTACTGTACGGGATGGTGAAGTTCTGCTCCATACCTTCAGAGCAGGTCTAAATTCAAAGTAGCTTCAAATTGCTAGGACAATGCACAATCATGCTATGCTACAGGAAAAGCAAAAATAAAAAACTTCTTTAAATTGTATTGGCCTATAATTTTTCTTCATGATATCATGGTTATTATGTTAGCTTAAGATATAATACCCCCACATTAGGGCAAGCCATGATCAAATTTGAGAGTCATATTTGCATTATGACTAGAAACTTCATTTTATGGGATTCCTTACCAATTCCCTTTGGCAATCCCTTGTGAATTACAATTCTATTTCCAAAATTTCCATTTACCTACAACTGTTGCAAAAAAAAGGTTTTAAAAATTATTTAGAAAATCAGGACATATGTTTGTCAATTATACCTCACCAGAAATAAATAAAAATTGTGTTAAGGAAAAAAAATTAGAACAGATACGTACTGGAGCTACTCAAAAAAATTTCTGATTCCTGAATCTTGACTTTAGTTAAGAACCTGACACAAAATACCTGCATTTTGTGTATTTATTGATAAACTGGAAGTGATGTCTGACTATGAAGCCTTCATTAACCTGATAATTTGAACCTATACAAGGCATGTGCTTTGAAAAGTATCCTATTGCCGCTTTTACCAAACACATGCAATCATTTTTACTAAATACATGCCCACCAAACACGTTATTCTAGATGCTACTAACCCCTTTCACGTTCTCTGCTCAAAATAAATGCATGTCCAACTCCAACTAAGAATAACATGAATAAAGGAGATGATCTCTCTCATAACTGGATGACTGAATAAAACAGTTTGCCTTATATATCATACTTCAGAGCTTTCACATTTCTTAAATCATTTTGCCTTTACAACACCCTCTTAAACTAAGTAAGCCAGGAATTTTTACACTTTGGGTTTGTTTTTGTTTTAACCTGATCAAAATAGTATGCACAGAAAAGTTTTTTTAAAAGATGACCATACCAAAGTATCCTGCCTACTCAAATCCAAATCAGAGGATAAGAAAATATTAGGTATTTCATATCTGACACCACTTTTAATAATCAAAAATATTTTTTGTAGGCATATGAAAAAGAAGGGCCCCAAAAATATGCCCTGAGCTTGATAAAAGATGAAAACCTACTGCCTTATCTTTTACTTTGGACTTTTAAAATCTCTCGTGTTATCTATATATTCCCAAACTTCACTGATACAAATCCTGGAAATAAATCAGAAACCTTGTACTAATCAAACTAACCTGGGGAAGGAAAAAAAAAAAGTGCAGGAGGGTGGGGTGGGAAAGTGATATTCTAATTATTTAATAAAAATCAGACTATTAACTGCTAATTAAAGAGACTGACCCAGAAGAGCAATAGGAGACCTTTGATCAAGAGATATTTATATGGGTACAATTAAATCGTAAACAATGTTTCCATTCCCTACCTAAAGGAATAAATTTCATCCAGCCCATCTTCACCTTCTAAAGACATCATCACCTTCTTCACCATCTGAATACCTTCTTTTTGTTGCTCAGTAATTCCTTTTTGAGGAGAGGAGGATCCATGTTGGTCCAAATGCAAGTTGCTATCTCCTCTATCTCCAGTTCCATCTTCCTTGCCAATTTGGAAAGGCAAACTGTCAAGAAAATATCAGCAGTGCTTAAGAGGTCAGAGAGTAAACTGGGTTCCAATCCTGTGACTGTCATTCACTAGCGCTGTGAAAATGTGTATGTCAATCATCCTCTCTGAGATTCAGATTTCTCAACTGTCAAATGGCACTCACCTCTCTTAGCCAATACTCTTTTGCAGTTTCAAGTAACAAAAAGCTCCCTGACTTGGTAAAAAGGGGAAACTTATTGGCTTAATGCCCAAATAATTGAAAGTGCAGGGTTGCCCATGATTTTAGAGATAACTAGACCCAGGATTACAGATATCACAAGGACCATCTAATCATTTTCTTTCTCTCTCTCCCCCTCTCCCCCCATATCTCATTCACTGGACTTTATGTTGGCTGGCTTTCTCTCAGACTGGCTTCTCCACATTGCCTCTGTACACTTTCAAGTTCTTATTTGCCCACCTCCACTATTAAGAGTGACTGAGTGTTCAAGCTTCTAGTAGTCTCTAATTTAAAAAAACCAGGAAAGGATTCTGATTAGCCCACTTGGTCCATCAATGGTAGGCAAGGAACAGATCTAATACATGATGGCCCTTATTCAAACTGCTGGTTAGAGTTCAAGAAAGAATGCTTCCCAGGATAGGCTATTCTGGGCAGACAAAAAAAAAATGTCCACCCATGATTTCCTCAAGGTTATTATAAGGATTAAATAAGCGAATATATATAAAATACTGAAAACTCAAATACTACTAATATTGCAGATATAGAATTTCTATACAGAAATGAGTTAAATAGCTAGAAGTAGGTAAAACCCAATTTTGATCTTGTATTTCATTCCAGCTGTCTGACTGAAATGAGCCTAAAACTAGATTGGGATTACCGGTCACGGCAATATTCAATAACCAATATATGCTTAAAAAGAAAACAAACATACACATTTTACGATAATATGGCACTTTATAAATGCTTTCATGTACACAAGTTCATCTAATCTTATATATTTTCGGTGAATAAAGATTTCTATCTCCATTCTCTAAAAGAAACTGAGGCTACAGAGAGGAAATAATCTGCCCAAGGCTACACGGTTAAACCATGGTATAAAGACTCAGGTACCTGATTCAGAGGGCAAGGTTCTTTCCACCACAGAACACCTTACTTTGCCCCTGGAAAATCAAATGGCTGAATTCTGCAATCTTTTCAGTTCACCCAAAATTACCTGTTGGTGACCTCTATGTGGATGGCTAGTTTTAAGTTCATTTCAATGCAATTTTATTTGCTGTAATTACAATAGGACTTTCTGTTTAACTTTTTTCTAAATAAACTTAGCACAACATATTTGCATGTTTTATATCACCTATCAGATATTAAGCTTCCAGAGAACAGGGTACAGCATACACAGTCCATGTCAATTAACTGCTGTCTCCATAGTTTCAACCAGGAAGAAGGGAAGAAGAACATGAAAAGAAATTAAGAGTCAGGAAGTTATCCTAGGAAAAGGAGTTTCAATAGCACTTCTTTTTCCCTTGCATTAGACCAAAAATAAACTTTCTCAATAGTCAGTAAAAGAAACTAAAAAAATATCCAAGAAACAAGCCTGCTCAGAGCATAGTGCTTCTTTGGGCTGCTGGTATTTTTTCAGTCCTACCAGAATCATCAGTCATATAATGATAAACCAAACAATAAAGCAATAAACTCTACATTGTATGCTGGAAGTTTGTAGCACAGAAAAACTATTATCCAATAAATAAAAACAACATCTGGTCAAACAACAAAAAAAGGCTAGGTTCCCCCTTCAGCATACTTTACCGTATTTTCACACACACAAAAAGTAGCCCTTTAAAGTGACACTGACAGAAATACCATCTGCACCAAACATGTATAGGCATTCTGAGATAATGAACAAGGAACAGAAGCTGAACTGGAATTCTGAAATGCTGCGAAAACTTTAACTCAGTAAGGAGAGAAGCATCATTTAAAAACTACTTAAGTTTTCTGAAGTACCACCTTTGTATCTGTTTGATGGGCTTTCCAATTCTTTTTCTACAATCCTACAGGAAGGAGTTGAGTTGCCCCTCAGCAGTATTAAGAGGTACATACATGCGAGAGAGGTTCTTAATTCCCAATGGCAGGCATACTGAAGATGCCAAAGGCCTACCACTCCGAGCTGGAGGTTTCTTGGCAGAACTCTCAATTTGAAAAATAAGGGTCCCAGAAGACTCTAATAATGCAATTTCCTATACCATCACTCTGCTTTCATGAAAAACTAGACAAGAAATAGGTTTCAAAAACTAGGTAGTGAAAAGAACTTTCTGTTAGGGATATATAATAGAGAAAGTAAGTGCCTGGATGGGAAATTCAAAGTTTTATTTTGTTTTTTTTGGGGGGGTGACTCTTTCCCCAACAAATTGTGAAACGCCTACTTTTTCCCCTGAAATTGTATATCCCATCTCTAAATACACATGAGCAAATTACATTTTATGTAGATGTGTATATGTTCCATTTTGTTCCTAAGGTAATAAAACGACTTTAGATCTAAAAAGAGAGTTAAAAATAAACATCCCATATATTTAATATGATTCCCAAGTTGACAATCTTCTCTATCCCAACAACATCTACCATCTGGAGAACAGAGTTTTCTAGAGCTGTTTAAGAGAAGTTGCCTTCTATCAATCTACTAACTGTTTAGGTAAAGATCTCTATGCAAACAGGAGAGGAACTGAACATCCTCAAAAGATCTTTAATTCCTTATTCCTTGAGTCCAGTATTGGAAAACAAACTAAGTCTCTTACCAAGCTGTTTTGTCTCACTGTGACGAATTTCATTTCCTTCAAACCAAAACTCAGGACACAGTTTCTATTACATAGAGAGTGATAAGTAAAGGTTTCCTGAGTAGCCAGTCACCCAACAGATTCCAGCTCGAAGCAGAAAGCAGACTCCTGTAAACCAAGCACTCTTAAGGGGTACCACTCACTGCATTATGTCTTCATTACAAGGATTTGTCTATACACATTATTCTTACAATCTTACAAGAATTACAGAGAGATTCCAGATTTCTTCAAGTTATAAATTATAATATCCAGCTGATCTTTGCTAAAAGGGCTGCTGAGGTCAGTGAACACTTCAATATGCCTCTTTTCAAACTTCTTTCCTCTAAAAGATAGAGTTATAACATTTAGAAATCGTTCTCCTTAATTATGTTGTACAAATTCAAATACACTTTCTCACTGAGCAGTGAGGCTAAGGAATCAATCTAGATACAGTTAAAAACTTATTGTTGATGCTTAGTTAAGTTCCTATTAAACACACAATTGACCCTGCTATAACTCATACTTTTTAACATCTTGAGCAAAATTTGTGCACATTACAGAAATATTATTCCCTAATTTTTATTAACTCTAACTTCACCTTAAGATGTGGTCACCAGGACTAAAAAGGATACTTTTTCAGAAATCCTCTCCATAGCAGAATGTAAACAAGAAGCTCTACCAGTGTACTATACTTCAGACTTGCAAGGGTTCACTTTCCAAATGCCCTGCTGATTCCATTCACAGAGCTAAAGGATTTTGCAGAGACTGCGAGATATGAAAATGCATATTTAGGTTGGGAATTTTTCTGCAGTTGCTTATAACTTTCCTAATAGGCAAGAGATCTGGGTCTATGTGTGTGTGTGTGTATGAATGTGTGAGTGTATATATATTCAAAGACACATTTTCAAGGCTCAGTAATTAAAGAAGTAATAAATTAGAAACATCTCCCAAATTTACTATGCATTTCATTTCAATTACATATGGATCATACCACCGACTTAAAAAAAAAATTCTGGTAATTAGCTTAATTCAAATCAGAACAACTTGAAATTGGGCAAGTGTTTATTTCTCCCAGAGAAATTCCCTTCCTTTTTTATAAATTAAACTTTTAAAGAAACAGAAAGGTTTAACTGAACCAATGAATACTGACAAACGTTTGTTTAGCCATGCAAACATGCTGTCTGATTAACAATGGTTGACACAACGGTCTCAATACATCAATCCACAGGTTTGGGAAAAAGCTCATTTTCAATTTTCTTCCATTGAAACACTCACATAGTTTCCTGTTGAATCACATCCATGCACACAATGAGTGCATCCAGGACTTGGCTAGTTAAGGGCAGAATATAGGATCAAGAATCCCTGTGTCCCAAGAACAACTTTTTCCCCCAGAAGTCCACAGTGCTGGAAATTATAGACACTGGCCTCATTATACGATCATTTAAAAGTGACCCAAGTGACCTTCATCCCAAGTTTTATTTCATCAGCATATATTTACATATGCTACCTATCAAAGATATACTCTGACACACACAACTAAGAAATATAAAGTAAACCAAAAGCTAATCTAATACATTCCATTCATTTAACAAAAAAATTATACCATTTTATAGTCTTAAGAACCCATTTTTTGGTGAACACAGTCTATTAAGCATGAAGTGAGCTGCAATGCAGCCTTTGCAAGTTACTTCCAACACAGTACCACCTCCTAATGGTCAGGGATGGCATTATCAATTGTTCAGAGAAGTACCAAGAATAATGCCTTAAAATGAAGGGACCTGTGGAAGAAATTAGAAATCTCAGTTTGGATCAATTTGGTTTTAGGCACAAAAATATCTTCTATCTAGAAAAAGGTAGAGAATGCTAATGCTGTACTCTTTAAAATATCATTTCTCCACCTCCAAGCATTTCTAACCATCACCACCATCAAACCCTCTACATGTAGTCAATACATACAGATACTCCTTAGTGCCTTCCCCTTCCTAGCCTCTCAATATCCAGACCACTAGTGCAGAGAATGGGCAAGTGATTGAAGGGCCCAGTGCCCAGGCACTGCACTTGATTAATTTCACATTAAATCCTCAGAGCCAAAAATATCCATATACTCATAGCTGGGGCTCTGAAACAGCCTCCCCAAACTCTACTATGATTCCCCAGATTAAAGAAAATTGCTTGAGTCTTCTTTGTCTGTTAAAGGATACAGTCAGCTTGTTGAGAACCTGGTTGGATTGTGCTTTTAATGTCCAGCAGCAAATCAAAATCTGATAGCTTCAGGTGTCTATGAACTGTGATGTTCTGATACTGATCCTCACTAGCAAGAGCATTGTCAGTGCCATCAGTGCCAAACAGGACTAAAGCAATTTCATCCTTGCTCTCAGCAAACACCTAGAGAAGAATGTTAGAAAGTTAAAAAGCATTATTAGTACAAACTAGAAGCCATTACATATCTAAGCTTCAGGATACAGGACAGACATACCACCCTATGGCAGGCCCCTTCAGCTACTGTCAACAATAGCACATGGGCCTGACGGACAATGGCATTCCCTAGGTTCTAAGCAGACTTTTCCATTGACTACAGGTCCCGACCTTCATTTCAGCACACGTTAGGGTAGAAGGATGGGTGGGTGGTAACAGCTCTTGATGACTTCCAGCCAAATCAGATTGTAATTCTCAGTGAAAACAGAAAATTTGCAATGATTCTAATCTATCTTTCTGGAATGACTAGCCAAGGTGTAAATTTCCAGGAATTAAAAAAAAATGCTGCTTCATCCTATGTCCCAGCCATTCCACTTAAGGTATATATACCCTAGAGAAGTTCCTGCACATGTACTCAAAGAGACAAAAGACCAAGAACATTCGTTTCAGCACTGTTTATTACAGGGCACAACTGGAAACAAACTATCAGTCAATAGGAGAATGCAGACATACACTGTGGAACACATGTATAATGAAATATTACATCCCAGTAAAAATGAATGAATTTGAGTAATATTAATCAAGATTAAAACATCAGGCTGAGAAAAAAAAAGTTATGGAATTATATGTACCATTTATATATGCTTTAGAGAGTTTTATACAATATCATATTATTTATGAAGAAATACTGTGAATAAATATACTTTTTAAAGCATAAAATATGCACGATAATGATAACTACCAAAACTCTGAGGGAAGGATGGAAAGAAGAGAATAGGATTCAAAAGTGATTACAGGCTTCAAGTGTTCCTGTAGTATTTTATTTTTTCTAAGAAAAAAAGAAAAAGAAATTTTTTTAAGTGTCAAAATGTTAGGATTATATAGCACCAGCCAATAGGAAAATAGATTTCCACTTTATTATTCTGTTATTTGTTCCTTTTATGAAATGTTTCATAATACAATATAAAACAAAAAATTGTATCGGATATGATAAACAGTCCCTTTGCTGCCTAAATACTACCATGAGCTTTTTACATCAATGGGGAAGACTGCTGCATGAGGAGAGGTGAATTACAGTCATTCTGCATTTCTGTTGGTCTGTTCATTTCCCAAGTTCATTAACAACTGCAACTATAATTCCATTGTACATGAAGCAAAGGTCCCAGCCATTAGGGTCCAAACATATCTAGCACACCAGTAGGGCAGGCCTGCCAGAATTCTGCCTGCTGGACAACAAAACCTTGGCAAGGGAGGGGAGGAGATTTTTAGAACAGTATGAGACTTTCATCAGGTTTTGTCTCCCAGCAGGAGACTTCTTATAATAAAAAAGGGGTGCTTAATTTTCTTCCCTTGAATCTAAGTGGGCCTTAGTGACTTACTAAACCAATAAAAAGCAGTGGAGTGACTTTCTCAGATTTCTAAAGCTGAGTTACAAGCCATGCAGGGTATCTTAGAATGCTCACTCTTGGACACTTGTTCTCAGAACTAGTTCCACATTGTGAGAATCCCAAGCTACCTGAAAAGGCCACATGTAGGTACTCTGGTGGACCCAGATGACAGAGGCATCAATGACCAGACACGTGATGGAGCTTTCTTGGTTGCCCAACCCAGCTGAGCCTTCAGATGACTCTAACCACAGCCACCATATGAGAGTAACCTCATGAGATGCCCTGAAGGAGAATCACCCAGCTGAGTCCAATCACCCCACAGACCCATGGGAGAATTTTTTTTTCATGTTATTGTAAGACAGAATATTTTATCTATTGAGCAATAGAAAACCAGAATAGACACAAAGAAGATGAAGGGCTTGCTCAAGGTCAAGAGGTTAGTAAACATGGCAGAGCAGAGATTCAAATCCAGGGCTTCAGTCCCCAGAGATACACTTTTAAACATTACTTTATACTATCTCTTGTTTCTGATAAAAACTGTAATATCCAGTGGATGGGGTCAGAATGTGGAAAGAAAAAAATACCAGAATCTAGTGGTAGCTGGACTTGCATGTACATACATATAAGAAAATCCCCAGATTCTCCAAAACACTGAGGCTGGAAGTTAAAAGGAGACTAGTATCTTACATTAGTATGTGGAGGCAACATTTAAAACATGGGTTACAAGCTCAAGGCCAATCTGAAACGTACCTGTTGCTGTACAAACATGGTCATCACCTTCTTTGCTTGTTCAAATGGGGATTCTTCACCAGGAAAAGAGTTACTCATGGCAAAGCCCACATCCATACACAGCACAACAGCTGCCTAAAAACAAGTCCCAAAGAATGTTTAAGAAAAGGTTAATAACAATCATAGGGAAGATTGAGGAGAGATAGGCCCATTGCTTACTTCATTTACAGAACCTGTACTAATATTTGGGAAAGGGGTGGTAGAGGGAGGGAGAGTGTTCTACACAGAGAATGTATTTAAGACATATAAATTTCCATAAGGAGAACCCTTAAATAGTCCTGATTCTTTCTAAAAGCTAGAGAGTAACAACCAGGAGAAAAGCATCTTCCAGGTAGCTATGCTCCTTTGGCCTGAGCCCCAGAATAAAGCCATGGTCAGCAGATCTGAGCTAGGTCCAGCCCAGTTGAGCCCAACAACCATCAGGCAAATTGGAGTTGATCTGCAGACCCACAAGCACAAGAACAAATGCTTTTGTTGTAAGCCACTGATTTGGGGCAAAATTTTTTATGAAGCCTTATTGTGGCAATAGTTGACTGCTACAATCTGCATAGGTTAAAATGATGAGCTCCAACAATTTGAATCAGTTTGTAAACTGGGGATCTAAAATGAAGGATAAAATACCAAATCTAATATAATAGGGGACACAGGCATATAAACAAATAATTCTGGGACAAAAATCCATGACGGGGAGTCAACGTGGTTCAGTGGTTGAGTTCCAGTTTTCCACATGAGGTCCCAGGTTCAATTCTAGGTTTTGGTACCAAAAAAAAAAAACAATTAAAAAAATAATACATGACAGAAGTATGTACCAAGTACTAACAGAGTACACAGGAAGGGCACCTGCCTAAGAACCCAAGGCTATGGGGAAGGGAATAAAGACAGTAAGGAGACAGAAAAGCCTTCCTGGATATGGATTGTAAAGAGTAAGAGTGGGGAAGCGGATTTGGCCCAATGGATGGGGCGTCTGCCTACCACATGGGAAGTCTGGGGTTCAAACCGCAGCGTCCGCCTACCACTTGGGAGGTCCAGGGTTCAAACTCAGGGCCTCCTGACCCGTGTGATGAGCTGGCCCATGCGCAGTGCTGATGCGCACAGGAAGTGCCGTGCAGTGGTGTCCCCCATGTAGGAGAGCCCCACGCACAAGGAGTGTGCCCGTAAGGAGCTGCCCAGGAGTGGCACCGCACACATGGAGAGCTGATGCAAGATGACGCAACAACAACAACAAAAAAGAGACAGATTCCTGGTGCCACTCACAAGAATACAAGCAGACACAGAAGAACACACAGTGAATGGACACAGAGAGTAGACAACTGGGGGGGGGGGGCGGGGAAGGGAGGAGAAAGAAATTTAAAAATTTATATTAAAAAAAAAAAAAGAGTTAAATGTGAGTTAGCCTAATGAACAATGGAGTTCCAGGCAGAACGAAACACACAAGCAAAGATTAAATAGCACTCATGTATGTGGGGAACTAAGAAAACAAGGGAAACAAAATAAAAGTAAAGGGATTCATGGAAAGCTCTATACTTAAGCATCCAAAATTTAATTGAATAAATACAAGTTGTAGGAGACCTGAACTAACAGCAACTCACAATTTTAGGGTGGATTTTAAAATTAGTCAACAGAAATAGATGGATAAAACAATACACTGCCTACGCCTACCTCACGCCCATTCCCCAAAATATCGTTAGTTGTATTAACAGTATAGTGAATTCAAGAAAGGAAGAGCAGAGTCCTTTGGTGAAAAAAGACAAGTCTAGGAATCTAGAGACCTGAGATCTAGTCCCATCTCTATTACCAATTAGTTCTGAGCCCCTCTGCTATTTCATGGAGGTAGGAGGCACTTGGACTAGAAGAGGTCTAAGGTCTTTTCTGGAGCTAAAACCTTGACTCTGAATGACATTCTCATCTGCACTCTGTACTGGTCAGAACACATGTGACAGGCTGTTAGTTGTTCGAAAGGATCTGAGAACATGTGATGTGAAGAACTGTTGGAAAAAGACTGGGTATTTGAGCCAGATAACAAGATTTAGGGAACATGATCATACTCTCCAAATACTGGACAGTTATGTTATAAAAGGTCTGTGGAAAAGATAATGGGATCAACAGGGAAAAGTTACAGGGATCCAACAGAAGGGGGAAAATGGACATTTACAATTGATTAACAAAGAACTACTGTTTTCTAAGGCAGTGGTCTCCTGACCCCAGAAGTGTTTGAAAAGCCTGGATAAGTTCCTGCAAGGCATGTTATAGATGATTACGAAAGCTGACTATGTCTCAAGCGTCTGGGCAACACATGACAAAGAGACAATATTTAAGTTTTTCCCCAGTTTATAAAAAAATGCAACAATCTCTATATTAAGAGATGTCTGGAATAAAGGAACTTATTTGGAGAAAAGATGATAATAAACTACAAAATCCCTTTAAGAGCAATAATATTTATATTGCACAGTTTCAAAGACATTAAGAGAATAATAACAATAATAAAAAAAAAAAACCTATACACATTTATAATAGCTATTACTAAGCCAGAAAACTCTAAGTCAGGGACTAAAGGTCTTTTGCCAGGAACCAGGCATCCAAAAAATGGCATCAAAGGGTTTTACAATATAGAACTCTTATCTGGAAGCAGAATGGGCTACATAATATCTTCAGTTTCTTTCTGGCAACAGCAAGAAAACCAGGAAAGAGAAACTGGGCAGCATAGCAACCCATTTTTTCTGTATAGTAGCAATCAATACAGGATGTTAGAATTGTGCATCAAGTCCACCTGCCATAAAGCTGCTGCTCCACCAGACCTGCAGTTTTCAGCAGCTGAAAGGAGGAGAAACAAAAAGAGATGAGCAGCAGCATTATGAATCTGGAATCGTTCTAATCATTTCCCAGTGGGAGTTAAGGGGAAGAGATCAGCTGCTTGGATTCAAATCTAGTTTCTCTCTCTCTACCTTATTTCCTGGCAGCTCCATGTTACACATGCTGCAGGAGCCTAGAAAAGCATCTAGTCTAGAGCAGGCACTCAACAAATGTGTTGAATGAATTAAACAACTCCCTGGAGCCACACTTCCCTCTAGTGATCCTTCAGAGACAACTACCACTCTTTGCCTGTTATAGAAAAAAATCATTTTAAAAATTCATTGTGATTTCTGTTATTAATCTGGGACACCTAGGGTCAATGAGCATTATGACACAGATTCTACAGGGCCTTGAAACCAAACAGCCTGGGTTCAAATCCCGGTTACCCTGTGACCTTAAACTAATCACAAAGTTCTCAATGCGTCGTTTTCCCCCTTGTAAAACGGGAATAGCAGTTTTCACCTTGCAGGGTGATTGTAAACACTAAATTGGATAGGAATTATGTATACCTTGCACAGAGGAAGCTTTCAGTAAATGTGAGATAAATTATTATAGAGGTGGTAATACGACGCTTTGCATTTCATACGCTTCTATTCGGAGTCTCTAATATTTTGCAACAAGCCTGTGGGGGGTATGATAACTTTCATTCTCCTACAGATAAAAGAATAAACAAACAAAGCCGGCTCAAGAGAAACGGAGGAAGTAGAGTTAGAGGGTTGGGACTGAAATTAGGGATAGAGAGGAGGCGGTGTGGGGAAGGCAACGGGACGCGGAGAGGGTAGAAGGAAGGGTGGGAAAGGCAGTGGAGGGGGAGAGAGGACGAGGCTCCAATTCAAGTCTTCAGCTTTTCTCCTAGAACATCACTCGGTCACGGCCCTCCTCATCCAGCCCCTGACCATGCTCCCCTCCTCTCTCCCCATTCCTTGGCACAGTGAATCCCCCAATTCCTGCTTCCGAACCACCCTCTCCGGATACCCAGTGCGGGTAAGGACCCCATCGACAGCTCTCCACCTTATTCCCTGACCGCGCCGTGTTGCCAGTCCGTAGGCTATTTGGTCCCCTCTTCCGGGAGGGAACCCGCCGCGCGGAATCTCGGTTCCGGAAGACTCGGAGCCCGACCGCATTGAAATGAGCTCGCTTCCCGCTGAGCCTGTAGAGGCGGGGAAACCGCGCGCCAGGAGCCCTGAGCATGCGCAGATTCCCTGTGTTTGGCCTTGGTGATTTTGTGCCTTCTGTTTCTGCTGTCAATCACTTGGAAAGATTCACCTCCCTTTACCCCATTGAGAGTAACAGCTACAATGGAATTAGAGTTGACTATAAATCCAGAAAGTCACTTAATTTCTCTAAGTCTCAGTTTCTTCTTCTGTAAAACGGGGGTTAAAGAAAGACATCACCGTTGTGGTAAGAGGACCACCTCCTGAAAGAAGAGTAGGAGTTTTCTAGGTAAACCTGGGAACGGCATTCTTCTTTCCAGAGGAAATGGGATGGATAAACGCCTGGAGGCCTTAAAACAGCATCTTCCAAAAGTTTGGAGGGGCTCTAGCTTGGAAGCCCGAATTAGGGAGTTTGTTTTGTTTTTGCAGCTATCAATTCCAGTGCCTGACAAGGTCACCGTCCCCTTCCTAAGGGCGGCAGGCCGGATCTGTACCATGCACAGAAAAGGGTATTTTCCATACCAAATGTCTTGGTTTGTCAGGGTTGCTGTAACAAAGTACCACAGAATAATTGGCTTAAACAAAAGCGACCTATTGTCTCACAGTTCTGGATGCTAGACATCCAAAATCAAGATATGTGCAGGATCATCCTCCCTCTTAAGGGGGAGAAAACTTTCATGCCTCTGCTCTGGCTTCTGGTTGGTGGTGGGCCATTCGTGGTGTTCCTTGGCTTGTGGCTTCATATCTCAGTCTCCGTCACAGGGCCAACTCTCTCTGTCTGTCCCCAGCTCTCTATGGCAAATTTTATTATAATGACACCAGTCATATTGGATTGGGCCTACCCTAATCCAGTTTGGCCTCATCTTAACTAATAACATCTTCAAAGAACCTATTTGCACACAAGTGCACAGTTACAGAACAGGGGTTAGAACACGAATGTGCTTTTTGGATCCAATCCAGAACACCAAATGATCCACAAGGTGACAGTTCATTGGACAAGGGTCTAGCAACCTGTAAGGTCCACAAACTTCTGCCCAAACTGGGACAATCATGTCCAGTCATTTCCTCTCCCTCTTGTAATCTGAACTGGGAAAACTGGGAACTGAAGCTGAGTAGATGCACAAGGAGGCAGCGAGGAAGGAGGGGCCTTAATAGACCCTGAGGATGCCAAGGTTATATAATAACCAAAGCCAGGAGACTGGGACGTTTTCTGACTGTGTTCAAGGAACCCAGGAGTTTCTTCAAGCTTTTGATCCAGATTGGAGTCCTTTCAAAGCTGAAATATTACTGCGTTTTTAATATTTTACATGTTTATTTTGAAATTACAGTTTTGGCTGCTGGAAAGTATTTGAGTTTGATAGTACTCTGAGAGTGAACTGCATGAGTGATAACTTCATAAGCATTATACAAAATAAAATGTGGAGACCGAGTTTGTGCTCTGATAGAAAGCAGTAACAATGGTTATATGAGCAATTGCGGGAATTACTTAAAACCCTTAACAGTACAGATATGAAATTGAGATTTATATCCCAGATGTGACTAGTGTCAGAACCGTCCTCTACCAATGCCATGAAATCCCATTTTTAAAAAATTTATATAAAAAGCTTATGTTTGTAATTAAATTAATGGAGGAAGTGGAAACTTTTGATGTTGCCTACTAATCTCTTCCAACATGGCAAATATTAAGGCTTAGGTGTCCATTCCAAAGGGGAGGAATGAAATTTGCAAATCATCTGAAATTAGTTCCTTTCAAGACTTAGACTCTTGTTTTATAGGAAGTCTTGGAGAACAAGGGTTTATTATTCTTAAGCATTGTATTAGTCAGGGTTCACTAGGGAAACAGAATCAACAGGCGATATCTGTCAATAGTAGGAGATTTTATAAGAGTCTCTTATGTGACCGTGGGCATGCATGCCCAAGTCCAGGTTCCACAGGCAGGCTGCAAAGCAGGGCTCCGATGAAAGTCGGACGGTCTCTGATGAGTTTCCAGAAAACATTGGCTGTCCAAAGACTGCTGGGAAATTCTCCCTGAATGCTGAAATCACTTTCCCGCTTAAGGCATTCAATCAACTGGATAAAGCGTCACTCATGTCACGCATTGCTGATGGCAATCTCCCTGATTGATGTAGATATAATCAGCTCTCTATGGAGCAAGTTCACTGGTGACTAAAGTCCATACATGTCCTTGTATACAATTAACCAAGTGCTTGCTTGACCAAACAACTGGGCACAATTACGTAACCAAGTTGACACAGCCTAATCATGACAAACACAAACTGAGATGATGTAATGGCAATAAACAAGTTTTAATCTAATTACTCTGGGTCAAACTTTATTTTCTCCAGCTCAGCATGTTTTGGCTGCTAAGCAAATAGGAAAATAGAGCTCTGCTCTCTGATATTCACTAGGAAGATTAGGTAACTATGGGTGAACACAGTTGTTCGAGATGTGTTGGAGAAAAACAGTGCTTACTGGGACATGGAGACTAATATGGCCACAGGCAGGGAATTTATTGAGAAGCTCTCCCAACAGAGGGGGTCTGAAGAACAGACTTCGGTGCCCCCACCAGCATGGTGGGGGTCTGAAGAGAGACTTCAGCCCACTTGTGGAAGGTGCAGATTTGAATTTATACAGTGTGTCAATAGGTTGGGAAATGTTAGTTCACGGGGAGAGGGGTTAGGGTCCAGAGTAATAAAAGTCAATAAAAGGCTGTAAAAGTGAATTCTTCTTATGGATGGCTTTGGCGTGGTGGGCTAGGAAGTAGGGTTTTCTTGGAATGCAGGAGGTTTTGATGCCCGGAAGGGTTGAGGGTCCTTATCTGCTCCACTCCCATGGCTCATTCTTGGGGGGAGATATGCTCTCTTTCACAGGTAGGCAGCTTGCTAATTCGGTCGGAATGGAGCCACAGCCTTATGACCTGCTAATCATTGCAAACCTCTAACATTGCTAACATATATATCCTCTAACATATATATATATATGAGGGGTCCTGGGCATTGGGATATAAGGTACTGGGCAGGGTGGAAGGGTGAGGGGATTTGGGGTGTCAGCTCGATCTGGCTTCTTCCTGCTGTTATGGGGCGGAGAAAAGAAGTTCCCTTCCCTCCTGTACAGTGGGCTGTGGTTTCAGGTCCTGCAGGGGTTGATGTTGTTCTCCCAGCAGAATGGCGCCGTTTAAGAATTCCTGGGTTGTTGCCTGTAGGATTTGGTGTATGAATTGGAGAAGAAGATGATCATGGGTGACATCTTGGATGGCTGTCTGGATAAACTGAGTTATTGCTGATAGGAGGAGAATGAGAGTTATAATTGTGCTAAGGATCAGAATTAACCAGGAAATTTAGGGTGGGCTTTGGGGTTATCACTTCCAGGAGTTTGAGGACAAGGAACAATAAGATTATATATTCAGCATTAAACATTTATGGCATTAATGGTTGACAGTGAAATTACCTGATTTGATGAGTTTATACACGTAGCATTTTAGCTGGAATAGGAGACTTTAGATTATTAACTGTGGTTGAATGACAGTGTTTTTGAGTGACTTTTCATGGATTTAAGATTCCAAACCAGCAGAGCTGCATAGACCAGTCTGGTGATCAAAATGACGACATTTTTTCCCCATTTTATATAGTTTGAAGCATAGGCAACAACAAATTATTATTACTTCCCTTTTTGGGTTTGGAGCAGCTGGCACTTTAACTTGTAATTTAGACTAGTGCATTGTTATTAGGATTCGGTTACAAGGTTCCAAGAGTCCTGTTGCAGTGTCTGCAGCACTGAAAGCATACCTTGCCCTTTCTGAGAGAGGAAGGGGATGGATGTTATGCACTTGCCATCGTGCTACTGGAGTCTGTGCTCGGCCAGTATGTCTCATCCAGCAAGGTAATTGTCGCAGTCATTGGAGTGAGCATGATGGACATTTGTGGGTGATGTTCATGAGCTGCTGGTAAGTGACAGACAGTTGGAATTGCTGGCCTAGGCACTACAGGGTCGGTCTGGTATCCACGATATTTGCTTTTGTGGTGGAGGCACTCTAATGCTTTTTGGGGTTCAACGGTAGCTCTGGACTTTCATGAGGGCATCTGCCTTAATAGTCCCAAGAGAGATATTAGAGAAGGGGGCAGGGCATGCTAGACAGTTACCTGTCACTGCTGGCAGGCATTCCAGATGTTCTTCCACAGATTTTTCTTCTCTACAGAGGGCAACTCACAACAGTTCATTTTTCTTGTCTTGTACTTTGGTTTCTTCTTGCAATTGTGAATAAAACTCAAGTGGTATTTGTTTAGAAAGTTGCCTCTGCCACAAACTCCACCCAAAGCCAGTATTGGTACTGGCTACATCAAATTCACTGGGTAAGTTAAGATCCACCCCCCTTACTGCTTGATCCTGTGTTATTGTTTTAAAAGCAGCCTGGTTGGGGACGGAGGGGCGCTTTCATTTCTATGCACAACTTCTTCTGATTAACACATAGGATGGTTTTAATAGCTGAGCTAAATGAGGGATGAAGGGTTTTCAGTATCCCAATAATATGAGAAAACATTGTATTTCATCATTTACAGCAGAGGGTATGGTTTTGTGTTTTACTTAACTAAACACCATTTAAGAATATGATAGACAGGACTTTGTAGCTTGTTCTAATTGTTTGCCTACCTCAGGCTTTTAAGATAAGCCAGTTGTTTTATTTTAGGGCAAAATTGTTATCTTTTCCCTTAACAATAAAACACATTGTATACACCCTACATATGTAAGTTACTAAATGATTTTGGAAACTGTTTCAAAGCAAATTTTTTAGAACATACAATTATCATGATTACATTATTTAGCAGGTATTTTATTTTAGCAGTGCAGAAAAACTGCTTTTCACATTATTTTATGAAAGCTTAAGATTTTCAATGGAATTAAGATGATTTTTCCCTATTACCACTATAATATGCAGATTGAGGTAGCTCCTAATCATCAACTCAGTTTCTGTTTAATAATGATTTTTGCAATTAGCCATTTGAATATTTCAGTTTAAGCAATGCTTTTACAAACTTTTTATAACTATTCATAACTGCATAGAGTATAGTTACTTCATTTTAAGACAAACTCCGCTTTCACAGAACACATTCCCTTACTCAATGCTACCACAATACCTTCTACAACTTGCCATATGCATTCAAATTTTGTCTTACATACTTCCATTCTGATTTTTAAAAAATATTTTTTATTTTTTTATTTCTCTCCTCTTCCCGCCCCCCCCCCCCCCCCCCCAGTTGTCTGCTCTCTTTGGCCATTCATTGTGTGTTCTTCTTTGTCCACTTGTCTTCTTGTCAGCGGCACTCGGAATCTGTGTCTCGTTTTGTTGCCTCATTTTGCTGCATCAACTCTCCATCTGTGCGGTGCCATTCCTGGGCAGGCTGCACTTTTTTTTGCACTGAGTGACTATCCTTACGGGGTGCACTCCTTGTGCGTCAGGCTCCCCTACGCGGGTGACACCCCTGCATGGCACTGCACTCCTTGCGCGCATAAGCACTGCGCGTGGGCCAGCTCATCACACGGGTCAGGAGGCCCTAGGTTTGAACCTTGGACCTCCCATGTGGTAGGCAGATACCCTATCTGTTGGGCCAGATCCGCTTCCCAAAATGGACCTCTTTTTTTTTTAAGATTTATTTTATTTCTCTCCCCTCCCCGCCATTGTCTGCTCTCTGTGTCCATTCGCTGTGTGTTCTTCTTCTGCGTCTGTTTGCATTATACAGCAGAACTGGGAAACTGCGTCTCTTTTTTGTTGTTGTGTCATCTTGCTCTGTCAGCTGTCTGTGTGTGTGGCACAACTCCTGGGCGGGCTGTGCTTTTTTCATGCGGGACGGCTCTCCTTGCGGAGTGCACTCCTTGTGCTTGTGCGTGGGGCCCCCCTGCATGGCACGGCACTCCTTGTGCGCAGCAGCACTGTGCGTGAGCCAGCTTACCACACAGGTCAGCAGGCCCTGGGGATAGAACCCTGGACCCTCCATATGGTAGGCAGATGCTCTATCAGTTGAGCCACATCCACTTCCCTCTTCCATTCTGATTTCATGAAAGCCAGCCATCTTATCTTAGGACAAAACAAACTTTCTTGAACAAACTAACTAAATTTCAGTCAGCACTTCTACAAACTTTTCACTTCTTTCAATATCTTACATTTCATTCTGTGAAGAAAAAGAAACTTTATGTTAATTTAGCTAAGAACCATTTTTTATGAAGAGATTTGTAGCAGTTTTATCAGTCAAGACTTAGAATTTTCATCACTAATACCTATTTATTTATATAAGCGCTTGTTTGATTTTTGGCCATTTGAATAGAGCTCTGGTAGGAATTAATATTACCACCTGGGGGTCTTAAAAATACCCTGGCACTGAACAAATAGACAAACACAAAAAGAGTTATGGCACACAGACAGAAAAATAAAGTTCATTAATTTGACTCATAATTCTTACTCCTTTGGTAAGACTATTTTTACTGCCTTTAAGATTTTTTGGAATCACTGTTGCTTGTAATATGCAATTTTGTTTTTGGAAAAAACACATTTACTAGTAATCAGCAACAGTTAGGAATATTTGAGCACAATGCAGTTAAACTTGAACAGTTTAGAGAGAGAGATTTAGCAAATATAATTTAGATTATTACCTCTTAGGAATATACTTAGTCTTAGGAGTCAGCTGAAAGCTTACTTGTAAGAGGTAGGTTAAGATAGGATATTAGGCAAAGCTGGGTATTGGTAAGTCGTGAGGGATCAGAGGAATAGGATCTGAGAAGGTGTTTGATTTGGGAGAGATCAGCCTGAGACGGGGATGTGCTTTCCTCCTCAGCTATTTCCTGGAGAGGGAGGACAGGAGTTGGGGTAGGAGCCTGGAGAGTGGGGAATTGGGCTTGAGAGTGGGTGGTGGGTAGGGAGAAGAAAATGGGTTTACAGGGAGATGTGGGGGTACTGGGGAAGGATGGAGTAAGTTGGGGTCCTGATGAGGCATACAGCAGTGGAGGAGGGGCATGATCAGAGAGATCTGAGTTGGAAGAAGGGTTTTCTGTCTATAGACAGCAAGGAGGGGTGGGGAGGGGAGGCAAGCTCCAGCTCCCATGCCTGTATGAGGAGGGGAGAAAGTTGGGGCGGAAGGTGGTGAGGACCAGAGGGGGAAGAAGGGGAGTTAGAGGATGAGAAGGGTAGGGGGTGGACCTGATGTCTGAGGAATATATGGAGGAAGTGCAGGGGCAGTCTGATCAGCTGGATTAAAGTCCAGGTTTTTGGGGAACTTAGGGGGCAGAAAGGAGCAAGAAGAAAGCTTTCGAGGAGGTTTTTTGGTGTAATAAGGGAGCAGGATTGACAGAGTGAGGGATGGATACAAAGACGAGAAAAGGCCTGAGCATAAGGAATCTTACATGTCTGCCCCTGCTCTGGATAAAGATCTTCAATTCTTGGAGAACTTGGAAATTAGAAGTGTGTCGATTTTCATTGTGCAGTTGGGATTGTAGCCACACAGAGGTCAGATAGAAAATGAATTTTTTAGGTCTGATGTCTCCTTCCGGGTACAAAGTTTTAAGGTTATGAAGGAGACAGCCCAGAGGCGTGGATTTTGGGGGAGCCAAACTTGAATTCCCCATTTAGGTGGCTTGGGTGAGACTAAGAATCTCTAGGATGGGGGGAAGATTCTGAGTGAGACAGGCATCCCAGAATCATTCAGATATCTCCAAGGAAATGGGATACCATGCTTGGAGTCAGACATCTCTGGAGCCGAGGGGTTTCTTCCCCAAGGACACAGGCATACCACCTGCCATGGTCCTTGGGGAACATGGCCCTTGGGGCCCTTGAGGATCCTGACCTAGCGCTAGGTTTTCCCAGTGGGTTGTCCTGGACAATGGAAAAGGAGAGAGAGACAGCTGGATCCTCTGGTGGAGAAATCCTTATCTCACCCAGCCGAGATTCTATGTCCGGTGTTGGAATGGGCATTCGGCCATGGCAGAGGCAATATTCCTCATTAGTCCATCAGTCTCAACATGACCCCAGGCCTGGGTTCAGACCAAATGGAGAAAAACGGTGCTTACTAGGACATGGAGACTAATATGACCACAGGCAGAGACTTTATTGAGAAGCTCTCCCAACAGCGGGGGTCTGAAGAAGACTTCAGTGCCCCACCAGCATGGTGGGGGTCTGAAGAGAGACTTCGGCCCACTTGTGGAAGGTGCAGATGTGAATTCATACAGTGAATCAATAGGTGGGGTAATGTTAGTTCACGGGGAGAGGGTTAGGGGCCAGAGTACAGCCTTGGGTCAATAAAGGGCTGTAAAAGTGAATTCTTTTTGTGGATGGCTTGGGGGTGGGCTAGAAAGTAGGGTTTTCTTGGAATGCAAGAGGGTTTGATGTCCTGGAAGGGATGAGGGTCCTATCTGCTCCACTCCCACGGTGGTATGGCTCATTCTTGCGGGGAGACATGCTGTCTTTCACAGGTAGGCAGCTTACTCAGCCAATCGGAATGGAGCCACAGCCTTATGACCTGGTCATCACTGCCAATTCTAACAAGATGGTGTTTAACTCTTCTTCAATTGCTTATCTCAGATTCTGTAGGCATTTGCTGGTATCAGAGAAGAAATTACTTTTGTTCTGTTTGACTCAGTGTTTTTTCCTCTATGGGAGCCTTTTGAAATTATTTTAGTTTACAAGCCTCTTTCTTCTACTAGATGGCAAGCCCAACTCAGGTTGAAGGCCTTGTCAACGTCATCTAGGTATCTCTTGGGCCTAATCTCACCTTTCACCCCATTTCACCTTTGACCTAATTAAACTACTTTTGACCTTGGCTGAAATATGACAAATGTGGTTGCACGTAGGTAAACATATGAACGACCTAAATGTAATCCCAGGAAATTAGTGGTGTGTGGAAAGTGTCAAGACAAAAGGAACCATATGAAGATCTTTATCTATATATATAAGGCAGCCATCAGGCTCACCCTTTTTCTGTGAACTATAGCATTCAAAGCAATTTCGGAGCGCCTCAAAGACAAAGTGAGCAAATAAATTGTTCATCAGATTTTGTTTTTATTTTCTTTGTTTTCATTACAGTAGTTAATATATCTGTAAAAGCACCAGAGAGCACCAAGTTTATCTTCAAAAATGCTGGGCAAATTTTTTTTTTTTCCTCACTAGACGAATAACAGTTAAAAGAGAGAGAGACAGAGAGCAAGCTCCTCTGAGGGTGGAGTTCAGCACCATATATTAGGACACATGTCCTTAGCCTGCTGTGGGGGAGCATGGCTGTCTACTCTGGTTTGATTCAAAGCAGTTTCTTTCAGCAGCTTACTTGTGAGACACGAACACGAAATGAGCATCAGCTATTTTTGCAAGGACTCAAACCTGCAAGGTTTGCTTGACCGCCTAGGATTAGATTTTTTGCAATTAGAAGGAGACCCTTAGGAATGAAAATAAATAGTTCAGAAGATATTAAGGTGGTGTACAACCCCAAGGGGCCAGGAAAACACAAATTTCTCAGAATATCAAAGGTAGTGTTTGTTATTAAACTCTAGAACGGTCCAAGTGAGTGAAGCTCTGAGAGAGGTTTTGCCCAATCACAGAAAGCTAAAACTGGCTTCTTTGTGCGTAAAGCAACTGGACTCTGTTGGAGAGTAATTTGGCAGATACAATTCCTCCTTTCATAATATTTAATCTACTGCTTAGATTAAGTAACTTCACCTTTTCCCCATCTCCATCACCATGACAAAGAGTTATGTTGCCTTTATATAATCATGCTCTCCTACCCACTATTCTTTTCCAAATAACCCTGAAACCACAGGATATTTAATTGTAAAATATACAAGGTGCTTCTTAGCTAATAACAGTGTAAATTCTCTCTATGTAAGATTCAGACCAAAGTTAATACATAAATAAATAAATAGATAAAACTATATTAGTAGTTTGAGCCGTTTTTCTCTCTTCCCTCAAATCAGCATAACTCCAATTCTTAGCGGAGACTGTAGCTGCCCAGCCCCAAGATTGCATTTCCCAGTCTCCTTTGCATGTGAGGCCACAGGACCGAGGTCTGGCTGATGAAATATAGAAAGAAGTGTTGAGTGGACTCCTGAGAAGTGTCCTTAAACTGGAGGGGTTTCTCTTCTTTGTCCCTTCTTCTATTCTGCTGCCAGAAACATAGATGTGATGACTGGAGATGTAGTCAGCAACTAGGATGTTGAGGAAAAGGCCCATGAGGACAAAATCCTATCAATGGTAGAGGAACAGAAGAAGTCTGGGGTTCCGTGGACTTCCCAGGGTCCCTGGACAGTCTTCCTCCAGACTTCTGTATGAGAGATAGAAATAAACTTCTATCTTATGTAATCCACTGCTTTAATCATAGGCAGCTAAATCTACATGTAGGTGACACATTCAAGTCTTTATATTCTGCTCTACTGTTGGAGCCCTGCTTCCAAAATGTTTCACTCCATCCCTACTACTTACTGGTGCACTTGGTCTCCTCTGAGCCTCCTTATTCACCATGTGACATTAGAGAGATATTCTCTTGCTACTAGTAACACCTGAACCAATATGCAGCCAAGCTCCCTGTCCCAGATAAGTTGTTACTTTAGAGCAGGGAATAAAGAAGAGTTTATCCACTAGGTGGACTGCTTTGGCCCAAGTTGCTTTTTCTGTTCCCTGCTCTCCTGGCGCCATAAAGATGGTAGGGCAGACCAATGTGGGTTAGGATTTTCCAGAAGAACTGGGGGTGGGGGGAGTTGATGTTAAAGAAAGACTCCTTTGGAATTGCAAGATGATATGTAGACTACTGAAGCCAGAGAAGGAAGGAAATTGTTGGAAGTTTAGACAGTGGAGGTTTCTACTTCCTGGATGGGTTCCTTGTTGGAGAGATTGCCTGAGATATTGTCAGATTCAAGTAGCTCCACGATGCTGTAGGGAGAGCAGTCCTCCAGACCCAGCTTGCTGCAGAGCCAGCCACAGAAGCCTTTCTCCATATCCCGAGCAGCTTGCCACCATGCTCCCCAGGACCACGACAGCTGGACCACAGCAGCATAGAGGCCTAGGGAAGAGGCCATGGCCATGATGAGCACTGGATAGAAGAGAATGAGACAAGGACAATATGAGATCTTGTGCCAGAAGGTCCTCTCTTCATTGTACACGAGGAAGATGTTGTACCAGGTGATAGTGCCATAGTAGAAAGAGACAATGAAAGAGAGGACAAAAACCACAGGCAGACAGATCAGCGTCCAGAGGACCACATGCGGTCCTCGGTCTGCTCCCATCTGGCAGGGCTTTCTTCCTTCTGGTGCTGTTTCCCTTGAGGACTCTTTAGGCTTGGTCAATTCCTGCAGCTCCTTCTCTGTCAATGTGACATGGATGTCCACCATCTGACCTTTTTTCTTTCCTCGTGTGATGGTTCCAGTTAATGTGACATAGTGGCTGTCCAAAGGCATGTTCCACATACCTGCAAGGCACAGGGAGGTAAAAGTCAAGATCAGAAAAAAAGACATTTCATCACGGCGTCTGATAAGGCTGGGACTGATTATGACAATATCCATTTTCATTGATTGAGCCTCTGGCACTATCCTGGAGTCCATGATTCAATGATTGGCCACACAGGTCTCCCATGAAAGGGAGCCACTGGTATTATTTCTCCCACAGTGAACTCTCACTCTATGCATATGGGCCCTGATAAATCAAGAAGCAAGTTAAACTTGTTTTTCATGTTCTCTCTCCTTTCTGGGCCTCAATCTGGATAGGCTCGCTGAAAAGGAGGGGTGTAAAGGACTATTTACAAATCATCTAAGCATTCACTCCCTCACTTTACTATAATACTGATCTTATCTCTAGTTTACAAGTGCTGTTGAAAGTATTCTTCATGAGTACCAATTACTGTTGATACTGTGAAAACTGTACACTGTGTGCATTATATACCATGAAAACTACATTGTGTGCATTATACACTGTGTGTGCGCATGTATCAAGGGGCTAGGGTAAGAGTTCAACTGCAGGCCCTTTGTGAGCAGCCCACCCCCTTGTCTTCTCATGTCTACTTCTATGTGTCCCCAAAAGGGGGCCTCCACGTGTCTTAGACATCCCAGTCCTCATATCCAAACTCTTTGCACACACATATCCCACCAACATCACCAAAAAGCTATCATTCAGCCATCTTAGAAGTGAGGCTGGGATCCTGAGGCAGGGAATGCATGATCCTAGGTGTGTGAAATGTGATCTAGAAGTGTAAGAGGGAGGTCCAGGTTCTAGGTAAGCATATCCTTTGGGGCCTGTGGACTCCTTGCTCCATGGTTAGAAATAAGTTAGAGCAGACCCACATAAATAGCAGGGCCAAGCACAGCGGCAGGGGCTCTGACCGCCCACATATAAGGGTTGTACTTTTCCCCTAAAACCTACTAGTTTCACGGTCTCCCTCATCTCAGCAAACACCATCATCTCTCCATTTCCTATATCAAGAGTCAACATTGATTCCCCTTTCTCCCCATCCCTACCTTGAATGCATCAGCAAGATCCAAATTACATTCTGAATCCATCCATTCTCCTCTATCTCCCCTGTATCCCCCAATCCTGGCTTCTACATTAATATTATTGTGGCTGCAGTGCTGCAATAGTCGCTCATCAGCTTCTACTCCTATGCCTTCCAATCCATTCTTCACTGAGAAGCCTGAGTGATCCCTTAAAATTATAAATGAGATAGTGACTCTCCTGAACCTAAAAGTCCTCCATTGACTTCCTCTCACCCTTCTAATAAAACTCCAACTTCTTACCATGACCGACAAGGCCTCTGCTCTCCTCCCACCACCTTCCCCCTGTTATCTCCACTCTACTCACTCAGGCCAATGGTGCTCCCACCTTAGGCTCTCTGCCTTGCTGTTAGCCCTCCTGGAAATGCCCTGCCCAGATGTTTTTACGGCTGGCCCCTTCATGTCACTAGGATCAGCTCTAACGTCACTTCTTCAGAGAGGCCGTCCAGTCTTCCCCCGCCCCCCACCTTCCACCAGTTACTCATCTCCCCCTCACTGTGGTTTTATTGTCTGTCATACTCACCACCATATGAATTTATCTTCTTTGTTGACCTGTTACTGTCTGTCCTCCCCTGACCAGAAGATAAGCTGCACAAAGGCAGGCACGTTGCCTTGTCTCTTTCATGGCGGGCGTATGTTTTAGAGCTCTACACACCCGCTCATCTACCTCACCAGTCTATTGCCACACAGTAATCCTGAATATGGACACACCACAATTTCTTTAGCAACAACAACATTTTCATGAATGCCTCCTTGTGGACATGGGTATAAGTTTCTTGGGGTAGATACTGAGAATTATAATTTCTGGGACATAGAATCTATATATTTTGAATTTTGGATTGTAATAAATATTGAAAAATTTCCCTACAAAGTGGTTAAAAGAGTTTCTACTTCCGCTTGAGGTGTATGAGAGTATATTCATTTCCTCATGTTATTATCATCAGGCTTTACTCATGTTTGGTAATACTGTGTGTGAAGGAATACCATATCTCTATTGTCATAATTTTCATTTTCCTGATTATTAGGAAATTAAATTATTACTGTTGCTTTTTCTTACATGTAGTAATTAGAGTAGTCTACTAATTGTGTATAAATCACCCTCTTCTACTAGGTTTAAACAGGCCAGAATTTCTAGTAGGATCTCTAAAGGGGAGAGAGCTTCTCCACATCATCTAGTATGCAACATAATAGGTGCTCAGTAAAGACTGTTGGATGAAGGCTTTGCAACACTGTGAGAAAAAATGTATCAACAAGAAGAAAGAAATCAGTGAGCAAATCCCTGGTTGTCTTCTGGAAGATCAACATTGGGTTTCCTTCCCATGGCTGTAAAATCGTGGCCCCAGAGGGTCTCACCATCATCCACAGGGTAGTCTAGGAAATCATCTCCCTCCTCCTCCTTAGGTTGATCTCCACCTTCCAATTCCACTGGCTCCTCATCCAATTTCTCGCTCTCTGACCGGAAGATGATGATAGATTCTGGGCGGGACTCTTTCTTCTTTTTTTTCCTGCGACCCATTGTGGATTCCCCATCCAGGGCCAACGGAGCAGCCACTACCTTCCTCAGACAGCCATGATGGGGACTCGGGAGCTGGCTCTGGCCTTCCGCTCCGGCTGGCTCTTCCATCCCTGTCCTCAGGTCAAGCTATTTCTTAGGAAGGGTCCACCTTGCTTGAGGCAAACTCAGAATACACACATCACAGAGTTTCTTCCTGGATGGGGCTATGCAAAGAGATCCCAAGGATGGATCCCATCTGCAAGAGAGGAAATCAAAGCCATTAATAGGGAGCAAATAGGTGTGGGATAGAGAGGGGTTTGGGAAATGATCCTCATCTTGGTAGAAGGCTTCCACTCCTTTTACTTTTCACAACAATTTATATCAGAAGTGCTGTGAAAATACTTATATGAGAATGGATTGGTCATGAACGTAATTTACTTGTATAAAATTTTGTACAAAGTTTACATATTGTCATCTCTACATACATATATTACACAAGAACATCAGTCAGGTTGGGAGATGAAAAGCATAGGGTAGTTGGGTGAGGAAGCTCTACAGATGAATGGGAGTCTGTTGGCAATATTTTTAAGTTTATTTGCACTGATCAGGATCAAAATAAGGTCTTTACAAGGCAAATGGCCCTTAAGTCTCTTGGTCTATAGCAGTGCTGTCCAATAGAACTTTCTGCTGATGTACCTGTAATGTGGGTACTGAAACTGAGGAACAGCATTTTTATTTTATCAACCTAAATAGCCACATGTGGCTAGTGTCTATCTCAGGTCTAGAGGGTCACTCTCCAATTTTTTCTGTGCAATTTATTGGCTACTGAACAGGTAAATTATCTTGTAGTTTCCAAATGCCTGGATTTTCCTGATTGTATCCCCATAGCATGTTCCTCTGAATCATTTATTTCCTAAATATTTGTTAAATAGAGAGGCTTAATCAGATTTAGGTTGGAATTTTTTTGGTTGAGTATTTTTAGCAAGAAAACTTTATAGGTGATGTTCTTCTGTATTTCCATCAGAAGGCACCTTATGTCTGGTTGACACTTTTTGTAAAATTAAGGAGCCACTGATGACCACCGCTGACAATTAGAGGTCATGGATAATCTATTTCTCTCATTTCTTCTTTATTAGCTAGAATAATCTCAAACACTTCTATCAAACTCAGTTTTTTAATTTAGTAGAGGAGGCAAGTGTCCCTGTTATTATACAATATTATTGGTAATTTGTGGGAAACAAAGGCATGTTGTTTCCATAATAGCAAGTTACCTACTTAACCACTGAGTCATGCTGTCCTTGGAGATATAGGTGCAGGTCATAATTCTATCAGGGGAATGTAACATTCTGGTGGAAAAAGGACTTGCTAGACTGGAATGACCTGAGCAAAAAGATTAAGGAATATATTTGTTTCAATAATATAATAGAACATTATGAGCTTTGGTAACTATCTAATTCATTGTGTTAGTAAGAATGAGGTAATGGTAATAGTTATCTAGAATAGTTCCTGCTTTTCACGGCCTGTTAGAGTATATAAGCAAGCCCCTGAGATTAATAAATTTGTCTGATGAGCTTGAGAAATCAATGCTCTCAGATCCCCTGATCCCAATCTCTCTTTGTCTTTCATTCCCGATACCCCTTCGGGTCCGTGACTCTGACATCTGGTGTCCAATGTGGGGCCCGAGGCAGTGACTGCAGCAGAGATTCTTCCAAGGCAGTATCGGGAACGCTGAACAGAAAACCTTCCTGAAAGGCTGAGGCATCCATCAAAGGGTGACTCGAGTCTGACCATACAGTGGTAGAATTTTAATTAATCCTGTTTTCCACTAGGATCAGGGTATGGGTAATCAACCAGGACAGCTGGAAGACTATTCACAGGTACTAAAAACTCTCTTAAATACTGTCGGAGTTAGTAAAAACTGCTGATTTACCTGAACTTTTTCTCTAGTTCAAAACACTGTTATTGGTTTCAGCCACAAGGGAAAAATCTTTTAAATCTTAAACAGTGGAAACAAATAATGAAGGCGCCACTTAGAACATACCAAAAAAGAAAAAACTATACCACTGTCGGTGTGGGCTTTAGGACTACAAATTGCAGCAGCCTTAGATCCTTTACAGTCTAAAGAAGGAGAGAAAGATGAAATTACTATATTTTCTAAGCCCATAAGTAAATTTGAAATGAAAGAAAGTAAATTGGAATAAGAACAGGAGCTTGAGGTGAATGGAGAACCATTAGGTTTTTTCCCTCATCCTGATATTAACCCTTTCCTCAGTAAAAGCTCAGTGAAGTGTCCTAATGATATATCTTCTGTGTATCCAGTACAACCCTCTGCACCTACTGAATTGCCTTCTGTTACTAAGCCTAAATTAGAAATGTTTTCAGATGTTGCTGATGCTTTGTCTTAGGTTAAACAATTATTATCTGCTTTCCCCATAACATTACATGCGATACCATCAGATACAAATAATTTGCAAGGGGTTGTCGAGTTTCATCCTGAGCCAATACCTTTTAAACTATTAAAAGATTTAAAACAGGTGAAAATACTAAATAAAGTCCTTGTTAGTGAAATCAGGTTTGTAAGAAAATGTTCTGTTAAAGTGTTAACTAAGATAAAGAAGCTATTCTGGCAGCAACTCTGCAAACCCCCTGCTATCTACATGACAATGCAGCTGTGGGCTAGTGGGGGTTAATAGAGTTAAGCCACTGAAGAAAGAGAAAAACATGGCAACATTGGTGTTCTGTTTTGTTTACATGCTAATTCTGATTGGGCCTAGTTAACCAAGATAATAAATTAGTACAAAATTTTTATCAAGGTTTAAAAATGAATTGTCAGTTTCAAATCAATAGTTTACTCCTGATCTTCAAGTCTCAGGTAATCTTACAGAGTAATAATCCAAAAATGTGTGTTCATGGTCTGTCTAAACTGCTAAACTAAAGCTTAACTACATTTATACTGCTCAAGTTTTCTTAACTGATTGCTGATAACTATAAAAATGTTTCCAGTACACGCTTGCATGTTACAAGCAACATGGATTCCAGAAAAAATCTTAAAAGTAAACTCTAAAACGTGATATAATGGAGAACTTAAAAACAGCTATACCAAGAAAGTAAGAATTATGGGTTAATTGTAAACTGTATGTTTCTGTTAATGTGTTGATTGTTCTGTGTTTGTCTGTTCGTTCAATGTCAGTGTATATTTTGATACCTCCGGATGGGTAATATAAGTTAATAAAACTTTTCAAAAAGAGATCTATTCAAATGGCCACAAATTAAATAAGCTCTTACATTAATACTTAAGTTTAAATGTTATTAAGATCTCTACAATGATAAAAATTGTAAGTCTTGATTAACAAAATTATTATAAGTCTTTTCATAAAAAATTCTTGCCTAGATTGAAATGAATAGTTTATTTTTCTTCACAGGATAAAATGAAAGATGTAAAATTTAAATGAATATTAAAAAGGTTAAAAGTTTGTGGAAATGCTGACTGAAATTTAATAAGTTTTTTCTAAAAAGTGTGTTTTGTCCTAAAGTAGGGTGGCTAATTTTCATAAACTCTTGGAACTTAAATGCATGTGGCAAGTTATAGAAAGTATTGTGGTAACTTTAAGTAAGGAAATGTGTTCTGTAAAGGTGAAATTTGTCTTAAAATAATATAATTATAGTCTATATGGTTATAAATAATTATAAGAAATTTAACAAAGCATTGTTTAAATTAAAGTGTTTAAGTAGCTAATTCCAAAAGCCTCATTATTAAACAAACCTGAATTAATAATAATAATAATAATAAAAGGTAATTTTATAACAGGAAAACTTGTCGGCAGCCAGCCTCCCCTGAGAACTTGCTTCTAGGGGACTGTTTCTAATATTGCATGCTACTAAATATTTAAAGTAAAGAAAAGTTTATTATTGTAACAAGCTTGTTTAGCATTAATGGCAATTATATGTTGTAAGAAATTTGCTTGATAACTTTGCATGTGGGCTATATAGAATGTGTTTTTATTATTAAGGAAACAGGAGATGATTTTGTCCTAAGATAAAATGATTGATCATTGGGAAGAGTAGAGTGTGGAACAAAACCTAGGTGAATACTAACGTGTAGAAGGTTCGTAGAAAAGAAATTTTTATGATTAAAGTTAAATAAAATTTGATGGGTCTATCTATAAAATTTTTTAAAGGTTTAGTATCAAGTAGTATTACTAATGCAAAGTTAAAATTTTGTTCTTTCTCAAAGCCTCTTAAGTCATTAATCTGTTTTGGTAAAAGTTTTTATCCTACATAATCAGTATACAAAGAATGTTTGTTTTATCAAAATAGCTTCTTGTGTTTTAACCTCATCATTTTCTCAGTGTTTCAAGAAGGAAAAGTTTTATCACTTTTAAAAGAAAATAACATTCAAACCTGCTTTCTCAAAATTAAATCCTGAACAGTAGCCTTTTATTCCAAACTAATTATAAGAGATTTGTTCTTTTATCTTGAAAGAAAAATTAAAGTAATAGTTAAGCTCATTTAATATGTTATAAGTTAAATAGAAGGTGTTTAAAAGTGTTATAAAATTAACAGGTTGTTTTTCTTTAACCCTCTGTTAATTAAAGTTGTATGAGTAAAATGTTCCTATGAATGCTTAAGAATGTATAAAGTTACCAATATTTCAACATAATATTAAAGAGAAGTACAATGTGGTTAATTATGGTTTTAATTATTATAAAAGAGCATGTGTCACAAAAATAACCTCTTATCATAGATTAAAATAACACTGTAGTATGCAGCAATCCAAAACTCTGCTAGTTTGTTGCAAAAAGTTAATGTCCAGCTGTGCTGCTATCACTTTGTTTTAAACTTGCTAAAACTTTCTTTAGTGTCTTCTTAAACAAGTCAAGCCAGCTGCATTCCTTTATCTGTGAAAAACCCAACAATGAACTTTTGCAGTGCTTTTCAGGGCTACGTGCATAGCCCAACCATCTTGTACAGTATTTACTGACAGTAATAGTAATAGAAAAGCAACATACATTACTTCTCAAAAAGAACAGGTTTGGCAAACTCCTTATTCATCTGCTCTATGCACAGAGCTTTCAGCCATCACTAAGGTTTTACAAACATTTCAAGAGCCCTTGAATATTGTCTCTGACTCCGAATATGTGTGTCTAACTGTAGCTCATATAGAAACAGCTCATATTTTTATTATTAATAAGTTATCTCAACTTTTTGCCAGTCTTTAAGCTCTCATTTGGCAGAGAAATCAGCCCACATATATTACTCATATCTGGTCTCATTCTTCCCTTCCTGGTCCCTCTAGCTACCCAAAATGCAAAAGCTGATTTTTTAGTGGGATGTTTGCACGATGCCAGTAAATATCATGCATTAACTCATATTAATACTAAGGGACTTAGACATAAATTTCCTCAATTAACAAAACATCAAGCTCAAGAAATTATTCACACCTGTCCCACCTGTGGACCCTTAACTACAGTGCCTTTTCAGGCTGGGACTAATCCCAGAGGCCTGGCTCCTAATCAACTGTGGCAGATGGATGTTACTCACATACCATCATTTGGTAAATTACGATATGTCCATGTTTGCATTGATACTTACTCTCATTTTTTGTGGGCTACTGCACAAAGTGATGAACGTTTTCATCATGTTCGTTCACATTTATGGTCTGTTTTTGCTGTGATGGGATGCCCCTTGAAAATTAAAACTGATAATGGCCCTTCTTACACTAGTAAGTCTTTTACTTCTTTTTGTTCTACGTACGCTATTGAACATATTACTGGTATTCCTTATAATCCTACAAGTCAAGCCATAGTTGAACACAGCCATCATACCCTAAAAACTATGCTTTTAAAACAAAAAGGGGGAGATGATGGTATTAGAACACCAAAAGATCAATTGGCAAAAGCTTTATTTACTTTAAATTTTCTTAATGTTTATAATTCATTGACACCTGCAGAATGTCACTTTGGAAAATGTCAAACATCTACAGTAGACACAGGAAATGAAGATCAACCAATATTCTGGAAAGATATTTTAAGCAATGAATTGAAAAAAGGCAGGATCAGAGTATGGGGGTGAGGCTATGGTCTTATCATTTCAGAAAATGGAGAACAAATTTGGCTACCTGTGAAGAGAATTAAACCTCAGAATGAAGAGATGGGTCTCCTACAACTTCTGATGATGGTGATCGTAAGTTATGAGGAAGCTGCAGGTAATTACACTTATTGGGACTATATACCTAACCCCCATTACTTAGTGTTAACCTGGAAAGATCCATTCTTTCCTATATATCTGAATAAAACCCATATATTCCCTGGACCAAGTGATGATCGGTTACCAATTAAACCCCATGAGGAAGGAGAATCTATAATCTTGTATTACCATTTGATTATCTACCCTTATGCATTGGTAACCAAATCGGATCATGATTATCTTCAAAAATAATAATAGTCAATCTATTGTGACTTTATTTCCCTCTTACAATTTTATCATGACCAAAAATCCTTCTTATGATTGTCTGCAAAAATAAAGTAGGGATAAAGAAGGATGGCAAGAGTGACATATGGGAAGAGGGTCTGTCATTTTTAATGATTCCTATGGAATAGTATGGGAGAGTGCCCCAATGGGGAGTCCCTCTACATATTATGGCAGATTTATTTGGCATGGTCTAAATAGTAAAGGACAACGAAAAATAATTTTTACTAAAAATGATTTGGAAATCTAAAGGGAAATGGATCCCTTCTCCATAGTGAAACATTACATCTATACATAAACAAAAGAATTTGTGGAAAGTTTTTCTAGGAATAGCTCCTACTATAGAATGGATTGGGAATAATAGTAAAAATAGTCAATATCTGCATTTAAATCAAATTCATCATTTTCAATCGTGTATAAGAGACCCTTATGTGTTTGAGGTCAGAAAATTAACCATAACCGGGAATGTTCTATTTTACAAAAGTGGGTCCTTGCATACCTGTTTGTCCAAGAACATTTTACAGAATGGAGATTTCATTATAATGGCTCGAAGACGGCGGGGAGTGTGGATTCCAGTACGACTGAACCGAATTTGGCAATTGTCACCTGAGAGTTAAGTGCTGTTCCATATGGCTCGAGAAATCCTGAAGCGCTCGAAGCAATTTGTGGGATTGATAGTAGCTAGCATACTAAGACTGATTGGTGTCATTGCAGCTGCTACTACTCATGCTACTTGCATGAGACAGTGCAGACTCAACAATATGTGCATGATTGGCATAAGAATGCTAGTGACTTATAGCATAGTCAAAAATATATTGATGGACTTTAAGTAAATATGATATGAATAGGGCGTAAGAGTATCACTGTGGAAGGGAAAAGGTTTTCTGGTGGATGTGTGGGAGTGCTGTATATTATATATATACATTGCTGTGGTCTAGGACTCCTGTGAAGAAAAGCTGAATAATTGGGGGGGGGGGGAAAAAAAAAAAAAAAAGAAAAAAATAGGATGTGGAATTTTTTCAAGTCAACATTCTTTATCTAAGTTCTTTATCTAACTTTATCCAAGTTCTTTATCTATCCTTTAAACTCATCGCTATATGCCATTCCCTAGTAAGGGACCATGACATTATATTGGGCTTCAAATTTCGGGGAGCTCTGGATCACAGAGTGTTTCAACAATGGCAATGGAGGGATACTGGTATGGGATACCAATGACAGGTGATATATGACTGACAGGGAGCTGTACAGAACATATGTCCAGGGTGCATGGTAATGTTTGGATATACTCATAGTGGCAACAATTAAAAACCACAGTAGGGGGGGGTACTGGGTTCCTGGCCAGTGGTGCTCTGTCGTGGTCCCTAGGGGAGCAGCGACAGTCTCCCAGGTACAGTGGTGGGGACCGGGAGGGAGTGAGGGTTCAACAGTGAGCCCCAGATGCTAATGACTATGCTTGTGAGCTGATAAACCCAAAATAAGAACAAGGCCTAGAGCAACTTTGTGCCTGGGAATTTCCTTCTGTCAGCCTTCATGTTACTCAAATGTGGCCAGTCTCGAAGCCAAACTCAGCATGTAAATGCAATGCCTTCCCCCCAGCGCGGGACATGACACCCGGGGATGAGCCTCCCTGGCAACGAGGGACCACTATCAACTACCAACTGATGATGCAACTGGAAAATGACCTTATACGGAAGGTTCAATGCGGATCAGCAGAATATCCATGTCTACATAAAATACCATGACTTTAAAATGCTGTTTGACCTAAAGTAAGGGGGAAATGGAAAGGAGAAATGAGTTTATATGGCTACGAGTTTCTAAAAAAGAGTCTGGAGGCTGGCAGAAGGTTTGCCCTCATGCACAACTGAGCAGAGTCAGAGAGACAGATAAAGCAGATACAACCCCCAGATATTGGTTCCTTTGAGGGCTAAAGAGACCCATGGGAGTTATGGTCATGGCCGATGGGGTTAACTACCAGGGCAGATGGCCCCTCTTTGGAAATGGTGTTTATGTGTGATGAATCTGGACTCAGATGGGATCTCCCTTCATAAGACTTTCATGCTAATGTGCTGGAGGTGCAGTTAATGTTGGGGTTTAAGATATATTTAGGGGATTTGAATCTCTGGACTGACAATGTGATAGCCAGATCCTGAGCCTCAACAGACTCCAGCACCTACAATCTGATTTATTGGACTTACCACACTCAGCTAAGATGGAGTTGAAGAAGGACAACCACCACACCATGGAGCCTAGAGTGATTACAACTGAAAGTGGGAGGATTGCATCCAGCATCCAGGTGGAATCTGAGCCTCCTCTTGACACAGAGGTGCAATGGACACAACCAATCCAATGTCCACATAGAAGAGGTGGCATTGGATTGGGAAAAGTGGACATAATGGACAAAGGGTATGGGGAAAGGCAGGAAGAGATGAGAGGTGGAGACATGGAGCTGCCCTGGATGGTGCTTCAGAGGTAATCACCGGACATTGTAAATCCTCACAGGGCCCACTTGATGGAATAGAGGAGAGTATGGGCCATGATGTGAACCAATGTATATGAGGTGCAGAGGTGCCCAAAGATGTACTTACCAAATCCAATGGATGTGTCATGATGATGGGAACGAGTGTTGTTGGGGGGGGGGGAGAGGGGGGGTGGGGGGGTGGGGTTGAATGGGACCTCACATATATATTTTTAATGTAATATTAGTACAAAGTCAATAAAAAATAAAAAAATTAAAAAAAAAATTAAAAAAAAAACAGAAAAAAAAAATAAATAAATTTGTGTTGTTTAAATCTAAAAAAAAAATATATTGATGGAGAATTAAACAGTAGAGTTAATGATTTAGAATCAGCAATTTTACATCTTGGAGCTCAAGTATATAACTTAAATCTACTTAGGGGATTGAAATGTGATAGGAATGAAAGTAACTTTTGCATTACTCCACTTGCTTATAATAATTCTATGTTTGATTGAGAAAAGACTAAAAATCATTTGATAGGTCATAAAGGTAATATGTCATTAGAAATAGAAGAATTACAAAAAAGAATATTAGAAATGTCTCATAATCAAATTGATGTAGCTGATGATAAAGATATCTTTAATGATTTAATTTCTCATTTTAATAAGTTTAATCCAGTAAATTGGTGGAAGTCTCAACATTTTTTGTAAGCATTAGGAATAGGACTTTGTGTGTTAATCTTGTTGCTCATTGTTGTTGCTTGCCTGGGATGAGAAGTATGCCGAAGACTGCACCATGTTGATGCAACAGGACAAGCTAATAATTTGGTACTTGCAAAAAACCTGATATTGTTCCCCATGGTCAGAGTGCTTGGCTGGTGGCCAGTGACAGGTAAGACTCTCAGAGGAGGGCAAGCTAAGACAGGCACAGTGACACTGACTAAAACAAAAAGGGGAAATGTGGGAAACAAAGGCATATTGTTTCCATAAAAGCAAGTTACCTCCTTAACCACTGAGTCATGCTGTCCTTGGAGATATAGGTGCAGGTCATAAACCTATCAAGGAAATGTAACATTCTGGTGGAAAAAGGGCTTGCTAGACCGGAATGACCTGAGCAATGAGATTAATGAGTATATTTGTTTCAATAATATAATAGAACATTATGAACTTTGGTAACTATCTAATTCACTGTGTTAGTAAGAATGAGGTAATGGTAATAGTTATCTAGAATAGTTCCTGCTTTTCACGGCCTGTTAGAGTACATAAGCAAGCCCCTGAGATTAATAAATTTGTCTGATGAGCTTGAGAAATCAGTGCTCTCAGATCCCCTGATCCCAATCTCTCTTTGTCTTTCATTCCTGATACCCTTCGGGTCTGTGACTCTGACAGTGATTATATTTTGAAAAACAGCTATTTTTTTTTTTTTTTTACTAAAGTGGCAACTTACATCAATATAAAACAATTCTGAACTATTTGCCCAACAAAATTCTTTATTTCCAAGTAACGATGCTTATAACTGACAATTGTTAGATTCTACTCACAACTCTGACACCCCTGAATCCCCCAAAGCTGTACAACCTCCAATAACTGCAAGTTCCCAGCTTTCTGTTAATATTGTTTCCAATTTCCAAATTCTTCACTTTCTTTCAGAGCTCTGTGAACATTTCCTTTCTTTTAGTGCCACATGCATACCCTTTGCTATTGGCCCTTTATCCCCAATATTAAGATTCTTCACCTCTCACTTGTATTCAATAGTCCCAATGTCTAGTGGACTGGCCCAGTCAGGAAAATAAAAGAAAGAATCTAAAATAAAAGAAAGTATCTAAGTAGTTAGGCCCTAAATGCCACTCAGTCTGAAGCAAATTCTAGGTCTGAAAATTATGCATCTTTGGTATTATGATATGGGATAATTAGTTTCATGTGTTAACTTGGTTAGTTTATGGTGTCCAGTTGTTTGGTCAAGAAGCACTGGCCTTATTATTGCTGAGGGTATTTCATAAATGGATTTGCATCTATAATTGGTTAATTGCATCTATAGCTGATTGCATCTACAAACAACAAAGGAAATTGCCCTCAATCATATGGGGAATCCCTTCATCCAATCAATTAGAGGTCTTAAAAGGCACAACTAAGGATGTCAGAAATCAGAAAATTTATGTCTCAAGTTCAGTCAGCCAGTTACCCCTAGAGAATATGGATTTGCCAAATTTAGAATCATCTTCATCTGATTTTCCATCTTGTACACTGCCATACAGAGTTTGAGCTTGCCAACCCCCACATATGAGCCAATTCCTCATAAATCTCTCTTTCTGTAGGTATGTGTGGCAGTTTGGTATTGTTTATGAATTTCAAAACTAGATATTGGATTGTGTTTGTAAATTGATCTGTTTCTCTGGTCATATTCGATTGTATTAGAATCAGGTTTCACTTTCATTTCATTAAATCAAGATTAGGGTTTTATTTGATTCTTATTGGAGTGATTTGATTTCAGTCCCCTCCTACAGCTAGCCCACAGCTGTGAGCTATATAAACGGGAGCTCAATAAAAGATAGGGGAGGGAAGCAGATGTGACTCAACTGATAGAGCGTCTGTCTACCATATGGGAGGGTCCAGGGTTCAAGCCCCAGGGCCTCCTGACCCATGTGGTGAGCTGGACCACACAGTGCTACTGTGCACAACGAGTGCCGAGCCATGCAGGGGTGCCCCTGCATAGGGGTGTCCATTGCCCAAGCTGTGTGCCCTGCAAGGAGAGCTGCAGTGCAAGAAAAAGCACAGCCCACCCAGGAGTGGCACCGCACACACGGTGAGTAGACAGAGCAGGATGCTGCAACAAAAAAAGAGACGCAGAAGCGGCTGCATCGCGGATTCAGCGGGCCACGTGGGTAACAGCGAAGCCCGGGCACAGGTCCAGAGGCCTGCGGGGCTGTGGGGTCTGGAGAAACGCGCTCCCCTTCCCCTCTGGAAGCACCCTTGCTGCACGTCCTGGGCCAGGACACTGCTCACGAGCCTCAGCTTCCTCACCTGGAGAGGGTGAACCCTACACCAATCTCCGTGGGTCCAGGAAAGGACTAGGTGAGACTCGGATGGAGAACTGAGCAGTTGACTCCGAAAGTGGGGTTTCTGTAAATGCCTTAACCATTTAATACTTGCGATTGATTTGTAGTGGATTGTCTGATACTTCTGAGAAATACTGGCAGACCTCTAACACACCTGTTGCAACATTTGGGTGGTACAGGGAAAATTAAGCAAATGGGAAGTGATGTTTTCTTCTTTTTTTTTCTAACTCCAGAGAAAACAAAAAGGTCGTAATCAAATAATCGTAGTGCAGGACATGGCTTAGCTGTGAACAATATTTAGGTAGTCACAGTGTAAACTCTACTGATTTAAGCAACAGTGAATCAAAATATACCATACAAGAATATGCGCCTACATTCCTTTGCTTTATAAATACTTTTTTCAAAAAGATTGACTTGCTCTGTATCTGTATTTCCAGAAGAAATATTAATATATTGAGTCAAGTCATAGTAGATTATATAGTGTTGGATTTCCAGCTCATCCTTCCATCTATCCATCCAGCAGGCCTTTATAGAACACCTATTACTAGACCTTACTACGCCTTGGCCCAAGGGCTAGTCTGATATCCAACACTTGGTTCCTCTTGCACATAGCAGGATGTCAACACGTGAAGAAAGAGGAAAGGAAAATACTCCATAACACATATAAAGATGTTTCATTAGATCCATTTGTTCATGACACAATTTCACTCTGAAATCTTTATGAAGTTATTTGCAAGTTAGAAAGATAAATGAGTTATCTAAGAGTTAGAAAGATAAATCAGTGTGGTATATACATGTGCATTGTCTGCCCCAACTGTGGGATATATGACTTTGCATTTTCTCCCCCCAACCCTTTCAGTTCTTTCCCCTTCCAGTCACAGCAAAGTTCCATTCCCAAATGGTTAAAAGGCAAGCAAGGACGAGTTGTTTGTGATGACGGATTAGTATCTCTGCATCATAAATACTTAATCTTTTCTCCCAGAAACTATCAGAGCAACCTATTCTTCTGAAATGTTTGACTTTACCCTCATATCAATAGATCTTTTAAGGAGTCACCTGAATAGGTAACTTCTGCCGTACTGATAAACATGGTAAATGTTTATTCCCTTGTTATCCCCTTCACTCTCCTTCCCCATTGGCAGGCAGACACGTACTATAAAGGCCCTTCTCTGTTTGTAGTGAGTGTGGACAGTCGAGCACAGAGCTGTCACCTCTCCTCCAACCATTGAGGCCAAGGACCCCATGTAAGCCCCCAATAAATGCTCACTTGCTTGCCAAAAAAAAAAAAAAGAGACGCAGTTTCCCAGTGCCACCTGATAATGCAAGCAGACGCAGAACACACAATGAATGGACACTCGGGGAGGGGGGAAATGGGGAGAGAAATAAATTTTTTTTTTAATGTAATAAATCTTAAAACAAAAACAAAGACGGGAATACATACATGGAGAAGGAGAACATAGAGTTTAGTTTTGGACATTGGAGCCCCAGAGTGAGAGCCAAGCCATTTGCCTGATAGTTTGCAGCTGAAGAGACCAGAACAGCTGAGAAAACTTGGAAAGAAAGGAGCCTGGGGAGAGAGATGAGCCTTATGCTGGCCTACAACTGAGATGGGAAGAAGCTGAGACCACAGAGCCTTAGGAGGAGCAGGAAAGCTGAACCCTTGCAGGGGTCAGCAGTCATCTTGCTCCAATAAGTGGCAGCAGACTTTGGTGAGGGAAGTAACATACACTTCATAGCCTTGTGACCCTAAGCTTCTACCCCAAATAAATATCCTTTAAAAAGCTAACAGATTTCTGGTACTTTGAATCAGCACCCCTTTGGCTGACTTATACAGTGCGTATGTACATCTTGGGTGCTCTGTTTTTCTGGAGAACCACAACTAACACAGATTTTAGTAACAAGAGTGGGGTCTTGAGAAACAGAATCTTTTTTTTTAAAGATTTATTTTTTATTTATTTCTCTACTCTTCCCCCCCCCCCAACACCCCCATTGTCTGCTCTCTGTGTCCATTTGCTGTGTGTTCTGTGACCGCTTCTATCATTATCAGCGGCACCAGGAATCTGTGTTTCTTTTTGTTGTGTCAGCTCTCCATGTATGCGGCGCCATTCCTGGGTAGGCTGCACTTTCTTTCACGCTGGGCGGGTCTCCTTACGGGGTGCACTCCTCGCGTGTGGGGCTCCCCTACACGAGGGACACCCCTGTGTGGCATGGCACTCCTTGCACGCATCAGCACTGTGCATGGGCCAGCTCCACACGGATCAAGGAGGCCCAGGGTTTGGACCGCGGACCTCCCATGTGGTAGATGGATGCCCTAACCACTGGGCCAAGTCCGCCACCCTCTGCTTGTTTTGTTTTTTTTCTCTTGTCTGCTCATTGGCTCTTCTTGTCTGCTCATTGTTTGTTTTCTTTAGTTGGCACTGGGAACCGAACCTGGGACCTCCCATGTAGAAGGCAGGTGCTCAACTGCTTAAGCCACATCTGTTTGCAGAACCATTCTTTCTGTGGGCAATATATTCCTTTTTTTAATATTTAAAAATTGTTTTCCTCCCCCTCCCCTGCGCCCTACTGTTTTTGCTGTCTGTGTCCATTTGCTGTGTAATCTTCTGTATTTATTCCTCTTTTTGTCTTCTCGTCTTTTTCCTCTAGGATTCACTGGGATTTGAACCTGGGAACCTCTGATGTGGAGAGAGGTTCCCTGTCAATTGCGCCACCTCAGTTCCTGGTCTCTGCTGTGCTTCACCTTGACTCTCCTCTTCGTCTTTCTATTGTTGCACCATCATCTTGCTGCGTGACTCACTTGCATGGGCTCTGGCTCATTGCGCAGGCACTCAGCCTGCCGCCTGGACACTTGGCTCACCACGTGGCACTCCCACGGGCACTTGGCTTGCCATATGGGCACTTGTGTGGGCACTCAGTTCACCACACGGATACCTATGCGAGTGCTTGGTTAGCGCACGGGCACTCAGCACTCCATGTGGGCAACTGGCTCATTGCGCAGGCACCGGCTCGCCACACAGTCACAATTTATCTTCTTCTTTTTCACCAGGAGGCCCCAAGGATCGAACCCAGGTCCTCCCATATGGGAGGTGGAGGCCTTATAACTTGAGCCACATCCGCTCGTGATGTACTCTTACAGGTGACCACGGCAACCATTTCACCATCATCATTCACCTTGTCCACACCAAGCCTTTGGTTCTGTTTACTATCAAGTCTTTCTTAAATTTTCCTTCATCTCCTTTAACTCTTTACCTTCATTCTCTTGCTACCTCTCAAATCCTCCTTCTGTCCCTTTTCTTCCCTTATCTGTCTTCTCAAACCCATAATTACTAGTGTTTTTGAGACTAGATCTCAATCCATTGCCCTCTCTTCTCAACAGCACACTCTCTTCCTTCTGCTAAAATATACAACCTATAGGTTCTATAGGACCACCTCTAGGCCAAGAAAGCCCAAATCTACATGTCAAGACCCAGACGTATCTCCAATAGCCTAGCGGATATATTTTCCACTTCAGTCTCTCATCATTTCTGGCTAAGCATGTGCAATGGTTCCGCTAATGTGTCAAGTCGGCCAGGTAATTGTGGCCAGTTGTTTGGTCAAGCAAGCACTGGGCTAACTATAATACAAGGGCATTTATGGACTTTAGTCACCATTGTGCAGTGGTAAATCATAGAAAGCTGATTATAATGACATTAGTCAGGGAGATTGCTATCAGCAATGACTGACACTTAACCCCATCAGTTGAATGCCTTAAAAGGGGAAGTGATTCTAGCATTGAGTGAGAATTTCCCAGCTCATCTTTGGACAGCCAGCGTCTCCCAGAACTCATTAAGAACCGTCATTGGACTTCCATTGGAGCCCCTGGTTGCAGCCTGCCTGTGGAACCTGGACTTGTGTCTCCCATGGTCACGTGAGAGACTCTTACAAAATAGCATACTACTGACAGATATCTCTCGTTGATTCTGGATCCTAGAGAACTCTGATAATACAGCATGTTTAAATCAAACTCATCATCTTTATTTCTAGCAGACTTCACTTCTCAGAGTTACCAAGAGGTAAGGAGAATGGAGGAAAAGGGCAAACGGATGGAGAAGAAAACTAACATTTATGCAGTACTTATTCTCATAAAAGTTAAGAATTCATTGTATATTCTGTGTGAATTGCTTATACAGGCCTCTTTAATTACATATTCAATAAATTATTTTTATTATTTATTGAACAACACCATGTGCTAAATATTCCACAATTTTCCTAGACACAAAAACCTTATGAGGCAAGTATTATTTAGCAGATATGAACATTGAGATTTAACAATATTAACAAGTAAAACTTTTAAAAAATATATTTATTTATTTCTCTCCCCTCCCCCCTCCCCCCCACCCCGGTTGTCTGTTCTCTGTGTCTGTTTGCTGTATCTTCTTTGTCCACTTCTGTTGTCAGTGGCACGGGAATCTGTGTTTCTTTTTGTTGCGTCATCTTGTTGTGTCAGCTCTCCCTGTGGACAGCACCATTCGTGGGCAGGCTGCACTTTTTTTCGTGCTGGGTGGCTCTCCTTACGGGGCACACTCCTTGAGCGTGGGGCTCCCCTATGCGGGGGACACCCCTGTGTGGCACGGCACTCCTTGCAGGCATTAGCACTGTGCATGGGCCAGCTCCACACGGGTCAAGGAGGCCCAGGGTTTGAACCGCAGGCCTCCCATATGGTAGATGGATGCCCTAACCACTGGGCCAAGTCTGCTTCCCAATAAGTAAAACTTATTGGGTATTTACTATATGCTGTTCTAAGTGTTTTGTTGTCATCATTTGTGTTGGTTAATCTTTATTTTTTTCTAAAGATTTGTTTTTTATTTATGTCTCTCCCCTGCCCCACCCCCACCCCCTGTTGTCTGCTCTCTATGTCCATTTGCTGTGTGTTCTTCTGTGTCTGCTTGTATTCTTGTCAGTGGCACCAAGAATCTGTCTCTTTTTGTTACATCATCTTGCTGTGACAGCTCTGTGTGTGCGGTGCCATTCCTGGGCAGGCTGTACTTTTTTCGTGCTGGGCGGCTCTGCTGACAGGGCGCACTCCTTGCGTGTGGGGCTCCCGTACATGGGGGACACCCCTGCGTGGCATGGCACTCCTTGCGCACATCAGCACTGCGCAAGGGCCAGCTCACCACACAGGTCAGGATGCCCTGGGTTTGAACCCTGGACCTCCCATTGGGTAGGCAGATGCTCTATTCGTTGAGCAAAATCTGCTTCCCTATATTGGTTAATCTTACCAACAAGCAGTACCAACGAAGTAGGTACTATTATTAGCCCCATATAGAAGAGTAATATTCTCAGGTTTCAGAGCTAGTAAGCGGTAGGGCTGAGACTCACATCCAGGTTCACTAATTTCAAAGTCCACATTTTCTCATCGTGCCATGCTGCCTGCCAACATTTATCCAAGGTTCTATACTTAAACCTCTAGAGTCTTCTTGGATGAACCCATTTCCCATACCCCTGTATTAACCAGTCCCTAAATCCTGCAAATGTCTTTGTTAATCTGTCCATTTGAATTTCTACTATCACCGTAAACTAGAACCCAGCCTTCACTGTACTTTTCTCCATGTGGGCTTCCCTGCCACCCATTCAGAACTCTTCCCATGCCATTTTAAATGGTGGCTTGAAACAAATCAAAACAAACACCATTTTCATTTTGTACTTTTCCTTCCCAGTAACCATCCCAGCTTGCCACTTCTGACTAAACTGTATCTAAACATGTGCCTGGCATTTGACAGCTTGCCAAATCCAGGCCCTATCCTAGGGTTTAGCAGAATTCTTCCCCTCCCCCCAAACATGGGACCAGTCAACACGTCCACTTATGGTGGTTCTGTCGGTTTCTTCTCTCTCCTCCGTCTCTTTCAAGCCTGGCTCCAGACTGACTCACTCACCTGTGTCCCCTTCTATGACTCCCCGAGCTCACCTATAACTCTCCTTCTGCCTCCAACTCTGTTATTACAGGAGTGCTGAGAATTTAATATGTGTTCAATGGCAAAATACCTACTATGTGACTGTTAAGTCATAAATGTCAGTTTCCATGCCTTTTCTTTTGCTTCTTCCCGTACTATATATCAGAAGAAGTTGTCATCTGTACCATATTCTTGTCATACTTAATTTGGCAGGATATTATCTTGAATTGATCGTGGATGGCTTCATGTGTGTTCATTCATCTGTGCAGGTAGATTAGGTACTTTCAGAAATCAGGAACTGTGTTAGATTTCTTCTTCACCTCAAGGGGAAAAGCCCTGCCTCAACATGTACTCAGAACATACTGGTTGACTATATTGGACAGAGGAGAAGGGGAAAATGACGATGTGGAAAGCCATATGAGCAACTCTTAAGAGAGGGAGGTTTGATTCTGTTGCCCATTTTTGCATACTTTTGTTGTATTTATGTGGAGAATTAGGTTCTGCATATCTCTCATTCCTTTTAGATTGTGTAAGATAGGGTAAGATTTTTTTACTCTATTTCCTAGACTTTTTCAATAGGAGTGAGAGAAAAGACTTTCGATGTTAAGCTTGACCATCTGCCATCTCCATGCCCAGTCCAAAGATTAATGAACATGATTCTGTTGAGTGACAACATTGATTAATTGTTAACTGTCAGTCTTCTACAGTTTCTCAATAATTCTAGGGCAAAAAAACCCAGGTTTTTAAAGAATATGCTGACTCTCAGAGGCCACGTTTAGAATAACTAGTTTTAAACTACACTGGAAGGAAATTCTCCAGATAATTCTTAAATCCATTCACCACTTTCTCCCAAGTCCACTGCTACCACTCTGTTGTTAAAATCTATGCTGCTAAAAATGCTTTTGATTTTTTGGTTCCCACTCTTGCTGCCTTCCAATCAATTCTCTGCTTAGCAGTCAAAAAGATCTTTTAAAACTTAAATAAAATCATGTCATTCTCTGCTTAAAACCCTTGTGTCTTCCCACTGGTCTGAAATGAAATCCAAACTTTCCATGGGACTTAGGGACCTGCCTGATCTAGCCCCTTCCTGGCCTCACCACCATCCTCGGGCTCTAACACCTCCTTCAGGTCTCTGTGCTGTAGTTATACTGGCTGCCTAAGTGTTCCTCAAGAGCATCAAATACTTTTCCACTTGAGGCCTTCCTTTTTTTTTTTTCCTTTTCTTTTTTTTTATAGGGGATTCCCATATCCCCTGCTCCAAGATGAGTTATTTATTTATTTATTTATTTATTTATTTTTCTCCCCTACCCCCTGACCCCCCCCCCCAGGTGTCTGCTTTCTGTGTCTGCTTTGTATTCTTGTCAGCGGCACCCAGAATCTCTGTCTCATTCTGTTGCGTCATCTTGCTGTGCCAGCTCTCTGTGTGTGCGGTGCCTTTCCTGGGCAGTCTGCACTTTTTTTGTGCTGGGTGGCTCTCCTTATGGGGTGTACTCCTTGCGCAGGGGACACCCCTGTGTGGTACGGCACTCGTTGCATGCATCAGCACTACACATAGGCCAGCTCACCACACAAGTCAGGAGGCCCTGGGTTTGAACCTTGGACCTCCCATGTGGTAGGCAGACACCCTATCCGTTGGGCCAAATCCTTGCCTCCCTTGAGGTCTTGTTAAATGCTGTTTACCTTGGCTGATACGCTGCTTAACCTCTACCCCTTACCTGGCAATCTGTGTCCACAAGGTCTAGGCTCAAATGTCACCACCTTTCTTTCACCCACCCACCCAAGAGAAGGCTCCCTGCCCTGCCTCTCATTATTCTCTATTAAAATAGTCTGTTTCATCTAGAAATCTTATCAACATTGGTAATTGATGTATTTAATTGTTCCTTTCTTTGTTATTTTCTATCTCTTCTAGAAGATAGAAGCTCTCTGATCTGGTACTATACAAGTTGGCCAAAAATTGGTGCTCAGTAACTATTTCTTAAATGAATAAATTAATGATTGGGGGATTAATTCATAGCAATTAAGGTTAACATAGACCGAAGACTGAGACAGAAGTTCAGTAGAGATACTAATAAGCTCTTTATATATATAGTGGTGACACAATTGTTATGTGCTCCTCTTGTATTGGTTTCCTCTCTTCATTAATAATGGAGGTTTTAGTTAGTCACATGGCTTCTCACCTAAAGATTACATTTCCCAGCATCTCTTGCAGCTAGGTGTGATCCTAAGACTAGTTTCTGGCCAAGGGGATGTAAGTAGATGTAATGCATGTCATTTCCCTGACCGGCCTTCTCCTTCCTCTTTTCATTTTCTTGAGGGCTGGAGTATGGATTGGTTACCCATCTTCAGCCATCCAGACCTAGGGCGACCCCATAGCGATGACTAAGGAGTGAGATGGAAGGAGTAAGAGGTTCCTTAACAGACACAAATCTTTTTCCTCTACATTGCAATATGAGAGAAAAATAAATATCCATCTTGTTTTAGTCCACTGTTAGTTAGGCCTCTTAAGGCAGCCACACAGAAATCCTAACAATACACTGGGGTTGTCCAAGATAATTTTATGTCTCAAATCTTTTGCTCTATTCCAATTCTTCAGCAATGGGGTATGGGCAGATTGTGATATGCAATGGAGAATATAAAATGGCATTATCCCTGATAATGAGTTATTTGGGCATGTTTTACGTCTCAGATTCCTTCACTCTTTCTCAAATACTATAGTTTTCTATATAATCTTAGCTGGACTGACCTTAAGAGAGAAGCCAGAAGTTAAGATAATTTACCAACTTGAGAAGAGCCAAAACCAGAGACCAAGAGTCAAGTTTTTTATGTGTGAATTTTCCCCTCACTGATTTGGAAAACATTTTTAGGGAGGGTCATTTTAAAAGCCACTTTAGTTTCACTATGAAAAAAACATGCAGAAAGTAATTTTCTAGCCAAAAAAAGGAGATGATAGAATATGAATAGCAGGGAAGCGGACTTGGCCCCACGGATAGGGCGTCCGCCTACCACATGGGAGGTCCACGGTTCAAACCCTGGGCCTCCTTGACCCATGTGGAGCTGGCCCATGTGCAGCTGGCCCATGTGCAGCGCTGAGGAATGCAAGGAGTGCCATGCCATGCAGGGGTGTCCCCGGCGTAGGGGAGCCCCATGTGCAAGGAGTGCACTCCGTAAGGAGAGCCACCCAGTGCGAAAGAAAGTGCAGCCTGCCCAAAAATGGTGCTGCACACACGGAGCGCTGACACAGCAAGAAGACACTACAAGAAGAAACACAGATTCCTGGTGCTGCTGCTAAGGACAGACACGGTCACAGAAGAACACACAGTGAATGGACACAGAGAGCAGACAACTGGGGGGCGGAGAAGGAGACAGAAAAAAATAAAAAATAAATTAGAAAAAAGAATATGAATATCACTATTATGAAATTCCTAGTGGATAAATTTTGATGGCATTAGGCTGATTCTGACACCATTATACTTATATTCATTGAGATTTGCTAAATTCTCTGAAATGCGCTGGACCCTCCTATTAGTTAACCACCAGGGCCCACCAATCGGATCAATCACTGCTGACGAATCCCCAGTTTCCACCCCTTCTTCACAATACTTTGATGATTTCCCCATCTCTCTCTATCAGAGCACTGTTTTACCTGGAAAAGACCATGGAAACATTCTCTATAAATGTCATGCTCTGTGTGTCCTGCAAGAACCTTTACTACATGGAGTTACCAGCGCCCAAGAAGCCCCAGGGATTCCTGGACAGAACTGAAGGAAGACAATTAAGGACAGAGAAGGTTTGTTTGGGTGCGTGTCTGCGTGGGAATGCCTCCGACAAGGGATCATGGTTTGGAGTGTATGTGTGTGTATGTTTGTGTGCAAGGGGGGTGAGCACTAGGGAAGAGCAGGCACTCTGGCCTGCCATGAGTTTGCATATTTTGAATGGAGGTAATAGGAGAAGGGGGGGGCGACAATTCCTATAAGGCATCAGCAGGCTATTTCAGGCTTGCTTCTACTTTTATTCCAAATCCCTACTCCCTCTTCTGGATAAAGGGCAACCGTAGGACATGAATTCAGATTCCATTCACCTGATCAATACGAAAGCAAACAGTTGTCTCATATCTCACCATTTTTATCTTCTCATGCTTACTCTCCATTCTTCTTTTGACTACATAGATCCATCCTCACATGTCTGGCCCCTTGAATTCTCTTACCAACATGCTCTGACCCAAGGGGAAGTTCCTCCTTCTCATGTGCATGAGCCCACGAAAGATTAAACCGTTTCCTGTGCTTGCCAAGGGAAACATCCCTGAATCAAGATGTCAGGGATGGGTATTAGAACACATTAGGAGAAGCTCTCATTTGGAGATGAGTAAAAGGGTGTGTGTGACCTTGAGCCTGAGGTGAGGGGGCAGGGGCAAGATTAGCACATGGAGTTTCAGGCTTATGAGAAGTGGACATTGGTCATTATGTGGAAGAGCTGAATGGGTCCCTCTCTGTCCTGTAGGTCCACCACCAATCTAGTCACTCCAAAGCAAGTATCCACAACTTGGGCAAGGTCCAACACAGGCAGGAAATATGTATGACCAGAGCCTTCATTCCCACCCTCTAACCTCTCCAAAGATGCAGAACCACCCTCCTTGTAGTGAGCTTGCCCATGTGAATGTTTCACACAGTTTTGATTTTTTTGGGGGAGCCAGGAATTTGTTAACATAGCTGACTAGTACAAGGAATATCACATTAATACTGGATCAAGCCCCACCACAAGTCCACTGGAGAGCTCAATACACTATACTATGCAATTCCCTACTTGTAATGGCATGGTCAACAATGTACCAAAGCAAACTAACAGCTTCTAGGCATTCAGTAAAAATCCAAAGACTCACAGCAACACACAGTGAGCAAATAAACACAGCTAAAATATCTATAATATATAATATTGCTGAGTCATTAGCAAGAAGTCTGGTCATCACTTCCTGCTGGCCCATTGCTAACCCCCTTTGCAAATGTTCACGGCTGGCTCAGGAATCACTCATCAATAGGAATGAATTCCCTGTGGCCTCTTCCTAGTTCTGTGTTTCCAGGTGGCTATTAGTACAGACTTGATCCAGTATCTTCTCCAAACCCATACTCAGCAGAACTTATGGACTTGGGAAGTGGAGGAACCAGGAAAAAAGCTTTGAAGCCTCTGTCCTTGTGTTTACTGAAAGGAAGCAGGCAACACAAATGGATGGTATATGGCTGGAATAATAAATGGCAATGATGCCAGACCTTAGCATCTGGGCACAAGAAGGAGCGGTGGTAGTAAATACAAGAGCTCAGGGCTCAACTGAAACGGACAGTTTCTGTTCCCAAATACTCTACCCGCCAAATCTACTCTTTAGCCAATTGCTTTCCTAGAGAAATATCGGCTCATTTCGTATGGGTTGTCTGAAATTTCACATGAAAGTTCCTAATTTTTCACTGAGGCAATCAGTCCAAATTTAACAAAATTACCATGTGACAAACAAAACAAAACGTGAACAGGCTGTCATTTTATCGTCTCTGACTTACAAAACTTCTAAATCAGGATACACCAATTCCATTGGGTAATAAATGACCAGGAGTTACTTTTTTGCACCATTTTTCAAATTGTCACATCTCCCTACCCCAGACAACCTGCACTAATGTCACTGGGAGGATGGTGTACCATCATTTTCAAGTTACTTTACTACTACCTTGTTCCAGCCCAGCTGTTCTTTCAAATCCTCTCTGATTTGTGTGTCTGTTCCCCAAAGGGTGAGATGGCACCTATCTAGGGTGGGCAGATTCTCCCAAATGCTTGTTGATTTATCATCATTAGATGCATGAGGTCAACTAGGAAATAAGATGCTGATGATTTTACCACTGAATATTACCATTAGCTCCTTTCAGGAAAACAGTCTCACCATTATAAAGATGGAAAAGAATCTGGCTCAGACTGGTGTCAAGTGATTGGAATGCTACTGGAACAGCGTTCTAAAGTGCCTGGAATTGGCCTTGAGCCAGGTCAGGCTATAGCCTGTTCCTTCTTGGTCTTGTGAGTAGCACTTCTCGTCATTGCCTAACCTACCTGGTCCTGAAAGGCTCTCTTACTAAGACAGGAGAGCACTTGGTCTTCCTCTTTCCTGTGAGCAGAAAAAGATGAAACAGGGAACATCTGAATGTCTACAGAGGAAATTTTTCCTGGCAGTGATGGAATTTGGTTATAAGGAACTTGAGCATCCCCTTATTGTGAGAGTTGTTAAGACCTGGTCTTTGCCTCCTGATATTTTGTTTGCTTATTGTCTTACCTCTCATGGCACACACATCTCCTCCCACTCTCCATTCCCACTTCCAAAATCCATAAATTCTACAAAGGCAGGGAAACTTGATTGTCTAGTTCACTGCACTGTATCTCTTATGCCTAGAACAGTACCTAGGCACATGGTGGGCATTCAACAAATGTTGGCTGAATATTGTGAGCTGGATAGGCGTTTATTCCTGTGAGTTGGCTCACGAGTGTTCATACTTTAAGGCATTCCTTCAGCATTGAGATTCTGGGAGTCTAAATGTTAAGAATTCCACAGGCCTGTCCATCTGAGCAGCAGCTGCTTTGCCATGGATAGATAAAGAAGTTATCAGGTAAATGGGATGGAGGAGGGGTGGGAAGATGGGTGAGTAGCAAGAGCATTTCAGAAGAAGGTGTTGCTACTGTGGTGTGAGTGAGAGGGAACGTGGAGGATCATCGCAGTGCCTTTCCCCTAGGGCAAAGGGAGCCGTGATGCAGAGGGCACAGAAGAGCAGTATTTGATTCAGCCCAAAGAGCATCAATGCAGCATGGCCTGGTTGCCCTGAGAAGAGAAGGCTCAATGAGGAGCCAGAGTTAAAATCTGGAAACAAAGAACCTCCAGGCATCAGAGCTATTGCTGTGCCCCAAGCCTTTTGGGATTAGCAGTCTTTGGAACCTTGAGTGAGAGCAGCAGAGGCAGAGGCAGAGAGAACTTCTCTCCTTATTTTTAACAAAAGGCATCTAGAAGAAACCCCACCTCTCTCTCCATCACAGGTTCCACCCAGATTGTAAAAAGAAGAGCTCTGACTGAGCATTGTAACCCTTCCTCCAACCATTTCCTTGGAGCTGAAGAATGGCTCTTTGTCATCCTTGCTGACATAACTGGCTCAAAGGCTCTAGCCACCTTGTCACTGGAAAACATCCTGTGCCCAGACCACCAGGGACCACACAGTTTGTAAACCCACATGTCCAGAACAAGTCATATACAATGTTAAATTATCTCTTTGATAAAGTTATCTTTCAAAAGAATTTGATGTGATCCCTCCTCCCCTCGAGAAAAAAAGCTTGGATTTTTCTGGAATAAGATACCCGCCAGAAATGAGTCATTATTTCTTTTCCTGTTTAAAAAAAAAAAAAAAAGTTTTGCTGTTGGGATCAAAGCACCAGAAATGACATTTTTTTTTCCCTGCAAAAATCCTTTGCACTTTCCTATTTAAATTTACATTTTTTAAAGGAGGTGATGGTGGTGAATTTTTACCATTTGATCTTGACTACTTAACTGATTCAGGTATTCCAGGTAACTGATTCCTTGCTACATCTACTTGCCATATGGGAAGTAGAAACCATTTGTTTCCTTCTTTGATGAGTGTAAACTGTAACCTGTCCACAACAAGGATAGAGGGGGAAAGATTTCTATAAAGGGGTTGGGGAGGGGCAAGGGGTGGACAAAGAGGAAGTGTAGCTGGTGAACAAAAACTGCAGCCTTGTACCTGCAAGGCTGGGGGGACCCAGTGGAGGAAGTGATGTCTGACTCCACATTTATCAACCGATTTCCAAGTTGCTTTGTAACTCCTTGGTGGTAGGCACAACAAAAAAAATTATGACATTTGTTCGTTTCATTGGTTGAAAAAAAAATTATTTTAATATCCGGCAGGGAAAAATACAGCACTGTTTAACAAATGACTTGTAAATAGCATCGCGCACGGGTTGTTAAGACCAATGCTCCTAACACATCCCCTAAACCTGCCAAGTTCTTTAGCCAAGTCTCAAGGGCCAGTCCAGGTGCAATCTCACTCTGGGTGGGTTGACAGCGCAAAGCAAGACATACAATAAAGAGGGGAATTGGAATAATAAACCACTGTTATTGGGCATCAAAACACGGCTGAGAAATGTTCCCATCCCCAGCAGGCTGGCTTTCCTGTACAAGGAATGCCCTAGAGGACAGCATCTCAAGCACACAGCTACAAATGCGTTCATGCAGGAAGCAGACACCTTTCAAGGAAAAATCCTCTTTTGGACTCAAAATGCTATGAAGCCAGGCTGAAGAAATCTGGTAAAGGCTGCTGCTTCCCTTCATTCCTGGGTGGGGAGAGGTGAACAAGGTGGAGGTGGGCTTGAGTTTATTTATTTTTTATTTTATGTTTTGAGTTTATTTTTAAAATCGTTTAGTATCTTGGCTCTGTGGGTAACTGCAATCTTACTCCCACCCCCCGCCCCCACCCCGCCCCTCCCGGCTCACTCTGGCTGGATGAAAGGGTCTGGAAGCCTCATTTCTTCTCCCTCGCCTAAACCTCCTCTTCTTCCCCTCCCACCCAGCTACAAGCCGCAGCGAGCAGCAGGACCACCCGACATTCGCCGCGGCATGCGCAGCGAGGCCCCGGAGCTGCAGCCTCTCCTGGATGCCCTGGGAATTTAATTTTAATTAACCGTGAGAGCTACAACCATGAGGATTGAATTTCTAAAAGAAAACACACGCCCGCTTTTTTAATGCATTTCCCCCACCAATGGGATCGGGAAAATTAAATAAATAAAAAAGAACGAGGAGTCTCACCCACGCCTGCCCTTGGACCGAAGCCGGCCGAGCGTGAGGACCATCAAGCTGCAGCTGCTCGGGAGCGCGCCTGCCCTCCGAGGAGGCGGGGCTTTGGCCTCCGCGGATGGGCGGGGCCTCGCCGGCCACGTGGGCCCTTTGCCCCACCTTTCTCTTGAGACCTACTGAAAATCCCGAGTCGGGCGGGCGGAGTCTGCTTCTCCTGGCACCGTCAGGCTGTCCGCAAGCATGAACGTCTTGATCAACCGCAACCCAACTTGCTGCGCAACCAAGTGGCCATCGTCACCGGCGGGGGCTCGGGCATCGGAAAGGCCGTAGCGAGCGAGCTCCTGTCTTTGGGTGCGTGAGCAGGGCCCGGAGCGAGTGGAGCGAGAGCGAGCAGGATCGGGGCTGGGTACCCGACGGGGCAGACACGTGCTGGGATACCCTGGAGTCGGGATTCCGGGGACACTAGGCGAGCCTGCGAGCCAGTCGAGTTGTAACGGAAAGGGGAAGGAGATGGGAGGCGGGGGGAGGAGTGGAGAAGAACTGGATGAACCATTAGGTAAAAACGGGATAGTAGTCAGCAGTACATTAACTGGAGTAAACTTCTAATTAGGTTATCCGTATGAATGATCCTGTTTATATTTTCACCATCTCTATTTGAGGCCTTGTACAAGGTCTGGCACTAATCACCTTAATATTCCTGAGATTTTTAATTTTACTGAATAAGGCTTACTTTCTTAATATGGATTTAGGCGGAATTGTAGGTGTCAATATAATCTTTGCCCTGTTCAGCCTGCACCCTGCTGTAGGAACTAGAGCGAAAAAAAATGCCGCCTGGAAGGCAGGAAGGTCAGAAAAAGAAGGGAGTTGGAGAAAGCCAGAGACTGAACCAGGCACATTTAGTTTTCCTTTTTATATCATTCAGATTAGCCAGTTCTTCTAATTTGGGAAGGCCTGACTGAGGGTGTGAGCATACATAGGAGTGTGTATTTCAATTCTGTTTCCTGCTGGGAGTAGAAGGTCCCTCCCGGACAGGAGTAGAGGAATAAGGGTTCTCTTAACAGTAAGTAGTGTACTTTGTTGAAAATTAGGCATACGTTTCAATCAATTGAATAAAGTTAGGTAAGTCTTTTAAGGAACTCCCAGTGAATCCTTTTCAGTCTTTGCTTTGGGAAGCTCTAAAGATTGCCCATCAGCATTTCTAAAAAGTTGCCTCCGTTTGTAATTCACTAAATTAGAACCTAAACTTGAAAAGTAGTTTTTTATTTTTATTTTTTAAAGATTTTTTATTTATTTCTCTCCCTGCCCTGTAGTCTGCTGTGTTCATTCGCTGTGTGTTTTTCTGTATCCACTTGGATTCTTGTCAGTGGCACTGGGAATTTGTGTCTCTTTTTTTGTTGTATAAGCTCTCTCTGTGTGTGGTGCCACTCCTGGGCAGGCTGTGCTTTTTTTTTCAGGGGGCGGCTCTCCTTACAGGGTGCACTCTTTGCACATGGGGCTCCCCTTTGTGGGGATCACCCCTGCATGGCATGGCACACATTAGCACTGCGCATGGGTCAGCTCACCACACCGGTCAGGAGGCCTTGGATTTGAACCCTGGACCTCCCACGTGGTAGGCAGATGCTTTATCAGTTGAGCCAAATCTGCTTCCCAAAAAGTAGTTTTAAAAAAGTGCCTTATTTTCATATGCAGGAGTTAGCTCATTCTACACAGCTAAAATAGTTGTGGTCAAATGGAATGGCATTTTGCTCTTTGATGTTATAATTGTCATTTATTCCATATGTATATATTAAATGCTATTGTATGCCAGTGTAACAGAGCAATGGTTCCCCCAGAGGAGGGGTTCTTAACAAGGGGTCGGTGAGCTTGAACTGAAATTCAAAAAAAACATTATTCTTGTGGGGACGTGTTGGTGCAGGAGTGATATATTTATTAAATAATATACAGTATAGTGTGGACTTAGTAAGGGGTTGGTGATTTTCACTTGACTGGCAAATGGATCTGTGGAACAAAAAGGTTAAGAACCCCTGCTCCAGAGGATGACAGTGAACAGGGGAGACAAAGTAAACAGGTAATTATAATACAATCCATCTTAAATGCTGTATTAGGGTGAGAACGTGTTGAAGAAGCAGCTAGCCTGGGCTTGGTGGCAGAGAGGGAGGAGGGTTAGCAAGGGGTTCCAGGAGGTGGTAAGGCTCCTTCTCTCTGCTTTGAGGCTGCCATGGCAAATATTTCTGCCTTTCTTATTTTCACACAAAAAAAGGAAGCATTCTCTTTAGAACGAGCTAAGAAGGAGGCAATCCTGAGCAATAAGTTTCAGGAATACTTACTTAGATAGCATATTCCAGTATATTGTGGCTTCGTATTTTTACCAAAGGCAAACTATAATATTATATGCTTTTGGCAGTCTAGGAACAGGTAATTTCGGCAAACATTTGCCCTTCTTGTAATCCATCTGTTTTGTTTGTCTTTAGATTTGAATGAGCAATTTGATGAGTTCTGATGTATGTATACACCTGTGAAACTATCACCACAATGAAGATAATTTACAAATGTTTACAATTTTTAAAAAAATTTTAATAAAAAAAGTTTAATCTGGCTTGTTTACAAAATTCTTACCATTTTAAATCACAAATTACATTTTATATCATTTTTCTAAAATCCGTGTTTTTAATTAATTCATTATTTTTACCCATACCTTTTATAATTTCTGTTTACAAATTTACACACATTTACAAGATAATTTACAAATGTTTCCTTGTACCCCTTTGTATCATTTATAATTGTTCTTTCCCTGTCCCCCTCCCTCGTTTCTAACCAATTTTCTCTGCTTTTTGTAAACAATGAATTAATTTGGCTTTTCTCGATTTTTATGGAAATAGAGTCATGCAGTATGTACTCTGTTACATGTCCTTGCTTTCTCGCCATTTTCACTTAGTGTATTTATTTTGAGTTTTAGTCCACATTGTTGGGTATATTAGTAATTCCATCTTTAATACTGAATGCTCTTCCATTGTGTGGCTATACCTGTTTGTTTATCCATTCAGCTATTTTTTTTTTAAATTTCTCTCCCCTTCTCTGCCCCCTCCCCCCAGTTGTCTGCTCTCTGTGTCCATTCACTGTGTATTCTTCTGTTTCTGCTTGTACTGCGGCACCTGAAATTTGTGTCTCTTTTTAGCTGTGTCATCTTGCTGCATCAGCTCTCTGTGTGTGCAGCGCCATTCCTGGGCAGGCTGCACTTTTTTTGTGCTGGGCGGCTCTCCTTACAGAGCGCACTCCTTGCACATGGGCTCCCCACAGCCCTGCGTGGCATGGCACTCCTTGCCGCATCAGCACTGCAGTGGGCCAGCTCACCACACGGGTCAGGAGGCTTTGGGTTTGAACCTTGGACCTCCCATGAAGTAGGCAGACGCCCTATTCGTTGGGCCAAATCCGCTTCCCTTTTTGCATTTTTTGACTGTTACACAAGAAAGCTGCTATTAACATTGTGGACAAGTCTTTTTTTTTTTTTTTTAAATTTTATTTATTTTTTATTTTTTTTAAATTAATTTATTTTTTTAATTGACTTTGTAATAATATTACATTAAAAATATATATGTGAGGTCCCATTCAACCCCACCCCCCCACCCCACCTCTCCCCCCCCAGCAACACTCATTCCCATCATCATGACACATCCATTGGATTTGGTAAGTACATCTTTGGGCACCTCTGCACCTCATAGTCAATGGTCCACATCATGGCCCATACTCTCCTCCATTCCATCCAGTGGGCCCTGTGAGGATTTACAATGTCCGGTGATTGCCTCTGAAGCACCATCCAGGGCAGCTCCATGTCCCAAACACGCCTCCACCTCTCATCTCTTCCTGCCTTTCCCCATACCCATCAGCCACCATGTCCACTTTTCCCAATCCAATGCCACCTCTTCTATGTGGACATTGGATTGGTTGTGTCCATTGCACCTCTATGTCAAGAGGAGGCTCAGATTCCGCATGGATGCTGGATGCAATCCTCCCACTTTCAGTTGTAATCACTCTAGGCTCCATGGTGTGGTGGTTGTCCTTCTTCAACTCCATCTTAGCTGAGTGTGGTAAGTCCAATAAATCAGATTGTAGGTGCTGGAGTCTGTTGAGGCTCAGGACCTGGCTATCACATTGTCAGTCCAGAGATTCAAATCCCCTAAATATATCTTAAACCCCAACATTAACTGCACCTCCAGCACATTAGCATGAAAGTCTTATGAAGGAAGATCCCATCTGAGTCCAGATTCATCACACATAAACACCATTTCCAAAGAGGGGCCATCTGCCCTGGTAGTTAACCCCATCGGCCATGACCATAACTCCCATGGGTCTCTTTAGCCCTCAAAGGAACCAATATCTGGGGGTTGCATCTGCTTTATCTGTCTCTCTGACTCTGCTCAGTTGTGCATGAGGGCAATCCCTCTGCCAGCCTCCAGACTCTTTTTTTAGAAACTCGTAGCCATATAAACTCATTTCTCCTTTCCATTTCCCCCTTACTTTAGGTCAAACAGCATTTTAAAGTGATGTTATTTTATGTAGACAGGGATATTCTGCTGAGTGGACAAGTCTTTATGGACATATGCTTTTATTACTCTTGGATAAATACCTAGGAGTGGAATGTCTGAAATCTTTCTCTTTATTGCTGGTCATACTCTTTGCTCTGAAATCTTTGTCTGATTTTAATGTAACCACTCCAGCTTTCTTTTGATTAGTGTTAGCATGTTATGTCCTTTTCATCCTTTCACTTTTGACCCATTCGTGTCTTTATATTTACATTCATTTCTTGTAGGCAGTATATAGTTGAATCTTGCTTTTTCATCCAATCTAATAACCTCTACCTTGAGGTGTTAAGACAAGTTACATTTAATGTGATTTTGAATGTAGTTTGCTTAAATCTACCTTGTTGCTATTTCTATTCTGTTAGTCCCATCTGTTCTTTGTTCCCTTTTTCCTTCTATTCTATCTTCTTTTAGATTATTTAAGTTATATAAAAATATGATTCCAATTCATCTTCTTTATTGCCTTATTACCTATAACTATTGTTTTAGTGTTTCTAGTATATGTACTAGTCATATCACAGATTACTAATATTATACCACTTCATATAGAATGAAAGAATCATGTAATAGTTTGCAGATAGTCCTTGGTTTTCATAGTATTGTGGAACTATAAAAATGACCATGTAAGCTGAATCCAGGCAAAGTGAACCTAATCTGTGGGGAAAACTATGATTGTTTCATGACTTTCAAAAAATTTGACAAAACATTAAAAATTCTTTTATTGTCAGTTATAAGGGTATAGGGAAAAGAAAAAATAATAAATCTAATATATGTTTAGTACACTGTGTTTTAAAATGTTAGAAACATTAAAAAGTAAAGTGTTTATTTTTTTTCTTTAGTTTTAAAGAAGCTTTAGATTACATAAACGTTACATATAGGGGATTCCCATATACCTCATCCCCTCCCTCTCCCATACTTTCCCCCATTAACAACATCTTTCATTAGTGTGGTACATTTGTTACAATTAATGAACACATATTGAAGCATTGCTACTAACCATGGTCTACAGTTTACATATGGTTTACCTTTGCACTTTACAGTTTCTAAAGGCTTTGACAAAATGTATAGTGGTCTGTTTCCATCATTGCAATATGATGCAGAACAAGTCCAATGTCCCAAAATGCCCCTGGTTAAACTTGTTCTTCCCTATCCCTCCCTCAGAACCTCTGGTGAGCACTGTCCTTTATATCAATGTTACAAGTTCTTCCATTCCTAGAATAATATTAAGTCTACTTTAGTCCATAGTTGCATTCCCCTCTTATGATTGTTCATTCCTCAATCTTGAGGCTTTAGGGATGGTGATGCCCAGTCTGCTTCTGACTGAGAGGGGGCTTAGATCCCGTGGGATCGTTGGATGGAACTGTCTTGCTTGCAGTTGTAGATATTTTCCGTTTTGGGGGATGGGCGTTGTCCATCATCATCCTGTTGTTGGTTGTCCTGGTGAATCTGATGAACTGATGAGCAAATGTTGGCTGCACTCCTCTGAGATTCAGGGCTCAACTCATATATGAACAGCTGTAAGATTTAAGTTTCTGGGACATGTATTTAATGAGTATATATTTAGTGTTCAAATAAAAGGGACAGAAGAACCTTTTCATGTGTAGCAAAATTATAAATGAATCTAACTCCGACACATTGGGGAGGTAAGTTATACATTCCAAGGTAAGGCCTGCTGACAGGGTGCTGATTTCCTGGGGTTGTCTGCCCTGCCTATAGTATCTAGATGACTCTGGAACTCTCAGTAGCACCCCTGCCTAAGGCACTATTTATTGTGGCAGTCAATGAGATCCTACTGAGAAATACATTAAGTGTAACTTCTGGAATGGCATCCTGACTCACTTTGAAATCTCTTAGCCATTAATACTCATTTGTATTTAATATTTCCCCCTTTTGGTTAGGGTCCTTTTTCTGAATGTGCTTGGTTGTTGCTGGGTATTAACTGCTCGGTGCCAGGGAGGGTCATCTCCGGGAGTCATGTCCCACACTGGGGGACTTAGAGAGTTTGCTTAGAGAGGCCATAACTGAGCAACAAGGAGGTTTTCAGGAGGTAACTCTTAGGCAGTATATATTACTAGGCTAAGTTTCAGTTTCACAAGAGCCAGCTTCATAAGTACAATCAATATCAAGGGCCTGGCATATTGGTCTGCCCTCCTTTGTGTGTACTCTAGAGATTTTTGCCACTCTTTTAGAGAATGTAGCAGGACTCCCCAGGATGGGAATTCAACATTCTGTTGGTTATTGTGTGGGTCTCCACCCACCGAGACAATACCCCATGACCACATGAACACATTCATATTATGTAGAGGCATTGTATGTGAAAAAAAAAAATCATGAATTAGAACAGTGCTTGCCTTCCCATAATATACCTTATGATATGGAGCTAGCATCTTTTGTATGCCTTGTTAAATTGTCATCCTCCTTTGTAAATTTGGCTCAACTTTCACTATTTTATCCTTATGCTTTTAATGTCATAAAATATCTGTAATAGTTCCTTTAAAGTGAAGATTTTATGGGTGTCACTTCCTCTGGGATATCACCATCCTTTTTTTTGCAACCACTTTCCTCATTTATGTTGATAAGTTTGTCTTCATTAAGTTCCTCCGGCTGCAAATCTACAGTTTCTAGAATAGCATCTGTCAGCTCTTCCTTCTATAAATCCGTTTACATTCAGTTCTTCCCCCCCTCTGCCATTGTCTCCTCTCTGTGTCCATTTGCTATCCATTCTTCTGTGTCTGTTGTATTCTCATTAGGTGACTCTGGGAACCCAGCCTGGGACCTTCTGGAGTGGGAGAGAGGTGGCTACTTTCTTGCGCCACCTCAGCTCCCAGTTCTGCTGCATCTTCTTATTTTCTCTCCTCTATGTCTTTTGTTGCATCATATTGCTGCACCAGCTCTCCGTGTCAGCCGGCATTCCTGTGCAGGGTGTCTTTACCCGCACTGGGTGGCATTCCCATACAGGGCGGCACTCCTGCACAGGGCCACATTCCTGTGTGGGCCAGCACTCCATGTGGGCTAGCTCACCATGTGGTGTTGGAGTTGCGGACTCGAAGGGTATCAGAAATGAAAGACAAAGAGAGATTGGGATCCGGGGATCTGAGAGCATTGAAGCCTCAAGCTCATCAGACAAATTTATTCGTCTCAGGGTCTTCTTTATATACCCCAATGATCATGAGAATCAGGAACTATTTTAGATAGCTATTACCATTATATCATTCTTAATAACACAGTGGATTAGATAGTAACCAAGGCTCACAATGTTCTATTATGTTATGGAAACAAATATACTCATTAATCTTATTGCCCAGGTTGTTCTGTACTAGCAAGTCCTGGTTCCACCAGAATGTTACATCTCCCTGAGAGATTCATGATCTGCACGTATACCTCTAGGTACAGCATGACCCAGTGGTCAAGGTAGTAACTTACTATTATGGAAACAATATGCCTTTGTTTCCCACATTTCCCCCTTTTTGTTTTCGTCAGGGTGGCTGTGCCTGTCTTAGGTTGTCCTCCTCTGAGAGTCTTACCCATTATTGGCTACCAGCCAAGCACTCTGACCATGGGGAACTAGATCAGGTTTTTTTCAAGTACCAAATTATTAGCTTGTCCCATCACATCAACATGGTGCAGTCTTCGGCATACTTCTTGTCCCAGGCAAGCAACAACAATGAGCAACAAGATTAACACACAAAGTCCTATTACTAATGCTGGTAAAAAATGATGAATCTTCCCCCAAATTACTGGATTAAACTCATTGAAATGAGAAATCAAATCATTAAAGATATCCTTATCAACTACATCAATCTGATTGTGAGACATTTCTAATATCTTTTTCTGTAATTCTATTTCTAATGACATATTACCTTTATGACCTATCAAATGATTTTTAATCTTTTCCCAGTCAAACATAGAATTATTATAAGCAAGTGGAGTACTACAAAAGTTACTTCCATTCCAATCACATTTCAATCTTCTAAGTAGATTTAAGTTATATACTTGATCTCCAAGATGCAAAACTGCCAACTCTAAATCATTAACTCTACTGTTTAATTCTTCATCGGTATGTTCTTGACTATGCCATAAGTCACTAACATTTTTATGCCAATCATGCATGTATTGTTGAGTCTGCACCATCTCATGCAAGGCCATGGTAGCTGTAGCAACAGCTGCAATGACCCAATCAGTCCTGATATGCTAGCTATTAACAGTCCCACAAATCACTTCGAGCACTTCAGGTTTTCTTGAGCCATATGGAACATCAGTTGACTCTCAGGTAACGATTGCCAAATTTGGTTCAGTCATACTGGAATCCACACTCCCCGCTGCCTTCGAGCCATTGTAATGAAATCTCCATTCTGTAAAATGTTCTCAGACAAACAGGTATGCAAGGCCCCACTTTTATAAAATAGAGCATTCTTGGTTAGAGTTAATTTTCTGACCATAAACACATAAGGATCTCTTACACACGATTGAAAATGATGAGTTTGATCTAAATGCAAATATTGACCA